>NC_134353.1:91527419-92127419 GCF_048569485.1 Anomaloglossus baeobatrachus
GATTGCCTTCTGGAAATCTGTCAAGTCAGCAGTCTTTCCCAATATTGTGTAGCCTACTGAACTAGACTAAGAGACCAATTTAAACGCTTAGGAAGCCTTTGCAAGTGTTTTGTGGTAATTATTCTGATTTTCTGAGACAATGACTTTTGGGTTTTCATTTGCTGTAAGCCATAATCATCAACATTAACAGAAATAAACACTTGAAATAGATCCCTCTGTGTGTAATGACTCTATATAATATATACGAATAGATCCCTCTGTGTGTAATGACTCTATATAATATATAGGAATAGATCCCTCTGTGTGTAATGACTATATAATATAAAGGAATAGATCCCTCTGTGTGTAATGACTCTATATAATATATAGGAATAGATCCTTCTGTGTGTAATGACTCTATATAATATATAGGAATAGATCCCTCTATGTGTAATGACTCTATATAATATATTTGTATTGAATTACTGAAATAAATATCTTTTTGATGATATTCTAACTTATTGAGATGCACCTGTATATACAACAAAAATATAAATGCAATATTTTTTTTTTGCTCCTAGTTTCCATGAGTTGAACTCAAAGATCTAAGACTTTTTCTATCAAATATTTTTCACAAATTTGTCTTTATCTGTGTTATTGAGCACTTCTTGTTTTTTCGGAGATAATCCATCTTCTTCACAGGTGTGGCATATCAAGGTGGTGATTAGACAGCATGATTATTGCACAGGTGCGCCTTAGGCTGGCTACAATAAAAGACCACTATAAAATTTAGGTTCAGCTCACTAAAAATAGGAGTGAAAAAGTGTTGCATTTATATTTGTGTTCAGTGTATATGTAATAGGTAAACATATATATCTATAGTTATCTGCCATAGTCAGCATCTAACTATTTGACGGCCAATGTCAAAAAACTCCATAATCTTTTATAAAATGAATGGACTGGCTTTGTTATAAATGGTGCTATGTAATGCTTCTTTCTTCATGTAGAGTGTTTTTTCAATTTCAGTATAGTGTTCTTTTTATCCTTGGTGTTTGACAGTGGCGTAACTTGAAGCTCATGGGCTCCAATGCAAAAGTTCAATGGGGCCTCCAATTATTACAAATCTTTAATAGTATTGGTCTTTTTAACTAGGCAAATGGACTTTTTGGGCCCCCTAGATTTGAGGGCCCGTGACCAATTACAACCTCTGCACCTATTGTAGTTATGACCCTGGTGGGCATTATGCACCCAACCAGATAGGGTTGGTGTTGGCTGACTTCTGAGTGATGCTGTTACGTGGGTTTGGGTTTTTTTGTATGCTACCATGCCCCTCTAATCTTTCTTTCCTCTCTTGGTTGTATTAATAACCAGCTTCATGTCCTATATCTGGCACCACCAGCAAGAAAATGGTTTTGCCACATGGCAGCCAAGCAAACACCGTAATAAGGCCGCCAGACACATAAGATAAGTCGGCCAACATGTCTGATTTACACTGTATTGGTTGATTGTCAGATGTTGATGTCAACCCTACAAACAATCATGATCATCTAAGACATCGATTGGGCATGTTGGATTTTTTCCAGCAATGATAAGCTATGAAACAAAAAAAATCCAACATGGCCAATGCTGTCTGAGATGCTTTTTTTTAATTGTTGATGAATGATCATTGGTCCAGCAGATTTATCATGCATCGGCCGACTTTTGTCTTCCATGTTTAGGGAAATTTTACATGTCAGTCATTTAGTTGAATAGACATCCTTCTAATACAAGGACTACTTGAGGCTACCAGACCGGACACATCGGATCTCCCTTCTGGCTCAGAACAAGGGGGCTCACTCCCTAATAGACCACATGGAAAGGGGTCACATATGGATAACAACTTGTTTTGCACAGAAGACAACCAGTGTGTTCAACCTCCCTAACGTCCTGATCGGTAAGCTGCCAATGACCTGACATTTTCCTGATATTTACAGCCTTTATTCAGAATCATTACAAAGTGTTTTCTAAGGGTATTATCAGACGACCTCTTTACCAGTGATGGGCGAGCACTACAATGCTCGAATGCTCAGTACCCGTTAAGAGCAGTTGGATGCAGAGATGGGTGCGACTCGAGTACAAAAGTATAATGGAAGTCAATAAGGAACTCTAGTATTTTCCCAGAAAAACGCGCGCGTCTACTATTATTATTATTATTATTTATTATTATAGCGCCATTTATTCCATGGCGCTTTAAAAGTGAAAGAGGGTATACGTACAACAATCATTAACAGTACAAAACAGACTGGTATAGGAGGAGAGAGGACCCTGCCCGCGAGGGCTCACAGTCTACAGGCAATGGGTGATGGTACAATAGGTAAGGACAGAGCTGGTTGCGCAGTGGTCTACTGGACTGAGGGCCATTGTAGGTTGTAGGCTTGTTGGAAGAGATGGGTCTTCAGGTTCCTTTTGAAGCTTTCCACGGTAGGGGAGAGTCTGATATGCTGGGGTAGAGCGTTCCAGAGTATGGGGGAGGCACAGGAGAAATCTTGTACGCAATTGTGGGAAGATGAGATAAGAGAGGAGTAGAGAAGGAGATCTTGTGAGGATCTGAGGTTGTGTGCAGGTAGGTACCGGGAGACTAGGTCACAGATGTAAGGAGGAGACAGGTTGTGGATGGCTTTGTATGTCATGGTTAATGTTTTGAACTGAAGCCTTTGGGCAATGGGAAGCCAGTGAAGGGATTGGCAGCATGACGAGGATGGGGAATAGCGGGGGGAGAGGTGGATTAAGCGGGCCACAGAGTTTAGGATAGATTGGAGGGGTGCCAGAGTGTTGGAAGGGAGGCCAGAGAGCAGGAGATTGCAGTAGTCGAGGCGGGAGATGATGAGGGCATGCACTAATGTTTTTGCTGATTCCTTGTTAAGGAAAGCACAAACTTTCATTATACTCAGGTGCTCGAGTCATGCCCATCTGAGCTTCCATCTGCTCTTAACGTGCACCAGAGCATGGTAGTGCCCGCTTATCACTAGTTACCGTGCACCTGAGCATGGTACTGCCCGCTTATCACTAGTTATGAGTACCGAGCACTGGAGCATGGTAGTGCTTGCTCATCACTAGTTACGAGTACCGAGCACCCGAGCATGGTAGTGCTCGCTCATCACTAGTTACAAGTACTGAGCACTCGAGCATGGTAGTGCTCGCTCATCACTAGTTAGGAGTACTGAGCACCCGAGCATGGTAGTGCTCGCTCATCACTAGTTACGAGTACTGAGCACTCGAGCATGGTAGTGCTCGCTCATCACTAGTTAGGAGTACTGAGCACCCGAGCATGGTAGTGCTCGCTCATCACTAGTTACGAGTACTGAGCACCCGAGCATGGTAGTGCTCGCTCATCACTAGTTACGAGTACTGAGCACTCGAGCATGGTAGTGCTCGCTCATCACTAGTTATGAGTACTGAGCACCCGAGCATGGTAGTGCTCGCTCATCACTAGTTACGAGTACTGAGCACCCGAGCATGGTTGTGCTCACTCATCACTAGTTACGAGTACCGAGCACCTGAGCATGGTAGTGCTCACTCATCACTAGTTACGAGTACCGAGCACTGGAGCATGGTAGTGCTCGCTCATCACTAGTTACGAGTACTGAGCCCCCGAGCATGGTAGTGCCCGCTCATCACCAGTTACGAGTACCGAGCACTGGAGCATGGTAGTGCTCACTCATCACTACTCTTTACTGATTATAATGATGAAGACATTGACTACTGTATCTAAATAATATACCACTAAAACATTATGTTCGTAGGTAGGTAAAAAAAAAACCCTTAATAAAGAGGATGTTATGTAGTGTGCTTCTCCGTAACATCAAGCTATAGGTAGAAAAATCTCCTTGCCCCGTTTCCTTGGGCTATTTTGGATAATAAATCCAATTATTGCCATTGTGACTTAAGTGGACACTCCTTCAAAAAAAAATCTAGTGACCTTCTCCTCCAAGTCCCGAGGCTTTAAACAATTTCCGCTTTTGCCGTTATTTCACCTGACAAGTTCAGGTCAGGCTCTACTGATCACAATGTAGGTCTTCTTATAATGTGTAATATTAAAAAATACCAGAAAATTACTGTATGGTCTCATTGAATGTCCTCTGATGTGTGCAAAGAAAAGAGCAATTGTGGCTGAGCATTGGTGTGCAATGATATGAAACGCGAGCTGGACTTGTAAAGGTAGCAGTGCATTCAGGAATTTAGGAATGGAATGAAGAACACGCTTGGAATAGGGAATAGGTTACACACGATGTCCAGATAGCTTCAGTAGGGACCGTCAAAAACATCCGCTCCTAAGGTGTAGGGGAACTAGGTGATGAACATGGTGGCATTCAGACCTTGTTATCAGCTAGCGATAGATTTATGGCATTTTTGTAATTAATGACTGAAGGAATTGTTTGTGAATTTAGGTTACAACTTGAGATGAATTATACACTATTAGTATATTATGTTGTTAAAGTGAACCTGTCAGGTGCAATATGCACCCATAACCACAAGCAGTTCTGGGTGCATATTTCTAATCGCTGCCTAACCGTCCCTGTATCTAGTAGCGTAGCATACATAAAGTATTTCTAAAGATCCTTTATGATATGCTAATGAGCACAGGGACTAATCGCAAAGGTGTTTCTTTCCCCGACTAGTCCGCCTTCTCAGCATGGTAGCACGACCACAGGGGAATGCTAACATACTATTCACTGGCTATTACCCAGCATCATCAGCGGTGACGCACAGGCCTGTGTCCATTATCACCACTTCAGATGCCGGGATTAAGGTCAGAACGCATGATTAGAAATCCCGGCAAGATCGCATGAATAGAAATCCCGGCAATTCTGGTCATGCACACTAGACCTCTCTGAAGCCTGGACGCGTACACTCGGCTTCATATTGTGCAGGACAGGAAGTGCTGGGACCTGACAAACCAGTCTGCAATGCCCCAGAGGAGCATTGCAGCTCTAAGACCCCTCACTGGCAGCCAGACTAGTTTGTCTGGTCTCCGCAAGGAGAAAAGTTTTCCCCTTAGACTATACTGTACACTATAGTTTCTCATAAGCCAGATCAGATCTTATACTTTGCACTGACGAGAGACAATCACCCTGAAACACCGTGTCTGCAAACTGAGGTTCTGATCTGGCATAAATCCTGTCATATGAAAAGGCTCGTTAAAGGGCCATTTTTGACTTTTAGGAGTGCTGCCTCCAATAGGTGGCGCTAGAGTTCGTCTCCTTCCTTCCTGGAGAGAAAATTTGAATATTTCCCAGTGGGGCATTGTAGCCAGACGTCAGGTTTCTGCAAGGAGAAAAGTTTTCCCTTCGACCCTATATTATACAGTGGATTCTTAAAATATTTTTCGTGCCCAGCTGTTTAGCCTACCTTTTTATATCTTATTTGGAATGAACATTGCAGATTTCCATATTAGACTACCATGTATTGCTGGCCCTGTAGTGACACCGCTGCATAAGCCACAGACATATGAATATAGTACATGCTAATAAATGTAATGAGACCAATCTGGCAGTGAATAACCAGATCCCTGTGACATCTCAAGGAACCGAGCATGTGCTGTCTATATAGTCACCATATGGGATTTAAATATAGTCTGCAGAGTATGTAAACACGACCACGGCCAAGGACCAAATTTCCAAATTCTTTTCCAGATGCCAGAACAAAAGTGAGGTCACTAAAATTGGAGATTGCAGAGCAAATGTTCCCAAAACAGCAGGTGATCTGTCAAATACAGAGTAGTAAAGTAGAACGAGCTGCTCGATAAATGCTTGCTTTACTTTACTTTGATGTTACAGTGCAGGTGATGACCCCCGAGGCCCCCGAACAGATTAGACGAAAGTCAACCGAACCTACCGATATTGGCCAACAGTCTATGTGTGGGGACTGATCAATTAATGAAGTCAGGGGATGTAGGACCCAACTTGGTCTTATCATACCACATCTCCTGGGCTGGGGAGGAAGAAAAAAAGTATAAAGACATTACAGCGCGGGATAGTTGCTGATTTATTTATTAATTTTATAATTTTTTTTATTTTTTTTAAGTAAAACATTTCCCTGCCTGCTTTTAAAAAATGTTATACCTTACAAAAATAAAAATAAATAAAAAAAAATAAAATAAAAAAATTTGCAATCCCATGCTGTGCTATCTGTATACTTTTTTTTTTACTTCCTCCATAGCCCAGGAGATCAGGAGATGAGGTATGATCAGACCATGTTCCGGAACTGTCAGACACAGCCATTACACAGTACATAACCTAGAGATTATCTGAGCACAGGAACCTTTTTTTAAACACACTAATTGTGGAACTTATCATTATTCTAAGATCTATTGATTAAAATGAACTTTGTGGGGAAAAACGCTTTTAGTGTTGGGACTAGCCCACAATGGGAGGGGTTAGTTCATATGGAAAGAGACTGTTCCTTCTAGAAAGAGTGAAGATCCAGTTTGTGACATGACCAGACATATAGTCTGAAGGTCATCAAGGCTGCATGGAGTGATAGACTTGTAGCAGGAAAAAAGAGACTCCTGGATGGGGTCTCCCCAAGCGTCTGAGAGTGCAAGGCTCTATTCTTGCACAACTGGCTATCCCCTTACCCCCAATGTAGGAGGAAACGAGACGTGCATTCTGAAGCATCTGGGAGCACAAGGCTCTACTCTGGCCATAGTAGCAAAACCACTTATCCCCTGTGCTTTGAGGAGATTGTACGCAAAGACGCAGAAAGGTAGAGTTACTGTCATGGGTTGGACTGATGTGCTGGGCTAGATTGGGGTGGGAATCCCAGGACCAGTAAGATTGGGAACAATCCAGAGGGAACTGAGAATGTGTCTGAAGAAGATGTTGTAAAACTGGAACGACCTGGAAGTTATGTGTCTGCTATCTCATGTACAAAGTACATTATACCTAAAGAACCGTTAAGTGAAGATTTGTTGTCGAAACTGGTGGTCTCATTGCTGAAGAGAGTAGTCATCTGGTCCTGGCCAGCCAAAGTCAACAGTAACATGCGGCGTACATGGATGTATTCCCCACACAACACAAGTCCACATATTCAGCCAGGACCGTATCTGTCATGTTGTGTGCGGGGGCATCTGGAGTCAATCCCTCGCCCACGACTAATGCCCCACACCACTCAACACTTGGCGTAGCGGCAGGATCTTGCCTTAAGTATTAGGATACATTCTCATGAGTTTTTTGTGAGTTTTTGATGTTGCAAAATTTCTGCTCCTATTATTTAATTAGGTTACTTGTGTTTCTTCATTGCATTTTTGTGTGTATTTTATAACATTGCTTTTCTGACACAGTGTTTGTGTCTTTTTGGTGTGTTTTGTTTTAAATAAAACTGATGTTTTTCATGCTTCCTTGTATTTGGCTTTGGCAAAACTTTATTGATATAATTAGGTGTGGATTATACGTGTTTTGATGCATTTCAAAAGCGAATACACACACACAAAAAAAAACCTCGTGTGGTTTTTGCCTGCTGATTTTCCACATCTAATGTAAGTCTACGGGTAACTACTGCACCAAAAACTCAGCGTACCCACAAGAGAAACTCACATGTTGTGAACTTGAAACACGCACCGCAGGTCAGTTTACACTGAGTAAAAAAGAAGCGCAGTGGGCAGGAGATTTCTATAAATCCCATCTACTGGAACTGTATATAAGGTGCTGTA
The DNA here is from genome assembly GCF_048569485.1 of Anomaloglossus baeobatrachus. NCBI lineage: Eukaryota > Metazoa > Chordata > Amphibia > Anura > Aromobatidae > Anomaloglossus > Anomaloglossus baeobatrachus. The sequence continues at coordinate 91,535,089 of NC_134353.1, forward strand.
TTTTTAACTAAGCGAAAAATACCGCTGAAAACTCATAGTGGGAATTTAGCTTCAAATAGCCCCTTAAAAATTGCAAGATTACTAATTTTGTTTTTCAATAAACACTGTTTTTTATGACAAAAAATTAAAAAAATGAAAAATAAATATATAGCACAAAAAGCTGTAATAATAGATAATTTTTTGGATGACACTTTCCCGTTAAGGGATCACCTGACCTATTATGATCCTTTATGGCTCAAAAGGTAATAGCACTGTTGTTTCCTAAATAGAAATGAGTGAACCCGAGGTTCGGTGTTCGTACCAAACAAAGAGTTCAGGGGCTTTACGCATGAAAACCACTTGTGTGACCATCGGTGTGCTCAGGTACGCTCGGTGCTCAGCCCAATGGGAGCCACTTAGTGTTTGGCCGACTCACAGTGGGGGTCACAGTGTGTACCAAACAAAAAATGGAAAAACCCCGTCCATCCGCCCCCAAAGTGATCTCTTTATGGCTTTATGGATGTGGCCGGAGACCCAAACTGCCATCAGTGACTTCCATTGGGTTTCAGGTCAAGTTCTCATCTTAAACTGAACTTTATATACTATGCAGAGGCGGTTTCTGCACCAAGCCGGGCAATACCTTTGTCATCAGATTTATAGGTCAGCTTCAGTCCTCCTTATGGAAACAATGGTCATGGGTGCACGTAGACAAGGAAAGAGAAAATCTAAACCAATGTCCAGGAAGCAAAAATCTACGGCAAACACCATCCAATGTTCCAAAGTGCTTTATTCCATCATCATGTGAAGTTAAAAGTAGCGGGGAGAGAGACGAGTGCAGGCCCCCTAATGGATGACGGCCGTTTCACACGTCCTTGTGCTTCAACGGGTCCCAATTGGAGTATTGGATGGTGTTTGCCATATATTTCTGCTTCCTGGATATTGGTTTAAATCGAACTTTATCTCAACTCCGGCTGAACCCGCCAAACTGAACTTCTACGGGTCCACTCATCTCTATTCCTATACCACTTCTCAAAAATATCACTCCCAGGTGATGGGGAGGATTTAGTAGGGAAGGAATGTCATGATCTGCTTCGTTATAGCGGTGGCTCTTATTACAAGACATATATACAATGTGTACATTAAAAGTAGGAAGGTTTTATAGTAAATTTCTCTTAAATCCATTAATTAGAAAGCTAAGAACCAATATGTTATAACCTTTCCAAGAATAAAAAAAGTTTCCTCATCATTCTAAAGTTACTGGAAATATTTCTCGAGTCAAGTGATACGTTGAACATTTCGAGATGGCAGATAAGCGGAATAAATCACCACAGGATAGGCACATCGGAGGCCTCGGTTCATTGTAAAATCTTATACGGCTTTTATGGCGAGTTCCGCTTTTTAAATCAGAATCCATTAGGAAACAAACAAAGCACATCTGTGTTCCCGTCCCCGCAGACCGTCAGTATACATAGGAATATTGCAGCCAGGAGGCATCTTAGAAGAACAGATTTGGAGATGTGCTCTTGAAAGTGCATTTGTGCGCTCATTATACAGCACCATTCATTGCCAGGGAGCGAGCTCTCTAAATAAAGTGCCCAAAGTCTAATATTGCAGTCGCTGATGGCCACAAAGTACATTGTGCCGGTGTAATCCACTTCCCATCTATACACCTTGCCGGGGGAGCAGCTGTGGCCTACACCAGGGACAACATGATTTGTTTACTGAGGATTTGCAGGAGGAAATTGAGGTGTGTAATTCACATTTTAATCCCTCTTTTTGTTTCCCCTCAGGATTTCAGACATAAAAATAAATTAAATTCAATGAACTCTAGAAAATAATTATCAACTTTAATCTTCACCATTCCCCGTATACGGCAGTCTCCCATTCTGCATCACTTACTGATGAAACTGGGGTTTTATTTAAAAAATATATATATATATATATATATATAATATATTTGTAATCTGACATCAATGGGATCGGACTGATGCTGGATTATCAGATGGGAAGAAAACCCACTTTAAAGAATAGTAAACTTTTACATAGATGGTGTATAATAAGAGAAAACACAAAGGGACACATTTACTATCCGAAACAAGAAAGCCAGCACATAATCCTAAACATGAGATTTGCCGTGACGTGGCGGGGTAGCTCAAAAGATTGCACTTTTTTGCCAAAAATCTCTGATTTTATTAATAAGTACAATTTTGAATGATGTGCTGGCTTTCTTGTTTTGGACACACTTACTATACCATGATGATGCAGAGCTTATCTGTCCATTTTAGATTGATTTTAGAATTTGCCATAAATTCTCTTAAATTTCAAAAAACAGTTTGCACCAATATCTATCAATCTAATTATTTATCTATCTCATTATCTATCCTCTATCGATCTACAGTTGAAACCAGAAGTTTACATCCACTATCTATAAAGACACATCTGCATGTTTTTCTCACTATCTGACATGACAACAGAATAAACCTTTCCCGTTTTAGGTCAGTTAGGAACCAACATTTTTTTTATTTCCATAATGCCTGAATAATGAGAGAGAGAGAGAGAGAATGTTTTAAGGCATTTTTATAAATGGCTGGACATTCCCATCTTGTTTGTACTTGCGTATAATTGTTTGAACAGATGAACGAGGCACCTTCAGGTATCTGGAGATTGCACCCAAGGATGAACCAGACTTGTGCAAGTCCACAATTCTCTTCCTGAGATCTTGGCTGATTTCTTTTGACTTTACCATGATGCTACACAAAGAAGCAGTGTGTTTCAGGTGTGCATTAAAATATATTCACAGCTGTGTCTTTAATTAACTCACATGTTGCCAATAAACCTATCAGAAGCTTCCAAAGACATGACATCATCATATGAGCTGTCCCATATTGTTTAAACACATAGTACACGCAAGAATAAAATGAGAACTGTGAAAAGGACTTCACTAGTTCATGTTTTATGATCTTTCTGTACAGATAATAATGAGCTTGAGAAAGGCTAATTGTTTTCGGAGCCGAAATGCTGCTATATATAAATTCCAAAATAGACAGCACTCCAAGAAATCACTTAAGGAAACAGATCTATCTACGGTATCTATCTAAGCATAGGCAGCACTCCAAAAATTGGAAAAAAATGGACCTATATTCAGCCTATATGATATGGCGATGTTTCGATTGTAAAGCCAAAGAAGGTTCTTTAAAACTGAAATGTCGCCATATCATGCGGGCTGAATAAAGGTCCATTCTTTTTCCAATTTTTGAGGTGTTGCCTATTCTTTGTTATATACTTTTGTACAATTGGATTTTTGTAAGGCTTTGCACCCATCTTTTATATGCTTTTGGTGCTTTTCCATTTTTTTATCTATCATTCATATTTATTTATAGAGCACCATTGATTCCTTGGACACTATCTATCCCTCTATCTATCTATCCCTCTATCTATCCATCTATCTATCCATCTATCTATCCATCTATCTATCCATCTATCTATCCCTCTATCTATCTATCTATCTATCTATCTATCTATCCCTCTATCTATCCCTCTATCTATCTATCCATCTATCTATCCCTCTATCTATCTATCCATCTATCTATCCATCTATCTATCCCTCTATCTATCTATCTATCCATCTATCTATCCCTCTATCTATCTATCTATCTATCTATCCCTCTATCTATCCATCTATCTATCTATCTATCTATCTATCCCTCCATCTATCTATCCATCTATCTATCCATCTATCTATCCCTCTATCTATCTATCTATCTATCTATCCCTCTATCTATCTATCTATCCATCTATCTATCCATCTATCTATCCATCTATCTATCCCTCCATCTATCTATCCATCTATCTATCCCTCTATCTATCTATCTATCTATCTATCTATCTATCTATCCCTCTATCTATCTATCCATCTATCTATCCATCTATCTATCCATCTATCTATCTATCTATCTATCCCTCTATCTATCTATCCATCTATCTATCTATCTATCTATCCCTCCATCTATCTATCTATCTATCTATCTATCTATCTATCTATCCATCTATCTATCCCTCTATCTATCTATCTATCTATCCCTCTATCTATCTATCCCTCTATCTATCTATCCATCTATCTATCCATCTATCTATCCCTCTATCTATGTATCTATCCCTCCCTCTATCTATCCATCTATCTATCTATCCATCTATCTATCCCTCTATCTATCTATCTATCTATCTATCCATCTAGCATTTTCACTCAGTATATACTTCCAGATATATTTTTCTCAAACAAATACAAAATGTGTCTTGCGTTTTCCAGCATTTTCTGCCTTTCTTCTGTGCACTGTCCTTGGCCGTGGCCTATAACAAGTCTAGTATATAATAGATGCCGCTCTGCTCTTAACCTACAACTATAACCTAGACAATGACTCCGGACTGTGTCCAATAGACTTATCGGGCTGTTGTCTTCTTGCGAGCTATGCGGGGATAATCCTGTGCTGTGTGATTAGTAAAGGCAGTACCAGCTAGGCAAGAACACAAGAAGCCGACACAAGTGGAGCTGGAATCTGTAAGTGGCAACCCAGAGGCTTAATCAGGCAACAATGGCGCACTACAAAGGAGTCTCATAGAAGAAACAGGAATAAAGGCCGGACACAGACAATGCGTCAGTCAGGCCTTAAGTCTCTTATGTCTTGGAGTATTGATTGGACCATTTTGCTGTCTTGTTGCCATTTATCTGTAATGATGTGATCTATTGCATCTATTTCTTACCTTTATGAAAACTTTATGATGTAAGTGGAAATCCGTTTTCAGACTCATGATGGAGTCGTCCTCTCATTTCTTGCTGCCACCCACTTTCTGCCAGATACATGATCATCCCAATATTTCCATCCTATGAACAATTGGAGGGCAATTTGATCCTTGCAGAAGGTGGCATCCTCCCTCCAATATCTAATCATCAAAGTACTCAAAAAATAATAAGAAGCTCCTAGTAGAGTGTTGTCTCTGTAATAGAAGCATCTGATTCCAATGGACAGAAGCTATAGTGATACCGGACATCGCTGCAACATGGATAATCGGGAATTTAGTGTAGTCCAGATGTATAGGGTGAAAAAGGATCCTGAGTTTCCAAAAAAGTATCTGTATTGGGAGCTTTATCCAATTCAAAGTAATTTATTTCTAAATAATATAAACCTGAAAATAAGGAGCGCTGATAGTGTAATACCAACAGATCAGTGAGGTAAATCTGGAAAAATACACTCACCTGAAATGGTTGTGACAGTCACAACCACTAAGACGCATGAGATACTGGCGTCTGCTGCAGCCCCACGTGTCTGTGCATACAAAATGGAGAGGATAGGGGGTTAATGCCGCGCATCAGCTGAAATGAAGATGTATAAAGTTGATGATAATAATCATTGATCCTTTATGTTGATGTTTCTGGTCCTGAAGAAGAGGTGTTTACCTTGAAACGCGTAGACCTATGGAATATAAGAAAGAATTATTATCATCAACGTTATACATCTTCATTTCGGCTGATGCGCGGCATTAACCCCCTATCCCCTCCATTTTGTATTGTTATTTCTAAAGGAATCTGTGATGACATGGAAGCTTTCACAAGTCCACACCATCTTTAGATGTGCACTGCTTTGGTAAAGTAGATGTAGAAAATGTTTAACCAAGAACCTCATGTTCAGGTGCATACATTTTTGCCTAGCAGCATTAGATCAACTTATGATTTTTGGATGTGTGGTCCATGTCTTTTTCTACAACTGTGTTGCAGTAGATGTAGAGTATATTGCACCCCAACAATCCTCTTATGTTTAGGCATATTTGCTACATCCTAGTATGTTCCAGTAAAGGGGGAGTCCTACTGCACTTCTCGGCGACTTTTCAAATCTCACTGGTGCCATACGTAGAAGCTCCAGGAGCCCTCCCGGAAAGCAAATTTCAAAGCCATCATGCTGAGCCCCAGCATCCAGAGGCACATTCAGGGGGCTCAAACAAGGCACGTAGAGGGCATGACCTGATAGAAAAGGGGTTTTAGATATAAAATTTGGGCAACAGCTCTCATATGCAATAACCCCTTACTTCTGAAAATGCAATGTAAGAAAGAAGTGTGTTTGTGGCCCCTAAACCCTTTTAAACTGACATTGTGGTGGAAAGAAGTACCCTTCGGAAATTCTTTAAGATTCATTAAGGCAAGCCAGTCATAATGAGGGCCATGTAGCAATAAGAAGAGTTGAATTCATTAACGAGTGCATTTATTAATGGCGGATCTGTCCACCTCTCCAGAAATGTTACTCTAGTGAAATACTAGAGGAACATTTCTGTTGTAAGAAAAGGCAGCACTACTGATTAATTTGACAGGTGTGTGTAGCCATGCCCCTTTCCCGCCATGGATACTCCCATGCTCTACCCATTTTGGTAGAGTTGCTTGCATCTGGCATAAAAACGCAAAAAGTCACAAACTTTTTGCAAAACTCTACAACTTGTCAAAGCATTTTACTTCAATTTTCTGGCAAAAAAACTGTGATAAATTGGTCTCAAAGTATCATATGGTCCAGTGAGATGGATGGTAACAATGTTTAGAATTCATTTGCTTATAATATGATTTGTTATCAAAGCCTCTTCCACCCTTGTGGTGTCACCTCTACTGATATCCACGAATCAACAGGTATCATGCATTGCTCCTATTAACAACAAAGAGGACAGGTGAATGGTACCTGTCAGTAGTCTATGGGTGCCAGTAGGTATCATTTATCTCCTGTACCACTCTCCTGATGAAGAAATGAGCTGACCCGGAATACCCCTTTAAATTAATTTTGTCTGTTTATTACTAGGGATGATCGAATACCTCAATACCGCTATTTGACTATTTGCAAATAGTCGATGCGCAATGTAAGTCTATGGAAAACCCAAATAACAACTATTCGGAACTATTCGGGCTTCCCATAGACTTACATTGCGCATCGAATATTCACATAGCAGCAACCTATTCGTCGGATATTCGCGAAGCCGAATATTTGAGGTATTCGATCATCTCTATTTATTACCTTACAAATCCTCCTAATACAGAAAATATAAATCTTTTGCCTATAATTTTAACCAATATTTATAAGAATTTAATTTATCTTGGTTTATGGTATCATCTGAAATATAAATCATCAGATCCTTCAGAGAATCATTTAAGAAGTTATATAATCTGGAGGAAAAATGTTTCCATTTTTATTAAAAGCCTGAAGCAGCTTCATGTTCCTTGGTGGACCCACTACGTCAGTTTCATTGAGGGCGAAATATTGCATCTATGATTTCTTCAGCATCTCGTCTGTAGCTTGTTCTGTATTATTATAAATCATGAACAAGTATTGTGTATATATCAATATCTATCACTCTAATTAGTACTTCTTGATCTATAACATTGTGTCTGTAGATCAGATAACACATTCAATATGACAGATTCCCTCAAAAATAACTACTGAGCACAAGAGACATAAGTGTAATTACTGACACACATCAGTGTAGGGAGGAGAGGCAGTACAGCAGAGCTGACAGTGCTCAGAGGAGGAGAGCTGAGGGAAGGGTTTGTAATATGATACAGCTAACCTCAGCTGTACTGCTTTTCCCTCCACAGAGACCTTATCTCAAAGGTGTTATATCTGTTCTCTAATCTCCCACCACTATCTAATCATGCAGGAGGTTAGTCCAGGAGATCAGAGCTGTACTATTACATCTTGCGAGCACTGCGAAACCAAACTATGGTGGGGATGGGTTGTTTTTCTGCTGTGTTGCTGCCTGCTCATGATTAGGGAGAAAACATACACACACACCCATGAATACTATCCGCAAAGGAAGGAGGAAATTTACACATTTTATTCTGCTCTACAGCCATTATTACATCCTGTGTCCAGTTGTTTGGGATCACCTGTAAGGTGGATCTTTCAAGCCCAAAATCCAGGTGGGCACATAGGTCAGAGGCATTGGTACAAAAGGCAAGTGAGGGATCCGGATACTAGGTAGTAAAGATATTGGAAGCCAAGGAGCAAGTAGAAGAGGCTCCAGAAGCCGCAGACAGATTGGAGACTGGTAGCAGAGGTACTGGAAGCAGCAGGCAGAGTGGGCACCAGAAGCAGATAGCAGGGGTACTGAAAGCCAAAGGCAGACAGGAGATCCTTAGCAGAGGTACTCTAAACCGCAGGCAGAGAGGGGAACAGAAGCAAGTAGCGGGGTACCAAAAGTCAAAGTCAGGAGACCAGTAGCAAAAGTTCTGTAAGGCACAGGCAGACAGGAGACTGGTAGCAAAGGTTCTGGAAGGTGCAGGCAGACAGAATGCTAGCGAAGATTTTGGAAGCCACAGGCAGACAGGAGACTGGAAGCTAAGGTACAGTAAGCTGGAGGCAGACAGGAGACCGGTAACAGATGTACTGTAAGTCACAGACAGGACTCAGAAACACAAAGTCTTAATACCATGACACGGGTGTGTGCCTCGATGGGTCTTATATAGGCCCAGGCAGACTATCAATTTAGAGCACACCGGGCCACCTGCAGAGCCTGATGTTTATCACAACAGAATTCTGCGGACCGGAATGAGGAGAGCACAGCCTGGATCCAGTGCAGTTGCTTAACCCCAGTGAAAATTTGGTGAAAGGTCCTTTTACTAAACACATAGTAGCATACTAAAATATAATTAATTAGACACCATGGATAATACAAACCTGACAGCAATTTTAATATAGTAGTGTAGAATATAGAGAATATAATGTGCTAACAAGGGACTTCCACATTGTCGTGGTGGTCTTTTATGTAGCATGCTTCAGTGATTTTCGAGTTCAACCATTAATGACCGTCTAAACATACAGAAAGATGCAGAGACATTGTGATATTTGCCTGGTCATGCAGTCCCGGTTAATGATAACACATAGCTGCTTTCTTTGCCCGTCTGTCGGTCATTCCACCAATGTGTTTTTGTAGGCGACTTTCAATGTGGAGTAGGCTTCCCATGGAGAGCATTCTGTGCTCATGACTGCATGATTTTTTTCTGATGGTTTCTTAATTAACTGGAAAAGGGTCTGCGTTATGAATAAGAGCGCTGTGAGACAGACACAGATGACTAGCTACAGTCACAAAAACACTTGATCTAGAGGACTCCTCCAAGATAATGTGCAGGTGCAACATTCGCACAAAGGCAAAACACAATCCTCCAACAGAGCGGGGACTTGGATACATTTCCACAAGCGCAGTGGACCATGAAAGCAGAGCAGCCGGGTTTAGTTTGTGCTGCTGTCACTCGTGGTTTTGGATGTACAAGTCGAAAATCAAAGTTTTAATTTCATTTTTTTTTTAAGTGCATAACAACACAACCATTACATTGGTCTAATTATAATGTAATATTATATCTGGGTGGAAGCCCTCTGGGTTTGATACAAAGACACCATGTTCCTGTAAAACAAAAATAAGTTTATGTAGTACATAAAAAACTGGAGAAAGGGAGATAAATATTCTAACCCATGTCATTTTGATAACTGAGCAGATGTTACAACATTTTTAAAACCCTCCTTAATAGGTTTTCTATTGATTTCAAAGGGCTAATGGTAGATTTTAAAGGGAACCTGTCACCACTTTTTTGGCATATAAGCTGCGGTCACCACCACCGGGCTCTTATATACAGCATTCTAACATACAGTATATAAGAGTCCAGGGCGCTGTAAGAAGATAAAAAACACTTTATAATTACCTAACGGTTGTGCAGTGGGCCATATGGGCGTCTCCGTTCTCCGGTGCCGGCGCCGCCTCTTTCGGCCATCTTCGTCCTCCTTCTTCTCTAGCTGTGGTGTATGACACATCCGATATCATCCACACTCGCCGGCATTCAGATCCTGAGCAGGGCAGATCAAAGTATTGTAGTGCACCTGCGCAGGATCGGCGAGTGTATATGACGTAGCTGCGCCATGCACCCAGGCTTCAGAAAGAGGACAAAGATGGCCAAAAGAGGAGGCGCCGGCACCGGACAACGGAGACGCCCATAAGGCCCACTGCACAACCGTTAGGTTATTATTATAAAGTGTTTTTTATGTTCTCACAGTGGCCTGGGCTCTTATATACTGCATGTTAGAATCCTGTATATAAGAGCCCACTGGTGGTGGCCACAGCTTATAGCCAAAAAAAGTGGTGACAGGTTCCCTTTAATATAAGCATTTTGTGTGGTTCTTGCGGACTTTTTAGTGCGGAAATCAAATTAAAATTTGTCGATTAAATCCGTTTTCAGTAGAAAAAAATCTCCATCACAAACAGCGGAAAACTTTATTTTTATGTCTTAAAAAAAAAAAAAAAGATTTTTCCACCTTTAAAATCTTTAACATCTTTTTTAAGAGGAAACTACTTCAGGAAGCTACCAAACCACCTAGGTTACCTGGGCAAAACCGTTCCTGGAAAAAAATGGATGGTCTTTTTCCTGAAAGTGGCTTCTCTGGCAGTGTTGCCATAATTTTTTTTGCTGTGGTTTCGCCACCAGCGTCTTTTCTGTATACTTTCAACTAGAATGAGCTGGTGCCTTCCAAAAGGAGCCACCCGAAAAATGAAAATGTTACTTCATGGTTTCTGAACCCTGAAGCAGTTAAAAGAAGTTTGAAAAGTGCACATCAAGTGGTTTTACATTTCTGTACATTATGCTCATTTCTTTTTTTTTTTTTTTTTTTTTTTACAGCATTTTATTGGGCTTTTTCAGGGGAATTCCAGGTGGAATCTGAGAAAATTGGACACATGCACATACACTTTTTGGCTATGTGCACATGTTGCGAGCTTACATACTATAGGATATTGGGGAGGAGACAGTAGGTGCGGTGTTCGTGAGGCGGCAGCTCCGGCGGTAATGAGACAGCAGTTCCGGTATGGTGGTGAGGCGGCAACTCCGGCGGTGGTGAGGTCATTGGAGACTATAGGCATCTCTGAACAGATGAGTTTTCAAGTTTGAAGCTTGCAAGTGTAGCAGATAGTCTGACTGGCTGCTCAGGGCAGTTCAAGGTACTGTAGTGCACGTGCGCGGGCGGTCTTTCACCTTTCCTCGCGCCTGCGTATTAAAGTACTTTAATCTGCAAATAGGGTAGATCAAAGCGCGCCTGCGCAGGACCACAATGCCGGTTTGTTTGTATGACATAGGACACGTCATCCATACTCGGCTGGGTAGAAGGAGGACAGCAATTGCAGCAGAGAGGAGATGCCAGACCAGAGAGAGGAGGCACTAGACCGGAGAGCAGCGACGCCCATCGGACCGGACTGCTCCCATGAGTATTATGATTTTTACGTTCTACAGCGTGGCCTTGTCTCTTATATGCAGCATGTTAGAATGCTGTATATAAGGGTTCACTGGTGGTGGCCGCAGGTTATAGTCGCCAAATCTGGTGATAGGTTCCCTTTAATATGAACAGCTAGAGTGAAAGGGTAAGCTATTCTGATAAAATCTTGATAAAGGCTTCGGTAGAGTCGAAACGTCGGTTTCGTGGCTATTGCAGTTTACATAATAAAACCAATTTTTGCACAAACCCAAGTAAATTCTTTTCTAATCTATGATCTTGTGCTGAAGGTTACTTTACTATACCTTTGATGTTAGACATGAACGTCATTGTCTCATTGATGTACACCCCCGACAACAATATAAAGCTGAACCTCCATTATTTGGCAATAGTTTTGCCATAACAGAAAGTAAACAAACCTGGGCTTATTTTTCTTTCAATCACAATGGCAATCCCATAAGTAATAATAATTTCCAGAAATGCTATTTCATTATACCAAGAAGAATATACTACACTCCTAGACAAAGTATGCGCGTGACTTTTGAAAACCACCCACAGCGAGTGTCTGATATAAACAATGGCATTGTAAACAATGGACCCTGCCATTTTTTTTATTACTTTTATTGTTTTACAATTTTACTCCTACATAAATGTTTTCAGTATGTGTGAGCTGAACATCTACATGTGGTATTCTTCAAGGCATTTATTAATCACAGCTTGCCTTTATTGCAACATGAGATAATTTGTCTCCAATATTAAAACGACTTTAGGATGTTATTTCTTGTACAGGAAAAATAAAACTTGTTAAATGATAGTCCACTTAGAGTTTGGTAGAATTATTCTTATGGTATTTTTGTAGAGTTTTTCTTATACGATGAGTAAGGTAAAATTTTGGTAAAATTTTAGCTATAGCACGCGCATGTTTGAATTTCAGCCAATTTTTATATATTGGATCAATTATAATTTTGGTAGAATACACTATTTTCTTATAGGATGGATCAGCTATAATTTTTGTTTTAGAATGGACTAGTAAAGATTTTGGTAAATTTTATTCTTAATGGTCAAGTTCAAAATTTGGTCAAATTGGCTAATTGCTAATTTTGGTAAGATATTTCTTTTAAGATGATAATAAGTTTGATACAATTTTTCTAGATTGGACCACTTAGAATTTTGGAAGATTTTTTTATTCTTCTTGGACGAGTCAATTAAAATTTTGGTCAAATTTTGCTTTAAGGTTGGAGTCACGCTTGAGAGTGACTCACGTGTAATACACGCGAGTCTCACATCACCAGGCACGGCCGCACACTCTCCAGACAGGAGCGGATCAGCTGTATATGTGCAGCTGAGATGCTTGTGTCCAGAGAGCAGCAGGATGTGCCGGTTCATGCAATGCGAGACTCGCACGTTTTACACGTGAGTTACTCGCAAGTGTGACTCCGGCCTTAGAGGGGGCCAGTTAGAATTTTGGTAGCATATTTCTTATAGGAGAGACCAGTTATACATTTCAAAAGTAATTGAAAATCAAGGGTGAGAAAGGAGGGAGAGTCAGCTCACCAGGTCCTGTTGCTCTAGTAATCACAGTGAGCATTGCAAGGAGCCAAATAGAAGTCCTCCATCGACCATGAGTAAAGGCTGCTTTACACCTTACAATTTCGCATACGATATCATATGCGATGTGACCCGCCCCCATCGTATGTGCGGCACATTCAATTTGTTGACCGTGTCGCAAAAACGATTATTTCCCGTCACACGTACTTACCTTCCATACGACCTCGATGTGGGCAGCGAACATCCACTTCCTGGAGTGGGAGAGACGTTCGGCGTCACCGCGACATCACGCGGCAGCCGGCCAATAGAAGCAGAGGGGCGGAGATGAGCGGGATGTAAACATCCCGCCCACCTCCTTCCTTCCGCATTGCCGCCGGCTGCAGGTAAGCTGCAGTTCATCGTTCCCGGGGTGTCACACACTGCAATGTGTGCTGCCTCGGGAACATTGAACAACCGGATGTTCAATTTTTAGTAATTGAATGACGTGCATGCGATCAACGTTTTAACGTTCAATCGCAATCTCACGGAGGTTTCACACGCTACAATGTAACTAACGATGCCGGATGTGCGTCACTTACGACGTGACCCCGCCGACACATCGTTAGATAAATTGTAGCATGTAAAGCCTGATTTAGGCTCTACACCGAAACCCGTTGTTTTAGTGCATCTACATATAGTTCTGCCGTGATCATAAGTCTTTTAATTTTAAAAATATTAATTTTTATACTTATTTCTTTCCATCTCTGGAGAACTTCTTTTCCAGTTATAACTTTGGTATAATTTATGCTATAGGATGGACTAGATGGAATTTTGGGCCATTTTTTCCTACCAGATGGGCCAGTTTTCACTTTGGTAAAATAGTTCTTAGAAAATAGGCTAGTTATAATTTTTAGTACAATTTTTGTACGATGGGCCAGTTAGAGTTTTGGAAAAATGTATCTTATATGATAGTCTGTTTGGAATTTTGGTCAATTTTTTTCTAGCGGATGACTGTCACAAAGAGATATTTACAACCTTCGCCAACTGACCTAGCGGCATCGGGTTCTGTTCTCACCACAGATTCTAACAATCCTCCTGATAACTTCTCTGGTGTCTATGATCGATGCCGGCAGACTTGGGCATCGACCTGCAGAGTGGTAATTCATAGGCAGACTAGCAAGAGTTAATCTCCTTTGGTCACATGTTGTGGGGAAGCCAATCACATCTGCACCCCTCCTATATATGCTGGTTTGATCCTCCCACCTATGCCAGCTATAGTGCTATATTTTGTCTTAGCTGGTCTCATGAGGTGTTGTGATCCAGACTATCTGATGGTTGTTATACTTGTTGCTGAGTGCGGTTGTGGAGTTAACTCTTGTTGCCTTTTTGTTGTTATCTTCCTGATCTTGCTTTACTCCTGAGTCTCTCATTGTCTATTCCTGTGTATGTGCAGTGTGTCAGAATTTTGGTTTTCCCTTGTCTGTATTTATCTGTTTTTCATCACACTCCTACCTTGTCCTTCCCTAATGGGAGGGGGTATCAGACTAGTACTGGTCAAGAGTAGAGATGAGAGAACCTTTTTGGAGGTTTGGTTCGCTGACAGCAAACGAGGCTAGCTCCACAGGCTTGAGCTGGACCCGAACCGTGGATCAAGTCACTGATTGGCAGTTTGAGCCTCCGCCCACATACAGCCAGCCATAAGCAGATCACTTCTGGGGGAGGGTGGGCTGGCTTTTCCAAACTTTTTGTTGCACACAACAAGTGATCATGCTGTTGTTACCCCCAGTGTGCACTGTTCAAAAACTGAAAGCGTCTCGCACAGGGCTGAGCACCAAGCATACCTGAGCACAGCTTTGCTCGCGAGTGTTTTCGTGCGTAAAGCGTCCAAACCCAAATCTTGATTTTCAAATTCCCAGTTCGGTTTGAAAACCGAATCTTAAGACTGCTCATCTCTATTCAAGAGCATAGCCAAGAATGGGACTCGGGATCAGGAGTAACCCTGAGGTTAGGGATAGCCTTACGTCCCCTAGAGTGAAAGATTGCATAAGAGCCTCAGTCACCCGTTATCCTAACAGTCACTTAGGGACAATGGGCCTGATTGAATTCTGGGAGAATTTTTGTTATAGAATGAGACTATATTAGTAGACTTTTCTTTAGGCCCCCTTCATATGCACGTGTCTCCTGTACGTGTTTGGCAGTTTTCTTACATACCGGAGACACGTACACACATAAACCTAGGTATTTCTATGGTTTAGGACACGCGTAAGTATTTGCGCACGGAACGTGTGTCAGTTCCGTACTTACGTGTGTCCGTGTGTTTCTCACGCCAACATGTCCATTTTCTCTCCGGCATCACAGGTGTCACACGGAATGCAAACGTGTCACACGTAGCACACATGGATCACACGGATGTGTTCCATGTGACATGCACCGGAGAGAAGACATGTGTGTGTGAGAAAAAAACCCAAACCATTACTTACCGTCTCCTGCCCTGCTGTCTCTGCCGCTGCTGTCACTTGCTGGCGACCGCCGCTCATTATGCTAATTGAATATTCACTTCACTGCGGCCGGAAGCAGCAGCAGCGGGCAGTCGGCAGAACGGAGACCAAAGATCAGCACCACGGACAGCGACACCAGGGACAGGTGAGCAGAAAGTTCCCGTTCTCCATGTGTTATCATGGATAACACACGGAGAACACATGTAGGCCATGTGGGACGCCCTAGACTAGCCAGGTAGTCACAGTTAGACCCCCGCACAACACCTGTCCCCTAAAAAGGAGTCATCAGCCAACCACAAAAACCCTAGTCACCTCCCTCAGTGCTTGATGGACACACCAGGGGGGCGGAGCCAGGCAGTTGGCACGCCTACTGAGGAGTTCAGAGGGCCTGAGGCAGGAAACAGAGTCAGATGAGTTTGAGTAGTGTTGAGGAGTGGAGGAGGTGAGGCCTGTGAGACAGGCCAGTGACAGTCTAACAGGTGTGAGGGTCGTAGCCCGAACACCTTGGCTAGGAGGCAAGTGGTGGCCTCAGCCTGCAGGAGCCGGGAAGACGGCTCGGTAGAACCGTGGTGGACTGGGACATGGTAATGGCCCGCCGGTACCGACCCGGGGAACCGACTCGGAAACCAGAGCACACAGGGGGGTACTCAGACCCTGAAACGAGGTCCAGAATCCACTGGACTCAGTTAATTAACTGATTGCAGTCTGGACTATAGGTCCTTTCCCACCCAAGTCCCGACTGAAGACAACAGCCCACGTAGGGGGATAGAAAGCCACCACAAGGCAGACAGAGAGATCCCACGGGCCAGCATCTGCGGGCAAAAGGGCTCTCCCGACATACACAAAGCCGGGGAACGGACTCCCGTTGCTGAAGCGCAGGCAGTCTACAGCTCCACAACACGTTGCAGGAGAAACGCAGAGACCACCATCTGGGTGGGGGACCCGACCGCAGCCGGCTGCGGGCACCGACCACCATCAACTTGGTTTACCAGTGACTTGTGTGTGTCAATAACAGTGAGTACAACAGTGCCCTCTGGCCGTGCACATCACCCTGCACCGCCCAGCTATCCCTAACTGGTCCCGGGGCCATCATCCCTGCCCACGGAGGGATTAACATCTGGCTGCACTAACATCTCCCCCGGGTACCCCGTAACTGCAGTGGTGGTGTCTACCTTCACCACGTCCCGTGGGTGGTGTCACGAACTCAAGTGCGGCTCCGGCCGTGCACCTACCTAACTCCCCACCGAAAGCGCCAGCATCCCCTTTCAGAGCAAAGTGACCCCGGGTCCGGAGGCGCTTGAGCCACCCACCAACGAGACCGGATCCAAGCGGCTCGGCTGCAGCCGAGCGCGGGGCGGTACACATGCACACAGCACACCGAGGGCAATACGCACCTCTGACACGTCCGTGAAAAACTTGCGTGTTTTTCAGGGACGTGTGAAAGAGGCCTTACAAGGATGGTCCAGGAAGAATTTTGGTAGAATTTTTTTATAGTATGGGTCAGTTAGAATTTCCCTCGAAACTTTCTTTTAAGAAGCTGTTTGTACCTCCAGATGTTTTGGTGTTAGAAGTAAAATAATACAGAAAAAATCTTATCTTTAATTTATTTACTTTTAATACTTGCCATAAAAGATTTAACTGATCCATATGAAGGATTTGTGCTCTTCGGAGGGCTACATTACTGTAACGACACCGCATTGCCCGGAGCTGCACATTCCGGCAGGTCGGCTCAGAGACTTGTTAAATGTTTACAGTCTAACACCGCAGGAGACACACCTGTCCTGGTGGAGCACCGTGCATGTTTTACACTTCCACGTCCTACTCGCATTGTTCCTCATCTGCTCTGACACTTGTTCTTTTACCTCTGTGAAGTCATAAACTGGAAATCTCCATGCTGGCATGAGTGCGCTTATCTTCATGCAGGTACACGCTGCAGTGAAAGGTCATTTGTGTTTGCAGTATGCGAAATTCCCACCTGGAAAGGGCACATTATTATTCTGATGGTGGGCTACGTGATGGCCGGCTTAGACTTTATGTATTCTGTGTATTTTCATTTTACAAGACCTCGGAGGCAGTGTAAAAAAAAAAAGGCATTAAACAGCTTCCAAATTTGGAGGGTGATGAAGTACATGGTGGGCCTTGAGTTTATTGCATTGTGCTGGTGATGTGTGCTGTCACAAAGCCAACGTTTAATTTTAATACTGGGCCAAAATAAGGCTCGGATTAACTATAAAAATGTAATTCCACCCAGAAATTATTATAATTCTTTTTAGCTTTTTGTTATTTTACCTTGCCTTTCATGATCACCGAACTATGGCAGCATGAAATCTACCAGGCTCGCTCGTTCATTCTAAAGCACGGCAGCCATTAAAGAGAACTTGTTGTTGTAACTTATGTTTGAAAAATCATTACTACGCTTGAAAATCAGAGAAGTCTGCTTCTTTCTACTCCTGATGATCATTCATTCTCATTTCTTAACTAAAATCTGTAACATCGGCGTTCAGTGAAGACGATTATTCCCATTAAAGAGATGAACGTTGGTGCTTTTGAAATTCTATGGAGAAGAGAGGAGGAGCTAAAGGCAGACACTGACATTCTACTGCAAGTTCTCCTGGAAAGACAATTATAGTTCACCATAGAACGTTATGCGCACCAACTGTCATCTCCTATCTCAGTAATGGGAAAGTCTGTATACACTGAAGACAGATTATAGCTGTGATGTAATAATTTTGAGAATGAATGATCAGTCCAGGATTTCTCTAATCTAATATATAAGGCTGAGTGTATGTATGTATGTATGTATGTGTGTGTGTGTGTGTGTGTGTGTGTGTGTGTATGTATGTCCGCTAAAGGAATCCGCACCGTTGCATTTACAATCACGAAATTTTGCACAGACGCCCCATGTGACTCAGGGAACATCATAGACTATGTTTTGATGGGAAAATTTTAACCCTGTGCTTGACAGTTACTCTCCAAAAAACCTGCCTCCATTAACGTGAATGGAGCTGCGAGCTACAGGCTATTATTAGCAGCTGTGAGTGGTTGATATAGGAATAAAATAAATTGTTGGTATAAGAAGCTTATGTGTGAGGTAATAAGATGTCAGTGGAGAGATGGATAAAGAGACAGAAAGAGACAGACAGAATCAGAGAGACAGGCACAGACATGGAAAGAGACAGAGAGAGAGACAGACAGTCAAAGAGACAAACAGAAGCAGACAGGGAAAGAGAGACAGAGACAGACAGATATGGAAGGAGATAGACAGTCAAAGAGACAGGAAAAGAGACAGACAAGGAACGAGACAGATGGGCAACGAGACAGACGGGGGAACAAGGCAGACAGACAGAAACAGATCGACACACAGACAGACACACAGACAGAAAGAGACAGACAGAAAGAGACAGGCAGACAAAGATAGACTGACCGACAGACAGAGACTGGGAGAGACACAGATAATATCCCGGGCAATGCCCGGGTACTCCAGCTAGTGAGATACAGTATATTATACAGTTTCTTATTTGTACATGTACTATAGATTTATGGAAAATGATAACACATGAGATAAAAAAGCTGGAATCGAAGAAGAGTCTGCTGGGTAGGCGACTCCTCCCATGGCTACTCCTTGTCCAGCTTCTTTTCATTGACAAGCTTCTTTTCATTGACAGGATCCATTTAAAATTGCTTGTTCTCACCCACAAAGCTCTCCACAGTGCGGCACCCCCCTACATCTCCGCCCTCCTCTCTGTCTATCACCCTACCCGTTCTCTACGCTCTGCAAACGATGTTCAACTAACATCCACAGTAATCCGAACCTCACACTCTTGGCTTCAAGACTTCTCCTGAGCTGCACCAATCCTCTGGAATACTCTACCCCAACAAACTAGAATGAACCACAACTTACTGATCTTCAGACACTTCCTAAAAACACATCTTTTTAGGGTGCCCTATCACACTCCCTAATCAAATTAAATTCACATCGTCCTTTCACGACTTCCCAGAACATAACTCCCCATCAAACTCCACCGCACCCAAAAGCATCTCAAAGTTTTGGCTGACTGGTTCAAGCAGCCTTTATTTATCCCCATTTCTTTAAGATGCCTGGATTGTCATTGCAAATAAACACTTACCCCACCTCATTGTAAATTGTAAGCTCTCAGGAGCAGGGTTGTCTATTGTACTCTAATGTTTGTATTTTCTATAACTGTTAATTGTTTTTATATGAACCTCCTGAATTGTAAAGCGCTGCGGAATATGTTGGCGCCATAGAAATAAAGATGTATTATTATTTATTATTATTATTATTATTATTATAGGTCTCTCCCTATTTGCTTATGGTGGTGGCTTTATTCCTGAATTTTCATTTTAAAGGGAATCTGTCAGCAGGTTTTTGCTACCTCATCTGAGAGTAGCATAAAGTAGGTAAAGAGACCCTGAATCAAATGATGTATCATTTTTATTAATGGCTGCAGCCGTTCAGACAAAACCAAAAGTTTTTAGATTTAGCAATGCAACAGAGCTGAGAGAGCTACCCCCGCCCACACCAGGCTCTCTATAGAGATTGTATATTGACAGTGAGGTGTCAATCTGAGAAGGGGGTATACCTGACTGCCATGCGCGTGACATTGTAGTCTGAGCAATGAGAAGTCCTGCCGGTTAAATAAACGATAGTAAATGAATAATAGATTAGACCTTGACAATACAGGATTCCCTGAATTCTATGTCTTAACCCCTACAGCATGCTGTCTTCAGATTACTTAGCAAAAACCTGCTGACAGATTCCTGTTAATGTTGGATCTCTTGCGTACAAATGATCCGCACTTACTGGTACATTCTGGAACGAGATTGCTAATATAGTTTTGTTGACAAACCTTGGAACACTATGACAATACGATGGATAATACTCAGTGTATAATTACGATATACTGCATATACTCATACCAATACTTATTAGGTCCAGAAATTGCGAAACCATCTTTGTGGTAATAGAGAATTGAGAACATTTGGATGTTGGGTTTTTAGGGATTGCAGTCAATCATTCTCCAGCAGTGTAACTTTACGGGGGGCATCTAGGCAGCACGATGAGCAGATGAAGGTCATGAAGCTGGTGCATTGGAGTCTGTGGTGTGATTTCATGGACGTACATGAATAAAGCAGGTCAGGTGTGTGAGGATGACTCCGGTATGCAGGCCAGCATGAGGGAGAGTCCAAACATGTCAGACCCCCTAATCTTTTAACACACATCAAAGGAAGTAGAGTGTTACTGCTTATTGTAATACAGCATATGAATGTATACGGTAAGTAAAGTAATGAGTCAATTAGAGTCTGATTTTACAAAAGGGTCAGATGGTATATTGATTTTTTTTTTTTTTTTTTTTACCCAAAACCTCACCACTTTTTCCATGAGCTACATCTAATATTGGAACTCATTCCCTTCCACTCAGATCTCATGAAAGTGGACCTGTCACCAGATTTCACAATGCAAAAGTGCCGACATTATTTAAAAGATCTATTTAACCTAATAATGAAGCTGCATTTACTATGCCAATCCAAGTCAGAATGGTGGTACAATCCTTTATAACATCTTAACTCAATGTCCACCCACCTAGCCAGACTGACAGCTCCTCAGTGTTCCTCTGCTCTGATGAATCTCTGCCCACCTAGCCAGACTGACAGCTCCTCAGTGTTCCTCTGCTCTGATGAATCTCTGCCCACCTAGCCAGACTGACAGCTCCTCAGTGTTCCTCTGCTCTGATGAATCTCTGCCCACCTAGCCAGACTGACAGCTCCTCAGTGTTCCTCCTCCATGATGAATCTCTGCCCACCTAGACAGACTGACAGCTCCTCAGAATTCCTCCTAACTTATGAAACTCCATCCAGCTAACCAGATTCATCTCCTAATTGTCCCTCCCCCCTGCTGAGTTCTCACACTGTTCAGTACAAGCTGCAGCTGTTAGTCAGGCTAGGTTGGCGCACACTACATATTCTTGGACTGAACTGTAACACTGTTTCAATCTATAATTGGACTAATAAAGTTATTTCAAAGAGGTTGTCCACTATTTTACATTGATGGCCTATACTTAGGATAGGTGATCAAACTCTGATGTGTCGGACTTCAGCTGATCAATAGCAATGTAGTGACCAACTTCTTTAATATAAGGATTACACAGCCTCCTCCATGTACGCCCACCGAGCCAGATTGAGATCACCTCACTGTTCTTCCTCTCTAATGAATCTCCGCCCACCCAGCTAGATTGACGGCTCTTCATTGATCCTCCTCTCTGTTGAATCTCTGTCCACCTAGCCATATTGGCATCATCTCAGTGTTCCTGCTCTCTGATGAAATCTCCACCCACCTAGCTAGATTGACAGCTCCTCAGTGTTCCTCCTTTCTGATGATTCTCCACCCATCTGGCCAGATTGACAGCTGTACAGTGTTCCTCCTCTCTGATTCTCTGCCCTCCTAGCCAGATTGATCTCCTAATTGTCCCTCCTCCCTGCTGAGATCTCACGCTGTTCAGTACAAGCTGCAGTTCTTAGTCAGGCTGGGTTGGCGCACACTGAATACTCTAGGCCAGATCTGTAACCAACTGGACTAATACTGATCTTAATATAAGCATTACACAGCCATTCTGACAGATTTTTAATGTAAATACACCAGTCTCATCTGGTCTGAGAGGTATTTAATTATGAATGCAGTTTATATTGTGAAATCTGGTGACAGATCCACTTTTGCATTAATAGGCAGAGTTTATTTGTAGAAGTTAAATTGTTTCTAGCGGAATAAAGCAAACTATTATTTTTTTTTTCAATCTTATGTCTTTTAAATATACTGTTTCTCCAAATGTAACACCCAACCATATTGACTAGGGAAACAGAATGGGTCTGAATGCATTTGACATCTCTGTTGAATGGCTGACCCGTGTTTGCACAGGTGACGGTAAAAGCTTCTTTGCCTGTTGGTTTAGCATTCGGGGTTACATCCCACCCCGTGATTATCAGACCTGCATGGTGTCTACCGGTTAGTATCGGAGAGCGGCTGCTGGACCCCGCTGAGCTATTATGTGTGATTAATTCTTAGGTCAGGAAATAATCTGTCGCTGTAATACCTTCAGTAAAACTCCGGCTGAACGCTTTGTTTTCCCCACTGTTATTAAAACAGCTCAGGCTTAAATTCCTGTTTGTTCTCGGATTATTGCTGAGAAACGCATCAAGTATTTTGTCAGACTGCAAACCTCGAATGCACAAACGGAATAAGATGTTGTCTAAACACACCAGAAGATGAGCCTTTACATACACTAGAAAGGGCAAATTCCTGGAGGAACTTCTTGGTGGCCCTAAATTACTGGGGTTGGAGATGACCCCACCACAGCAGGTCCTTCAGGGGTGCCATCCGGGGACATTTGGGATTTATTGGCCACTTTCCCTTTTCTTATATCATGGGGACATATTATACATAAATATCTTTTAACATCTTCATGTTTCTCTAACCTGGAGGACACTAGAGATCTTTTCTTCTTCACTACTATCCTGTCATTCTCAATATAATGTCTATCTGCCAAGATCAACATTTAGGGGTACTTTTCACGCTGCAACATCGCTACTGCGATCTCGTCGGGGTCAAATCGAAAGTGACGCACATCCGGCACCAGTAACGACGTCGCAACGTGTAAAACCTAAATGCGCCGATAAACAATCGCAATAGCGTCGTAAATCGGTGATCTGTGTAGCGTCGGTCATTTTCATAATGTCGCACCAATAGGAGATACGATGTTGTTCATCGTTCCTGCGGCAGCACACATCGCTGTGTGTGAAGCCGCAGGAGCGAGGAACATCTCCTTACCTGCCTCCACCGGCTATCGGAAGGAAGGAGGTGGGCGGGATATTTACGTCCTGCTCATCTCCGCCCCTCCGCTTCTATTGGCCGCCTGCCGTGTGACATCGCTGTGACGCCGCACGACCCACCCCCTTAGGAAGGAGGCGGTTCGCCGGCCAGAGCGACGTCGCAGGGCAGGTAAGTGTGTGTGAAGCTGCCGTAGCGATAATGTTCGCTACGGCAGCTATCACAAGATATTGCATGTGCGACGGGGGCGGGGACTCGGCATCGCAAGCATCGGCTAGCGATTTCGCAGCCTGCAAAGTGCCCCTTAGAGTTTGAAATATCATTTACCTAGGTGGTACAGCAAGACTATATTCACACATAGCATATGTTATTGTTTTTTTAAACATCCCGCCCACCTCCTTCCTTCCGCATAGCCGGTGGAGGCAGGTTGGAGATGTTCCTCGCTCCTGCCGCAGGAACGAGGAACAACATCGTAACATCCGTCTTTCCCAATTCATGGAAATGACCAACGCTACACCGATGATACAATTGCGGCGCTTTTGTGCTCGTTAATCGTATCAAAAATGAGTGCGTCACTTTCGATTTGACCCCACCGACATCGCAGCTGCGATGTCGTAGCGTGCAAAGTGCCCCTAAGGCGGGCTTTGCACACTACGACATCGCAGGTGCGATGTCGGTGGGGTCAAATTGAAAGTGACGTACTTCCGGCATCGCATGCGACATCGTAGTGTGTAAAGCGTAGATGATACGATTAACAGGCGCAAAAGTGTCGTAATCGTATCATCGGTGCAGCGTCGGCGTAATCCATAATTACGCTGACACGACAGTCCGATGTTGTTCCTCGCTACTGCGGCAGCACACATCGCTGTGTGTGAAGCCGCAGGAGCGAGGAACATCTCCTACCGGCGTCACCGCGGCTTCCGTAGGATATGCGGAAGGAAGGAGGTGGGCGGGATGTTTACATCCCGCTCATCTCCGCCCCTCCGCTCCTATTGGCCGCCTGCCGTGTGATGTCGCAGTAACGCCGCACAACCCTCCCCTTAGGAAGGAGGCGGGTCGCCGGCCAGAGCGACGGTCGCAGGACAGGTGAGTCCATGTGAAGCTGCCGTAGCGATAATGTTCGCTACGGCAGCTATCACAAGGATATCGCTGCTGCAACAGGGGCGGGGACTATCGCGTGCGACATCGCAGCATCGGCTTGTGATGTCGCAACGTGCAAAGCCCGCCTTAAGGCTATGTGCGCACACTGAGTATTTAATTGCAGAAATTTCTGCACCAAATCTGCATCTCTTGGCAGGAAAAAAGCTGTTTTTTTCAGTGTGTTTTTGATGCATTTTTAGTGCGTCTTTGCATCTGTTTTTCATGCAGTTGAAGTGGAAAAACGTTGGCAAAAACACTGAAAGAATTGAGAAGCAGCAGTTTATTTTCTGCTGCAAATCTGCAAGGGAAAAATAGCAATATGCACAAACCTTCAGGATTCTCATTGACTTTGCTGGCATCGGGATTTGCACGCAGTTTTGTGACAAATCTGCACCTAAAACTGCATCAAAATACAAGATAAAAACGCACTGTGTGCACATATCCTAAGGCTATGTTCACACGTTGCTTTTTTGTTCTGTCGAAACACCTGCTCTCTTGGCAGTTAAAAATCTGCTTCCAAAAAGCAGGTGTTGCTATTTTTGTGCTGTTTTTTTTAACTGTGTTTTTGGTGTGTCCTTTTTTTTAAATAAAGTGAGTTTCATTCACCACAAAACCAGGCAAAACATGCGGTGACCTGAATTTTTGGTGGGAGATTTTGCGCCTCTCTGTTCATAAGATAGGTTCCCCTTTTTCTTGTAGATACATTTAAGGCCGCTTTATACGCAGCGACATCGCTAACGAGATATCATTGGGGTCACGGAATTCGTGACACACATCCGGCCTTGTTAGCGATGTCATTGCGTGTGACATGTACGAGCGACCGCTAATGATCCAAAATACTCACCAAATCGTTGATTGTTGGCACGTCGTTCATTTCCCAAATATCGTTGCTCATTTTGGACGCAGGTTGTTCGTCGTTCCTGAGGCAGCACACATCGCTACATGTGACACCCACAACAGCGTTCCTGCGTCTTCCGGCAATGAGGTGGGAGTGACATGAATGCGGCTGCTCTCCGCCCCTCCGCTTCTATTGGTGGTCCACTGATTGACGTTGCTGTGATGCCGCACGAACCACCCCCTTAAACAAGAGGTTGTTTGCCATCCACAGCGACGTCGCTAGGAAGGTAAGTCTGTATGACGCCTCCTAGCGATATTGTTCGCCACGGGCAGCGATTTGCCCATAACGCACAAACGACGGGGGCGGGTGCGATCGCGTGTAAAGCGCCCTTTAGTCTTGTTTGCAAGTAGGTGTGGTCCTCAATTCTTCTCAGTGGATGTATTCTTGAGGATCACGCCCAGTTGGATAAAAAGACTACATATATGTACATGGAAGAGGACCCATGTCGCAAGAACAAAAAACCCTCACCAGATTCAGGGGAACAGAGGCATTTATATTGTATTTTGGCATCGTGGTATTTTTGCGCTGTGGTAGGGTTGTTTGTTATTTATATGACTAATATTTGGACACTGTGGTGTCCCTGTTGCCGTGTAGAGATTACGGTAAGGATTCGGATTACATGGGTTACATTTTTCCATATGGCGGACATTGTATGTCACATTAGTAGCCTGACCCTATATTAAGCTCTCCGGCCATAATCTAGTTTTCAGTATATATCACAAACCCCTATCACTAATAATATCTTCTTGCCTAATGTCCACCTTGTCCCTTGGAGATGAATACTCAAGTTCTTTCTAACAAAACAAAAAGGTGAATAA
This sequence comes from Anomaloglossus baeobatrachus, assembly GCF_048569485.1. Taxonomy (NCBI): domain Eukaryota; kingdom Metazoa; phylum Chordata; class Amphibia; order Anura; family Aromobatidae; genus Anomaloglossus; species Anomaloglossus baeobatrachus. The sequence goes on from NC_134353.1 coordinate 91,561,065, forward strand.
AAAATGAAAGCATGTGGTACTAATTCGATCATTTCCCAACATGAGGTACATGTCAGAGGAGGGCCACCAGTCTAGGTCTAGTTAATAACAGCTGCGGGGCAAGATACTCACAAAAGTCAAAGCATTATGGTGTTTCCAGCTTCTAGGAGACATTTAACAATTTAGGATGGCCACAGGGGAAAGCAACAGCCCGGCAATGTGCTTGTTAAATGAACCTTGGATGATATTTGTTGTTCGATGGCAGAAAGTTTAACTTTTCTCACATAACTTACTGCCGGTATAGACGATGATGGGCGGCTGGCTTCAGGGGACGGTATACAGACACAGCCTTCACTTAACTACTTCCTAGAATACTCTCACCTTCTATCGAATGCTTCATGTTGGAAGTAACATTGGACTTCAGGTTATAGTTAAGTCTGCATAGATAGGGGTCAGCCGAATGATGGTTCAGCCAATTGGTGGTCAACCGGCAGATACCTCTCCCATAGACAGAAGCGGTCACTCGGCCAAGAGCCACTGTTTTCTCTATGAAAGAGTTGCTGCCCGAAATCTCTGATGGCAGCTTATCCCTAGAGAATAAGAGGATTGTAATCAGACATGTCGAGTTCTTAACCCCCGAATCTGTCTGGGGCCCTCATATACACTAGACAATATCGGCGAGATTGTCCTACTTTAGTCTAATGTGTATGGGGGGGTCTTTAAACTTGGAGGTGGCTATAAGTTGGCACTGTATTGCTCCCTTCTGGAAAAGAGCTAATTTGCATATATATCCCGTAGAGCAGTGTTCCTCAACTCCAGTCCTCAAGAGCCACCAACAGATCCTTTCAGGGTTTCCTTAGTATTGTACATGAGAAATTATAGCCTGAACAATACTAAGGAGATCCTGAAAATCTGATATGTTTGGTGGATCTAGAGGACTGGCATCAGGGAACACTGCCGAAGAGCATTGCCTCAGGTGGATCTCATCAAGGAGAACCAGTGACCCCCCCAAATATACCAATGGAAGAAACACTGTCTTTACAGATGGTGGACTACACTGTTTAAATCTGTTTTGCTTTTTCACATGACAAATTTACGATATTACTTTTTCCACTTTGCTAAATTCGGCACTTCAGTGTGGAGATGTATGTCATATCTGATCCTTAGAAAGTCACCAGAACATGTCGTTTGACAAGGGGTGCCTAAACGTTTCCTTGGGACTGTAGAATACCGTACTTATAGAATAAAAAAATATTGGGAATTCTTTGATCCCACATGGATTTATTATTATATACAGTCATGGGCGAAAGTGTTGGCACCCTTCAAATTGTCCCAGAAAAATGAATATTTCTCCAGAAAATGATTGCAATTCCACATGTTGATTTCCTTTGTGTGTATTAGAAAAACACAAAAAAGGCAAATTGAACATAATTTCACGTAAAAATGGGCCAGACAAAATTGTTGGCACCCTCAAATTAATATTTGGTTGCACACAATTTGGAATAAATAACTGCAATCAGTCGCTTCCTATAACCATCAAGAAGCTTCTTACACCTGTCACCTGGAATTTTGGACTCTTCTTATACAAACTGCTCCAGGTCTCTCTTCTTTGAAGGCGTCTTCTCCCAAGTAATTTTAGGATCTCTCCACAGGTGTTCACTGGATTTAGATCCAGACTCATTGCTGCCAGTTCAGAACTCTCCAGCACTTAGTTTCCATCCATTTCTGAGGGCTTTTTGAAGTATATTTGGGGCCATTGTCCTGCTGGAAGACCCATGACCTAGGACACAAACCCAACTTCCTGACAGTGGGCACTATATTGAGACCCAAAATCTTTTGGTAATCTTCAGATTTCATGATACCTCTTACACAGTCAAGGCAACCACTGCCAAAGGCTGCAAAATAACCCAGGAACATCTTTGAACCTCCACCATGTTTGACTGTAGGCATGCACCCTAAACCTGCAGGGCAGCTTGAATTTCTTTGGAACTTGATTGGGGCTGTTTATTCACCATCTGGACTATCCTGCGTTGCAACCATCAAGATCTGGAGATGGACTTGTAACTTTGAGATTATTGATATTTTTCAACTAATTTGGTTTTCAAGTCTTATTTTTGTTCTCCATGGTTAGTGTGACAAACACAGATACATGATGCAGTCAACTTCTCCCCTTTTTATCTGGTTTCAGGTTGATTTTTATATTGCCCATACCTGTTACTTGCCACAGGTGAGTTTGAATGAGCATCACATGCTTGAAGCAAGTTGTTTGCCCACAAATTTGGAAAGGTGCCTACAATTTTGTTCATCCAATTTTTGGGGGTTTGCGTGAAAATATGCCTTTTTTTCTCTGTTTTTTTTGTGTTGTTCCAATACACACAGGAAATAAATGTGTGTAACAAGACGTGTGTAATTGCAATAATTTTCTGGGAGAAATACTTCACTTTCTAGATAAAAAATTGTTTAAAAGAACTGAAGTCCTCAGTGGTTGATACAGAAGTGTCTTTAGTTCCATAAAGATGCTGTACACTCTGGTATCCTCCATATTTCACTTTCTAGAAAATTTCAAAGGTGCCAACACTTCGGCAGCCATGACTGTACTTGTCTACATTCACAATTTGGATGGGATGGTCCACATAACTGCAGAACAAAAGGGGAAGGGCATAGCAAAACTACTAAGATTTTAGGGTCTTTCTCAAGGGTACGGGTTATAGGTCCCAAATTCACCTGTATACTATATATATATATATATATATATATACACACATATGTATGTGTTAGTGATGGCGTAAACAGATCAGAACCCGCAAGCCTCTATTATAGGGTCTCCACAGTCTCATCCATAGGGCACAATATTCTCCCCTACTGAGGGAACATACTGGAACGAAAAATTAAAATCCTTTTATAGTCCTATAGAGTTTTAGGGGTGCGGAATTACAAATCCATATGCGTCAGAATAATATAAAGTCATCTGGACTGATGGATATTAAGGTATCATTGGGTCTATACGTATCTGCTCCTCTCTGCAGGCTGAGAACCCGGTGTCTCTATAGAATCCCGCCTTCGTCCCCTTTCCTATGTTGAAATATGGATCTAATACATTAAAAAGGTATCGTGTTCCTATAAATCCGCACTGCCATAGCAATACCTGCTGACATGACCGCTGCAGCTTAAGCCTCCTAACATTTAACATGAGCTTGAATTACTGTGGTCACGGTTTCTACCTTTTTGTGGCTGGAGCTGTGATCTTTCGCCTTGATAAGGATAGAGGCCGCAGGTAAATGTAGCTCTAGGCTCGTGTATGTGTTATTTGTACTGGCAGGCTCTCAGCTCAGGAAACCAAATGACTGGGTTTTTGCTCTTCTACATGTAGCAGAGTTGAGCACGGGGGATTTAGCAGAGCCGAGTTCTCATTGCGATGTGATTTTTTTTTTTTTTTTTTTATATATACACATACACATATATATAAATATACACACATACACACATATATACATATATATATATAAATATATATATATATAAATATACATACATATATATATATATATATATATATATTATATATATATATATATATATATATATATATATTCATTCATACACACACACATATGTATAGTTGGGATTACAGCAAATATCCTATAAACCGGAGCGGTACATTTCAGGCCAGCAGTGTTTCTTATATTTAATTTTACAGTTTTTATTGGATATTTTAGAAATGTTAAGATAATATCGCCTACCCCACTAATCACATTAAAGTAAATGAATTTGATTAGAAAGCCTTAGAGTGCCCCTAGGTGGCCAAAAGTGGAATGACAGACAAATCTCACCATTACCATGTATATAATTGCGGATTTCCAGCTGAGAAGGCAGAGAACGTGGGGTGGTAATTAATTATAACGTATCCTGTTTATTAATAATGGAAGGATATTCCTGCACATTAGTGTTTTGGTCCGGCGGGTCTGGTTCTCTTTTGGCACAGTCTGTGTATAGGTGATGAATGATAATGGAGCGGAGGGATACAGATCCAGATGACAGATTGCTATATATATATATATATATATATATATATATATATATACTGTGTGTATATTTATATATATATATATATATATATATATATATATATATATATATATATATGTATAAATATATACATTATATATAGAGTCGGGCCACCTTCTAGTATATATATATTCAGAGACTGCGGATCTAAAATAAAAACCACAACAGCCAATTTCCAGGTAGATTTCATAAATAACAGCGCATGTGGATGAGATTACATTTACACTTATCCGCTTTACTGGTGCATTATAAAATTTAGTGTATTTTAGTTGTGCAAAATCGGCACCATATAACCAATGTGCGAATTTCGCCTCTAGGTGTCCCTACGTATTATATGAATGTTGACCACAGCTACTTATTTCGGTATGACCAGCTGATATGTATGGGGACTGCGGGAGAAAAGATGCATTTACACTGATTGATGATCATTAACGAGAGTTCACGATTATCTTGCTGTGTAAACAGGCTGACAATCATCCAATGTTGGAGCAGATTTTTCGTTAATTGGGTGAAAGTCTTTTGCACTGCACAAAAGATCATTGTTCTCAGCTGTGTAAACAGATCTGTGGCAGATGGGGCATGTTAGATTTCAACATGCGTGATCATTTGTGCTCACAGAAGATAAGCTGCTACTAGTGATGAGCGGGCACTACCATGCTCGGTACTCGTAACTAGTGGTGAGTGAGTACTGCCATGCTCGGGTGCTCGGTACTCCTAACTAGTGATGAGCGAGCACTACCATGCTCGGTACTGTAACTAGTGGTGAGGGAGCACTACCATGCTCGGGTGCTCGGTACTCGTAACTAGTGATGAGCGGGCTCTACCATGCTCGGGTGCTCAGTACTCGTAACTAGTGATGAGTGAGCACTACCATGCTCGGTACTGTAACTAGTGGTGAGGGAGCACTACCATGCTCGGGTGCTCGGTACTCAAGTTGCAATGAGTAGTTGGATGCTTGGTTGGGTGCAATTCGACTACCCGAATAAAATTGAAGTGAATGGTGAATTTGAGTATTTTTTCGGGAACTGTTCCGGAAAAATGCTCGAGTTGTCCATCGACTTCCAATATACATGGGTACTCAAGTCGCACCCAACCAAGCATCCAACTACTTGTTATGAGTACCAAGACATGAGCATGGTAGTACTCACTCATCACTAGTAGAAGGTTAAAGTGCCATAGAGGGCCTGAAATACTTGAAAACTTTGGGGTTCGGCTTTGAGTTAATGCAGCCCAGATTGGAAGGGATAACTGTTAGCAAACTTTAGGCTCAAATGTAAAAACTTTAAAGGGAAGCTGTCATCAGAAAATGACCTATTTTTTTTTAAAGTTTAAATTTATTTTTAAAGCATTTTTTGGCAATGTATTTTTCCCAAATAATTTGTATTATTAATAATAATAATAATAATAATAATAATAAATCTTCCAAAGTTCCCACTGGCCACTGGAGCTGTTTTAGATTCTAACTTTTAATTGCGACTTTTTAAAGAGTCGCAAATTTGGGACAATTCTACACCAATCATCACCCACCCCTTCCCCCACCCCTAAAGTGATTTTTTTTGCACTTAATTCAAAAGTCGCCTCTTTTAGCAGCATTTTTAAAGAGTTGTGACTTTTTGCTCAAAAAGTTGAGAAAATGAGGAATGATGATGGGAAGAAAGACAATTTTTTAATTTTGCTCCAAATTCATGAAACGCGTGTGCCATTTTGATTGATGTAGCACAAAAAACATCAGTGAGTGTCGTAAGACAAAAGAATAAAAGTCACTTGAAAAAAATGCAAATAATGAATCTGGACCTATAAGCCTAATAAACCCCCAGTGACCAGTATGTGGAGCATTCCAGTATTTGACTGGTTGCCCCCTGACTGCTGTGCCCGTAATAAGGGGTTAATCTGGTCATCCCATGTAATTTTTCTGCCTCATCCCCGTTTGTTACAGCCAATAATTCTTCTCTCCTCCTCCTGCTTCCCCCCCCCCCCCTTGATAATCTCATTCCCTGCCTTTTCCGGTCTCTCCCCACTTTGTGGGACCCAGTGGTTTTAGTTTGATATTTTGGGCTGTGACCGACCACCATCCACTAAAAGATGAGATTTGGTTATTAAATCTCCAAATAAAGAGAGTTCTGATTTATATACCTGAGTCTGATTCTTCATTACATGGGACGATTGGTTGTGGGTTTGTTGGGGGTCTCCGCAATCTGACAATTGCAAGATTGCTAGTTTTGGGGAGTTTTTTCTTAATAAAAATCGTCACATAATAAAACAAAAGTTTTTTAAAAATACGTGGAATATGAAAACCTGATTAAAGAATCACTACCATTAATATTTTATTTTTATGTGTGTATGGTGTAGTACCATCAGAGTGTTACTATACTTGCTTACCTCTGCTCTCTACGGGTTCCAGCATTGGTCTGCTCCTCTTCTCAGTGACGTCACCGCTCTGCAGACTGTCTCCCTCTATGTTCTATGTGTCAGCAGGGGGTCTCTTCTACAATGTAAGTCTATGGAGCCTCATTCTGAGGCTCCATAGGCGTACATTATACAAGCCACTTCCAGGTTATGGAGAACGCAGTGTGATCCAGAGAGTTTGCAGAGCAGTGATGTCACTGAGAAGAGGAGCAGAACAACAAATTCTTTAATAGGTCATTTTCTGATGATATCTTCCCTTTTAAGGTGGTTGTCCACTACTCTCCAGTGAGGCTGCAGTTCCAGCAATGCCTGAAGTCGCATTTCCGGGGCCCACGTGACATTTTTATGACATGCGAGCCCCACAACCAATCAGTGTCTGGTGTCGGTCTCCCCGTGTTTGGACATTTCAGCAGAAAGTCAGCGCTGCGCTCACATCCTGCTCAAATGTCCAAAGGCGGGGAGAAAGACACCGGGCACTGATAGTTCACAGGGCTTGCATTTCATAACAATGTCACGTGGCCCTGGGAAGACGACATCAGACATTCCTGGAACCGTGGCTGCACCGGAGGTGAGCACAGGCTTTTTTATCTTTACGGGGCGAACAAGGGGAATAAGATGTTGTCCAAGTAGTGGACATCCTTTCTAAAGGGAACTTGTCACCAGGTTTTTCCCCTCTGAGCTTCGGCCACCACCAGTGAGCTCTTATATACAGCGTTCCAGAATAGTGTGTACAAAAGCCCAGGTCACTCTGTAGAACGTAAAATATAGCTTTATAATACTCAACTGCTCTCGGTCTTGCGCCGCCTCTATCTTGCATGAATGCTGTCCTCCTTCTTCTAAGGCCCCTGTCGATGACGTATCCAACATCATCTACACAGGCCAGCATTTTGCTCTTGCACATGCGCATTTTGATCTGCCCGCTGAGGGCAGATCAAAGTATTGTAGTGTACATGCGCAGGCGATATTTGACCATTACAGTGCTTTGATCTGCCCTCAGCAGGGCCAAGACAAGTGCGCGTACGGAGGAGCACAATGCCGGCCTGTTTGGAAGACGTAGAGCGCATCGTTCACAGGGCCTTCAGAAGAAGGAGGATGGCTTTCGCACAAGAGAGAGAAGGCCCTGGACCAAGAGCAGCGACACCTGCCCCCTAAGTGAGTATTATAAATGTCTTTTTTACATTCTACAGAGCAGCTTGGACTCTCATATACAGCATTCTGGAATACTGTATATAAGAGCCCACTGTTGGTGGCCGCAGCTTCTAAGGGAAAAACGTAGTGACAGGTTTCCTTTAAGATATTTGGAAATCAAATATATAAGTATATAATATAGCAAATGAGATGCAAATTGAACCACTCCCATATGTGTATTATATCTTGCACATATTCATCCTGATGTTCCTGTTTTGTGAATAGAATTCCAGGTTTTTAGTAAGACTGACACCAACATAGGCATGTGGAATGTAGTGACTTGTACAGTACAGACCAAAAGTTTGGACATACCTTCTCATCTCTAGAACAACTATTAAGAGGAGACTTTGTGCAGCAGGCCTTCATGGTAAAATAGCTGCTAGGAAACCACTGCTAAGGACAGGCAACAAGCAGAAGAGACTTGTTTCGGCTAAAGAATACAAGGAATGGACATTAGACCAGTGGGAATCTGTGCTTTGGTCTGATGAGTCCAAATTTGAGATCTTTGGATCCAACCACCGTGTCTTTGTAGAAAAGGTGAACGGATGGACTCTACATGGCTGGTTCCAACCGTGAAGCATGGAGGAGGACGTGTGATGGTGTGGGGGTGCTTTGCTGGTGACACTGTTGGGGATTTATTCAAAATTGAAGGCATACAGAACCAGCATGGCTACCACAGCATCTTGCAGCGGCGTGCTATTCCATCCGGTTTGCGTTTAGTTGGACCATCATTTATTTTTCAACAGGACAATAACCCCAAACACACCTCCAGGGTGTAAGGGTTATTTGACTAAGAAGGAGAGTGATGGGGTGCTATGCCAGATGACCTGGCCTCCACTGTCTCCAAACCTGAACCCAATCGAGATGGTTTGGGGTGAGCTGGACCGCAGAGTGAAGGCAAAAGGACCAACAAGTGCTAAGCATCTCAGGGAACTCCTTCAAGACTGTTGTAAAACCATTTCCGGTGACTACCTCTTGAAGCTCATCAAGAGAATGCCAAGAGTGTGCAATGTAGTAATCAAAGCAAAAGGTGGCTACTTTGAAGAACCTTAGAATATAAGACATATTTTCAGTTGTTTCACACTTTAAGTATTTCATTCCACATGTGTTAATTCATAGTTTTGATGCCTTCGATGTGAATCTACAATTGTTAGAGTCATGAAAATAAAGAAAACTCTTTGAATGAGTAGGTGTGTCCAAACTTTTGGTCTGTACTGTATGTCATATAAGGCCTTTGGAAGATTTGGGACCATGCCTATGGGAATTATGTTTTTTTTGTGACTGTCACTGTATATTTAGCAGTGATGGAGACCCACTGAATGACATATTGTAGTCTGACGTTTATGGATAATTTAGAATTACATGCAATCACAGGTATATTTCTCCTATGGTTGTTGGGTCAGTCTTTTTATCCCAAAATGTCACAATTTGTGCGTCTACAGCACAAGCTAAATTATATCATTCATACCCTGCCTTGTTTTTGGCAAAATCCGGTGTCTGGGTGACAGACGTGATGTCTTCTGAAGAACAAAAGTGCTCTGTGGGTGTAAACAAGCAGTGCATACAATTCGGAAAAGAGGGAAAATAAGGAAACTGTATAATGCTGGAGACAATTAGAGCAAATATTTGTTTTTCGGGGAAGAATAAGTGGTCCCCAGAGCAGCTGGCTCAGCAATAGCAGGAATGGCGGGGCAGGGCACGTCTTTTCTGGAAGTCAGATAAATTTCATGCTCTTTAACATTTAGTGTGACTGTCCGCATTTTACCAGAGTCTGGCTCCTTCCTCTGGCTTTCCTCCCCGGTGTGAGCAGAATAGAAAAAAGTGACAGGAGTTCACTCCTCACTGGGCAGCAGGAGGCAGCCGTGCCCATCACCCCAGTGGGCCATGAGAGAGGGGCCACAATAGGCACCTTGTGAGGCTTCTTTGATGGAAGGGGGGTTAGGAAGAGAACTGGAGAGCGTTTAAGAGACATAGACTAACATTTATTCATTTCCTGTACTTCACGCGGCTTCTGGGCTTTAATTAAAATCTTCATTAGGAAAAGGTGAAAGCCAATAGGTCAAAGTTCAAGGCAGCCATTTGAAAACTTAGGATTTGGATGATTTTTTTGTTGTTATTGCTGAGAGTCAGCCTCTTGAGCACTTATGAAGAGGTCTGGCTCTTTAGAATGCTTTTTAATTCAAGAAGACACTTTCCAGAAGAGAAAAAGGGGGCTGCCCACTCCAGTCAACATCAAGTAAATTGGTTGGAGACCAATCATGACCCCGGCTACACTCTCGGGTTCCTTTTTGGGATATAGATTGAGCTTCCACACATTTTTTATAATTGATCGGCTTTGGGGATTTACGGTAAGGACTAATTATTCTACTACTTCACCTACAATCTTGTGTGACCTTGACAAAGTGGTCACTTAAGTTTGTCCACAAATCTTTAGAACATCTCCTGGAACTTTCACCAGCCCTTATCTAGTTACAGAATTATTGTTTACAACTTGATTTGTGGTCCAGCAACAAGCAAAATAACATAATCCGGGCAAATGTTTCCAGATTTTGGCACCAGAGGTGAGAAAAATGCTTCCGGACCCAACAAGAATTGATAAATTCCCTAGATTAATTAGACACTGCATATAATGTCAGACAAGTCCTTTAATTTCATCGGGACTGTCTGACCATACAGTGTGCATGGGGACCTCCTTAATTTAACCCAATAGAAGATATCGGGGAAAAGACTAATCGGGCAGTTGGGTTTCTACAAACCCTTTGACTTTTTTTAGAGGTGTCTAAACATGGCTTACTCTCGTTACCCCATATACACTACATAAGAGGTTGTCCAGCCTTGGCATTAGTCTGCAATCACTTTATGTGACTGCAGACTTGTGAGTCTTCACAGCAGCCAGTGCATGTGCTGTCAGGATTCTCCAGTGCCAGGAGCGGGTGTGTGACTGCACATATGTGATTTACATTCAAGCGGTCACGTGCCAACTAGACTTGCAAGTGAATTGAGAGTGACCGGACACGTCTAGTCGGAATGTGACCGTGAGTATGAAAAATGCATACTTTCAGTTACATGACAACCCACTTCTGGCGCTGGAAAATTGTGGTAAAGTCACTGCAGACTTGAGCCCCAAGTCTGGACAACCCCTTTAAGGGCCCATTTATCCTGGCCGATAATCGATAACAAGTTTCATTAGGAACACTTGATCTAATTATCGTCCATGCTAAACAGGCTGACAAATACCTGATGAATAGTCAAAATGCTTGCTCATGGGGTGTAATTATTTTTTGAAGCTGACTTATAAATCATCGATATCAGCAGCAAATCACCCAGTGTAAACAGCTGATAAAATGTTTTATGTGCGCAAAATTATGTTATTAACGATCTTCTGTGTGCGTACCAGTGAGGTCGGACTGTCTAAAGAGGTCAATAAACAATTTGCATGTAGCCGATTGATGGTGGTTTGATGATGCCGATTGGGCAATATAAACCAGGCATAAGTCAAGAGACACAATGATAGGGAATATGGATTGTGAGAACCAATGGGACAGTGATGATGATGCCTGTAAATCGCTGTGGAAATTCATGGCGCTCTATAAGTGAGTAAAATAAGTACTAAAATACATAAATGTCGAAAGGTCTGGCCTATAGTCTGTGTATGGGGGCGCTGGCCAACTGATTGTCAGGGGAGATGTCTATCGGACATGTCCAATTTCAGACTATCGATCATAATGTTCTCTCAGAGACACACTGCCGGCTGACATGCTTTCTCATAGAAAACACGAGAGTGCTTAGCCAAATGAACGCTCCTGAGTATGGAGGAACAATTGAGATGGCTGTCTCCCAAACAATCATTTGAAGCAACAATCGGCCGACCGCTATCCAATGTGTACGGGGCCTTATGTCTGTGAGATGAACATTAAAGATAGAAGCCCAGTAAGGCCACGTGCACTTTGGGTATTTGGTGAGTTTTTTACCTCAGTATTTGGAAGCCAATGTCACATGTGACAGACAGTCATGTGGTTTCTGGCCATAGAAACTGAACAAAATGCTCCCTGACTTTCCATTGTTCCTGCTGTCAGTATTCACTGGTATAGGTAACTTTCCTTCTGGATTCATCTCTCTTTTGGACCCAGCAGAAGCTCGACTTCCACCCACCTGTAGATTATCAGTATTCCCCTGGTGTTTATATACTCCTTTCTTCCTGTGGACTGGTGCTGGTGATATTTTCAGTTCCTTCAAGCCTAGGTTTCAAGCAAGTGGTTTGTACTCCTCTGTGGTATCATTGTTATAAAATCTGCTAAACCTCTACCTGAATCATCTAATGATACATAGTTCATGCTGTTCCCTGTGTGTCCCCCTTGTGTCTTCTACGGTTCTTAGTGGGGTTGACGAAGAACTCATCCCATCCGTTCCCCATTTACGTCCCAGCACAAGGGATACCTAGGATTAGGTGTCCGGCTCGGCGCATAGGCTTCGGAACCTATCTAAGGTGGTGAAGGACTCCCGGGACCAGCGGTAGGTTTGGTCAGGGGTAACCAATCTTCCCTTTGCCAAGACACAGGGATTCCCTTCCCTTCCACCGTGCACTTGGTACTTCCCCGTACCTAGCGTGATAGCCAAAACCAGGGATGGGTAAAAAATACAGTGGTGACATGTTTCTATTATACTTTTCCTCTGATTGTTCCACTCCTGATTTTGTCTTACAAGTACTGAGGTAAAAAACTCCCTGAATGTGTGCACGTGGTCATATGTGGATGTCACCTACTGACCCTAATCTCTGGGTATTAGGATTTGTTTTTGGAAGGTCTTGTCCCTAAAATTGCCTTTACACTCTCAGTATTGAAGGACGGCACAGTCACAATGGCCCTTTTTCTGCATGTCCATTGCTCAGTTTCTTCCCATGTTACAATTCATCATCTGAGCTGGAGTTTCTAAACTGTAAGAACTCATATAGGAGATGTAATGAGAATCTATTGTGCTGCAGGTACACCGTCGTACAGCGGCACAGCAGCAACCCCGCTCTGGAAATTATTCTCAAATGTTTCCTGATTTATGGTTAATGTAATTCTTAAAATGAGACGGGGCTGCATTTATAAGAGCAGACAAGTAGGAAAATTCATATGCTGCGTAGCGGCCGGCCGCACCCTCTCCTCTGCTAGGGCCGCTTACAAAATCAAAGACGCTTATTGCTTTTTTTGTTGCTTGCAGTTACGTGTGTTGGATTGTTAAACTGGTTGTTTCGTATTTTTTAAATGCCTACCTAGGGCGCCCCTAAAATATTTTGGGGGTGTATTAAATAGGAATGAAGGGCTTTGGGATTATACATATAGGTAATACTCTGTCACAAAGAACGCACCGCAGCTCCTTCCTATCCAGTTGATGATTGACATAAAAGTCAACTACCCCACTATTGGCTTTTAGAAATTAAATCATCAATATGGGCATGTGCAAAAGTGATCTCTGGAAATAGTACAAGCAAGTATAAGAAACTTTGTACTATATCCTAGCAGAAAATTCTGCTTCTTTCTCCACTTATGAGCCACTTCTCCTTCACCCTTTGCCTGAACTCATTATTTACTCAGATATATTGCTTTACTTAAAGGGTGGTTCACCCCTTTTTATTATTGGCCACATTGATATTATGTTGAGAAACAATGTTTCTCTCAAATACCTTGTGTTGCCAATAGTGCCTGTGAGTGGCGCTATTGTGGTCCACTCGCCCCCATCCCGTGACCCCCGGGCTCCATGACCTCTGGGATCCAGTGATGTCACGTCAATCGACGCCGGCCGCAGTCTCCGTGAGCGACTGGGCTGTGGGCGGAGTTTTACTGCTCAACACAACCCAGTGTCACAGCTCAGCATGTTGCGTTCTCTCCTCCTTCACTGCAGAGCGCTGCAAGCTGGAGGGATGCTGGGCTTTCACGAGTGGTGAAACACCACCCACAGCCCAGTGACTCACGAAGACTGGGTCCGGCTGCGGTGATGTCAGGTGAACAGGAAGTTGATGTGACCCAGGGGTCACGCGATGGGTAAGAGCATTCTGCAATTGTATCGTATCGTATTGCCAACGCAAGGTATTTGAGAGAACCATTGTTTCTCAAAGTTATATTGATGTAGCAAATAATGAAAATAGGGGAACCACTTTTTTAAAACAAAAAAAAAGCACGGTTACTGAGAGATCAAATTACAGCTGCCTATTGAAGTCTATAGAGAAGGGGAGTAGAGCTGAAAAGCAGAATTAAAGATAGAGGCACAGATAGTGCTGCTGCTTTCTAGTATTAGAATCTAGTGTTTTTTCATCCTGTAGACCACAGCAACACTGCTTAAGGCCTAAAACACACTTCCGCAAAAAAAACGTACGTGTCTCACGGTCCGTTTTTCGGGTCCGTGTTCCGTTTTTTAGGGGAGTTTCTCCAGTACGTATGGCATCCATGTGATGGCGTATGCGAGCCGTGTGTGCATGTGGAATGTCCGTATTGACATTAAATACGTACGTGTGCTGTCCGTTTTTAAAGGCCCGCATTCTTACCCAATTAACGTTGTTAATCATTCATCATGAGATCCTGGTGTTGTTGTTTGCCATCAATTGACCTGATAGATTGGTAACAAGTGTTTCAGATTTCGTGATGAAAAACTGACACGGACGATATGTGCTGAACACGGACATACTCCGTGTGCGGTCCGTGCAGGCACGGACCCATAGACTAAAGCGGGTCCGTGCCTGCGTGCTGCCGGCCAAAAACTGACATGTCGTCCGTGTAGAAAAGTGCACACACATACTTACCACACGGACACACATTCCGTGTGATTTTACGTGTGTGTGCCATCTACCATTGAATAACATGGGTCTCCGTGTCTCCGGTACGTGCAAATATGTACCGCACACGTACAAAAAAAACGGATGTGTGTTGCGGGTCTAATACTGTATTATGTCCTCCATTCTACTGCTGCTGCTTCTGGACATGTGATATAGAAAAAGGAGAGCAAGAATCTCTGATATCTGTGTGTGGTACTGCAGTGGAGACAACATAGTAGCTAGTCACCCACCAGCTCAGAGACAACTGCAAATGAGCAGTTGTCTTTGAGCTGGTGGGTGGAGACTAGCTACTATGTTATCTTTCAGCAAATATACTCCCTACAGAGGGAAAATTAGGGAGGCAAGTCATATAATGGCCATAAATAGTCTTATTCTTTCATGTACTTAACACAGGAGAGCTTATTCCAAAAAGTTCTCTGAAAATACAGGTTGTCTTTAAAGGGACTGGATTTAGACAAACCCTTTCTTTATTGGGATATAAGGATATAAGAAAGTCATGGTGGCAGTTATCTGCTGGAGACCCCCCTCTCTGTGTCAAGGTGGAGAGACCGGAGCTAGCAGTGGCTCTAGCTTTGGGTTCATTTATTAGATTGATGACCATTATTCTAATTTGGCAGAAGGTAATACTTCTTTAAAGGAGGAGTGAGAAGCCGGTAGTGTTGGCCATCAGGTTGGCATCGATCAGTTGATCACCTTAGTGGATCTCATGTTAAGTGTCAGTAATGAAACAACGCATTTAGGACCCAGTAATGCATCAACAATCTGTTCACATGTGTAGAGAAATTCTACCGCTGGTACTGATGCAGTTGAGTAGAGTTTGTCATCTTCGACAAGTCACTGTGATATTGACGTGTTATTTGTGGCTTTACCTACTTATTATTTTAACTCAGAGCTATAACTCATATGCTCAGAGCAGCTACGAAGCGTGGCGTGACATATTCAGCTCTGCTACATCTATTTTCTAGGTCAGAAGTTGAAGAATCTCTCCTGCACAATGTGATGTCTGTGTTTTCGGGATGCACAATAGGTGGGGATCAGCTCTGTAGAAGTAGCGACAGGAAATACCTCGCAGTTCCTCGCTGTATTTTCGTGCCTGAGCTCTGCGCACACCACCAGCCGGATCAAAGCCTCAGTCCTGACCTGACCTACCTAGCGAGGCACTTAGAATTTCATCATCTTCCACAGGAGAACCAGCAGGGGTTGCTTTAATGAACTGCCCAGCAGCTTCCAAGAAGAGGACACTTGAGTGTGTATGCAATCAGAGCCGGGAACGCATTAATCTGTGGGGTGGTGTATGAAGAAGCTCATTATAACCCTGTGCAGCCAAAACACATAGCTGTCTGTTATAGGATGGGTGCAATCCAAGACAAAGGGCGTCTGCCGAGAAGGGAAAGGTGTCAGGACTTATACGCTCAAGAAAGTTTGTCATTTGGATATAATAATTGTTCTGTCATGTATTTTTATTTCTTTTCCACTGGGAGGACTCCATATTTTCCTATTTCTTTTGTTTGCTGATTTTCGAACCTTATAACAATATCTTAAAGCTTATGGATCACCAAAGGAAGAAGACTGGCACCGACATTTAGTGATCGCCAACCCATAGTGCTCCAGCTGTCGTGAGACTTCAACTCCCAGCCTGGCCTGACAACCACAATCCGGAGAATTCTAGACTATTCTAGATAAAGTAGAAATGTATATAATTTATGGGGAACGTATAAATTCAGATAGGTTTCCTCACCACCAGTGTCATACATACAGGGGTGCCGGTAGCCCACTAGTAACATTAATCATGGGGACCCCCTCTTCAGGTACATGCAAATATTACCAGATCCTCGTCCTCAAATTTTCGGGTGACACATTCTCCATTCTGTGTTTGAATGGAATGGTGGCTGCGTTTGTTGCAGATTTACCCCAAAATGTTGACATTTTAAATCTATTTTTCATCAGGGGCAGATGTACAATTGGTGCCACCTTGGGAGCCTCACAGGGGCTCTAGAGGCAAGGGGGCCACGTCAGCTCCAAAACAGGTGGAATTGTGCATTATGGTGAGCTATTGGGCTGTAAAGGGCCCATTTATTATTCTTGCACAGGGACATTCTAGACATTCTACAGCATTCAGGTATTCAGACATACAGACATTCTATAGCACAGAATGACTTCAATGAAACACATGCACTCTGTGCACCCTTGGTGTTGCCAACCACTTGAGTGCACCTTCCAATGTACCTTTCTACTTTTGTCCTCTACTGGCTCCTGTAGAGTTGTTAATCAAGGAAGAAAAGGGCAGAGAAACATTGACAACAAGTAGACGTGAAGGTGCAATGAGCTGCTCGGCCATGCCAAAAGGTCTTTGGTTGGTGGGTCCCCGTGGTGTGGAGTGGCTGGGGGTCTCCTTCTGGTTGTGTTCTTCAGCAGTCCATATGACGGTAGCGTGAACCCTGTGGGGTTGGAGTCTCCCTGTCCCCGGTTCTCCCTTTGCTACTGAGTCCCGAACTTGAAGGTCAATAAGGTCCTTGATGGTCCTTGATGATCTTCTCAGTGTGCAGATTTTATCAGGTCTGCCTGGAGCTTTTGCCTGACCTAAGAGTCTGTACCTCGTTCGTGCGTATTTCCTTGAGTACTCCACCGTACTCCACCGGCAACTAACCGCCTCGGCCCTAAGGTCAATGTTCACTACTGTCAGTCTGTCTGCTCACTTTCACGGTCTCTCCTCCACTGTCTCCACTGTCTGACTCTCCACTGTCTGCCCCTTCCACCTGGTTGTCTAGTGGACTGGTGTGGCTCCACCTCTAAGCAGTCATCCATTGGTCCGACCCTAGCCTGGTACTATTCTATGGGGGAATTTTGGGCAAACCAGGGATTATCTGGAGTGTTTGTGTGTTACCAGCACTGGTCTTCTGGGTCCCTAGGGGGTAGGCCCTGCATCATGGTGGGGATGCAGTGCCTTGTAGCTCCCTGATGGCTTCAGGGGCGCTACAATTCCATTTAATAACAAGGGAGCCTCTCTGTATATCATGCTGCATGAATCTCCTGACTGGTTCCTTTTAAGACTGCGTTGAAAAAAAGTTTATATATGCAACAGAGGACATTTTCTATAAGAAGCCAAGTAAGAAAAATGTGAATGAAAGACCTTCCTTCTAGACAGAGCATGGGGCCCAAAAATGCACCAAAGCGTGAAAACAGATACACAAAGAACTGCAGTCTATTTCATACGTTCCTACTGAGAAAAAACTTGTCAAAAAAAAATTGCAGCAAAAAAAAAACAAAACGTTGAAAAAATAAATGATCCACTCCTCAATATAAGAGACAACTTTTGCAGATTTTGTGGACCCTACAGGAAAGAGATAAGGTTTTGGCGCCTACTGTCTTTTTCAAGCATATTATATAGCATTTCGGCACAACATCCAAAAGGAGATTAGATTTTTTTTTTTACAGGAACAGTGCCACTCTTGTCTACCGTCTTGAGTCTCCAAGAGCAACATCAGCGGAGAGGGAGGAATGTAAAAGGGTCTTCATAGCTCTCATGTCCTATTCTACCTTAGCCACCCCTATCCGTTGGTCGTCACTATCATAGGGAGGTGCACTGCTCTTGTAGACCTGCCCTCTGTGAAGTCTGACATCTGTAACACAAAGCTGGGCCGGACCACCCTGAGATGAATGACTTCTGCATCGGGCTGATTCGGACCATCTTTAGATGAATGACTTCTGCACCAGCACTGGGCTGGTTCGGACCACCTTTTTCCAAGGAGACTACACATAACCTGGGCCATGTTGATCCCAGCACTGGCTGGTAGAATAGAGGGCGGAAGACCAGAGCCCAGTGAGGTATCAGAACATCAAAGGAAGAGTATCAGGCCAGAATCACTGCACAAAGTACACAGGAGAAAGCCTATAAATGATGGTAATAATGGTTTCAGCATCTAATCCTTGGCCCCAGAAAATCCCTTTAAGGCCTCTTTCACACGTACGTGCCTCCGGTACGTGTTTAAGACTTCAAAGTGGAGGGGAAGGAGGGGTTAAATCCACGCAATCCGTCAAAGAATGCAGAAGAGATGTTGATAACCTTTGGTTGATATTCTGGTCCTGAAGAAGAGGTTATATACCTTGAAAAGCGTAGACCGATGGAATAAAAGATTGATTAACTTATGAACATCTCTTCTGCATTCTTTGACGGATTGCGCGGATTTAACCCCTCCTTCCCCTCCACTTTGAAGTCTTAACCACGTGGGGCCGCGGCAGCCGCCATTATCTCATGCTATCTGTGGGGATTGTGACCTCTCACAACCACAAGTGGTGAGTGTTAATTTTTACATATTAACCGTGTGCTTATCTGGTAAAACCCTATTAGCGCTTCTTTTTTCTAGCTTTATTTCCGGTACGTGTTTGGCAGTTTTCTCACATACCGGAGACACGTACACATGTGGACCTATGTATTCCAAATGTTTTGGACACACGTAAGTATTTTCGAACGGAACGTGTGTCCGTTCCGTACATACGTGTGTCCGTGTGTTTCTCACGCCGACATGTCCGTTTTTCTCCGGCATCACGGGTGTTACACAGAACGCAAATGTGTCACACGTAATGCAAACGGACCACATGGATGTGTTCCGTGTGACACGCACCGGAGAAAAGCCACGTGTCTGTGAGAAAAAAAAAACCTTTACTCACCTTCTCCTGCCCTCCTGTCTCTGCCGCTGCTGTCACTTGCTGCCGACCGCCGCTCGTTATGCTAATTGAATATTCACTTCACTGCGGCCGGAAGCAGCAGCAGCGGGGAGACGGCAGGACCGAAGACCGCAGATCAGCACCACGGACAGCGATGCCAGGGACAGGTGAGTATAAAGTACCCGTTCTCCGTGTGTTATCACAGATAACACACGGAAAACACACGAGTGCCATACACACGGCACACCGAGGGCAAAACACACCTCTGACATGTCCGTGAAAAACGTGCGTGGTTTTCAGGGACGTGTGAAAGAGGCCTAAAACTGGGTTTATTGCGCTGTGTTCCATAACTCATTCCTCAGATAGGCATAAAGAAAAATATGTCCATATATCATTCGATCCCGATGACTGGCACCGTTAACTAATGGACAGGACATTCATATTTTTATGGTCCAATTTCATCTTTTAAGCCGTACGAAAATCCTTTCACATTTCGATAGACTGAAAAAAAAAAAAGAAGAAACATTTTGTTTCAAGTCCTCCATTATGGAAATAATTTCTGGAATCCATCTCGTAAAGCTTTCGTGCTTGAGGTTATTGATTTGATTTAGAGTCACCCAGAAAGCCGAACACCTGTCACTTTTAATTGTCTTTTTCCTTTTTTTTTTTCCATCAAACGATTATAATGGGATACAAAAAGTCTGGTAATTTAATTTTCAATGGTCTTGCCAGAACAGCAATTCATTTTTGTTAAGATCACCCATTACATTCCTCTCTGCAAAGCAGTTTGTCCTTGTGTCTGTTCCGTAAAATTCCATCATATGTCTGTCACACTTTCAGAACATCTTGATATCCTTGAGGGAGAAGGTGGCGGCACGTTGTGAATGGAGCCGTCGAAGGAAGTGGACCCTGCGAGAGACGTCGTAATGACCGGGGTGGGGTGGGGGAGAAGCCTGATCCATCCTAAACATTGTATCACCCGAGTGCTCGAAACGCGTCTCCTACCAGGAGGCCCATGTGTTATCTCACGTCCATGTGGAAACCATGTGTCATTCGTCCAGCTAAGATATATAGCGCTGTACGGGAGGATTTGATATGCTTATTTGGCAGCCTTTAAATCAATTTGAAAGACCTTCCCTACAGATGTTGCCTCTTAATACAATGCGACTGGCTGAAATGTAATGGGAACCCATACATGTATACAATATTAAGACTGAGTGAAACATATGGCATTACAAAGGAATGTCAAGATGTAAAGATCACAGGGAGGGAGCAAGAAACAATAAAGCCCTTAGGCCTGTGCTCCTATAGTCTCGTAGAAGGCCTCTGTACAATCAGTGCCCATCGTCATATGACATTGAGAGGACAGGTTTATTTCATTGTATCTATGGTTCTTTATCTCGTTCCTCACTTGTTGAGTGCTGTGGATTGTATCACTTGATGACCTGTGGATTTTTATAGATTAGTACTTGTCACATTAGTCTGTATCACAGGTCATGTTTCTTGGCGTAGTTCTATGTGCCGTAACATGGCTGAAGATCTTATACAACGCTCCACTTTTCAAAGATTTTTCAAAAACTAGCTGAAATAATTAACCAAATTCATTAATTTCCCTCTAGGCCAGTGGTCCCCAACCTTTATTACCTCAAGAGCCGAATTCAGCTTTGAGAGAGAGTCACCCGCCACATCCAGAGCCCCCTGAAAAGTGACATTCATACTCTTCCTCCCTCACAGTAGTAATACCCTGAGACCCATATCGGCATAATGACAGCCAAATGTCACGCTAGGTACTGGGAAGTATCAAGCGAATGGCAAGAGGGAAGGGAAATCCTTTTGTCTAGGGAATGAGGACATAGTGACCCCTTAACGAAGCTTCCGCAGGTCACTGGGTTCCCTCACCACCCTAGATAGGTTATACACCATGCACCGAGCCAGATACCTGACCCTAGGCTGACCCTGATCTGGGCCGTAGGTAGGGAGTGGATGGTATGATGTAACTCTAGTCACTACCTTACGGATAGTATGGACCGAGGAGTGGTCAGAAAAGCTGGGGTCTGGTAACAGGAGGACACGTATGAACAAGGGGGCAAACAGGGGTGCATTCAGGTCACAGTCCGAGGGTCAGAATGCCAGGAGAGCTTGTAGTAGATAAAGGGAGAAAACAGAGAAGAGTCACAACAGTGCGTGGCCAGAAAGCCAAGATCAGAACACAAGCCAACACACGAGCAACACAGCAAAACCAGAAAATACAACTGGCGAGGTTCTGGGGAGCATGCTCAGTAAAGAAGCCTGAGCAATTACAGTAAGGTGGAACAGCTGAGTAACCAGCACCTCCCAGAACCAACCTGGACTCTCCGAAGGCAAGATGTTCTGCACAAGGAAATAGCGTCACTGCCAGATCTTTAAGCACTGCAGAGCATCTCCAGGTCTGTAAGATGCTCTGCACAGAGGAATCATGACAGATGAGCTGTTTGTAAAACACACTAGGCACTAAAGGACACTCAGAGATGACAAACGAGGGAAAACAACAAAACAATTTATCTCCAGATGACTCAGTATGATGCTCAGTTATGAGGAGCAGCGATCCTACTGATGAGTGCAAGCCACCTTCTTGCATTCTGAGCTTGCGAAGGAACTGAATATCACCAGCACAAGGCCAGGGAAAATGAGAGTTTTAAACCCAAGGGGAAACATAGATATTTAGCAGCTGAAGGGAAGAGGAGCTCTGCTGGGTCCTAGAGAGAAAAGGATGAAAACCCAGCAGAGGAGATACCCTTTACACTGAATACTGACAGCAGGAACTAGAGAAAATTATGGAGAATTTTGCACAGCCAACCTCTGTGACTTTCTGTTTCCAGAAACTACAGGATTGTCTGTCACCCGTGACATACCCGTGGAACCAAAGCATCCCCATAGTAATCACACCAAGGTGTTAGTATATTTACATCTAGGGATTCCCACCTTACCCTCACTGTGTATTCTTGCATCTAGCACTCCCACCACGGTATCACATGCAACCTCAAGCACCCCCTTTATCATGCAGTGTCATCCTATCATCCTATCCTACCAGTATATGAGCATTCTGATCTGCACTGCTGTGAGGGCTACTCACAAGAGTCATCACTGGAGACCTGCTCTTCTTAGTCGTTTGCTAGATCTGGTGTTAATGCACCAAGCTGGCAGTTAGCCACGAGCCACACATCTTGGACTCGCCAGCCACATGTGACTCCTGAGCTGCAGGGCCGGGACCCCTGTTCTAGGCTTTTGAAACGGATAACTATTTGTAACATACTTTAATTACTTCCTTTTGTCCAAAAAAACATTCTGCAGTGCTGTTTCAATGACTATTTCATGCTCCTTTAGAAGCTGCTTTCTACTGCTGCTTGGCAAAGACCTGTACCCTATATTCAAAGAAGCTGTGTATGGGAATTTTCATGTCTGAGTCAAGGGATGATAAGTAATGAGGTTCAGTCAGGGAAAGTCCTGTACTCTGAGTGTCAAAATATATTGCATGGATTAATTTATTGCATGGAGCAGCAGTTGAAAGCATCTTCTAAAAGAGCATTAACTGAGCATTGAATCAGCACTGCAGAATCAAAAGATGATGAAGTATATTACGAAAAATCACAACTTTCTTGTGTCTAGAGGATGATTAAATAAAGAAAAACGTTTAGCTATTCTTTATGGAAAAACTCCATAATCTGGAGTTTTGATCTGAATCGGTCCTATTAGCTAATAAAACTGTTTGTGATGGTTTTATCAGTCTTTCTATCACTAGTAGACAATGTTGTAGCAGTTGAGCATGGAAGATATAGGTTACTTTTCTCACTGTGCTATTTCAGTCTATTCTTTACTGTAACACTGCGTCCATAGTGATTCATTCCCTAATCCTGAGACTACGCACATCAGTGAAATGTGTGAGAGATATGACGGATGGTTTACTGTAATGTCTCACTTTTTTACCACTGTCCTGGGCTGTTAACCTGTGACATCCTAGTCAGTTACTTGTTACATTTACAGCAAACACATTGCAGCTTAGGTATCCATGGTTACGACCACACACAGCTCATTGACTAACTAACTTTCACTTTATAAATTGTCGTAACCATGGATACCTAAGCTGCAATGCCCTGCGCATGAGGTAGGAGACATGTCTATAGCAGGAGAACTATACTACATTTCTCATTGGAGGTATTTGCTAAAATAATTATTATTACACCTAATACATATTGGGAAAGGATCCTGGAGATGGGAATACCCCTTTAAGTTTCTCTTAATTTACAGGTCTGTTCTATATCATTTCTATACTGTTTCAAAACATAAAATATAATAATATTTCACAGCAGCCAATCAGATTCCACAATCTATTTTTCAGAGGCCATTTTGAAATTGAGAGAAGCATTCCAATTGGTTGGTTATAGTTAAGGCCCCGTCACACGCAACGACGTATCTAACGATATATCGCCGGAGTCACGGATTCCGTGACGCACATCCGGCATCGTTAGCGAGGTCGTTGCGTGTGACACCAACAAGCGACCGTTAACGATGGAAAATACTCACCTTATCGTCCATCGTTGACACGTCGTTCATTTTCAAAAAATAGTTGATTATTGAGGACGCAGGTTGTTCGTCGTTCCCGAGGCAGCACACATCGCTACGTGTGACACCACAGGAACAACGAACTACAGCTTACCTGCGGCCGCCGGCAATGAGGAAGGAGGTTGGCGGAATGTTACGGCCGCTCATTTCCGACCCTCCGCTTCTATTGGGCGGCCGCTTAGTGACACCGCTGTGATGCCGCACGGACCGCCCCCCTTAGAAAGGAGGCGGTTCGCCGGCCACAGCGACGTCGCTAGGCAGGTAAGTATGTGTGACGGCTCCGAACGATATTGTGCTCCACGGGCAGCGATTTGCCCGTGACGCACAAACGACGGGGCGGGTACGCTCGCTAGCGATATCGCTGCGTGTGACGGGGCCTTTACTGTTGTAGATTTGATATGTGTCCCACTGTACTTCTGTAGACTACTTTACTCATATCTTATATACGTATAATAGGGGGGATTTATCAGATTTTTTTTCAGAAAGTTATTGTTGAAAGTTGCCTCAGCAGCCAATCTGATTGTTTCTTTCATTTTTTAAATAGCTGTAGAAAAATGAGAGCTGGAATCTGATTGGCTGCTATGGGCAACCCCCAGCCTTTATACTAGGTTGATAAATTACAGAGGTTTTATACAGAATCACAGGGTGGGGGCCGGGTCCATATTGTCAGCGTCCACTTCTATTGCAGGAGTTGCTGGCGTATTATGATAATGACATCAGGACAAAGCCCATTTTGTCCACATCTCATTTTATGCGGTGGGCTTGTAACAAATTGATTTAAGTGCACTTTTGGAAAGAGAGAGGGCAGGACAGAATTGATTTTTGTGGTCAATGAATTGACTTCCATGACGAGACTGAGGTTTGAGAGTTTTTCTATGCTAACAAGCCAACATAATCTTATTCAGATGGGGATGATTGATGTTGCTTTACTCTAATGTACTACATATACAGTATTACGCTGCTCTGCGATTCCCATTTGCATTTCAAATAGAATATATGACCCTTTTATGATGATTGCCTGTATGATAGGGTTGAGGAGCCGAATTATAGTCACAGATGTAGCAGAGCTGAACTGGTCATTTAACTCATTGGGGCTCAGCGTCGTAGTGTGGGCAGCCAGTGCACACACTTTATTCTCCCTAACACTTGGACCATTAAAAACCAGTACATAAACCCCCTATTCCCCTCAAGCACATGTATGTATTTCACTTATGTTTGACCCTCTAGAAATTGTATATTATTGGCTGAAATTCAACAAAACATTTTAAAAATCAAGTTATATATTGTTATACTACATTTTTTTTTTTACTTTTTACTACTCTAGCCCTAACCCTTATCTTGACTTCTAGCCCTAACCCTAAGCTTTATCCTGAATCCTAGCCCTCACCCGTATCCTGAACTGTAGCCTAACCCTAATCCTGAACTCGAGCACTAACCCTAGCCCTAACCCTTATTTCGAAAGCAAGCCCTAACCCTTATTCTGAACTGTAGCCCTTATCCTAAACTCTAGCCCTAACCTTAACCCTTATCCTGAACTCTAGCCTTAAACATAGCCCTAACCCTTATCCTGAATGCTAGTGTGGCGCCCTGGACAAGCCAGGACGTCACAGGTACTGCAACAACACACCCCACACCCCGGTTAGGCACATCAGCCGCACACATGAAATACTTGTTGCCTCCCTCCAGGGGCTGATGAACACACCAGGTGGGGTGGAGCCAGGCAGTTGGCCCCACCCACTGCGGAGTTCACAGTCCTGGAGGCGGGAAAAGAGGGCAGAACAGTTAGAACAGTGAGAACAGTTAGGAGAGTGAAAGTGAAGGAGTGAAGTGGTAAAGGAGCAGTCTGACCGTGTCCAGGTACGTGGCCCGGGCACCGAAACAGCAAGGTTGGCAGACGGTGGTGACTGTCTGCAGGCGAGGCCGATTGAAGCACAACCGTAAGGACCGGGGACGGGCGGTGGCCCGCCGGTACCGGACCGGGGAGCGAAGAGAGGCCAGCACCATTCGGCAGGGCCTACGGACCCCGACCAGGCTTGGAGTCGCCGTTAAACCGTTCAAATCCGTCAGCGACGGAAACCTCCGGGGTTTCCCAGCAATAAAGACCCGACTGAAGGCAACCGCTCAACCGTGAGGGGAAATACAGCTACCGCCACAGCTAGAGTTCCTAGGGCCAGCGCCTGCGGGCAAAAGGGGCTCCTCCGGCAAACATACCGCTGGGGAGCGGGTTACCGGTGGGAAGCCATCAGGGCCGAGAACATAACACCGGTGCAGGGAGAGACAGTTACCGCCAACCTACCGGGAGTGACCGTCGCAGCCGTCTGTGGGACTCGTCCATCCAGCCGTTTGTTTTACCAGAGACTCCGTGTGCATTACTGGCTGAGTAAGTACCACCGTGCCGTCTGGCACTGCGCTGCCCTGCGACCCTGCACCTGGTCAAGCCCCGCAATCCATCAAACAGACAATCACTCCGGGCCCCGGGACTACCACAATCCCCCTACCCACGGAGGGGAGTAAAACATCCCAGCTTCTCCCTGTCACCGCTCCCGGGATCCCCGTACAGAGCAGCGGTGATGCCCCAACCTCACCACACACCGTGGGTGGCGTCACAAACCGACATCCCAAACACCAACAAAACACCCCTTTCACTCACGGGCGAGGAGCGCTGCTCGAGTCCCCGGATCTGGCCCACCGCTCGAGCCACCGAGCAGCCGTAGCAGCAGTGCCGGACCCGAGCGTGGTGAGCGCAGGGCCCCGCCGCCCGTGATGCTAGCCCTAACCCTTATCCTGAACTCTAACCCTAACCCTTATCCCGAAAGCTAGCCCTAACCATTATCCTGAACTTTAGCTTTAACCCTTATCCTGAACTCTAACCAATACCCTAACCCTTATCCTGAACTCTAGCCCTAAAAGTAGCCCTAACACTTATCCCGAAAGCTAGCCCTAACCCTTATCCTGAACTCTAACCCTTATCCTGAAAGCTAACCCTAACTATTCTCCTGAAGTGTAGCCCTAACCCTTATCCTGAACTCTAACCATAACCCTAACCTTTATCCTGAACTCTAGCCCTAAACCTAGCCCTAACACTTATCCTGAACTCTAGCCCTAACCCTTATCGCGAAAGCTAGCCCTAACCCTTAAGGGGGCTTTACACGCTACGACATCACTAATGCGAAGTCGTTGGGGTCACTGAATTGGTGACGCACATCCGGCCTCATTAGCGATGCCGTTGCTTGTGACACCTATGAGCGATTTTGCATCGTCGCAAAAACGTGCAAAATCGCTCATCGGTGACATGGGGGTCCATTCTCAAATATCGTTACTGTAGCAGTAACGAAGTTGTTCCTCGTTCCTGCGGCAGCACACATCATTCCATGTGACACAGCAGGAATGAGGAACCTCTCCTTACCTGCCTCCCGGCCGCTATGCGGAAGGAAGGAGGTGGGCGGGATGTTACGTCCCGCTCATCTCCGCCCCTCCGCTTCTATTGGGCAGCAGTTCAGTGACGCAGCTGTGACGTCGCTGTGACGCTGAACGAACCGCCCCCTTAGAAAGGAGGCGGTTCGCCGGTCACAGCGACGTCGCCGGGCAGGTAAGTATGTGTGACGGGTTTGGGCGATGTTATGTGGCACGGGCAGCGATTTGCCCGTGTTGCACAACAGCTGGGGGCGGGTACCCACGCTATCAATATCGGTACCGATATCGCAGCGTGTAAAGCAGCCTTTATCCTGAACTGTAGCCCTAACCGTAGCCCTAACACTTAGCCTGAACTCTAGCCCTAACCCTTATCCTGAAATCTAGCCCTAACCCTAGCCCTAACGTTTATCCTGAACTCTAGCCCTAACCAAGCCCTAGTTAGGATCAGAGCACGTAAAAATAAAACATTTATTAGAGCAGTCCTCTTTTTTTTATTTTAACTGGGAAAACCTTTTTAAATTTGTTCTCTAAATTGCAATTGAGAGGAGAGTCAGAATGCAGCCAGTACGGAGCAGTGCACATGATTTGGTCCTCATGTTCCTTATGCAGAGTGCTGACGTCAACATGAGTTTGTCATTGACTGCTGTGCTCTGCATAGGCAGTAAGTGGGATGACAAAACTAACTTTATTATACTTAGAAAAAACAAATGTGGGAGACAAAAAAGCAGATAGGGTCTTATCCATGCAGAGCAATGGGGTAAAGACAGATCACTGAGGCTCAACTGTGGGGATTGTGAGAGTCACAACCATTGTAAGAACATGTAGCGGCTGCTGCAGTAACCTGATATATGTAGTCAACACAGATCAGAGAAAGGGTTAAACAACACCTTGCTGCTGCAAAGGTAGAAACCAGTTGAATCTTGTATGAAAAAAAGTTATTTTATTGGTCTATGCATTTAGGAGATTAATCTCCTTCTTCAGGACAAAAATCACATTACCTACTATCCGAAATGCGTGGATCAAAAAAATCATTTGTTTATACAAGATTCGGCTGCATTCTACCATTACGCTAGTGCGGTGTTTATCCCTTTCTGTGACCTGTTTTGACTTCATTATACTTAGAGCTTTTTCACCTAGCTGGCCACTAGGCAGGAACTCTCTCCACCTGGGCATCCCTCCAACAAGTTTGCTGGAGTCCTAGCTCCTTTGACAGTGCTGGGGAGTGGAGGGATTGAAATTTTGCACACCGATCAAATTTAGCACCCACTGTGGCTCTCCTTACGCACCTTCACTGTTGGGGCTATTATATGAGAGTCAATTAATTAACATAATGTATTATGCTATGATTCAGTGACCGAGGAGGATCAAAAGGGGCAAAATCTAAGAAAACCCAGAGAGTGGTTGGAAACTCAGCTGACTGCAGACCTGTAACTGACAGCACAACTAGAAGTAGCCGTGGGACGTGCCTACGATGACCTGGTTGCCTCGACATAGCCGGAGAGCTAATTATTCCTAAAGAGAGAAAAACAAGGAAAACTAATCTGCCTCGGATCAGTTCCCCAAAGATATAGATAACCCCCAAAGATATAAAGCCGGTGAGACAAGATGAAACACAGTACACAGGTAGAAAACAGATTCAATAAAGATGAGGCCCAAACTATCTATATAGGAAAGGACAGAAAAGAGTACTGTCTGCAGCCGCGCTATACCCTAAAAAACCAACACACGTGATAGGAAAAAAGCTGAGACCACACGGCCTCTCCCCCACTATATCAGTACTCTGGTATTACTGGAATCTAAGCAAAACACTAATATAGAGGAAGGACTGAAATTAATACCAAGCATGACAAAACAAAAATACATTGAAGAAAATCGAGCTGGGTACACAGCAGGGAATAATCCACCTCCACCCAGAACTCCACACAAGCAAAACCAGGAGACAAGCCTAAAGGCCGCTTTACACGCTGTGACATCGCTCAAGCGATCTCGTTGGGGGTCACAGAATTTGTGACGCACATCCGGTCGCTTTAGCGATGTCTTTGCGTGTGACACCTATGAGCGATTTTGAATCGTCACAAAAACGGTCAAAATCACTCATCGGTGACATGCCCCCCTATTCTCGAATATCGCTGCTGCTCAGTGTACGAAGTAGTTCATCGCTCCTGCGGCAGCACACATCGCTATGTGTGACATTGCAGGAACGAGGAACCTCACCTTACCTGCGGCTGGCCGCAATGAGGAAGGAAGGTGGTGGGCGGGATGTTACGTCCCGCTCATCTCCTCCCCTCCGCTTCTATTGGGCGGCGGTTCGTTGACGCTGCTGTGACGTCGCTGTGACGCCGCACGAACCGTCCCCTTAGAAAGGAGGCAGTTCGCTGGTCACAGCGACGTCGCAGAGCAGGTATGTGCGTGTGACGCTGCCATAGCGATAATGTTCGCTACGGCAGCGATCACACGATATTGCATGTACGATGGGGGCAGGTGCTTTCGCGCTCGACATCGCTAGCAATTGCTAGCGATGTCGTAGCGTGTAAAGTAACCTTTAGCACCACAAAAATAAACAACAAGAAAATTGAAACAAACCAGCAAAAGGTACAAAGACCAAACTTATCTGTAAGGAGTTCAGGTGGAAACAGAGGATAGGACAGGCTCCAGAATGTCCACAGCACCACAGGAGACAACATTGATTACCGGTCCAGACCAAGAGAACACTACTCAGTTATATAGGCCCAGTCTGAGCAGCCTGATTTCCAATCATCATCAGCTGTCTGGCTTCTGTTAAGCAGACCAACTCTACTACCAGCACTGGCCACAAGAGGGAGCCCCAACCCGAAACCCAGTCCAAATGTGTTCACAACAGTATTAGCTTTATCTGCAGTCCTATGAAAAAAGACAACACACAGCAGTATACAAATTTATGGCACCAGATATCTACAGTAGCCAGGATCTAACACAAACCAGGATGAAGAATAGACAGGGTTTTCCCTCACTATTACTGATGGGTCATTTGCGAATGAGGATGGGTTGGCTCATTTATATGAATGATGAAAGCCAGCAGTTGGAGAATGGCTCCCAATGGGGGTATGTGATATAGTTTCTCTGAAACACGTAGAAAATAAAATCACTGAATTTAAATCTGACAGTTTCTTCAATACGTCAGCGTAGCGTCTTAAACCCTTCTCATTGTCTATCTGAATGGAGGTAAATGATGCTCAAGCTGCCGATATGACCGAAATCCAGGCACCCAACTAGCGGCTCCAGTCAAAATCTTGAAAAGCTGCCTGATATTGGGGTTTTGACCTTGTTGGGAGATATTTTCGTTACCTGCATATAAACACAAGTTTAAATAGGGATCCATTTTCTCCAGCTCTTTTTACCGAGCGGAGCCAAATCATCCAGATCTCAATAAAGAGCCAACCTCTTTAAAATCGAGCAACCACTCCATGATAGTCATATTATTTAGTGTCTTTTGGAGGTATTTGCTTTCATTAAAGAGACCAGTTATACTGTATATGGAGTCTTACAGGCAATGCTATTTCTTTTCCAGAGGAAAGAAAACCTATCTCCTAGGTGCCATCTATTTGGGTCACCACCTAGAAGTCAATGTCCTATTAATGAGCCTTGGAACCTCTCCATGAATATTAGCCACCAAAAAGGAGACAGTTGCTCTCTGTACGGCTAAGATGTGGAGCAAATTATATGGAAATATATATATATATATATGCATTACTGCTATGAAAAACGTGTAAAAATTGAGATACTTAAGGCCACTTTACACACAGAGGTAAATCTTTGGCAGATCTGTGGTTGCAGTGAAATTGTGGACAATCAGTGCCAGGTTTGTGGCTGTGTACAAATGGAACAATATGTCCATGATTTCACTGCAACCACAGATCTGCCAAAGATTTATCTCTGTGTGTAAAGTGGCCTTTAGCACACAAAACTGGCAGTTTTATGTGAGCCCAACAGCCAACAACAAGGCGACCTCTTTTTCTTGGGTCCATATCAAACTAATGCCTCTCTTTGATAGGGACCCAACAAAAATTGGTCACCTTGACATTTTCTGTTGGGCTCACATAAAACTGGCCATTTTTCATGTTCAATTTGCACCTGTTCACATTAGAAAGGTAGGATGTGCCATCAGTATTTTTTTTAGATTACAGGGTCATGAATATTAGCCAAGCCTGAGACCCATCATACAGATAGCTGCCTGGGGAACCTTCCCCTCATAAAGATGACTGAATGAGAGCGCAAGGACCCAGCTTTGGGGGGACGTAGCCAAATGTGTACAGTACATGCACAGAATGGTAGAATTATTAGAAGCCTGTAATAAAGTGCTGGTTTATCTTTGCTAGATTGATTCAGATCTTAATATAATGATCGTATAATGCACATAAATGATCGCAATGTTTTACGGAGTCCGACATCTACGTGGTAAAGTCACATGCCAAAAGAAATGAAAGAAAGGCGATTTATGACATGCTCTGTATGGTATGTGATGAAATCAATGGTCTGTTCTGTGCACCACTTCTTTGTATTGTCCATTGTTCTCTGTGTATTGGTAAAACATCTGCTTAGAAGCTGTACAGTGATATTTTAATCAGATTCCTCCGTGCATAGAGCACCAGGCTACGGAAATAGACATGTTTGTCTGTGATATCTGAGCATAGTATTGTTGATCCATGTCACTGCATGGAATGAAAGGTTTTTCTGTCGTGTCAACTTCAATTAACTCTGAGTGTAACGGGGTTACAGGCGCAGCGTATAACAATGTGCTAGATCTGTCTGTCACTATCATCTCAACTGGGAATGTACTCTACGGGATGGATGGATGGAATGTTGGATGGAAAGATAGACGGATGGATAGATAAAGGGATGGATGGATAGATAGATGAAAAGAAAGATAGGTGGAAAGATGGATATGTGGAAAGATAGACAGATATGAAGATCGAGAGATGGAAAGAGATGGAAGGAAAGGTAGATGGAAATATAGATAGACAAATGGAAAGATAGAAATAGAAATATAAAGATACATTGAAAGATAGATAGCTGGAAAAAGAGATACATAGAAGGAAAGATGGATGGATGGATGGATGGATGGATGGATGGATGGATGGATGGATGAAAAGATGGATGGATGAAAAGATGGATGGATGGATAGATAGATAGATGGATGGAAAGATAGAAAAATAGAAAGATGGATGGATGGATGGATGGATAGAAGAAAAGATGGATGGAAGGAAAGATAGATAGATAGATGGAAGGATGAAAGGATGGATAGATAGATAGATGGAAGAAAAGATGGATGGAAGGAAAAATGGAAAGATGGATGGATGGATGGATAGATAGAAAGATGGATGGATAGATGCATAAATAGATAGATGGAAGGAAAGATAGACATGGATGGATGGATGGATAGATGGATGGATAGATAGATATATGGAAGAAAAGATGGATGGAAGGAAAGATGGATGGATGGATGGATGGATGGATGGATGGATGGATGGAAAGATAGATAGATGGATGGAAAGATAGATAGATGGATGGAAAGATAGATGGATGGAAAGATAGATAGGTGGATGGAAAGATAGATAGGTGGATGGAAAGATAGATAGATAGATGGAAGAAAAGATGGTTGGAAGGAAAGATAGATGGAAGGAAAGATGGATAGATATATAGATAGATGGATGGATAGATAGATACACAGATAGAAATATAGATAAGGAGATGGGTAGATGGATAGAGATATACGGATAGATAGATAATTAGATGGATGGATAGATAGAGAGAGAGATCATACTTTGTCCGGTAGAGGAGGTTATCATGGTGTCGCTCCATTACTTGCTGTACTATTATCACTGAGGATTAGCTCACATTTCGGACAGCCCTGGTGTTTGGACCCTCCCTCGACTTTCAGGAAATAACTTGATTTTCGGTAAATGGGGGCGGTATTTATCTTGCCACTTTATTTCTACGATCCCCTACTTGATGAAAATCGGCCTTGGTCAGTGTCTCTTCCCAGTCCCGCCTCAGTAGCTTATTCCCCCTCCTTCCCAAAAGATATGGGGACATTAGTCATTAACCATTAGTCAGTGCTTTTGCCATAAGTGGATGACACTGGAGATTTACGATGTCACTGTCAGACTTTTAGGAAGGTTAAACCATAGAAGGGGGAATAAAATTACCAGTAATTAAATTTGCAAGCAGGTTGCCATCCCCAATGGATTTATGGCTCCTACGGGGTGGATAGTACAACAACACAAAGAAGCCTCGTCCGCCGCCTCTCCTCTTTTCTTTTACATAATTAAGCTCTGGTTCTTTCTGAGAACGCTGAAGCAGCATTTAGAGGAAAGTCATAAACGGATCTATAAATAAAATGGCATTACCGCAAGGACATTATTGTAATGACTTGATGCAATAGCTTAGAATAATTGCCCCCGGCCGGCACTGTGTGACAGCTCTGCTGAGGGGTAGTGCCGAGCATCCCTGCTATTGCAGTACAGTAATGCGCTAGGTGATGCCTCCGGGCATATGGCGGCGTCTGTTATACAATGCAGGGTGAGCTGCGTCCTGATGAGACGCCATATGTTTTAGAGATAACAGTTACCATCACAAAAGTCGCTTCCTTCTTAAGACTTTCCTTAAAGAGCACCTCAAGACATTTTCTGATTTGGAACAGTAAGGGGCAATTACTCTGGGCGACCCCGGAAAGATAAACGGCCGACGGTCTGCTGCATGCCCATCGATCAGCAGTTTTTTAGTAGCCGACGATACGTCTATATGTACAAAATGATCTAATGGTTCACTTTGCCTAAAACATTATTGTTCTCGGCAGCACATTACTGTTTATTGCCCTTAGTGACCACCAATATGACTTAAAACTGATGTTAGATGCGTGAGTAGCATCCCCCGATCCCCACGACAGGTGAAAATGCAGCAGCTGCCGGCTGTATACTACAGCTGACACCCTGCTGCATCAGTCACAATCGGTGTTGGCCCCAACCATGGTCATTTATTGCCTTAGATGCTGCAGCATCTAGATGGTTAACAGAGTGTGGGGGCACCCTGAGGTCATGGGTGTGAGGTCCTGATGGTTGCCTTGACAATTCACATTCAAATACCAGCCTTAAGGCTGCTTTACACTCGTGAGAGCACCTGCCCCCGTCGTTTGTGCATCACGGGCAAATCGCTGCCCGTGGCGAACAATATCGCTAGGACCCGTCACACGTACTTACCTTCCTAACGACATCGCTGTGGGCGGCGAACAACCTCTTTTTTAAGGGGGCGGTTCGTGCGGCATCACAGCGATGTCACACAGCGGCCCGCCAATAGAAGCGGAGGGGCGGAGAGCAGCCGCATTCACGTCACGCCCACCTCGTTGCTGGAGGAAGCAGGAACGCTGCTGTTCATCATTCCTGGGGTGTCACATGTAGCGATGTGTGCTGCCTCAGGAACGACGAACAACCTGCGTCCAGGTTTATATGAATAAACATTTATAGAGTTAAGGCCCCGTTACACGCAGCGGCATTGCTAATGAGATGTCATTGGGTTCATGGAATTCGTGACGCACATCCGGCCTCGTTAGCGACGTCGTTGCGTGTGACACCTACAAGCGACCGCTAATGATCAAAAATACTCACCTAATCGTTGATTGTTGACACGTCGTTCATTTCCCAAATATCGTTCCTTGTTCTGGACGCAGGTTGTTTGTCATTACTGAGGCAGCACACATCGCTACGTGTCACACCCCGGGAACGACGGACAACAGCGTTCCTGCTTCCTCCGGCAACGAGGTGGGAGTGACGTTGCTGCGGATGCTCTCCGCCCCTCCGCTTCTATTGGCGGGCCGCTGTGTGACGTCGCTGTGACGGCGCACAAACCGCTCCCTTAAAATAGAGGTTGTTCGCGCCCACAGCGATGTCATTATGAAGGTAAGTCCATTTTACGCGTCCTAGCGATATTGTGCGCCACGGGCAGCGATTTGCCCGTGACGCACAAACGATGGGGACAAGTGCTTTCACGAGCGACATCGCTAGTGATGTCGCTGCGTGTAAAGCAGCCTTTATTGTCACGGAAAGGGACATTGGTCAGAAGTGAAAAATATGGCCTGGCCGCTAAGGAGTTAAAGTGGGCAATGTGTTGATGAGACCGTGATTTTTTTAAGCAAGCGTAAAAAGTAATTTCACACAACAAAAAAAAAGCGTTTTACTCATTTGTTGGATAATTGGCAGCCTGTCCGCCCTTGCCTTATTACCCATACCGTTCCTAGGAATGACTGTAAGTGCAAAATACACCTCTAGGGGGTGGTAATTTAGTAGTCAGTGAGAATGTAATAGCAGTGATAATGAATGTGGCAGAGATCATCTATCTACCTATCCATCCATCATCTATCTGTTTATCTATTTATCCATCTATCCATCTATCCATCTATCTATCTATCCATCTATCTATCTATCCATCTATCTATCTATCTATCTATTTATCCATCTATCTATCTATCCCTCTATCTATCCTTCTATCTATCTATCTATCTATCTATCTATCTACCTATCTATCCATGTATCTATCTATCCATCTATCTATCTATCTATCTATTTATCTATTTATCCATCTATCTATGTATCTATCTATCTATCCTTTTATCTATCTATCGATCTATCTATCCATCTATCTATCTATCTATCTATGTATCCATCTATCCATCTATCTATCTATCTATCTATCCCTCTATCTATCCTTCTATCTATCTATCTATCTATCTACCTATCTATCCATGTATCCATCTATCTATCTATCTATCTATCTATCTATCTATCTATCTATCTATCTATTTATCTATTTATCCATCTATATAGACAATCTATCTATCTATCTATCCATGTATCTATCTATCCATGTATCTATCTATTTATCTATTTATCCATCTATCTATCTATCCCTCTATCTCTATCTATCTATCTATCTATCCTTCTATCCATCTATCTATCTATCCTTTTATCTATCTATCGATCTATTTATCCATCTATCCATCTATCTATTTATCTATCCTTCTATCTATCTATCTATCTGTCTATCTATCTATCTATCTATCCTTTTATCTTTCTATCTATCTATCTATCCATCTATGATTCTATCTATCTATTTATATATTTATCTATCTATCATTATATCTATCTATCTATCTATCCATCTATCTATGATTCTTTCTATGTATCTATCTATTTATCTATCTACCCTTCTATCTATCTATACATGTATCTATCTATGATTCTTTCTATCCATCTATCTATCTATCTATCTATCTATCTATCTATCTATCTATCTATCTATCCATTTATCCATCTATCTATGATTCTTTCTATCCATCTATCTATCTATCTATCTATCTATCACCGTCCGTTTGTCTATACAGTTATATCACACATGATACCGTATATACTGATAACACACCAGGCTTTATATAAAGCTTATGGACATAGATGTCTGCGCTCGCTTTATTATTACCCAGTGGAAACACTCGCCATAACTTCCAGGATTGTGCGTTACTTTTTATGGCAGGTACATGTTTGGATTACTGTCCATATATTACCTAGCATTATACCGTCCATAACTATAATGTGTCACACATCTGCACACCAGCACTTAGTGTAACAATTAACATATGTGGAGCGACACTGAATATCGGGGATGGAGACTGCTCAGACCTTTCCTGCCTGTGTTTCTGATTAACATTGGCATTGTGTTACATTTGCTTGTATAATAATCAGTGCTATAATAAGGTATAGGACACTTTTATTTTAAAGGGGTCTATAAATCATAATGACAATAAGACCGCCGAACGTCCTTATACTGTGCACTTATGAGAATCATTTTCAGGCCCATAGAACCGGGCTACAGCATCAATATACACAAATATGTGTATGTATAAATATATAAATATATATGTGTATGTGTGTGTGTGTGAGTGTGTATATATATATATATCTATATATATATATATATATATATAGATATAGATATATATATATATATATAGATATATATATATATATTTATATAGATATATATATATAGAGAGAGAGAGAGATACAAGATATATATATATATATATATATATATATATATATATAGAGAGAGAGAGAGAGAGAGAGAGAGAGAGAGAGAGAGAGAGAGAGAGAGAGAGAGAGAGAGAGAGAGAGAGAGAGAGAGAGAGAGAGAGAGAGAGAGAGAGAGAGAGAGAGAGAGAGAGAGATATAGAGCTATATATATATATATATATATATATATATATATATATATCCACACACCGTATATTACAAAAGTAAGTACACCCCTAGCAGTTTTTGAACATGTTATGTTATTATATATTTATTATATCTTATATTTAGACACTATTCATCTCCCGGTAATGGATGCACTGGACTTCAGGAAAATTGTGCCAGAGGCGTCACATGCGCAGATTTTACAGCGCCATTTTACTTAAGTCCATTGCATCCATTACCGGGAGATCAATGGCGTCTACCTCACGCCAACGCATCACCCCCTCCTCCCAGCATCACACCACTCATGCTGCCACCGATTTCCTGTGCCCCCACAACCCCCACCCTGGTAAGCTACATTCGGTCTAGAGATCGACCATAAGACCCCCATTTTAACATTAAAAAATCTTGTTTTCATCCTCAAAATTTAGGATGTGCTGTAGAGTCCGAAAAATATTTTGTCTAGTGAATATTGTTGTATTTCAATATATCCTAATCTTTTTTTGTTCAAGAAGAAATGTGGATTCTTGTTCATGGAAAGAATAAGACATCCCCTGATATTAAGCCTTGCACATCTTTTGGAGTTAAAAATAGTATAAGACCCTGTCTTATTTCCGGAGAAGTACATGTCATGCCTATATACAGTATATACTGCATGTATATATAATATACACACACACATCTAGTTTAAATCAGTATATACATATATGTGTCTGTTTTTTAAGTTAAAAAATATTTTGTTTTCAATTATTAACTAAGTGAAGTTCATTTCAATATATACATTTCAGTCATCTTACACTACACTACACACATACACATATATATATATATATATGTATATATATATATATATAATATATGATATTTTAGAAATGGAAAGTTACATTTATTGACTTTTTTTCATTCTAAATCTAACCACTTCTTAATGTCCCATAATTTTATAATTTCATCATACAGTATAACAGTGATGTTTTTTATATTAAAAAAAACAAAACACTAAAATAATACTTTTTTTTCTATTGGGAGTGAGATAATGTCATAGATAAATTGATGTATAGATAAAAATATATATCTATCTATCCATCCATCTCTCTATCTAGCAATGTATCATCTATCTATCTATATATCTATCTATACTCTATCTTTCTAACTATCTATCTACCCTCTATCCATCTATCCTCCATTTGTCTATCCTCTATCTTCCAGCTATCTACCCTCTATCCATCTATCCTCTATCTATATTTCCATCTATCTATCTATCTATCTATGTATCTATCTATCTATCCTTTATCTATCTATCCTCTATTTATCCTTTATTGATCTATCCTCTGTCTATCTCTCTCTATCTGTCTATATCTATCTATCCTTTATCTATATATCTATCCTTTATCTATCTATCTATCTATCCTTTATCTATCTATCTATCTATCCTTTATCTATCTATTTATCTATCTATCCTTTATCTATCCTCTATTTATCCTTTATTGATCTATCCTCTGTCTATCTCTTTCTATCTGTCTATATCTATCTATCCTTTATCTATCTATCTATCTAGCCTTTATCTAGCCTTTATCTATCTAGCCTTTATCTATGTATCTATCTATCTATCTATCTTTTATCTATCTATCTATCCTCTATTTATCCTTTATTGATCTATCCTCTGTCTATCTCCCTCTATCTGTCTATATCTATCTATCTATCCTTTATCTATCTATCTATCTATCTATCTATCCATCCTTTATCTATCTATCCTTTATCTATCTATCTATCCTTTATCTATCTATCCTTTATCTATCTATCTATCTATCCCTCTATTTATCTATCTGTCTGTCTGTCTATCATCTCTCAGCTGAAAAAATGTGAAATATTCTTCTTATTATTATTGTACATACCTTTTATATCATATAATCATTTTGACTTTTCCACATTATGATTGAATGGTTTTTATCTTTTCTTCTCAGTGACCTCAGTGAGAACCAGATCCAGGCAATCCCTAGAAAAGCGTTTCGTGGTGCGGTAGATATTAAAAATCTGTAAGTATTTGCCCGTGGAGTCGTATCATTTGGCCTTTATGACATTGTGTAATGCAGCACATACCATAATACCGCAAATTTCTAATGTTTTATGACGTTCAAACAATGTTTTGACCTGTATGAAAAATGTAAACCAGCAGAAGAATTACACAGGAAATCACTCCGAGATGTAGGGCTCGGGCCGGATAGTCCTGGTTTTGCTGCTTTCCATAAGACTTTTAAGAGATACAATAAAAATTTTAACTCTTTATGACAAAGATTTAAGGATTTCATTTCCCTGCTGCGAAATCAGTGTCTGCTTATTTGTATTGTATCATTGGGAGACGCTTATAGGGGCTTGTGCATTATTATTATTATTATTATTATATTTTTTTATTATTTATTTCGCTTATAAACCTGGCCCTAAATAATGAAAAGAATAATACTTTACATGTGAACAGATATTGTTATAGTTTATATTAATTTTTCATCAGTACTTTGTAAGTATAAAACAATATTTTTTCTATTAAACTTCAGTTTTTGAAACAATGGCAGATAAAAAATTAAAGTGTAAAATCACCTTTACAACTTTTTTTTTACTTAAATGCATGTATTTTGGGCTAAAAATAATTATTGTGATTGGGTTTCATTAAAAATATTGCACCATTTGGCTTTCAAGAGTCTTGGTTTTCTTATTCATTTTTTCTGCGGATTGAGAGTAACTGAGAATCTGTCAGTGAGCTTCGTGTGATCAGGAGCTTGTAACTATTTTTATCTGTCTTTTTCTTTTGACTGATTTATGAGCACCGAGTACATTAATGCAAAGCTGAACTTTCATGTGATCATAAAAGTAAAAAGGAGTTCTGTAAATAAAAGCTAAGAGTTACAAGCTCACTGATGGATTCCTAGTTTACTCATTCTGCTGCCAAGAATAAACACAGGCTTTAGAAGGCTAACCATGCTAAATATTTAATGAGAAATATATGTGTACCGCCCCGGGGCTCAGCCGGCTGCCGAGCTGCTCGGGTCCGTGCTCGTCAGTGGGTGGCTCGATCTCCTCCCGGACCCGGGGGTCACGTTGCTCTGAAGGGGATTGGCGCTACGTGTAGGGACTTCGGTAGGGAGGTTAACGGCCGAGGCCGTGGCGTTTAGTAATGTAAGTTCGTGACGCCACTCACGGGTTGTGGTGAATGTGGACACCACCGCTGCCGTTAACTAGGCTCCCGGGGACGGTGTTATGCAGCCTGGTGTTGACCCCTCCATGGGCAGGGGGTGATGGTCCCGGGGCCCGGTGGTTGTGAGATGCAGGCAAGATGGTGTGGTGCAGTGCGCAGCCCAAGGGCACTGTTGTACTCACTATGACAAATACACCGGAGTCTCTGGTAAACCAAAAAGGATGGTGGTCGGTGCCTGCAGCCAGCTGCGCTTTACCCCTTTCTCAGGTTGGTGGCTCCCGCCTTTCTCCTGCACCTCTGTGGTAGAACTTGACTGCCTATGCTTCAGCAACGGTAGTCCGCTCCCCGGCGTGATGTGTGTCGGGGAACCCGTTTGCCCGCAGGCGCTGGCCCATGGGATCTCTCTGCCTGTGCGGTGGCTTTCTACCCCCCTCGGTGGGCTGTTGCCGTCTTTCGGGTCTTGGGACGGGAAAGGACCTAAGGTCCAGACCTAAATCAGTGAATTCTACGTGGTCCAGTGGCTTCTGGACCTCGTTCTGGGTCTGAGTACCCCTCCTGGTGCTCCGGTTTCCAGTTGGCTCCCCGGTTCGGTACCGGCGGGCCACTACCCTTTCCCGGTCCCTTACGGTTCCACCAGCCGTCTTCCCGGCTCCTGCAGGCGGCAACCACCGTCTGCTTCCTTGCCACGGTACCAGGACTACGACCCTGGCACCGGTCAGTGTTGTCGCGGCAGACCTGACGCCACAGGCCTGCTGCACTTGAACTTGAACTCCACTCCACTTCACTGTACTGAACTCACTGATTGACTGTTTCCTGTCTCATGCCCTCTGGACTCCTCGGTCGGTAGGCTTGGCCAACCGCCTGGCTCCGCCCCCTAGTGTGACCATTGAACACTGAGAGAGGTGACAAGGGTTTGTAGGTTGACTGCTGTCAACCAGGGCGTCACATATGTGTAGC
Organism: Anomaloglossus baeobatrachus; assembly: GCF_048569485.1. Taxonomy (NCBI): domain Eukaryota; kingdom Metazoa; phylum Chordata; class Amphibia; order Anura; family Aromobatidae; genus Anomaloglossus; species Anomaloglossus baeobatrachus. The sequence continues at coordinate 91,602,598 of NC_134353.1, forward strand.
CCAAAACACGTGAGTGTGTGTGTGTGTGTGTGCGTGTGTGTGTGTGTGTGTATATACGAGACAGTGTATATATATATATATATATATATATATATATATATTTACATTTGCCCCCATATGTGTCCATATCCTTTTAATATGGATAATTTCAGTAGTATAGATTGAGATTGGTAGCCAGATATCCACATGCACATCTATAACTTGAACTCCGCCGTGACACCACACACCCCTGCCGATACTTCACATCTACCTCCCATTGAAATCAATAGTAGGCGGATGTGCATTACCCGGCCATGGCTGCTGTCCTAAGACTGAGCAGCTCCGGAACGGAACATTTTCGGCTGCCTTCAGCACTGACGGCATTAAGCACAGCTGATCAGTGAAGGGTGCAAGATGTGGGACCCCGACCGATCAGATATTGATGACCTATCCTAAGGATCGGTCATCAATGTAAAATTAGTAGACAAGCCCTTTAACTTCTTGCCCTAGATGAAGGAAAGCCTTCTCTCAGCCCAGTAACGTTATGTCCACATGATGTCTTAAAGGGGGGGTTCACTATTCTGCAATAGTGGCCACATCGCTGTAAAACTCAAAGGCTTTTGTTAGATACCTTGTGTAGCACATTCTGCCTGTGAGCGGCGCTGTTGCAGTCCTCTCATCTCCATGAAGTGACCCCCGGGCTCCATTACCTTTTGAGTTTTGGTGATGTCATGTCAACTTCCAGTTGACCCAAAATAACTGAGGCCGGCCCCATTTCCCTTAGTGACTGGTCTGTGGACAGAGTTTCCCCGCTCATCATAGCCCAGCATCTCCCTGTTGTCTCTTCTTTGCTACAAGGCGCTGCAAGCAGGAGCGATGCTGGGCTGTGACGAGCGGTGACACTCCACCCACAGCCCATTCACTCAGGAAGACTGGGGCTGACCTCAGTGGTATCGGGTCAACTGGAAGGTGACGTGATATCACCGGATCTCAGAGGTCATGGAGCCCGGGAGGGGGGGGTTCTGTGATGGGGATGAGCGGACCTCAATAGCGCCTCTCAGAGGCAGAATGTACTTCACAAGGTATTTGACAAAAGGCTTCCCTATGAATTTTAGAGCAATATGGCCACTTATGCTGAGTAGTAAACTGCCCCTTTAATTCTGACGGAAGAGCCACTTCAGGAAACACTCGGTGGTCTTTTTGCTGGAGTGGCTGTGTCGGCGGTTTTGCTGTTGTTTTCTGCAGCTATTTGCATCTTTATTCTATTCTTTCAACTATGCAAAGTGAGCAGCTTCCAAATAAGCCCGAAAAATGGGCATGCCACTGCTTCACGGTTTCCAAACCCTGGCGTGATTAAAAGTAACAGAAGCCTGAACGTGAGCACAGCAATGCCGGTTACACAGTGCTGTGCAGTATGTTCATTTTTTACGGCTCTTTTTTAGGTGTATTACAGGCAGATTTGACCTGGAAAAGACATTGTGTGCACATTGTGTGCCTATTATTTGAAGACCCAAAATTAATCCTTGTTATAGTTTCATAGTGTTTAAGGTTGAAGGTAGATCTAACCTAACATGTTGATCCAGAGGAAGGCAAAAAAAAAACCCATGGGGCAGACAGTAAGTGCCACAGTAGAGGGAAAAAATTTCTTCCCGACCAAACATATATATATATATATATATATATATATATATATATATATATATATAGCCTATTATTTAAAGACCACCCCAAATCAATCCTTATTATAAACTCCTAGAGATTAAGATTCCCCAAAAAATCTGTCACTTGCCTAGTTGACTTTATTGCACATTGTTTATGGCATCAGAGTAGTGCCAAATATTTTCTGAAACCATTATGTATGATTGTATATAAGACTGCGGATAAACCTACGGCTTGTGTGACACCCTGGACTAGTCAGGTCGTCCCAGGTAGTCACACATAACACCACACCCCCTCCCGATTAGGTGACATCAGTCAAACTAAAAACCTTGTCACCACCCTCCAGGTTTCATGTCCACACCAGGGGGGCGGAGCCAGGCGGTTGGCTCTGCCCACCGAGGAGTTCACATGCCTGGAGGCGGGAGAACACAGACACAAGTCCAAGTTGACAGTGCAGAGTAGTTTTGACAGTGAAGGAGAGAGGTTGAGTCCGAGGGCAGACCTGCGCCCAGGCCTGCCATAGACTACTCCGGTGGCTGGGTCGGAGCCCAGTCATCTTTGGCAAGGAGGCAGACGGTGGTGGCCGCCTGCAGGAGCTGGGATTACAGCCGGTGGAACCGTAGGGACCGGGGTCGGGCGGTGGCTCGCCGGTACCGAACCAGGGAACCGATTGGAAACCGGAGCACCAGGAGGGGTACTCAGACCCAGTACAAAGCCCTGAACCGACAGGGCCGAGTCAAATCAACTAATTGAGGACTGAACTTAAGGACCTATCCCACACAAGACTCATTAGAAGACAACAGCCCAACCATACAGGGTAGAGCCACTGCCAAGGCATAGAGACCCAAAGGGCCAACGTCTGCGGGAAAACGGGCTCCTACGGCATATACAAGTCTGGGAGCGGACTACCGGTGTCTAGGCATAGGAGTCAAACATTTGCACACAGAGGTGCAGGAGAAAGGCGGAAACCACCAACCTATACCGGGAGAAGCTGCAGCCGGCTGCGGGCCCCGTTCATTACTCCGTTTGACACAATACACTGGAGTCTCTGGTAAACCAGAGTGAGTACACCAGTGCCTTCGGGCCGCGCACCGTGCCACACCGCATCAGCGTCCAACTCGCTCCCCTGCCTTAGCACCTCCTGCGGGTCCCCGGGACCATCATCCCCCTACCCATGGAGGGGTCAACACCAAGCTGCGCAACACCGTCCCCGGAGGCCTAGTTAACGGCAGCGGTGGTGTCCATCTATTCACCACAACCCGTGAGTGGCGTCACGAACTTACATCCCAAACCAAACCACCGCGGCCCCGGCCGTGGAACTCCCCGTCAAGTCCCTGCGTGTAGCGCCAACTCCCTTGCAGAGCGACGTGATCCCCGGGTCCGTGAGAGGCTCGAGCCACCACCCAAAGTACGAGTACGGATCCGAGCGGCTCTGCAGTCGCAGCCGAGCCCGCTGGGCGGTACACATCATGAGGATTAGTGATAGGCCTCGGTTCCACTTGCGCATAGCTTCCGATGTGAGAGCATCAGCAGCAATATGCTAATGTCCCACTGCTGCGAGCATCAGCCGGGGGTCGTACGACTGTGATGCGATCTTGCAATTGGGTCACAGCTGCAGAGAAGAGAGAGGGAGCACTTTCTCCCCATCTCCTCCACTGCCTGTCTATGCGTATATCACACTGCGGCCAGATGACATGCGAGTGCAGTGCGATGTTTCACACGCTCCAATAGACTTGTATGGAGGTGCGTGAGCTGAGAATCGCATGCTGCGATGTATTCCACATGCCGTTATGGCATGAGAAATCAATCGCAGATGGACACTGCCCCATAGTATTGCACTGGAGCAAGTTCAATATGATGTTTTATCAGATTGCACTTGTCCGTACAAAACACAAGTGGAACCGAGCCCTTAGATGGCAAATTCAGCTCTGCTATATTTTGACACTCCTTATGCATTTGATGACATACACACTGGAGTATTAGTGCGTTTACATGGGATGTGTCTCCGTCCGGCTTCTCCTCTGTCTTCGTTGCTTGCTGTGAGACGGCAGAGCAGTAAATGTAAGAGACATCCGGGCACTCGGAGCTCGGCAGCAAGGAGCTGGGATAACAGTGATATATGGAGCCACGTCTAATCTTTATCCATCGCCTCGCTCCCGCCTGACACGCTGCTCTGTCATCTCCGCTTATGGTCCAGCTGCCTTATTTTCGGTTTCGTGATGATTTAGTAAATAGCTTCTGATATCGACAATGATGATTTCTTACCTGAGATATTTATAATCGGCCTAGTTCAGCTTTTCCCCCTTTCCCACCTCCTATACTGTTACATGAAAAATGGATGGAATCTTTGCCGCTTAGGCGGCCTGTCATTTTACAGTCTTGTTTCGCAGTTCAGGGCCGTATCTGTGCACAGCTGTTGACTTGCGGTTCCGAGGGACTGAAGAAAGTGCACAGTAACGGGGAAGGAATGACAGACGCAGGTGGTTTAGACATAAGAGAAACTGACCTGTGAGCCATAGAAATGTCTGGCAGGAGAAGCTGGGAGTCAGTGAGGGGGTTCTCCCGCCGCTATGGAACCATACACGTCCTAGGGTGACGACTGACAGAACTTGCTGGATCTCATACTTTATTAGCTTCAAAACTACTAACTATTATGCAATTCAAAGCGCCACTCCAGCATTTTGAGGGGAGGGGCTTTCTGCACAGGAATGGTGCCTTTAATCAAACGTCCCTGACCCCCGTCTTATACTAACCCTCCAGTGTCTTCACCTTTTACTGATGCCATTCCAGTCCCACGGCGCCATCTCATGATCACAAATTCTGTGGGATTGCCCTTTTTTTAGCAATTTAAAACGCCACTCCAGCATTTTAGGGGGTTAGACTGCGGTCTTATATTCAATCCCCCGGCATCTTCACCTTTTACTGATGCCATTCGAGTCCCACGGCGCCATCTCACAATCCCAAATTCTGTGGAATTTCACTTTTTTTAGCAATTTTGCCAAACTTGGATTTTTTTTCTCCCACTTTCCAATAAATCACACGATGAATGGCGTCATTCAAAAGGACAACTCGTCCCGCCCAAAAAAAAAACCATACAAGCCCTTATAAGATTATGTTGATGGAGAAATAAAAAAAAGTTATGTCTTTTGGAAGAAGAGGAGATACAAACTATAATCAACAATAATACAACATCGTTCAGCGATATATTGTTTGTCCAAGGCGGTCGTTTTGATGTTGTTCGTCATTGGCAGAGTGTGAAACGTAGCAATTATGTCTGCTGCGATCCAAGCGATGAACAATATCTTGAAAATGAACGACGTGTCAACGATCAATGATATACAACCTATTTGCGATTTTGTGGAGTCCAACGTAGGTGTCACATGCAACGACGTTGCTAACAATGCCGGGTGTGCGTCGCGGAAACCGTGACCCCGACGACATATCGTCAGATAAATCGTAGCGTGTAACACCACCTTTAGACTAGTCGAGAGGGTGATGGTTTCTGCAGACTAGTTGTCCCACTCATCATGGTATTACACATCCATGATAACATGATATGCAAGAGCTGCCATGACAGCCTGCTCTCCGCAAGTTTTGCGGATGTTCACGCCTTTCTGTCATTTCATGAGGGCAATGAATCGGGGTGTACGTTCCCCTGCTTTATAGGAGCATTGTGATTATCTGGGTAGAACATCAGCATGAAGCAACCTTCCATTACTTCAGTATTCTCCTTAGGGCTACTGGTCCTTGGCAGGTAGCTTTGTCACGATGGTGTTTGGGAAGACTAGTCTAGGGAACCAACACTTCCTCAACCAGTCCGACTTTAATTAGAATATCACAAATGTATTTAATTTTTTAATTTTTTTGCCATATATCACAAGGAAATATACTTGTTAGACAGGGTATTAGCTTAGGAATAAACACATGCTGGCGGATTGGGAGACATGGGGTTATTCCCAAGAGAGTACGTTGCACCCTAATCCATGGGATAGAGGTAGACATGAGCAAATCGCTTTCTGCAGGTCTACATCAATGCTCTGTTGCAATTGATAGGAGCTGCGCAAAGTTCCTTAACCTTTCCTTAACGTTCGGGATCCCAGGCTCGAGTTATCATTAGCCGGGCCGCACAAATGACGTCATGCCGGGTTGGTGACTCAAGCGCTGCACTAGGGGACCCAGAAGATCAAAATTATTATGCAGCTTCTGTACACAGCCAGAGAGCATGACCTGCACCTGGGACTGGGGCCGGGCAAAGTGATCCACTAATCTCTGCATAGGGGATAACTACCATGGGCGTGTCACAGGTGACACAGTCCTGTGGTTTCTGGCAGTAGAAGGTCACAGTGTTTGGCTGCACATAATGCTCCCTGACTTTCTATTGTTTCTGTTGTTGGTATTAATTGTGCTAGGTAGCTTTCCTGCTGGATTTTCATCTATTCTCCTTTAGGACCCAGGGTAGCTAACCTTCTATCCAGCTGCTGATTATCAGTATTCCCCTTGTGCTTAAATAATCTTTTAATCCCTGGACTCGTGCTGGTGATATTATTAGTTTCATTTTAGCTCTGGTTGCAAGCAGGTGGCTTGTACTCATCTTTAGTATTGTTGCTTAAGCATTGTTGAACTCCTGACTGAGTCATCTGTGGCTAAGTAGTTCATGGACTTTTCCCCCATGTGTCCTCCTTGTGTCTTCCTTTAGCATTTAGTGGGGTTGATAAAGAGCTTATCCCACCCGTTCCCTATTTACGGTCCAGCACTAGGGATAACTAGGGTCAGGTATCCGGCTCAGCGCATAGGTGCGGAACTTATCCAGGGTGGTAAAGGGCCCGGGGTACCAGCAGTAGGTTCGGTCAGGGGTCACCATCTCCCCTTTCCCTAGACACATGGCTCCACTTACCTTACCTCTCACTGCTCGCTTGCTTCTTCCCCGTACCTAGCGTGACAATAACTTTATGGTTGCTTGGGGTCCGAGCAGTGATATCCCCAGTGATCCAAAGAATGGGGCCCTAGATCCAGCAATTGGGCTCTGCAGAACACCATTTGGAATGGACACACAAATACATTATGTACATACACATGTAGAATATACCCATATACAATACATATATTTTATGTGTATATACTAGACCTTTGTATTTATTGAACATTCTTATGTTATATGCAGAGGTACAGTATATTTTTTAATAGACAGGCTTCACTAAATGGGGGGTAGAGTCATGGGATAGGGGTTAGTCCCAGCCTGGATTCCTCAGAGTAGCGGTGATAAGAGGCAGTGTTGTCCGAGATTAGAGGCAGTGTTGTCAGAGATCAGTATCAGTGATATGGTGACTGTGGTCAAGGCTGTGACTGTAACTGAGAAACTTGATCCTGCACAGAGTTTCGAGCACAGTCACTAAAGGGCCCGTCACACACAACGAGATCGCTAACGTGATTGTTGCTGAGTAACAGTTTCTGTGATTCAGCAACGATCTCGTCAGCGATCTTGTTATGTGTGACACCTACCAGCGATCAGGCTCCTGCTGTGAGATCGCTATTCGTTGCCGAATGGTCCGGACCATTTTCTTCAAAGTCGATGTTGCATCGCTGTGTTTGATATATACCAACGACCTCCTAAGGCTAGGTTCACATTTCCGTTGTTTTGATTCAGTTACATGCGTTGCTTGACGCTTGTGACTGATGCGTTGTACAACGGATGACAATAATTGGAATTAGAAAGCGGATTCCGTTGTAAAACGAGAGAGAGAGAGAACGATCAGCTGATCGCTCTCATTTGCCGGCCGCCGGGAGATCAGGTGATCGCTCTCAAAAGCCGGTGGCCGGCTATTGTGAACGATCAGCTGATCGTTCTCTCTCTCTCGTTTTACAACGGAATCCGCTTATTAATTCCAATTATTGTCATCCTGTGATCAGCTGATCGCTCACTGAAGGCGGCTGCCGGGTGTTTAGCTGATCGTTCGGCCGCCGAGAGAGAGCATGCACAGCGAAATCATAAGGATTCTGCTGCTTAAAAAAACGCTACATGCTGTGTTCTTGCCGCCCGACTGTCAGTCATTCCACGACTGATGAGTCGGGCGGAGTATGCAACACAATGGCATCATATGGGAAACAATGGAATCTGCCAAACGGATTGCGTTGTTTATCAGAGCGGCAGATTGTGATTGATGCAAAACAACGGAAATGTGGACCTAGCCTAACACGGTCCCACCGCCCGCCGAGATAGTTATACAGGTCGCTGATCGTTACTGCATCATTGGTAAGGTCTGACTGTGTGACATCTCACCAGCGACCTCCCAGCGACTTACCAGCGATCCTTATCAGGTCGTATCGTTGTCGTGATCGCTGGTAAGTCGTTGTGTGTGACATATATTTATGACTGCTCCTTTTTAACCCAGGGTGATTTTCCGTTTTTGTTTCTTCCTCCCCTTCTTCCAAGAGCCATAACTTTAATTTTTTTCCTTCTATATATCCATATGAGGGCTTCTTTTTTTGCGAAAAGAGTTGTACTTTTCAACGACACCATTCATTCAGCGCCATAGTGTACTGGAAAAAAAATTCCAAGTGCGGTGAAATTGCAAAAAAACTGCAATTGCACATTTGTTTTGGGGATATTTTATTCACCTTGTTCAACCTTTTATTCACCTTGTAAAACTGTCTGGTATTGTGACATTATGATTCCCCAGGTCAGAACGAGTTCGTAGATACCAAACATGGATAGTTTTACTTCTACCTAAGTGGTGAAACAAAATTGAAAATATTAGAAAAAAAAGAATTGCGCTTTTGTCGCCATTTTCCTAGACCCGTAGCGTTCTCGTTTTTCGGGATCTGGAGCTCAGTGATGGCTTTTTTTTTGTGTCTTGAGCTGACATTTTTAATTGTACCATTTTTTTCATTGATGCAACATTTTTCCTACTATTGTATTTTAATGCAATGTTGCGGCCACCAAAAAAACCGTAATTCTGGCATTTTGATCAATTTAATTGATATTACATTTTGATAGAGCAGGCATTTCTGAACGCATCGATACCAAACGTGTATTTTTTTATTATTATCAATGTGTTATTTTCAAAGGGGCAAAAAGGGGGTGATTTGAACTTTTTAGGGTTTTTTTTCTACTAGTCCCCCTAGGAGACTTTATGACTGTAGTATTCAATCGTTTGTTCTGATCAGAGTGATGCTTCAGCAGAAATGCTATGTTACTTTGAGCACTGGTGCTCTGCTCGTATTCACAGGAAACACGTCACGGCAATGACAGTGGTCATCATCTGACCTCATGCTGTCATGACAACCTGTTGGCACCCCGTGATCGCGTCACGGGGCTGCCTATGGCGTCGGGGAACAGCGCAATCCCTGCTGGAGCGATTTAGATCACGCTGTTAAAGCTTGACAGCGCAATCTAAGGAGTTAACAGCTAAGAGGCGCAGGTGGATCAGAGATCCACCCGTGCCTATTAGCCGTACATGTCTGCTTACCAGATCAGCAGACATATGTGGGGAATACACAACCAATGATGTATAGGTACATTATTGTTTATGAAGGGGTTAAGTAGTAAGCAAAAGGTATGACGTAGGAAGGACAAGAGCAGAAACCGAGAGAGTTAGTTCAAAACTCAACTGGGGCTCACAAAAAAATCAAAAAAAATCACAATTAGTCCATTTTGCTAGATGTTTTAGGCCCATGTCTCCTCAGTACACCATCTCTTCGTTTGTTTACTTTAGACCAATATTTTGGCACAGGTATAGTGCAATTTGGCACACGTTACGCCACATCCTCTTCTCTCTAAACAAATGCTCTTTTTCATACACTGTTCAAAATAGTAATGAAAGGATATGGTGCAGAGCATGGATGACAGATTTCTGGTGCAAATTGTGCCATATTAAATAAATGTACCCCAGTCTATTCTCAGGGTGGGTGTCTCTGTGTATACAAGATATTTTTTTTTGCTTTTCTTTTTTGAAGCCTAAGTAGGAGAAAATGTTAGCTACCCTTAAAGACATTTACCAACTACGCCACCAAATCAGGCCTGGTTCATTTGACTGCAATGCATGGACAAGCTGTAGACCTTTACACCTGAACTCGACAGCCTCATATATTCCTATAAGGCTATCAAGTTTGGGTCAGGAGAACCACGGTCAGTCCACAAAAAAATGGTTTACATGTAAATCCAGCTTAGCGGAGATAGGGGTTCTCTCATTGTGTTGCAGTAAGAGGACCCCTTGCCTGACAGCTACTTTCTATCTTATACGACAGAGGCAGCCTATGCAGGTGCTATGAGAAAGAGAACGGATGTTACAGGAGGACAGCGGCTCAAAGGGTGACTGAGATAGTCCGGTAAGGACCACATTGAGATCCCAGCGAGGCGTCAGGACCCTCTGACGCGGACAGAGCCTACTAGCGGACACAAAGAAACGGCGGATCCAGCGATGATCCGCCAGAGCCGCGTCAAAGACTGCACTGAGTGCCGAGACCTGAACCTTCAGGGTGCTAGGCCGAAGGCCCAGGTCCAATCCACTCTGGAGGAAGTCTAGAATCTGCGCAACATTAGGCCGGAGTGGGTCAGGAGGCCGAGAACCACACCAGGAGGAAAATCTCATCCAGATTTTATTGTAAATACTATTAGTCACTGGTTTACGGTTCTTCTGTAGAGTAGCCACAACTTTGTCAGAAAGACCCTGGGCCTTCAGTGCCCGGGCCTCAGAAGCCAGGCAGCCAATTTGAGTTTCTGGGGATCCGGATGGAAAATCGGACCCTGGGATAGTAAACTAGGGTCTGAACCCAGGAGGACCGGTCCGTCTATCCCGAGCGACAGGATCATGCTGTACCAACTCCTCCGAGGCCACAGAGGGGCTACCAGGATAGTTGTGGCCCGAGCTACTAGGGATGGGGCCAGTGGAACACTCGCCACTCCATAGGAGCTACATTAGCAGGAACCGTCTTACAACTAAACTTGTCGATTTAGAAAACTATCTCATATACGGGAGTTATCATTTGTCAGATGAGAGTCAGGAGATTGGCTGCCAACAGAGGAGTCTGGCAGTGGCCTTCTGCCACCACCTATTGAAAACCTTTTTGGCCAGAGCATACAAAAGAATGGCTCATCATGAATAGCTGCCAGCCAAATGAACGTTCACCCATCAGCTATTGAATGTGTACAGCTATCTTTAGGGTCACAATAGGTGCATGAAGAAGGAAACAATCGAGAAGTCCTGTCTCCTGTATGTCAAGACCTTGTACTATAATGGACGCCAACTCTGTCTTTCCTGTTTTGCACAAAAGTCTAAAGGCCCCTTTGCACACTGAGACTTTCTAGCGATCCCACCAGCGATACCAACCTGGCCGGGATCGCTACAAAGTCTCTGGTGAGTCGCTGGTGAGCTCTCAAACAGGCAGACCTGGCCGACGACGCAGCAGCGTTACGGACCTGCAGAATGACCTAGCTGGTCATTGGGGACATGTCAAAGCAGCTATTTGAAAGGGAAGTCGCTAACGATGTCGTTGTAACGGTGTCAAACACACCGATGCATGCTGCGCAGCAGGAACAAAGCGGACCAAAAAATGGTCCTGAAAGATTTGTAGCGATCAGCAACCTCACAGCGGGGGCCAGGTCGCTGATGCGTTTCACACACTGCAATGTCGCTGGGGAGGTCGTTATTACGTCACAAAACCGGTGACGTTACAGCGATGTCGTTAGCGATGTTGCAGTGTGTAAAGGGGCCTTAAGTTGTGTTCTTCCAAAAATATGTGAAAACCTAGGACACTTTGATTAAATAATAGTTGGATAATGATTAATAGAAATAAATAAGCACATGGAACAATTGTTTTGATTTTTTTTACCAGAACCTATGTGAAATCTCAGTGGGGTTCTTGTGGATTTCCTCCATATTGCATGAAATCCTGTTGAGTTTTTCGACTTCAATCTGAGCTCCGAAAATCAACAGTTAAATACCAAAATTGAGCTCTCCTACATCTTTATACAGTGCCTACAAGTAGTATTCAACCCCCTGCAGATTTAGCAGGTTTGATAAGATGCAAGTAAGTTAGAGCCTGCAAACTTCAAACAAGAGCAGGATTTATTAACAGATGCATAAATCTTACAAACCAACAAGTTATGTTGCTCAGTTAAATTTTAATCAATTGTCAACATAAAAGTGTGGGTCAATTATTATTCAACCCCTAGGTTTAATATTTTGTGGAATAACCCTTGTTTGCAATTACAGCTAATAATCATCTTTTATAAGACCTGATCAGGCCGGCACAGGTCTCTGGAGTTATCTTGGCCCACTCCTCCGTGCAGATCTTCTCCAAGTTATCTAGGTTCTTTGGCTGTCTCATGTGGACTTTAATCTTGAGCTCCTTCCACAAGTTTTCAATTGGGTCAGGAGACTGACTAGGCCACTGCAACACCTTGATTTTTTTCCCTCTTGAACCAGGCCTTGGTTTTCTTGGCTGTGTGCTTTGGGTCGTTGTCTTGTTGGAAGATGAAATGACGACCCATCTTAAGATCCTTGATGGAGGAGCGGAGGTTCTTGGCCAAAATCTCCAGGTAGGCCGTGCTATCCATCTTCCCATGGATGCGGACCAGATGGCCAGGCCCCTTGGCTGAGAAACAGCCCCACAGCATGATGCTGCCACCACCATGCTTGACTGTAGGGATGGTATTCTTGGGGTCGTATGCAGTGCCATCCAGTCTCCAAACGTCACGTGTGTGCTTGGCACTAAAGATCTCGATCTTGGTCTCATCAGACCAGAGAACCTTGAACCAGTCTGTCTCAGAGTCCTCCAAGTGATCATGAGCAAACTGTAGACGAGCCTTGACATGACGCTTTGAAAGTAAAGGTACCTTACGGGCTCGTCTGGAACGGAGACCATTGCAGTGGAGTACGTTACTTATGGTATTGACTGAAACCAATGTCCCCACTGTCATGAGATCTTCCCGGAGCTCCTTCCTTGTTTTCCTTGGGTTAGCCTTGAGTCTTTGGACAAGCCTGGCCTCGGCACGGGTGGAAACTTTCAAAGGCTGTCCAGGCCGTGGAAGGCTAACAGTAGTTCCATAAGCCTTCCACTTCTGGATGATGCTCCCAACAGTGGAGACAAGTAGGCCCAACTCCTTGGAAAGGGTTTTATACCCCTTGCCAGCCTTGTGACCCTCCACGATCTTGTCTCTGATGGCCTTGGAATGCTCCTTTGTCTTTCCCATGTTGACCAAGTATGAGTGCTGTTCACAAGTTTGGGGAGGGTCTTAATTAGTCAGAAAAGGCTGGAAAAAGAGATAATTGATCCAAACATGTGAAGCTCATTGTTCTTTGTGCCTGAAATACTTCTTAATACTTTAGGGGAACCAAACAGAATTCTGGTGGTTTGAGGGGTTGAATAATAAATGACCCTCTGAATAAACTTTTCACAATATAAAAGAAAAAAAGAAAAAGAAATAACATTCTTTTTTGCTGCAGTGCATTTCACACTTCCAGGCTGATCTACAGTCCAAATGTCACAATGCCAAGTTAATTCCGAATGTGTAAACCTGCTAAATCTGCAGGGGGTTGAATACTACTTGTAGGCACTGTAAGTAGACGCATCATTCAAATATACGGCTGTTGTTGAAGCTCGGATGTAAGATTTACACATTATTTAATATCGCAATGATGGTGGTGTGAGAGTGGTGGTGGGAGTTGTTGGAGAAGGGTCATGCTGAGCTGAGAGTTGTAGTTTTCTGGGTTGAACGTCAGGTCTAGTATAACTGCAGTGTCACCGTACATTAATTCACCTCCCTGCATTCAGAACAGCGCGCAGTGTATGTGAATACAGATATCCTAGACAAGCTCCATTTATTGTGCACAGCCCCCTGCCCGAATGATACAGAATGAAGTGCCCCTCTGACCTTTAGCTGTGCCCGTGGCAGCTGCCATACTGTCACTAATAGAATTTCTCTCACATATCCCGAAACATAAAATGTAGGGAGCTGAAGAGGCATTTTTTTGGGTTAATTGAACCAGTAAATTCTTAATGGCTCCTTTTCATTTAGTTAATGTAATGCACTTTGAGGCAATCAGACGAGAGTGAGACTGTAAAGTGCTTAAGTAATCATCCTCCATCGCTGCCCATACAAGTTATTGCCCACACGCTCCCGAGAACCTGTATATATGTATATTTCAGAAAGGTGGTTATAATTAATTGTGAAATGTATGGGTGAATCCCAGGGTATCATGCTTTACATTCTGAGGGGAGTTTACACAATCTATAGATTTTTATGTATTGTTTTCCTCTTTGACCTCTTACACAAAAATACAACTTCTGCACCCCCTAAAACTATGACATTCTTGTTAACCATGTTTTGTCCGGATGTGTGTCTTGTCCTGAATTGTGTCTTGTCTTGAACTGTCTCCTGTGCTGAAATTTCTTGTCCGGAACGGTCTTGTCCTTAACTATATCCTGTCTTGAACAGTGTTTTGTCCTGAACTGCCTGAATTATATATGGTCCTGAACTATATCATGTCCTGAACTATGTCCTGTCCTAATCTGTGCCTTGTCCTTACCTGTGTCTGATGCTGAACTGAGTCTTGCCCTGAACTGTGCCTTTTTCTGAATTGTGTCTTGTCGTAAACTGTGCCTTGTTCTTAACTGTGTTCTGTGCTATGCTATGTTCTGAGCGGTGTCTTGTCCTGAGCAGTGTCTTGTCCTGAGCAGTGTCTTGTCCTGAGCGGTGTCTTGTCCTGACCGGTGTCTTGTCCTAATCTGCCTCAACTGTGTCTTGTCCAGAACTGTGTCTTGTCCTAATCTGCCTCAACTGTGTCTTATCCTGAACTGTGTCTTGTCCTGAACTGTGTCTTGTCCTGAACTCTGTCTTGTCCTGAACTCTGTCTTGTCCTGAACTCTGTCTTGTCCTGAACTCTGTCTTGTCCTGAACTCTGTCTTGTCCTGAACTCTGTCTTGTGCTAATCTGCCTCAACTGTGTCTTGTCCTGAACGTTGTCTTGTCCTGAACGGTGTCTTGTCCTGAATTCTGTATTGTCCTGAACTCTGTATTGTCCTGAACTCTGTATTGTCCTGAACTCTGTCTTGTTCTGAACTCTGCCTTGTCCTAAACTCTGTCCTTTCCTAATCTGCCTCAACTGCATCTTGTCCTGTACTGTGTCTTTTACTGAACTGTATCCTGTGTTTTATACTTAACTGTGTTCTGCCACAACAGTGTCTTGACCAGAACTGTGTTTTGTCCTAATCTGCCTCAACTGTGTCTTGTCCTGAACTGTGACTTGTCCTGAACTCTGTCTTGTCCTAATCTGCCTCAACTGTGTCTTGTCCTGAACGGTGTCTTGTCCTGAACGGTGTCTTGTCCTGAACGGTGTCTTGTCCTGAACGGTGTCTTGTCCTGAACGGTGTCTTGTCCTGAACGGTGTCTTTTACTGAACTGTATCCTGTGTTTTATACTTAACTGTGTTCTGCCACAACAGTGTCTTGACCAGAACTGTGTTTTGTCCTGAACTGTTCAGTTATATTACGAAATAACACTTGTATGTCTATCTCTTTACTAATCTCTATTTATAGTTGCCAACATTTCTCTGGATGCTCTGGTCTTGCCTCAACACCACCGCCCGAGAATACCCTTACTCTTTAAGAGAATGCCTATTTGGGCAAGGGTTACAAAAACTTCAGGCATCCTGGGGAGTTGACGGTTCAGTCTATAGGCTTCTCTATCTCTATAGGCTTCCAATTTGATTAAGAAATACACAAAAGGTTTATTTCTTGAAAAATTAATTAAGGGGTCTTGTCTATTGGATGCCATATTATGGAAGTAATTCTGTTGGAGAAAAGTACCTTCATAATATAGCACCATTAATTCCACAGCACTTTACAGATATTATCATCACTGTCACCATTGGGGCTCACAATCTAAATTTCTTATCAGAAAGTCTTTGGAGTTGCGGAAGTAAACCAGAGTACCCATAGGAAACAATACACCAACGCCTTGCAGATGTTTTTTTATGGTGGGACTCAAATCCTGGACCCCAGTCCTGCAAGGCTGTAATGCTAACCACTGAGCCACCATACTACCCTAATATGGAACCATTAACAGCATCATGTGGCAGCATATGTTAAATCTACAGATCCTTTCCATGTTGTCATCTGTCCCAGGAATGTTCTAGAAAAAGACAAAATCTTTCAGACTCCTGTAAGACTCAACATGCTTTCCAAGTACCACATAAGCCTTCTGGAAAGCATCACTCCCTGAATGTTTCCTATCTATGGCCCTGGGATGACACAACATCAGATCCAACACTGGCGTCAAGACACCGAATCATGGGGAAAGAACAGTCTTTGTGGCCACCAATAAATTGGTCTTCCTTCTACTCGAAAATAGTTTCTAAAACTTACCTAGTAGTTCAAAACCTCAGAAACCCTACATCCTTCCACCTGTACATAGCTGTGCTAAGGTCCGTATTACTCATATTGTCACCCAGATTTCCCAAAAACAGAAATAAAATTGATTTGCTTTTCCTTTAGGGTAAATGCTCTCTAACAATATAGATCACTGCCTCCCTTAGATGACTCAGTTTTCTAATCTGCGGTCGTCCTTTCATTGAGGATCATGTCCTTTCTCATTCTCTTCATTTCAAACCTGTTAATAGTTGCAGAGATAAAACGTATCAGAAAGTGGGCAATGAGAAGAGACGATCTGAGATCAGCCGTGTTAAACGGTGCTAAGCGTTTCATACTCCAGTGGTATCTTGTAAAAACCGAGCGAGATGATTGTCCTCAATGATTTCTCCTCTCCGGGATGATTTACAAGATGCTGTGTCAGCAATGATTTATCTATTGACAGCTAAGGATAATAAGATACGGGCGTACATGCAGCTCGCCCTTTTTCAAATTAACCTACAGACTGCATTAGGCAAATTTGATGGCATAAAAGGATTTTGCCAATTTGTCTGGAAGCAATTCCTCTTTGGTGCTGTACTAAGAGGAGCATTTCATGCCACCGAGCAATTTAAACGACTTTGATAGATAGTCCAGGAGGTGAAAGTATTGTACTGTACATCTATATTATCACTCCAATAAAAAGCCAATTCCCTTAATTGCTGGCCAGAATTAATCTGCAGAACAGGAGAACCGCGGCAGGAGGAGGGAGAGTGTCCTTGTGTCGCCTTAACTCAGTGCCCCTAATACAGAACTATATCCATTCAGGATTTACAGTGTGGCCTATATACAATAACAGAATCTATCCTTGTATCTATTTATCTATCTATTTACCATTATTACTATCTTTGTTTCATTCTATTTCTTTCTCTTTAAATTCTTTTCTTTTTCTTTCCTTCCTATCCTTTCTTTCTTTTCTTTTTCTTTCATTCTTTTCTTTCTCTTTCTCTTCTATCCTTTCTTTCTCTTTCTTTCCTGTCCTTTCTTTCTTTCTTTCTTTCCTTCTTTCCTATCCTTTCTTTCCTGTCCTTTCTCTCCTATTCTCTTTCTTTATTTCTTTCTTACTTTCTTTCTTTCCTATTCATTCTTTCTTGCCAATCCTTTCTTTCTCTTTCTCTCCTATGCTTTCTTTCTTTCTTATCCTTTCTTTCGTTCTTTCCTGTCCATTCTCTTCTATTCTTTTTCTTTCTTTCTTTCCTATTCATTCTTTCTTTCTCTTTCTTTCTTTTTTCTTTCTTTCCTGTCCTTTCTTTCTTTCCTTCCTTCCTACCTTCTTTCTTTCCTGTCCTTTCTCTCCTATTCTTTTTCTCTTTCTTTCCTTCTTTCCTTCTTTCCTATCCTTTCTTTCCTATTCTTTTTCTTTCTTTCTTTCCTATTCTTTCTTTATTTCCTGTCCTTTCTTTCTTTCTTTTTTCTTTCCTATCCTTTCTTTTCTTTCTTTCTTTCTTTCTTTCTTTCTTTCCTTCTTTCTTTTTTCCTATCCTTTCTTTCTTTCCTATCCTTTCTATCTCATCCTTTCTTTCTTTTTTCCTATCCCTTCTTTCTTTCCTACCCCTTCTTTCTTTCTTTCTTTCTTTCCTTCTTTCGTGGTTTGACCAAAGGTTATGTGAACCACAACGTTGTGACATAGGGGTACTTTGCACGCTGCGACATCGCAAGCCGATGCTGCGATGTCGAGCGCGATAGTCCCCGCCCCCGTCGCAGCAGCGATATCTTGTGATTGCTGGCGTAGCGAACATTATCGCTATGCCAGCTTCACATGCACTCACCTGCCCTGCGACGTCGCTCTGGCCGGCAACCCGCCTCCTTCCTAAGGGGGCGGGACGTGCGGTGTCACAGCGACGTCACACGGCAGGCAGTCAATAGCAGTGGAGGGGCGGAGATGAGCAGGATGTAAACATCCCGCCCACCTCCTTCCTTCCGCATTGCAGCCGGGACGCAGGTAAGGAGATGTTCCTCGCTCCTGCAACTTCACACACAGCGATGTGTGCTGCCGCAGGAACAAGGAACAACATCGTACCTGTCGCTGCATCGGCATTATGGGAATGTCAGACCCTACACCGATGATACGATAACGACGCTTTTGCGCTCGTTAATCGTATAAAAAAGGATTTGCACACTACGATATCGACTGCGACGCCGGATGTGCGTCACTTTCGATTTGACCCCATCGACATTGCACCTGCGATGTCGTAGTGTGCAAAGCCTGCCATAGTCTAATTAAATCCACTTTTTCTATACATAAGACTATTGGAGTGCTGTCTTTTTACTTTTATTAAACTTTTTCTATCTATCTATAACAAAAAACTAGAGTCAGCACTTCCAAAGATTTGCCAAAAATGGAGACTTTAATGGCCTAGTGGAAATGTTTCTGTTCAACTGAACCTTTTTCAAGCTTCAAAAGGCTTGAAAAATGTTCAGTAGAACAGAAACATTTCCACTAGGCCATTAAAGCCCCCATTTTTTTTTGCAAATTTTTCAAAGTACTGCCTATGTTTTTTGTTTTATATGCCGCTATTTTTTAATAAATGCATTAGGGGCCCTGCACCCATTTATAGAACCACAATTGTGGTGCTGTTCCAATTCTCATAACCTGTCTATCTATCTATCTATCTATCTATCTATCTAACTATCTATCCCTCTATCTATCCCTCTATCTATCTATCCCTCTATCTATCTATCTATCTATCTATCTATCTATCTATCTATCTAACTATCTATCTATCTATCTTCTATTAAAAACAAAAATGAGACCGCACAAGCGAAATAATAATGCATGTGGTATCACAACCAAATAGTAAAAAATAGTCATCTCAAAAAACATAGACAGCAATCCAAAAATTATCCAGCATAATTTACACCAATCAATAATTCAATCAAGATCAGTTGTATATCATCCAGTGATGCAACACAAATATGATGATATCCAGTGTACATATACTGTGTAATAGTGTAGATATAAATGGTAGATGCAAAAAATACATTACAAGTTTCATAAAATAGTTAAATTGAAAAAAAATAATCAGACTGAGATGGAGATATCTTTGGTGCAACTTGTGCAGCTGATAAATAAGAGGCCACGTCTACCTCTAAAGCAGGTGTAATGGTGCATAATGACGAGCTATTATGCTGCCAGGGCCCATACATTGTCCTGTGATGCGAACTGAGATGGGGACCGTACACGTACAGCACATGGAGCCATTTTAGCCAATGTCCAGTATTCTACACAAATCAACAATGTCCCTGGTAAAAAAAATCACAACATGCACTAGTCTGGTCTGATTTACGGACAAGGAGTTGCACACAGAGCCAGTCATGTCCACAATTTAAGGAACTGACTGGCTTGAGCTTCAGGACGGTTTTCTGAACCCGGGCTTAGTTGTACAGTCAAGTTATTCAAGACTGACTCATAGCTATGGATACACATACCAAAACCTAGACCTCTCTTTGTTGTCAGGTTGTGTCCCTAGCAGCCAAGTCCTTAAAGGGATTCTGTCACCACATTTGACCTATCTAACTTATTAATATGGACATACAGGTTATAAAATGCTGAAAAATGTAGTTGCATGCCTCATATTAAATGAGCTCTTCCAGGCTATGGGGCGGATGCTGCCTGGAAGCTAATTCCACCTCCAGAGATTACTCTAAATAAAAGAGGCGTTACCAGTGTGAGACAAGTGACTGCCAAGAAACAGGAGAAATTAAGTGTGATTTCTTGCATACACAATTTGTTCAGCTCCCTGAGCTTTGCTTCATTGCAACAATATTGCAGCACTGTCGGCCTGTGAGCTGGAGGCTGAAGCTGAGAGGCACCTGCACAAGTGTCAGTTATAATCACATACAGCTCTGCAATCAGAGGAGATAGCAGTCATCACACATCACACTGGTGATGCCCCTTTTATTTAAAATAAGCACTGGAGGCGGAGTTATCTTCCAGGCAGCATCCGCCCCATAGCCTGGAAGAGCTCATTTGTAAAAAGTGATAAAAAAACTTTCCACAACAAGGCACCTGATATGAGACATAGACGTATGACATTTTCCAGCATTCTATAACCTGTATGTCCATATTAATAGCTTTGATTGGTCAAATGTGACAAATTACCTTTAAAAGATTATTTAGGTCCTAATTAATTCAGGTCTAAATTTAATTTGATCTGCGCACAAAGAAGGGTCAAAGTGGTCAAATATCCGTCACACTACTCTCATTCTTTTCGTGCCATAGTAATCAGATTTTCTAAAATTTCTAATTGCCAATTAATGCCCCCTCCCACTCAAAAAAACAATTCATTATTTCATTTTTTTTCTCAGGTTTTTATTGTTTTGAGCATTTTTAGGTATGTTCATTTTTCCATTTGCAACTTTTTTGGAACTTATTTTGTGTTTGCCTGTTTTTTTTGTGTTTTTTTTTACATTGATCTTTTTGTAAGGATTTTAAAGTTTCCAGATCTTTTCCCCTGACTCCTTATTTGCGTCTTTTCGAAAAGTTCGCTAACTTTGTTGCAACTGATCTCCAGCCCCTCCTTGAAATGATTTTATGAATGCTAGATATTCTTCCACCATTTTTACGTATTTTTTCAAAACATGCACATTTTTGTTATTTTGCTCTAAAATGGTGCAAGAAGCATTAAAGGCAAAAATAAAGACCATTTCTGACAAAAATATTTGGGCAAAATTTTATAAACTGCGTGTGCAATTTTCGAAAATCGAGTGCTAAAAAACGTGAGTACCATAAAACAAAAAAAAGAAAATTGACTTAAGAAAAAATGCAAAAAATGAATTCAGGGCCTCAACATTTCATGGTAGCGTTCTATACTATATGGTAAAAAAAAAGTATCTCGCTCATGCGATTCCGAGTGCGAGGTTGTAATTAAGAAGAATTTGCAAAGAAACCACCATATAAATGTTTTATTAATTCTGCGTTAAATGCCAAACATATAAAAAATAACCGTTTTAATAAAAACACCACCTGCTGTGTTGGGGTGGTCTTCTCTATTTTCTGCTCCACTTCCAGGATGTTCTGATGCTGCAAGTCTCCTGAGATCCTACAACATGAAACTATTAAACCTAGTGCAGTCACCAACTTGGATGGGAAATGTATTAAAGCCACATTTTTTTTTTACTGCATTCATAGCATTTTTTTTTCATGCACTAAACCATAAAGTAGCCAGGGAACACTATACATATATAGCGCAGCTGTGTCCGGTATACATTCAGTGGTAAGCAGGAATATATATATATAGTACGGGAATTGGAAGGAATAAAAGGCCGTTTTACTCACGTACATCCATACAGTGCTGAAATAGCATCCATCATGGCGTGGTGAAACATGGTCAACCACTCAAGCAAGCATCGGTGTGTTAAGGTACACTTGATGCTCAGCCCAGTGCAAGCTGCTTGAAGTGTTTGACGGGCTCGCACTGGGGGTACCAACAGCATGAACGGATGTAGTGTGCGCCAAATAAAAAAAAAATGGAAGAACACTGCCCATCCTCTACCACCCAGTTATTTGTTTATGGCTGGCTACATGTGTGCAGAGACCCGAAATGCCCAATCAGTGACGTTCATTCGGGTTCAGGTCAAGTCCAGGTCCCAAACCAAACTTTATCTAATGTCCAGCTGAACTCGCCGAAGCAAACTTCCCTGGGTTTGCTCATCTTTAGTCAAGAGTTGTACTCACAATTCTGCTAGTTGCAGTTAGAAACAGCTAACACCTCTGTGCAGACATTGAATCAGCAAGGCAAGTTGGGAGGTTTCAGATCTGAAGCCTGCAAAAAATTAGTTACATAATCTGGCTCATGACAAATGCCCAAATAGGTTTTTATGTGACCTCCTAAATCAAGGTAAAGTTACTAGTTTTATGTATATAAAGATATATACAGTATATACGTATCTCCTCATTTATACTATGTATCTCCTGCAGCACTTAAAGGGGGCCTATGTTGATAGGTGATTGGTGGGTGTCCATCTACTGGGACCAACACTGGTCAGCAGAAGTTTTATCCCCATTAGAATGGAGCTATAGGTTTGATTCCCAACCCAAATTTTATTAATTCCCAATAGGGTTGCTGGAAAAAGCCAAACATAGCATTCGGTAGCCCCAGAGGGTATGAATGAATACACGGTTTAATATACACACTGCTTCTCTTTTCTAAAAAAGTTCCCATTTTGCTGATAGTAGGCGCATCCCAGTAGTCGGACGTCTACCAATCAAGACCAGTCAACGTGTCACCAGATAACCACTCTAGGCTGTCTATACCCGTACCTGCCAACTGTGTTCTATTTGCCCAGCCTGTCCCAAATTTTCAGACACAATCTCAGAAAATTCAGGGGTCCCATAATTAATGAGGCCAATAGCTTTCTCCTCAGTCTACCTACAAATATTCAGACTCTGCATGGATTCCGAAGACAAGTGGCTGTCGGAGACCTCTGACAGCAGCTTATCTTCCAGGACCACAAAAGATTGGTCAGGATGAGCAGAACATCCACCCTTGTTTCCTCAAAATCTGACAAAATTTGTGGTCAATATTTTATTCGGATAAGACCCTATTGTGCATTTATTTCTTTCCAGCTTCGCTTACTTGAAGATTTGTGGTATGTCCTGACCAGGTTTATCTAAGCCAGGATAACTCGGCATGCCAAATGTCAATCTCAGTTCTGCTACGTCACAACAGATCTAGTGCTCTGCTACCTCCTCATTTATAAAAACGTGGAGTTCAACTTTAAACTATAGTTTATCAACTCTTCTCCGTTATCACACGTTTATAGCTCAGTGTTATCTCATCTGATCAGTGATGCTTGCGGATAACTGCGACACCTTGTACGGTATCTCCCCTTATTTCCCAAGACGTGAAGTCACCGGCGGATATTCTGTAGAGATGGATTATGAATAAAGATAAAAAAAAAGAGAGACCTCATTCTACCCCTAGAGAGGAACTATATTCATATTGTGACCTCAAATGTGTCCAGATTGGATATTGGACTAAAAATACTCCCTGACAGCTGGACTGAACTTGTCCCGCACAAAAGGAAACAGCGCAGGGGCTTAAAGCTAAGAAGCCATATTACACAAGAATAGCATCTTCCCTTTTCTCGCCAAAGATAGTAAAATTAACATGCAGCTGGCTCCTCTGATAAATGGATTCGGTTAGGTCACTGAGGGGATGCATGTGACACTAAGTGATTTACAGTCCCCTTACCTTAATGAAATTGTTTCAGCGAGATGACGCTGAGAGCTTTTAATGGATGGCTTTACTTGATGTAATGAAATTGCATTCCTTTGGCATTTAATATAAGGTGCAGTTATTATTTACTAGAGCTTTTCCAGAGCTACTATTGCTATTGTGAGCAGCAGCGATGGCAGCAGCAGCAGGGCTGTAGCACAGTGCACGGTGGAGACGGTGCACGGGAAGAGCTGCCAGTCAGCGAGGCCTAGATCTGTACATTACGTCCCATTGCTTAAGTCGATCCCCCCTTCATCTGTTCACAGGCAACTGGATTTTAACCAGATCAGCTGCATTGAAGATGGAGCGTTCCGAGCCCTGCGCGACCTGGAAGTGCTGTGAGTACATCTTATCTCATGTCTTAAGATCAGTAGAAGGAGCAGCCTCCTTATATGAGCATGTCTGTATGTGCTATGCTACCATTGTGTGGATATACATGTGCGTATGCATATATATATTCTTATATATAGGTGTATTTTTTGTTAATCATTTGTGTATATTTTTTATATTTATTTTAATTATTGTCTATATATTTTTTTTAATAAATATATTTTTTTATATATTTTGTTTTAATCATTTTTATGTGTGTGTGTGTATATATATATATATATATATATATATATATTTGGTTTTTTTTTTAATTACTGTTCATTGTTTTATATATATATATATATATATATAGATGTATCTATATATATATATATATATATATTGTGTATATATATCTATATATTTATTTATTTTCTTAATGTATATTTTATATATATATATATATATATATATATATATATGTGTATATATATATATATATATACACATTTTTTTATTTTTATTTGCTGAAAATATAAATTGCACTCTATAGGGTCATGTATTAAAAGGATATCTTGCTTCAAAACAGTTGATCTTGTCTACCTGCAACATCACCACATGATTGTAGGAAAAATGTTAAATCACAGTAAATGATAAAAAAAAATATAACAAAAATAAATAAATCGTAATAAATTATTGGAGAAGAAAATAGCATTGAGATGACCTGTCAAAAGCGGTCTTCTCAAAGAATGCATTGACAATGTGACCTTGGATGAGGAGGTGGTCTTTTAGAAATATTTCACTGTATGTCTGTCGCACTATTGCGTCAGTCTGGCCACACCTGACTGCCGGTAATTGGGACGGCGCGTGCCGCAATGCCGTACACTGCAGAGGCCACATATGCGCCATCTTTTATGACACGTTGCTGCAGGATTTCTTTTGTTGCTATCACTTTCATTTTTATCTATTCTCTTTCCTGTCCTGTTTCATTATTAGTTTTTGTAGGCTTTTTGACTAATATATACCTTATATATATATATATATATATATATATATAAATAGTAACAAAGATATTAATGAACTCACGTGGAAAAAGTGTCAGCGGTGGGACACTACATTCGTTACATAGTTCTTCGTATAGTTTTTTTTGTAGGGTTTTAGATTAATATATGCATTTATATACAGAAATAATTATATAGATATTAATTAACTCATGTAGCAAAAGTGTCAGTGGTGCGACACTGAATTCGTTCACATAATATTGAGCATAAACTCAATTTTTATGGGTTTTTTGTGCTGCACTAAAAGGGTCAAATATTTTTTAAGAAAAGTATGTCATTGTACAACCCTAAATAGCCGTCATAAGTGTAGACATTTTTGCTGCATATGTCCCATGGTTGGCCCACATTTGATAATGTTATATATATATATGGACCCAAGAAATATTTGTGTAATTCAGCTACTCTTGAGTGAGTAGTTAGCTATTCGTACTCACTATGCTTTTAGCGAGTGCTGTCCGCTACTCGCATATTCGCTACGAGAAGCGGGCACAATGTAAGTCAATGGGAAATACTCGCTAAGTAGTGAGTAACTCGAAAGCCGTACTATTCACTACTCTCACGAAAGGTACGGCTTTCGGGTTACTCACTACTTAGCAAGTATTTCCCATTTACTTACATTGTGCTCGCTAACTACTCACGCAACACTAAATTCAGCCCTTTCACATATAATAAATGGAGCATATTTTGTAGTTCTTTCCAAGTAGTTATTACATATACATATTGCAACTGAGCACAAACTAAATTGTTTCCTGCTCATGTGAGTTTGAGAATTGGCTTTATCAGGACTGTAGTCTACTTCAATAGTTGGTCTTTATTCGACAATATCAGATATACTGTATATGGACCCAAAAAATATTTGTGTCATTCACCCCTTTCACATATAATAAAAGGAGTAATTATTATAGTCAGGTCCAAGTAGTCACTATATATACACGTATTGCAACTGAGCGCAAACTCATAAATTGTTTCCTGCTCATGTGAGTTTGAGAATTGGCTTTAGCAGGTCTGTAGACCACCAGATTATGATAGCTTGGTGGGAAGTTCCTGAATCCAATAGAAACCTAGAGGGTCTAACCATCACATGTAATGTACTGATCAGTTATAGTAATTGTGCCAGCCTACGAGCACCCTACAGACTTGCAATAAACCTATGCAACTCACAAACGTGGTGAACAGGTTTTTATCTAGCTTGTGCCAACTCAAATCGAATGATCCATCGATCTGTCCATCGATCTGTCCATCGATCTGTCCATCAATCTGTCTATCAGTCTATCTATCTATTTATTTATCTATCCATCTATTTATCCATCTATCCATCTATCTATCTATCTACCTATCTATCTATCTATCGATCGCTCTCTCCCACATTATAAATGTCAGCAGCATCTTGCCAGGGTACTATCAATTCCAGATAACTTAGACCAAAATGGCCGTCCTCCAGTTCTTCTAGTATATAATGTAAAAACTGTGATTTATGCACTTATAGAACCACATACATATAGATATTTAGGCAGATGGCTAGATACATAGACTATCATTATCATTAGGTGCATATACTTGCTTAGTGGTACAAAACTGTAGTTTACCAATAAATTGAGGGTTGCCCACATACATATTCCTTTATGAGTTCGATCTTAAAACATCAGTAGAATAAAGCAAGAATGTTTCATTTTAGAACTGAAAATTAAATGTGAAATTTCCCCTCTGCCACAATGTAACAGTATCCGCTATAACAGTGCGTCAACAATTATTTCATAAAATACGCATACAGCTTTTTATGTTTAAAAAAAAAATATGTTCCAAGGTTTTGTTGAATTAAACCGGCACAAAGAGGTTTCCAAAGCTCACATAAAACACTCACGAGTTATGACTTATTTCAAGATTTATTTGCAAATTTCATAGTCCTGTATGTTTCATATTGTACCATAGATTGCTGAAGACCTGGTTT
Source organism: Anomaloglossus baeobatrachus (assembly GCF_048569485.1). NCBI lineage: Eukaryota > Metazoa > Chordata > Amphibia > Anura > Aromobatidae > Anomaloglossus > Anomaloglossus baeobatrachus. The sequence goes on from NC_134353.1 coordinate 91,629,179, forward strand.
GTTTAACGTTGCACATACAATCTAACCATATAATTCTCTTGAGTAAAATCCCTTCAGTGACCTTATCGTTTGGTGTTTTTAGAATGTAGAAAAAGTAGAATCTCTGTGAATAGTAAATTAATTTAGACAAGAAAACATCATAGATGTAGTAAAATAAATGTATAAAAAAAGCCCAATACTTATTGTAGGATTCTTAATAATTTACTTACTTTTGGAAAAATCCAACTGGGCGTAGAAGGAAACAATGGTTTTCCCACCATTTTGGGGGGTTATGTTTGAAATGTGAACATTTGGACAACTCTGGATACCATCTAGTTAGATTTGAAGGTGCCGGACAGAATGGTCATATAAAGGAAAAGATGGCTGCTGGGTGCACCCAATATCGCAGTTAAACTTTTTGCACATGTATTAAAAAGGCAAATTAAAACTAAAAACAAAAAATCAATTTGTTTTCTTTTAAAAATGTGTAAATATTTAAGGTGTACAGTATGTTAGCAAAGAGTTCACCTACCAAAGGCTCAGAAGTCATATGTGGCTCTTGAGTCTCTTACACGCACTAGAGATAGCCAACAGGTTCAAAGTATCTCTAATAATTAGCACCAAGATCAGAACCAGATACCTGACAGTTATTTAGGCAAATAATTTGGGCATATTTTTCCATCATTTCTAGGAAAAAAGATATAACCTTTGTACTTCTTGATATGAAATGTGGCTTTGCGCCACTTGTGCTAGTTGAGTGTGGCTCCCAAGTTATTGGGACATCAGAACAAGTACATATATTATTTTAGCAGCCTGGTATGAGCTACTGGGGTCATGGACTAGTCTTTAACTAAAACTGTCTAAGACTAAGCATTGGTGTCGCCATTGTCGGCTAGTGACAATCATTTATGTGTCCTTAGGTTTGACTCTAGGGGCCTCCATATTTCACCAACCTGGTATGAGCAAATTGGATCATGGACTAGCCTTTATCTAAAACTGTAAGCATTGGTGTCGCCAATGTGGGTTAATGACAATCATTCATGTCCCTAGGTTTGACTACATTTTAGGACCTCCATACATTTTAAAGTCGGCAGAAGCTGCCAATATAGATGGTTTCCGCCAACAGTTTAATATATATGGTGGCACCTGCTCATGAGAGATGTCAATCACACATGTCCAATTTTTAACTTCTGATCATATTGTTCTCCTGGAGATATCCCACAAGTCAACATGCTAGGAGGCAGCTTTCTTATAGGAAACACAGGATTGCTTAGCCGACCGAACACTCTTGTGTATGCAATAGTCAGCTGAGATGGCTGTCGGACAACCAAAGCGCCGTTTAGCTGACAGCCACCTAATTTGTAGAACCAGCCTAAGGACAACAGTAGCATGAAGTCTACAAGTTCCCCCCGTATCTGTGTACATTTCTTCCAGATTCTCTACTTTTATCATCAAAAAATATACTGAAAAATTAATTAGATTTTTTTGGAATTTGGCTTTAATTAGGAAATTATACTTTAATATATGAAAATTAAACTGTGGACCCCATTAGTGAAAAAGACTCTTATGACGGATACCAATCTCTGTACAGAGCTGTGGAATATATTGGAGTTATACAAGATTGGAAATTTAAAATTACCATAATTAAAGACCAAAAATACAAGTTCCTTTTTGCAAAAACAAACAACGAATATTAAAATATGTATTGCATCTTGCATTGCTGAGACTAAGATTAGCTCAAATTTAAAATTATTACTAAATTACAGAATGAAAGTTAAAAAAAAGTATCTACTGGTTGAGCCAATAGCGATTTAAAGTATAGAGAATTGTACTTAGAGGCGTCACCATCTTTTATTGGATTATACTTTTTTTATACTACATTCTAAGGATACTATTGTATTGGAAGAATAGGTGGTCATTATGACAATTGGCCACGATGAGGTTAATAATGTTGGCAAAAATTTTTAAAAAATGCTATATCACAGATTCAATTTTTTTGTTATTTTTCTTTAATGTTTGAAAATATTTCATAATATACCTGCATTTTGAAACGTAGAGTTGAAAAATTTAGGTACAAAATCATCAAAGATACAAAAAAGTGTTTTATATATTTGTTAGACTTTGACTTGAAAAATCACTGCAGCATATAGTGGCCAGATTTATGATACCCGCACCCATGCCCATTGCGACTAATAAAAATCTGCTGACGTTAGTGGGAGGGACATGTTTAAGGAGTGGACGACTGGAATAGTCTAGAAATTTGGAAGGGAGAGTCCACCCTTGATAAGCGGAAGACACACGCACACTCTTCCTGCACAATGCGCATTTCTGCTTGTGCCGCTGGGTCCTCCACTGAAGCCCCCATATACATTGCTTACCGACAGAGAAGCAGAAACATGATTCCTCGAATTAAAGGCAAGTCTGTGAAGATTACTACATTTCTATTTATTTTTTACTTAATTTTATTTTTTTTCTCCTATTTTTTTCTAGTATCTAATTTCTGTAAATCATTATAAAGTGTAGTAAGTTTTAATATTCCAAGATTGTTGGATGCGGACATCATTTCGAGAGTTGTTGGCACCACAAAATGCAATTTTTTTCAGATTTGTATTTATACAATTTTTCCTTTAACTAATCAGAAAATGGCTTTATTTTCTTAGAATTACTTAAAAAAATAATTTTGAATAATTTGAAAAAAAACCCAAAATGTCTTATTAAGATGAGTTTTTCTCTTAACCACCTGGAATTTGCTCTAAAGCTGTATGCTTTAGAGACAGATAGCTGATTCTGCAAAGTGTTAGAAATGAGAAAAATTATTTATGTGAGTCATTTCTCCAAGATTTATTTTTATATACTATCCTCGGGCAAATCAAAATGAATTGCATTTTAAATTAATATATATATATATATTTAATTCTAATTTCCTAGAATATTTCCTTCAATTAGAACATCACGATTTGAAGTTTTAGAAAGCTTTCTTTTAATTAAAAATTGAAACTAAAAAAAAAAAAAGCCTAATACAGAAGGTGACTTTTTGTATTTGAAGTTTCGGTAATATTTCATGACCCTGTTTTGACTTCTCCCACAATGCATCTCATTCTAGAGTGCTTTGATGGCGCTTTGTAACCAAGCTCTGTATTAATTGGGCAATGCAACTACAGTTTTCATTAGCAAGCACATTAAGTAAGTGGAAAATGCCCGTGGGAAATGCAGTACAGACTTTAAAAATGTTTTAGGTTAATCCAAAGATAGATTTTTGCTAAGGTTCACTGCAATTAATATGGTTGTTGCGCACAATTCTAAAATACTAGGAAACATATTGAACAGATTTTTCGAGCAATAAACTCTAAGCTGTCAAAAAAATAAAATACACAAACTCTGTTACAAATTCGTCGTTGCCTTTTCTTGATCTAACCTCACGTCTTTCATGTTTTACAGCACCCTCAACAATAACAACATCACTCGGCTTTCAGTCGCGAGTTTCAACCACATGCCAAAACTTCGAATCTTGTAAGTAGATCGTTATTAATGAATCTCTAGTGCGTGTTGTGGATTATTCTGAAACTTTACATATTCATCATGCTGTTTTAGAATACAGAATTTTTTTTTCCCATTACTGTATTTTTTTATACTCTAGAGTATTCGATGGGTGAGATTTAGTTATTTCTTGGAAAATTATGATTTATTTTGTTAAATTACTCTTTATGTATTAGTTTGTTTGAATATTAATTGATTGTAAGCTCATGATGTGGGTGATAAGCTAAAAAAAACAAGTAAAAGATTATTGAAATTATTATTTTTTTGTTTTACTCTCGTAGCCAATATTTATATTTCAAAATTGTTACTGCCCTCTAAGAGTATTTAAATTAATATTTAACATTTTCTTTTAGTCCATGTTTTGTATATCGAAATTGTTGATGCACTTTAAAAGATTATTGAAATTAATATTTTTTTACATTTCCTTTTGCCAGCTATTCCATAAATCAAAATTGTTGACACCCTCTAAATAAAACATTATGGAAATTATTTTTTTTATTTTATTTTAGCACCTATTTCATGAATCAAAATTGCCCTCTAAATAAAAGATTATTGAAATTATTTTTTCTTTTTTTAGCACCTATTTCTTATATTCAAATTGGTGACACTCCCTAAGGCCTCTTTCACACATCCATGAAAATCATGCACGTTTTTCACGGACGTGTCAAAAGTGCGTATTACCCTCCGTATGCCGTGTTTATGGCACATGTGTGTTCTCAGTGTGTTATCCGTGATAACACACGGAGAATGGGTACTTTCTGCTCACCTGTCCCTGGCGTTGCTTTTCGTGGTACTGATCTACGGTCTCGAGCCCTGCTGATTCTCCGCTGCTGCTGCTTCTGGCCCGCAGTGGAGTGAATATGCAATGAGCATAATGAGCGGGGGTCGGAAGCAAGTGACAGCAACGGCAGAGACAGCAGGACTGGAGAAGGTGAGTATAGAAATTCTTTTTATTTCACGGGCACGTATGTTTTCTCTGGTACGTGTCACACGGATCACATCCGTGCGGTCTGTGTGACACCCTTGATGCCGGAGAAAAACAGACATGTCTACATGTGGAGAACATGGGCACACGATCCATGGCAAAACACACACGTGAGTGCAGACCCATTGATTTTAATGGGTCTACATGTGCCCGTATCCCCGGCACGTGAGGAAATGGACCAAACTGGTACCGGAGACACGGACGTGTGAAGGAGGCTAAATAAAATATTATTGAAATTAATATTTTTTTTATTTCTTTTAACCCATATTTCATAAATCAAAATTATTGACACCCTCTAACTAAAAGGTCATTGAAATATTGTTTTTTTTATTTTCTTTAAGCATCTATTTCATATTTATTGAAATTGTAGATGCCCTCTAAATAAAATATTATTGAAATTTAATATTTTTTTAAATTGTCTTTTAACCATATTTCATATATCAAAATTGTTGACACCCTCTAACTAAAAGGTTATTGAAATTAATAATTATTTTTTAGCACCTACTTCATATGAAAATTGTTGACACCCTCTACATAAAATATTATTATTTTTTTTTTTATTTTATTTTACCACCCATTTCATATATCAAAATTGTTGATGCCTTATAACTAAATAAAATTATTACAATTATTATTTAAAAAAAATTTAGCACATATTTCATATATTAAAATTGTTGACGTCCTCCAACTAAAAAAATTATTGAAATTATATTTTTAATTTTTTTTGGCACCTACTTCATATATCGAATTTGTTGACACCCTCTAGCTAAAAGATTATTTAAATTATTGTTTTTTTATTTTCTTTTAGCACCTATTTCATATTTATTGAAATTGTAGATGCCCTCTAAATAAAATATTATTGAAATTATGTTATTTTCTTTTAGCACCTATTTCGAAATTGTTTACACCTTTTAACTTCAAGATTATTGACATTATTTTTTTAGCACCTATTTCATTTATCAAAATTATTCACGCCCTCGCAATAAAATTTTATTGAAATTATTTTTATTTTCTTTTAGCACCTATTTCATATCGAAATTGGTGAAACTCTCTAAATAAAATATTATTGAAATTAATATTTTTTTTAATTTTCTTAACACTTCATATATTGAAATGAACACCCTCTAAATAATATATTTATGAAATTATTATTTTTTATTTTCTTTTAGTGCTTATTTAATAAATTAAAATTGTTGATGCCCTCTAACTGAAAGATTATTGAAATTAATATTTTTTTACATTTTCTTTTAGCACCTATTTCATATATTGAAATTGTTGACAGCCTCTAACTAAAAGATTATTGAAATTATTATTTTTTTATTTTTTTTACCACCTATTTCATATATCGAAATTGTTAACACCCTCTAAATAAAATATTATTGAAATTATTATTTTGTAATATTTTCTTTAAACAACTATTTCAAAATTGTTGACCCTCTTAAATTTCGAGTATTGAAATTATTATTTTTTTATTTTTTTTTAGCACCCATTTCATATATCAAAATTGTTGATGCACTCTAACAAAGATTATTGGAATTATTATTTTCTTACAGTTTCTTTTTGCACCTATTTCATAAATCAAATTTGTCAACGCCCTTTAACTCAAAATGCTTCATCTTTTATTATCTGGCTTATCTTCTTTTCTGTACCATAAAAAAAAAAAAATCTTCTAGCGCTTTCTATCCTGTCATTGACATCTTTTAAGAATTTTACTTTCAAAATAAATAACTAAAGTCTGCGTTGACATATTAGACAGGTCACATTTCATTTAAGAACATGGACTTTGATTGTCTGTCACATGTGATAAATTGGAAATCCTTAGTCTTTTATTACTGTACTACAGCCAGACTTAATTAATGTGAAGTGGCTCTTTGACAAACTCAGCTACATGAAATTAGCTATAGACTCATGTGCTTTAATATCCATTACAGATTTTTCAGTCAGGAGTAAGTGCGTTATTTAAAGGAAAAAGTTCTTCTTGTAAGAAAATAATTGATCGATTGAGTATCAAGATATTTCGCCTCCTTTAGAAATTTGTAAATACTTATAAAGAAGAGATCAGAAAACTAATTTTTCAGTCTTGAAAAGGTTTGATTACTGGAGAAATTGATCCAGAATGTTTGAAGAATAAGTATCAAAAGTCTGGAAAAAGAATCTAAGAAACATTTCAAATTTTGTAAAATTTTGCTTACAAAATTTGAATTTTCTTTTCTCTTGGTTTAAAATTTTGTAAAAATTTTGCCTAAAAAAATTGAATTTCTTTATATATTCTTTTTTTTTCGTCTTAATTTGTAAATGTAACTTTCTCTTTGGAATTCGGCCATGATCTTGTGCCTGTCTCGAAGTAGCAGACGTCTTTGTGTCACCACTTACTTCCTTTAATTTCAGCCACTGTATTGAGCATGGGTCCCGATGGGCTAAAAAGTAACTAATCCCCTTTTCTTTGATTAAACAAAAAGAGGAAATCAGAAAAAGGATACAAGGGCATGTTTTATATTGAATTATTTTTCTGCCTTGTTCAGTAGAAAATGAATGTGACCTGTTAAAAGGATTTTGCAGGCAGTTTCTATAGAGACTAATAAAGCAAGACTTAGTGATATTTCTAATTGGGAGCCAAATCCTTTATGGCTCTTTTTTCACTCTTGCTGTCAGTACGCTGCCCTATAGAGCAATTTACTTGAGACTTGTGTAGTCTTTCTTTTTTAACCCTGCTTTTGTTCAGCTATTTAGCTACAGAATTCCCCAACTATTTTCAAGCCTCAGAAGATTTTCTTTGCAGACTGTAAAGAAACGATGACAGAACTGGAACGATTGCATTTTTTAATGTTGGCAAACATGGCGAGTTTTCTCTACCATTACTTTTTTTAAGGGATTATCTATGGATAATTTACTAAATCAAACCAAAAATATATATATATATATTTAGGTTTATACAATATTTATGATCTGGAACCTTGTCAGAATTATTGTTTAATATTTTTTTATACTTTGTGTTATATTTTTTTTTTTACTTTCCCACAGTCGGCTTCACTCCAATAACCTTTTTTGCGATTGCAATTTGGCTTGGTTATCTGACTGGTTGCGACAGAGACCCCGCGTTGGTTTGTACACTCAGTGCATGGGACCAAGTCACTTGAGAGGACACAATGTTGCCGAAGTTCAAAAGCGAGAATTCATATGCAATGGTAAGGATCTAGTGGGCCGGTCAAGTTTGAAACAATGTAACCATGAAATCCATACAGCTGCACTCTAGAATGCTAACAATGAATAAGGGAACTCTGGTATTGCATTACTGCTACAGGAAGATTTGAAAAAAGAGATACTTAGCTTATGTATTAGCCACTGTATGTGAGCCCAATAACCAACAATAAGGTGATCTCAATATACCGGGACCTTAACCTAAATGCCTCTATCTGGGTTAAAAACCTACATACCCTCCATTGTTAGGTAGGGATACACTACCCTTATAGGGCTATATTAGTTTCCCTTCCCTTTCCTAAAGTGAGTGTGTATATAAAATTCCTTGGTTATTTACAAGGATATCGTGATCCATTCTCATTTATGTTTGTGTGTCTGTTTGTGGGTACATTTTAATGAATATTAATAAAAATTGCACATTTTAAAATAGGGTTGAGATTACATGTTAGTCCCTTTTTGAGCACTCTACCCATCTATTTAACTCTGTTAGTTCTCAAAAAGACTGACCCACACATCCAACAGGTGTGAACAGGTGCCAACTGAAAACACAATATAACTACAAAACACATACAGCTGCACTCTAGAATGCTAACAATGAGTAAGGGAACTCTGGTATTGCATTACTGCTACAGGAATATTTGAAAAAAAGAGATAGTTAGCTTATGTATTGGCCAATGCATGTGAGCCCGGTAGCAATGGCAAGGTGATCTCAATATTCTAGGACCCTAACTTGAAATGCCTTTATCTGGGTTAAAAACCTGTCTGGGCAGAAAGGATCCAGTTATAAATGGGGATAGACATAACCTGATTATAGGGTGGATTGATCAGTCAAAAAAGATCAAGTTTGAAGCAATTATCGCAAAAACTTTGGTCACTTGTAAATTCAAAATGTAATAATTTTGGCTTCTTCTGGATACTTTACGCATATGTTAAACCTTTATTTCATAAATTAGACCTCTAAATGCATGTCTGTATTACACCATACCATTGTGGTATAAATATAATACTTTTGGAGACTGTGGACATCTAATATGTTAACAAAAAAAAATTATAGTTTGATTTCAAATCTGTAAAATTTTTGAAAAATAAATTCTAATCTGTTCCAGTATTTCTTTGCTTTTATTACAAAAGGCAGTATATGGATTTTGTAAAGAGACACAATACGACAGTTTGGTCAGTTCTGTAGGTAGTCTAAGCATAGTCTACAAAAACATTCCACCCACTATTCATAAGAATAGACACTAAGGAAACAAAAAATTCTTCATTGACTATGTTTTCTCTGTTTATTTTTTTTGTACATATCTTTCAGATGAAGATGAAGGCAAGTCTATTTTTCTTATTTAAATCTTCGTTCACCTTTCATAGCAAGGGTGCATTTTCTTTGTGTAGATGCAAAGGAACATTTTTTACTTCATATATATTATTCCCAATAATCCACATTTGAAAAATGTTCAGTTCAGCATAATGGATTTTTCATGTATGAATCGTAATGTAAATGCTCGTTGTCTTGCAGGTCAGCAGTCATTCATGGTCTCCTCCTGCAGTGTCCTGCACTGTCCAGCTGCTTGTACCTGCAGTAACAACGTTGTGGACTGTCGAGGAAAAGGCTTAACTGAGATCCCGACTAACCTCCCCGAGACTATCACAGAAATGTAAGGTTTTGACATATATGCCTTGTGTACTTTGAACTTTGAATTGTTTTGAGCTATATGATTATTGGTTAGTATCTTCACATTTTGTTTCTTCATGTACTACCAGACTTATCCAAATGGGTAACATATACGAATCCCCATTTTCTGCCCCAAACCAGAGAGACTTACAAGCAGGGTGGATCACATGCATTAAAATCAGTGGGTGCTCATTTTTATTTCCATGGGTGCCATGTAATATTTTATTTTAGGTTAAGCAGTTACCTTTATGATTGATTATGGATATTACAGCAGCAAGATTCCCTCGTTACTAGAGTCCCTTTATGGCAGGGGTCCCCAACCTGTGGCTTGGGAGCCACATGTAGTTTGCCGGCCCGTAAGCTGTGGCTCGCGATTATCTGCCAACTTGGTACATTAGCACCAAGGCTAGCAAACAGTTATGAAGAGCAGATTTCCAGATGGTGACTTTTGTGAGTAGCATTGCACAAAAGAACAGATCTGGATGACCATATGCTTCCAGTCAGAGGATGTGCTTGACTATGGCTGTGATATTGTGGTGTGAGAGCTTGATGCGAGAATACCAAAGGTGGGTAACGTGGGAACTCTCTGGATGTATGTATACTGTCTCGGTGTGATTTCTATGGAGAAACTTTAGTTGGCATTATACAAATAATGGACACTCTGGGTGTCACTATTGTTTGGAAAAAGGAGAACCAGGAACTTGATATCACTACTCAGATACCTCTGGATGTGGCTTGTGACCCTCTATGAAAGCTAAAATATGGCACTCAATCAAGGTAAGAAATGTTGGGGACACCAGTTTTAGTGTGATGCATATAGCCATAATAAAGTGTAGTTAACCTTATATCCTTTTAGAACCACAGGCAGTCCAGTGTTTTCTATGAGGGCCTTGCAGAGAAAGGGTATATTTCGGATTAGCCACATCCTCAGTTGAATGCGTAGTGAGAACCTGCACAAGAATTTGGTCTCAACCAGTTCTGTAATGTTATGAATCAAGAAAATGAAAAAATGTACTCAAGCTATAAAAATGGGCCTGTATAAAGAATAGGGTCTGGCTCAACAAATATAAGGTAGGTGCATGGAGGAAAATATATGATCATATAAAGGAAAGCTCCAGCACTCAAGAGACATAGACAAGGAGTCAATTAAATCTGACATTTTTACTTTTGATTTTATGCAAAAAGGGTGCACCTCAACCTATGCAAAACGACGTTTCGGCTTCTGGGAAGCCTTCATCAGGGTTTTGCGTATAGAGCGTTGAGGGTATTAGAAAGGAGATTTCCAATATCAGACGGTACTTACGGTGTCAGTGGTACAGGTAAGCTGCCCAAGAATGCAGAGTTAAATCATGAATGAAATAAATGAGGGGGATGCAAGAGATAGAAGAGCAGTGCGCCTTCAGAGTGTTCACCTGTGTAATGGACAACATCCATGGAAATGGTGGCAGCGGCATGACCATCCCAGATAACAGAAGCAAAAATTAGGGTAGTAACCAATGGTACATAAAAAGCATATATTTCGCAGTGGAGAGAGGAGTTTTAGATGAAGGATGTTTTGCATTGTCTAATGTTGTGCTTGGCCCGAGGAAGTGTTATTCAACGGGAAATGAGCAATATTGTGGTCCTAAAAGAATTGCTACTACACACTTGAGTGGTAGTGCCAGTGCTTCCTGCAACTAATATAAGTAAAAAAGCAAATTAGTCAAGGTGTTATTCTCAGGAAGAGGGTTACTAAACTGAATTAATCCCCTCTTTTTATTGAGGCATTTTGATCGATAGTGTGTGTAGACTTGAAGTTTTTATGTTGCATTGGTATTTCCTTTGTTTAAAGCAACTATGTGTATTGTTATTGAATTCTGGAACAAGCCGCCGACTAAGGATCGGCTGATCATTCAATGTCTATGGTGGTCTAGTGGCTCTACCTCAATCCTCGATAGCAGATTTCCAGAAAAAGAGTTGACCACATTGGATTTTAACGTTTCCCATCCTTTCTTCTTAATGGAGAGCCGTCTAGTCTATTGTCCTCTATTGAAAACACAACTTATTTTTAGTCTATGATCTATTCATTAAAATGTATAATTGTTCATGGCACAATCCCTTTGAGCATGCATATACAGTACATGGGCAATTCTGGAAGAACAGCTAATGAAGAGCATTTAGCTGACTGCTAACCAACGTGTACCATATTCGCTTGCCTAATGTATAAAAAGGCATTGGAGATTGGCGGCAACCAGATTGTTACGTTTGTGGGAGGAGTGCTGTATTAGTGGGTGCACAGGACCGAAGGTACCGTATACTTGCCAGTTGAGCGAACTGACTGCCGAGTCTTCACTACTGCCACCGGAGGTGGCAGCAGGTACACACACTGGTAAGCAGCCGGCGCAGGGCAGCTCCAGGGGATCTGCGGTTTCTCGGCAGCTGGCGTCACGGGCACAATACAGTCCCTGGTTGTAGCAACAGCAGGCAGTGTTGTGGATTCGCTTGATATAGATGGATGGATGACAGTGGCCGATAATTGTGGCCGCTGGTATCGTGGCAGACAGCTGGTGTAGATGGTCATAGCAGCAGCAAATAAGGAGTGTAGTGAAACAGAGGCACAAATCAGCAGCAGACTGTAGCACAATAACAGCAGCGACAGCAGCACTGAGGACCTGAGAACTAAAAATGTAAATAACTCATTGCCCAGGCACCTCCCATAAGGGGAAGGTGCTTTAAATACCTGAAACCTCTCAGCTGACCTGAGAGGCACTTCCGGGTCAGGGAAGTCTGGCCCTTTAAGAAAAGGAGCTTGGCCACACATGCACCCTATGGGCATTCCCAGGAGGCCTGTGCGGTGTGTGCAGGCCCCAGGAGTTAGCAGCATGATCTGAGCAGGGAGTGGACACTGCAGGACTGACAGGCACATGAGAACTGATGTCCCCACCAGGGGAGGGGGGCAGGACAGTGTGGGGACACCGGTATGTAAGTTATGCAGATATATGATATTTTAGGGGTTATATTGAGTAGGGAATTCACAAAAGTAGCCTGGCCCTTACTCCACGACCCTGTATATGATCATGAGCATTGGCTGAGCTGATACGTGACCTATTACAGGTGTAGAGGAGTTTAGTTTGTCATTGCCACAACTTCTTGTGATAAAAGTCCTCTGTTTTTAGCTTTTCACAGGCACCTTATTGGTTAAAATGTGTTTGTAAAGCAGAAGCAACGAGAACGTAGATGTCAACCAGAGATCACTGTTGCTTCAATTTCCTTTCCTGTTTTAAATTATGTTGCCCAGATGGTGCATCCTCTAGTTTCCAGCAAAGGCTGTGAAGTGTTTTTATTAAAGTGTCTTTGATTTACCTGCTTAGTAGTCAAGTGAATTTATATGGACAAAGAAAAGCCTGGAGCATTGTGTCTGCGGAGAGATGGAACATCAGGAGTCACTGGTGGATGCACTGAATATTTAATAGAGTAGCCTTTGAGCCGTACATCCTTGACACAGCGCTGTATCTAAGCCAATGCTTCGCTTATCACTCATTATTTATTGAGCTGCTGCATATTCGTTGCAGTGTGATACATGGGGAGTCCATGTAGTTTTCAGTGGAAATTACCAAGACTTCTCTTCCTTTAATTTTTTCCTCTATGCTCTTCTATTTTCTCATTCCATTTCCCTCCTCTCCCATTATGTTTTCTTTGCCGTCTCCTCAATCTACTCTCACCCATTGTCTCTGTACTTTTATATCTCCGTTCCATTCCCTTGTCTTCTCTTAGGGGTACTTTGCACATTGCGACATCGCTACTGCGATCTCGTCGGGGTCAAATCGAAAGTGACTCACATCCGGCGCCAGTAACGATGTCGCAACGTGTAAAGCCTAGATGCACCGATAAACGATCGCAAAAGCGTGGAAAATCGGTGATCTGTGTAGCGTCGGTCATTTCCATAATTTTGCTGCAGCGACAGGTACGATGTTGTTCCTCGTTCCTGCGGCAGCACACATCGCTGTGTATGAAGCCGCAGGAGCGAGGAACATCTCCTTACCTGCGTCCCGCCTGCAATGAGGAAGGAAGAAGGTGGGCGGGATGTTTACGTCCCGCTCATCTCCGCCCCTCCACTTCTATTGGCCGCCTGCCGTGTGACGTCGCTGTGACGCCGCACGACCTGCCCCCTTAGGAAGGAGGCGGGTCGCCGGCCAGAGCGACGTCGCAGGGCAGGTAAGTGCGTGTGAAGCTGCCGTAGCGATAATGTTCGCTACGGAAGCTATCACAAGAGATCGCATCTGCGACGGGGGCGGGGACTATCGCGCTCGGCATCGCTACAATCGGCTAGCGATGTTGCAGCGTGCAAAGTACCCAATAGAGTATGGAATAGTTTGACTTTCTTCCAAATACCCTTCTGGGACAAGTTTACCTGATGTGGTTGGAAGAGGTAAAAGGACATTTTGCTTGGAGCTTTGAGAATTGATTGGAAGGGGGTTATAAACCAAAACCTACTATACAGCTTAAGGTTTTTTTGGTGCCTTAAGCTGGTGTCACACTAAACGACAGCGACAACGACGTCGCTGTTACGTCACCATTTTCGGTGACGTAACAGCGACCTTGTAAGTCGCTGTTATGATCGCTGCTTAGCTGTCAAACACAGCAGAAGCAGCGATCATAAGGTCGCTGTGCTACATGTTCAGAGAGCAGGGAGCCGCGCTTAGCGCTGGCTCCTTGCTCTCCTACAGCACACATCGGGTTAATTAACCCGATGTGTGCTGCAGCTACATGTCACAGTTCAGAGAGCAGGGAGCCGCGCGCACTGCTTAGCGCTGACTCCTTGCTCTCCTTGCTACAGTATACATCGGGTTAATTACCCGATGCATACTGAAAGCCACATGTCACAGTGCAGGAGCCGGCGCTGGCAGCAAGAGCGGAGGCTGGTAACCAGCGTAAACATCGGGTAACCAGGGAAAGGGCTTCCCTTGGTTACCCGATGTTTACGCTGGTTACAGCTTACCGCAGCTGCCAGTGCCGGCTCCTGATCGCTTCATTTCGTCGCTCTCTCGCTGTCACACACAGCGATGTGTGTGTCACAGCGGGAGAGTGACGACCAAAAAATGAAGCTGGACATTCAGCAACGACCGGCGACCTCACAGCAGGGGCCAGGTCGTTGCTGGATGTCACACACAGCGACAGCGACGGGACGTCGCTGCAACGTCACAGAAAATGGTGACGTAGCAGCGACGTCGTTGTCGTCGTCGTTATGTGTGACACCAGCTTTACAGTGCCTACAAGTAGTATTCAACCCCCTGCAGATTTAGCAGGTTTGATAAGATGCAAATAAGTTAGAGCCTGCAAACTTCAAACAAGAGCAGGATTTATTAACAGATGCATAAATCTTACAAACCAACAAGTTATGTTGCTCAGTTAAATTTTAATAAATTTTCAACATAAAAGTGTGGGTCAATTATTATTCAACCCCTAGGTTTAATATTTTGTGGAATAACCTTTGTTTGCAATTACAGCTAATAATCGTCTTTTATAAGACCTGATCAGGCCGGCACAGGTCTCTGGAGTTATCTTGGCCCACTCCTCCATGCAGATCTTCTCCAAGTTATCTAGGTTATTTGGGTGTCTCATGTGGACTTTAATCTTGAGCTCCTTCCACAAGTTTTCAATTGGGTTAAGGTCAGGAGACTGACTAGGCCACTGCAACACCTTGATTTTTTCCCTCTTGAACCAGGCCTTGGTTTTCTTGGCTGTGTGCTTTGGGTCGTTGTCTTGTTGGAAGATGAAATGACGACCCATCTTAAGATCCTTGATGGAGGAGCGGAGGTTCTTGGCCAAAATCTCCAGGAAGGCCGTGCTATCCATCTTCCCATGGATGCGGACCAGATGGCCAGGCACCTTGGCTGAGAAACAGCCCCACAGCATGATGCTGCCACCACCATGCTTGACTGTAGGGATGGTATTCTTGGGGTCGTATACAGTGCCATCCAGTCTCCAGACGTCACGTGTGTGGTTGGCACCAAAGATCTCGATCTTGGTCTCATCAGACCAGAGAACCTTGAACCAGTCTGTCTCAGAGTCCTCCAAGTGATCATGAGCAAACTGTAGACGAGCCTTGACATGACGCTTTGAAAGTAAAGGTACCTAACGGGCTCGTCTGGAACGGAGACCATTAAGGTGGAGTACGTTACTTATGGTATTGACTGAAACCAATGTCCCCACTGCCATGAGATCTTCCCGGAGCTCCTTCCTTGTTGTCCTTGGGTTAGCCTTGACTCTTCGGACAAGCCTGGCCTCGGCACGGGTGGAAACTTTCAAAGGCTGTCCAGGCCGTGGAAGGCTAACAGTAGTTCCATAAGCCTTCCACTTCCGGATGATGCTCCCAACAGTGGAGACAGGTAGGCCCAACTCCTTGGAAAGGGTTTTCTACCCCTTGCCAGCCTTGTGACCCTCCACGATCTTGTCTCTGATGGCCTTGGAATGCTCCTTTGTCTTTCCCATGTTGACCAAGTATGAGTGCTGTTCACAAGTTTGGGGAGGGTCTTAATTAGTCAGAAAAGGCTGGAAAAAGAGATAATTAATCCAAACATGTGAAGCTCATTGTTCTTTGTGCCTGAAATACTTCTTAATACTTTAGGGGAACCAAACAGAATTCTTGTGGTTTGAGGGGTTGAATAATCAATGACCCTCTGAATAAACTTTTCACAATTTAAAAAAAAAAAAAGAAAAAAAGAAATAACATTCTTTTTTGCTGCAGTGCATTTCACACATCCAGGCTGATCTACAGTCCAAATGTCACAATGCCAAGTTAATTCTGAATGTGTAAACCTGCTAAATCTGCAGGGGGTTGAATACTACTTGTAGGCACTGTAATTATGAACTTCGCTATAAACTCCTATATAAGCCTTCATGCACACTGTCTTGCTGTACCGATGATTAAATTTCTTTGCCGAACTTTTTTTTCAGTGGCACCCTCCTCTTTCCCCGTAGAGAACACTTATTCACTTAACCTACAGTAATTGGCCTATTGCAAATTTAGCCAACAGCTATCTGATGTCTATGATTCGTATATCCAGTATATCTAAAAAATGAGTACACCCCTCACATTTTTGTAAATATTTTATTATATTTTTTCATGGGACAACACTGAAGATCTGACCCTTTGATACAATCTACAGTAGTCAGTGTACACCTTGTATAACAGTGTAAATTTGGTGCCCTCTCAATAACTCAACACACAGCCAGTAATGTCTAAGCCACTGGCAGCAAAAGTGAGTACACTCCTAAGTGAAAATGGCCAAATTGACCTAAAGTATGAATATTTTCTATGGCAACCACTATTTTCAAGCACTGCCTTAACTCTCTTGGGCTTTGAGCTCACTAGAGCTTCACAGGAGCCACTAAATCCTTTTTCATCCTCCATGATGACATCATAAACCTGTTTGATGTTAGAGACTTTGCTCTACTCCACCTTCCGTTTATGGAGACCCCACAGACACTCAGTAGGGTTTAGGTGTGAAGATGCTTGGCTAGTCCAGCACCTTTACCATCAGTTTATTTAGCAAGGTAGTAGTCATCTTGGATGTGTGTTTGGGGTTGTTATGTTAAAATACTGACCCTGCGGACCAGTTTCTGAAGGGAGGGGATCATGCTCTTCCTCAGTATTCACAGTACATGATGGCATTCATGGTTGCCTCAATGAACTTTTGCTCCACACAGCCAGCAGCACTCAAGCAGCCTGAACCCATGACACTCCCACCACCATGCCTGACTGTAGGCAGCACAACCTTGTCTTTGTACTCTTCACCTGGTTGCTGCCATAAGCGCTAGACACCATCTGACCAAGTAAGTTTATCTTGGTCTCATGAGACCACAGGACATGATTACAGTAATCCATGTCTTTAGTCTGCTTTCTTCAGCAAACTGTTTGCAGGCTTTATTGTGCATCATCTTTAGGAGAGGCTTCCTTCTAGGACGACAGCCATGCAGACAAATTTGATGCAGTGTGCAGCGTATGGTCTGAGTACTCATAGCCTAACCCCAACCCCCCTTTCACTCCTGTAACACCTGCAGCAATGCTAGCAACACTCATATGTCTATTTTGAAAAGACAACCTCTGGATATGACACTGAGCGCATGCACACAACTTTTTTGTTCAGCTATCACGAGGCCTGTTCTAAGTGGAACCTGTCTTGTTAACTGCTCTATGATCTTGGCCACCGTGCTGCAAGCTCCGTGTCAGAGTGTTGGCAATCTTTGTATAGCCTAGGCCATTTTTCTGTAGAGCAACATTTTTTTTTTCCATATCCTCAGAGAATTCTTTGCCATGAGGAGCCAGGGTGAACTTCCAGTGACCATTATGAGAGAGTGTGTAAGCTATAACACCAAATGTAACAAACCTGCTCCCCATTCACACCTGAGAGAGACCTTGTAACAATAATGACTCACATGACACCGGGGGAGGGAAAATAGCTAATTTGGCCATTTTCACTTAGGTGTACTCAATTTTGTTGCCGGCAGTTTAGACATTAATGACTGTGTGTTGAGTTATTTAGATAATACCAAATTTTCACTGTTATACAAGCTGCACGCTGACTACTGTACATTGTATCAAAGTCAGATCTTCAGTGTTTTCCTATGAAAAGATATAATAAAATGTTTACAAAAATGTGATGGGTGTACTTACTTTTGTGA
Organism: Anomaloglossus baeobatrachus; assembly: GCF_048569485.1. Lineage (NCBI taxonomy): Eukaryota > Metazoa > Chordata > Amphibia > Anura > Aromobatidae > Anomaloglossus > Anomaloglossus baeobatrachus. The sequence continues at coordinate 91,647,211 of NC_134353.1, forward strand.
TTAAAAAAAAATTATATATATAAACACTTTTATTTTTCCCTGTTTGGCCTGTTTATTATTTATCCAGGGGATGTACTAATTTTTCCCTGCCACGGATCTAGATCACTTGTCCATACAGTGCGCTCTTTCCTATCTGCCCCATTCTCTTGGAATAAACACTAAAGATCCAGTCTTAGATTCCTTTCTATTATAGTTATCTAATATCATGTACTTATGTTTATAGCAGCAGACTACCAAATTTAAGAATATGAAAACTCATAAAAATCCCATCCCAACATATTTCGTTCTGCAAAGAAATCCTAGATGGATTATACTGTTTCATATATTTCTTCTTGCTCCCCATGTCATCGACATATCCCAGCATTTGTAATACCTTGTCAGGATGATGATATATTACACCTAATAAAATTCTTGTCATACTGATTTTTATATGTGTTTTCTCATGGAACAGAATATGAGTAGGATAACTCCTGGAATGAGAAAACAGACTCAGATTATAAATGGTCAAAGGCAGAGTGATCAGCACAACACAGAGTAAACCATAATTTCATCAAGAAATTTCTAATTTTTTATTTACCACAGTGATTTTATCCGAATTATTTTCTGACGATGTGTAGTGTAGGGCATTGGGAGTGTAGGGGCAGTATGTGGCTTCAATACGTTGTGCCATACACAACATCCGCAGATAATCACAGTCACACTGTCTTTGGCTGTCACATGCACATTGCATTCTATTGATATCGGATCGGTGGGGTCCTACCGCTTGGATCTCTACCGATTGGAATAGCATGAGCATCCATTCCCCCCTCCTGTTAGGCAGGTAAGCCATGCTTTCCAGCTTCCAAGTAGATTGGTGGCCACACACATTTGCATGGTTCTCTCAACACAAGTCTAATAAACACGAATTGCCAATCTTTGAATAGACCATCATTGTCCGGTAGGTGGAGAATTCATCCATTGCTCATCAAATTGAGGGAGATGTTGCACTCCAGTTATCCCACAGTCCCTTCTGTCTTTACAGATAGTGAACACCATACATATCAATGTGGCTGGATGCTGAGGCTTTATCCTTAGGGTTCAAAAGTAAAGAGTACCCCGGCACACTATTACTCCCCAATGAAAAAAATCAAGCGACTGTTCGTAATGCAAATTTCTTTTTATTGATCAAAATGTGCTGTAAATTATGAAATATGATTCGTCCAAATAAGTCGACGTTTCGGCTTGTAGGCCTTCGTCAGACTGGACTTTATCTGAACATAATGAACAAAAACAAAAATCAATATCAAATATACAAGATTGACAGAATGAAACACAGTTTCCAACAACAAGTTGAAACTGTGTTTCATTCTGTCAATCTTGTATATTTGATATTGATTTTTGTTTTTGTTCATTATGTTCAGATAAAGTCCAGTCTGACGAAGGCCTACAAGCCGAAACGTCGACTTATTTGGACGAATCATATTTCATAATTTACAGCACATTTTGATCAATAAAAAGAAATTTGCATTATGAACAGTCGCTTGATTTTTTTCATTGGGGAGTAATAGTGTGCCGGGGTACTCTTTACTTTTGACTGTTTTTTTCCCTGAGCACCTATATATCAGTGACGCAGAGCTTCTTTCCTATTATCCTTAGGGTTCATCATGGATGTATTGGTAACAGTCCAACTCTAGAAGATGTAGAAACTTGGCACTCATCATCAATGTGAATAGTCGTTTTTTATTGTTAAGAACTTCTAGGACCAGCACAAGGACAGACATTTCTGTCAAAGACCTTAATCAGTGTGCAGAGGGTCCTCAGAAAGTATGGTAGCGTGGCGAGTGGCGTAGCTGGGTATGACGCGGTATCCATATAGACAGCGGTGGACACCATGTCATACCCATCTACACCGCTTGCCATGCTACTATACTTTCTGAGGACCCTCTGCACGCACACTGATAAAGGTCTTTCGACCAAAATATCTGAACTTGTCCTACAAGTTCTTCACAATAATAAACACTGTTCACATTGATCTTGAGTGCCAAGTTTCTACATCTACTTGAGATGGTTTTGGACCCTACTTGTGCACCACTGCAGAAGTGCCATGTTTATCAACTCATTAAGTCCAATTCTAGAGACTCCCAACTCTATAGAAAACGGATAGGTACTCTCCAGCAAGCCTGTATCCCCTTCACTGCTGGCACAACCATAGTGCTGTATTTATCATAGAATCATAGAATGGTACAGTTAGGAGGGACTTCAAGGGCCATCAGGTCCAACTCCCTTTGAATGTTTTCCTAAATCATCCCATCTAAATATCAATGTGACTGTTTCTAGACCTGAAGCTGATTCCTAATAATTTAAAGGATAATCCATTGATGTCATATCACATCTTTCCAGTGTGTTTTTAATTTCTCCACCAGTTAGGTATCAGTAATGTATGACTGTGTGTGAAGTAACATACTAAACATACAAAATACTTACCGGTGACTGTCTTATACTTTTTCCAGTGCTGCTCTGGTCCTTTTCCTTGACCACAGCTGTGACTGGTCAGAAGTCATTGCCAACCATTACTTACTTTTAATGTAAGTCTATAATCGTTTTGTTCTGAGTCTCATAAACGTACATTGAAAAGTGTCTTCCAGTCTGCACAGAAAACACTGGAGTGATCCACTAGTCAGAACTCCAGTCAAGTGGTCCGAAAGTGGACCAGAGCAGCAAATAGGAACAGCAGAAGATGGCAACTAGCAAGTATTTTACTACACACAGGGAACATACAATGCTGATACCTATCCGTTTTGATATAAAAAAAATCCTTTACTTTACATTAAGCACTTTACTTATCTCCATCCAATAAAAACGTGTCCATTATACAGTACAATAACGCCCCCTATTAGATCTTTCGATTTTCCCATACCCAGGTTGCCCATGGGTTCCTGTTCTCTCGGTGAGATATTCGTCTCCTCAGACAGTGACTTATCTCCTGGGAGAACAAAGGGATTGGCTGTAGCCATTCAACAAGACAGATCATTCTATCTTTCTCCTCCCTGACATAATATGTTGAGAGAGAGTCAGGAGGTTCCAATGCAATTAGAATATCAGTCAATGGTGCCGAAATCGGCAGGTTTAGAAAACTCTTATCTATTGTATTTGGAGACCTTTTTAAAATGGCATACATGTTTAAAGAGACTCTGTCAGAGCGATAAACCTTCCCCCTCCCACCTCCAACCACCAAAACCATTGATATAGTCATGTTGGTCTTTGAAAGACCTTTACCCATGCAGTCTTTCGCTCCCTCACTGAAAAATAGCTATTTTAATTCATATACAAATTAAGCATAAGTGCTCTGTGCAGGATCAGAGCCCTCCCCAAGTTTACACCTCCCTGACTTTATTCCCTATCCAGCACCTCCTTTGTCTACCTGACTGATGGCTCACTGGAGGTGTAGTCAACCTAGTGAGCTGTCAGTCAATCGAATGAAGTTGAGGCTGGACAGGAAATAGAGCCAGGGAGGCAGGGGCTTGGGAGAATACTAAACACTCTTAGAGCACTTAGACGTTGGACACTACATTTACATTGATGGCCTATCTTTAGGATAGTCATCAATGTCTGATTGGCACCCCTGCCAACACCCGGCACCCCCACCGATCAACTGTACTTGATGTCGGCAGCAGGCAGCTGGAAATGCTGAGTTCTGGAGCTGCCCCGTCTTCTGATAGTGGCCGCAGTTGAGTAGTGAACCTCCGCCTCCTATTAATTTGAATGGGAGGCTGAGGTGCAGTACCCGGCCGCAGCCGCTATCATTTGACGAGCAGCTTCAGAGCTTCCGCTGCCGGATCTAAAAAGAGCTGATCGGCGGGAGTGCAGAGATTCGAACCCTGGGTGATCAGACACTGATGAACTATACTAAGGATAGACATCATTGTAAAAGTAGGGGACAACCACAAGTTTTACTTTTATATAAAAAGCTTTTTTATCAGTCAGGAAACAAATTCCATAAGCAAAAGTGTGGGTGACATTATTTTTCAGAGAGAAAAATGACAGTTTGGGTAGAGGGTTCTGACAGACTCCCTTGAAGATCAGAAAACTCAGGTTTAGCTGTGCCATTTATAATGTAATACTAGAATAATACAAAATAAAAGCAAGGGAAATTGGTCAAATCTTCACAGCTTGCGCTGGGCATTGTAGCACCTGACTAACAGGCGCATTTGGTGGAAGAGACCCTCAAATACATAGTCCCACTGCCACTTACATTCACAGACAAGAAATGTCTTTGCATTATTTCCCCTTTTTAACGTCATCAAATCCCATCTGTAAAATCTATCTCCTTCTGTACCTTCCATTATGTCAGTAAAGATGAACTATATAAAGTGAGCTTTCTGAGCCATATTCCAGCCGCGCACAAGAAGCATTGTGAATCATCGGTTGGCCCTTGAAGATCTGGGCTTTTAGACAGTTGTGGTCAGGTGAGGTCTCACTCATCTGAAAGCTTTCTACTTTATTAGATGATTATTATATTTATGTGGGACCTGCGGTTTAATGCCGGGTCATATAACATGGCACTTTACTTGAACTGTTCATTCTTTAAGTCTTGAACGCACAGCTTTTACGTCTTGGCTACTTTTTCCGAGAAGCAAATATAAGATAAAAGGTGTCACCGCAGGCTTCAATGATGATGAGCCTTGGCTCTGCTGTTATACGATATCTAAGATAGTCATGTCATGATTATAGAGCTATATCCTTGGAAATAATAGCCATCATTCTCATCCCTTTGTACTTCATTCTGCTCCACAGAGTTTGCCGCCTGAAGGTGGATCCTGACTGCCATTTATTGAAGGGCTTTTACTCTTGACATCTTCGCGCAGTGTCATGTCTAACCCCTTCATTTTGTTTATCTGGCATATCAATCTGGACCCATTTTTTGTACAATTGGGCAAAGTTTTTGTATTATAGACAATTTTCATTTCTTGACCCTTTGTAGTTTTCACACATTAATGGCCTAATTGGAATCTCCTTGGAATAGGATATTATTTGCTTTCTTTTAATCTTGTTTTTTTTTTCTAGTTCTTCTTAATCACATCCTAATTTGGCTGTTAGGAAGTAAATACAAAGGATTTATTGATTTGCCCAGTGCCAATTGACTTTTCTTTTTTTTTCCATATGACCATAACTTGTAATCCCAAAAACCTTGAAGTCAACTTTATCTCATGAAAATTGCCTTTGTTGTGTGTCTACGTAATTAGCTTCTAATCTGTCTAATATGTTATTGTTTTATAACTATGCATTATAAAATAAAGAATGTGTACAGAAATAGGATATCATGATTCATAACTCAACATGATAACTTTTCACAGAAAGTTATCTGATATGCACAGGATCAAGATAACTTATAGTAACCTGTCAGGTCCCCTCTGCCCTCCAACCCAGCAGCATTGATACCTGTATGCCCAAATTCCCTCCCTAACCAGCCCTGTATAACGCTATTCACTAGTATGAATGTTTAAAAAGAAAATAACTTAGAAACTTTGCTTTCCCTATACTAATAAGGGCATTGACTAGTCGAAGGGACGTTACTTCCCCAGACTAGTCGGCCCTCTTCCCATGTTATCATTCACCTGTGGGTGTAGTAACATGATTTCCATGAGCCAGCATAACTAATGAAAGCCAACTAATGAAAATCTTGCGCATGTGAGTGGCTCATTTTGGGCACGTCCGGGTACATCTCAGAAACAGAGGGATGGCTTACTATTCAATCTAGTGAGCGGTCAATCTGAAGACAGTGGGGCTGGACAGGAAAGAGAGCCAGGGAGGCAGAGGCTTGGGAAAATGCTAAACACTCTTAGAGCACTTAGAGGTTGGCCACGATTTGTACATTGATGGCCTATCTTTAGGATGGTCAACAATGTTTGATCGGCACCCCTGGCGACACCTACAGTCAGGGCCAGAAATATTTGGACAGTGACACAAGTTTTGTTATTTTAGCTGTTTACAAAAACATGTTCAGAAATACAATTATATATATAATATGGGCTGAAAGTGCACACTCCCAGCTGCAATATGAGAGTTTTCACATCCAAATCGGAGAAAGGGTTTAGGAATCATAGCTCTGTAATGCATAGCCTCCTCTTTTTCAAGGGGCCAAAAGAAATTGGACAAGGGACTCTAAGGGCTGCAATTAACTCTGAAGGCATCTCCCTCGTTAACCTGTAATCAATTAAGTAGTTAAAAGGTCTGGGGTTGATTACAGGTGTGTGGTTTTGCATTTAGAAGCTGTTGCTGTGACCAGACAACATGCGGTCTAAGGAACTCTCAATTGAGGTGAAGCAGAACATCCTGAGGCTGAAAAAAAAGAAAAAATCCATCAGAGAGATAGCAGACATGCTTGGAGTAGCAAAATCAACAGTCGGGTACATTCTGAGAAAAAAGGAATTGACTGGTGAGCTTGGGAACTCAAAAAGGCCTGGGCGTCCACGGATGACAACAGTGGTGGATGATCGCCGCATACTTTCTTTGGTGAAGAAGAACCCGTTCACAACATCAACTGAAGTCCAGAACACTCTCAGTGAAGTAGGTGTATCTGTCTCTTAGTCAACAGTAAAGAGAAGACTCCATGAAAGTAAATACAAAGGGTTCACATCTAGATGCAAACCATTCATCAATTCCAAAAATAGACAGGCCAGAGTTAAATTTGCTGAAAAACACCTCATGAAGCCAGCTCAGTTCTGGAAAAGTATTCTATGGACAGATGAGACAAAGATCAACCTGTACCAGAATGATGGGAAGAAAAAAGTTTGGAGAAGAAAGGGAACGGCACATGATCCAAGGCACACCACATCCTCTGTAAAACATGGTGGAGGCAACGTGATGGCATGGGCATGCATGGCTTTCAATGGCACTGGGTCACTTGTGTTTATTGATTACATAACAGCAGACAAGAGTAGCCGGATGAATTCTGAAGTGTACAGGGATATACTTTCAGCCCAGATTCAGCCAAATGCCGCAAAGTTGATCAGGACGGCGCTTCATAGTACAGATGGACAATGACCCCAAGCATACAGCCAAAGCTACCCAGGAGTTCATGAGTGCAAAAAAGTGGAACATTCTGCAATGGCCAAGTCAATCACCAGATCTTAACCCAATTGAGCATGCATTTCACTTGCTCAAATCCAGACTTAAGACGGAAAGACCCACAAACAAGCAAGACCTGAAGGCTGCGGCTGTAAAGGCCTGGCAAAGCATTAAGAAGGAGGAAACCCAGCGTTTGGTGATGTCCATGGGTTCCAGACTTAAGGCAGTGATTGCCTCCAAAGGATTCGCAACAAAATATTGAAAATAAAAATATTTTGTTTGGGTTTGGTTTATTTGTCCAATTACTTTTAACCTCCTAAAATGTGGAGTGTTTGTAAAGAAATGTGTACAATTCCTACAATTTCTATCAGATATTTTTGTTCAAACCTTCAAATTAAACGTTACAATCTGCACTTGAATTCTGTTGTAGAGGTTTCATTTCAAATCCAATGTGGTGGCATGCAGAGCCCAACTCGCGAAAATTGTGTCACTGTCCAAATATTTCTGGACCTAACTGTAGCTTCCCACCAATCCATTGTATCAGCTGCTAGCAGTGGCAGCAGGTAGCTAGAAATGCTAATGGCAATCTTGCGCACGGCTCATTTCGGACACATCTTTGCGTTTCAAAAGCGGGTGGATGCTTCTCGGCTTCATTTACTGCACATGATGGCCCACTGGAAGTGTAGATTTGACGGCTCACTTACACGTCCTCTGAATTTCCAGTCATGTGCAGTGCACCTAATGAAGCTGGGAAGCGTAAACCCTGCTTTTGAGGCACACTGAAACAGCTAAAATGAGCTGCGCGCATGTGCAAGAGTTCCATTACCTATCATGTTTTCACATCCACAGGAGCGAGATAACACAGAAAAAGAGCTGACTAGTCTGGGGAACGAATACCCTTGCGACTAGTCAAGGCCCTAATTAGTATAGGGACAGTGAGCTTTATAAATCAGTTTTTTCTTAAGCATTCACATTAGTGAATAGTGTTATACAGGGCTGCTTAGTAAGGGAATTTGGGCATACAGGTACAGTGCCTTGCGAAAGTATTAGGCCCTTTTGAATTTTTCAACCTTTTCCCACATTTCAGACTTCAAACAAAAAGATATTTTAATGTTATGGTGAAGAATCAGCAACAAGTGGGACACAATTGTGAAGTTGAACGAAATTTATTGCTTATTTTAAACTTTTGTAAAAAAGAATAAACTGAAAATTCGGGCGTGCAAGATTATTCGACCCTTTTACTTTCAGTGCAGCAAACTCACTCCAGAAGTTCATTGAGGATCTCTGAATGATCCAATGTTGTCCTAAATGACTGATGATGATAAATATAATCCCCTGTGTGTAATCAAGTCTCCGTATAAATGCACCTGCTCTCTAATAGTCTCAGTGTTCTGTTTAAAGCACATATAGCATCATGAAGACCAAGGAACACAACAGGCTGGTCCGTGATACTGTTGTGGAGAAGTTTAAAGCCGGATTTGGTTACAAAAAGATTTCCAAAACTTTAAATATCCCAAGGAGCACTGTGCAAGCGATCATATTGAAATGGAAGGAGTAGAATAGCACTGCAAATCTACCAAGATCCGGCCTTCCATCCAAACTTTCATCTCAAATAAGGAGAAGACTTGTCAGAGATGCAGCCAAGAGGTCCATGATCACTCTGTATGAACTGCGGAGATCTACAGCTGAGGTGGGAGAGTCTGTCCATAGGACAACAATCAGTCGTACACTGCACAAATCTGGCCTTTATGGATGAGTGGCAATAAGAAAGCCATTTCTCAAACATATCCATAAAAAGTGTTGTTTAAAGTTTGCCACAAGCCACCTGGGAGACACCAAACATGTGGCAGAAGGTGCTTTTGTCAGATGAAACCAAAATCGAACTATTTGGGCACATTGTCAAACGATATGTTTGGCGTCAAAGCAACACAGCTCATCACCCTGAACACACCATCCCCACTGTCAAACATGGTGGTGGCAGCATCATGGTTTGGGCCTGCTTTTCTTCAGCAGGGACAGGGAAGATGATTAAAATTGATGGGAAGATGGATGGAGCCAATTACAGGACCATTCTTGAGGAAAACCTGTTGGAGTCTGCAAAAGACTTGAGACTGGGACGGAGATTTGTCTTCCAACAAGACAATGATCCCAAACATAAAGCAAAATCTACAATGAAATGGTTCACAAATAAACATATCCAGGTGTTAGAATGGCCAAGTCACAGTCCAGACCTGAATCCAATCGAGAATCTGTGGAAAGAGCTGAAAACTGCTGTTCACAAACACTCTCCATCCAACTTCACTCAGCTCCAGCTGTTTACAAAGGAAGATTGGGCAAGAATTTCAGTCTTTCGATGTGAAAAACTGATAGACACATACCCCAAGAGACTGCAGCTGTAATCGCAGCAAAAGGTGGAGCTACAAAGTATTAACTTAATGGGGGAAAATAATATTGCACACCCCACTTTTCAGTTATTTATATAATAAAAAAGTTTAAAATAAGCAATAAATTTCGTTCAACTTCACAATTGTGCTCCACTTGTTGTTGATTCTTCACCATAACATTACATTTTAACATTTTTATCTTTATGTTTGAAGCCTGAAATGTAGGAAAAGGTTGAAAAATTCAAGGGGCCCGAATACTTTCGCAAGGCACTGTGTGAATGCTGCTAGTTTTGACAGCATAGGGGATCTGACAGGTTTGCTTTAACATCGCATTCACTGATGTCCATTTAGGAGTCAAATCAAATTTTTACGTGCCGTGATATTCCTTTGCTGTAGTCAAGATAACCTTTGTTATATCTGTACCCATAACATGATAGGCTAAGGGTGCATTTACACTGGCCAACCATGGCCGTTTAAGAACATCTAGGCCTATTGGCAGTTGTTTAATTCCCTGTTTAGATAGATTGACTGCATTTCCATGTGCACAGAACAATTATTACTTTGGTGCGCATAGAATATCATTGTTCTCAGCAGCATGTCATGTGTACATGGCAAGATGTGCTGTCCAGAAAGGTGACTTTTTAAGCAAGTTTACAAATCGTTATTCCTATAACATGAGTGTTTTGCTCATTTATTACGTAATTGGTGACACCTTTACATGGCCAATAATTAGTTCTAAGCTTTCCTAAGTTTCCCAACTATTGGCCTGTGAAAATGCACCTTAAAACTACCATTTCTTGTTCAAATGATTTTTATTAGGTTTTGTAGTTAACAAATCTTGAAATCATGCTTTACAAAATTTAAGGACTTATAGATAGTAAAGCAAGGTTAAGAAAATGCACATATTTTGACCCTCCAGTTTGTTAGTGTTGATACATCAAGCAGTATATTTTGTTGGTCAAAACTACCATTTCTTTGCTATCAAAACAGCCCCATTCGGAGAAAAGTGATTTTTTAGCAAGTTTACAAATAGTTATCCCTAAAGCGGGCTTTACACGCAACGACATCTCTAATGAGATGTCGTTGGGGGTCACAGAATTCGTGACGCACATACGGCCTCATTAGCGACGTCGTTGCGTGTGAAACACAGGAACGACCTGTTAACGATCAAAATTACCAAATCGTTGATCGTTGTCCAGTCGTTCCTATCCCGATTATCGTTGCTGTTGCAGGTACGATGTTGTTCGCCGTTCCTGCAGCAGCAAACATCGCTATGTGTGACACCGCAGGAACGAGGAAGAACCTCGTACCTGCTGCCGCCCGTAATGAGGAAGGAAGGAGGTGGGCGGGATGGTCAGCCCGCTCATCTCCACCCCTCCGCTTCTATTGGGCGGCCTCTTAGTGACGTCGCTATGATACTGAACGAACCACCCCCTTAGAAAGGAGGTGGTTCGCCGGCCACAGCGACGTCGCTAGGCAGGTAAGTATAGTGTGACTGTTCCTAGCGATGTTGTGTGCCACGAGCAGTGATTTGCCCGTGACTCACAACCGACGGGGGCGCTAGCGATGTCGATGTGTGTAAAGCCTGCTTAACACATGTTTTGCTTTATGAGCATTCCTAAGTTTCCCAATTATTGACCAGTGTAAATTCACCTTAAAACTGCCATTTCTTTGCCACCAAGCCAACCCCATTCAAAGATGCAAAATAGATATTCAGTCATACAAATGTTTACAAGATATTTGCCTTATGTGAAAATACCCTTAAACTGCGATGATGTGTTTTATTTCTTATATCCTGGCCATCTATGATGGAGGTTCAAGGTGTTACATCCAGAATGTGCAGCAGTCTGAACGAGAGCTTGTGTAGGGTTACGTATTAGGTATCTGAGCCTATAATGGGCAATATAACATTAAGCGGCTGAGTATCTACAGTAAAATAAAATATGCAAAGCATAGCGCCAAGCATTTATCACTTTCATTTCCCTACTTGGTATTCAGAGAGATTTCATCAAGGGAAGAACATGTTTCATGACTACATTTCCGCAGACCATACACAATAGTTATCAGGCCTTGATCAAGATATTTCCGGCAAAACCTTCCAGATAATGTTTACATCACTGGCTATGCATGTATACATCAATGCTGTAGGATTAATACATCTCTTCCTACAGCTGTTCAGATTAATATGAGGTTGGCAGATATCCAGTCCGGAGCTCAGTGCCTCACAAATCATCTTCAAGAACAACAGTTAATTTTTGTTTTTTTGAAAGCAACCATGAAATGCGATCGGTTTCAGCCTCTTCATTCCCATGAATATTTAGAATTGGCACCTAGACTAAGACTTTGTGAATATCTTGGGATACAATTTCTATAAAATGTAGCTACAATTTTATCAGCGGAATCCGATGACAGGACATCCATAGTATCTGAATTCTTCTATGTTCTCCTTCCAATCCATCATCCCGCCGGTCACCCACCTCTCTACACCCTGTTGTAGCCACATAGCCGAAAAAGGAAATGTTGCTCTGCTTTTGTGTAGTTTTTCATTTGGTGGTGTGTCAAATAAAGAACTCACTGTCTGCAACTAAAATATCCTTGAGTGCTGTATCTATCTCTTGACTACAATATTAGGACCTGCAGTAGAGTAGTCCTACCGGCAGGCACCGGTAAACTTTCAGATGTGCTGTCATCCATCCTCTTGAGTTTTGGTGCATTATACATCTGATCAAAAGGCTTTCTTGGCCAATAAACGATTTTCCTCCAAAAAATAAAAACCCTATCCTCTCTTGCCTGAAGATGCTCTGTTTATGGCTGTCTATATGTGGATGGAGACCCAAACTGCCCAATCGTTGACTTCAATTGGGTTTCAGGTCAAGTCCGGGTCCAGAACTGAACTTTTATCTAAAGTCCGGCTGAAGCCTGAGAACCTGAACTTCCAGGGGTCTGATCATCTCTATAAATGTCAAATATATATGTGAGGGACTATAAGCACATCATCATCATTATCATAAAAAATATATAATTGCCCTTACACCTTAAGTAGCTTCTTTGGCTAAAGTATACTTCTTTACTTACCCATGGACGTGAATGTTCTCCACAAAAAAAATAATTTGGTTTCAGTGGTGAAAGAGTAGAAAGCTGCTGCCAGACACCTGTGACAGCAGCTTATCTCCTAAAGAAATAATAGGATTAAACATTGAATTGGGATCCCATTCTTTATCTACCTCAACATCAACTGTTGGGGATGGTCAGGAGGCCCCAAGACACATTCGATGATCAGCTATTTCTGCCAGTGACAGCAAATTTGGCTGACTTTAATCTGAGGTTAATGGAACCCTTTAGTTATGTTTATGACAAACCATTTTTTTCTTTTTAAATATTAATTGAATCCAAAATATCATCCTTCCCCTTCTGATCACTAACCAAAGGTCTCATTACTACAAGAAGAGCAGCCTTATATGGATTAATTTTATTACTTAATAATACTGTAGACATTCCCCATTGGTCAAGTTGGCTGCAAATGGCTGCAAATTGTGGCTTGGGGGTTAAAAGGTTGAACACAACTATCTTCAACAATACAACTAGTTAACCTTTCCAATGTTTTAAGTTGCAACTAGAGATGAGCAGACCCTTGGAAATTCAGTTCGACTACTTCAGCCGGACTTTAGCTAAAGTTCAGTTTGGGACCCGGACTTGACCTGAACCCCAATGGAAGTCACTAATTGGGCAGTTTGGGTCTCTGCCCACATCCATCCAGCCATAAATAGGTCACTTCCACTGGCGGGTGGGAGGGTTTTTCCTTTTTTGGGGGGGGGAAGAGGTGCACGCATCATATCATGTTGTTCTTACTTCCAGTGCGAGCTGCTCAAACACTGCAAACGACTTGCATTAGGCTGAGTACCAAGTGTACCCGAGCACAGTGATGCTTGCTGGAGGAGTTTGCTAACATAAAGCACCTGAACTCCAAATCGGAACTCTGTCTTTTTGTAAAGTCCGTGTTTGGAATGAACACCAAACCTCGGGTTTGCTTATCTCTAGTTGCAACCAACCAAGTTGATTTATACTTTTCTTGTTCTAACAAAACTTTTAAAAACATTCGCATCAGTATGAAAAGCCAAACCAAAAAGGGAAAGTCCTCTTCTTTACACAACGTTGGAACAGGGAAGTTTCACAACTGAGTATTATTTTGTTATCTTACTTATTACTTTGTCAACGTTAGCAGAGTTGGAATAGAATAGAAGCGATAATTACCAGTTACAATTATGATGTTTACGTAAATTTAAATGATGCAACTGTTTTTTATGTAGCGTTAAGACATTCTGGGATATTCTAAAAAAAATATGTTCTCGTTGTGCTCCATCTTGTTGTGACGGCTTTATGTAAGTCCTTACTTGTAAGTTTAAAACTTTCCTGAAAGTTCTGAACATTATTTTCCTCCCTAGGAGACTAGAACAAAACGCAATCAAGGTCATACCTCCGGGGGCTTTCTCACCATATAAAAAGCTAAGGAGAATGTAAGTAATAATTCTAAACTAGAACTTTAATGGTAGTGACAGGTATCCAAAAATATTCCCCATGAGCTTTTCACAGATGGTCGATTAGCAAATATTATGGTTTGAGCGCCTCGGACATGGGTCTTCTTCTCCTGTTAATCATCGGTAATGTTGTTTTATGGGTATATAATACCTTACTGTTATTTATTAAGCCTGTTCTGCCCATGTGTTGATGTGAATTAATACTCCAATAAATGTGGCTACATAAGTTTCCGTTAGGTGTAAATTGATGTAATTTGTCAAAATTTGGAGATGTATAAAAGATCAATTTATATAGCAGTTCATAAAGTAATAGTATATTGCAGCTGGATAACCTTGTAAAGTCTTTTTCATTTTTAGTATATTAGATCTGCTAACTCTTAATAATAGAAGGAGGCTTCATGTAAAGAAATGAAGGAAAACTAGGCGAGGGAGCAGGATACTTTTTGGTGGAGGCTGTTTCCAGATTTCACCAAGCCCAAACTAGACTTGTAGATTTGGTGAACTTGATTGTAAGAGAAGACGGGTAATCATAATCTCCTTTTAGCTGAACTTTAATGTATTTGTTCAAAATTCAAAGAGTTTGGAAAAAAAATAATCTTAATATTGGTCTTAAGGGGGTGGCTCACTACTCTGGAAAAGTGGCCACATCCCTGTAAAACTAATAGGGAAGGCTTTTTCTAAATACCTTTTTCAGCCAATTCTGCCTCAGAGTGGTGGTATTGCGGTCCGTTAATCCCCATGACTGACACCCCCCCGCACTCCGTGACCTCTGAGATCTGGTGATGTCACGTCAACTTCCAGTTGACCTGACATCACCAAGCCCCACTTCAGTCTTCCTGAGTGACTGGGCTGTGGGCGGAGTTTGACCGGTCATCACAGCCAACATGTTGCGCGTTCTGTCCTTCGCTGCAGTGCGCCTCAAGCAGAAGCGATGCTGGGCTGTGACGCTGGGCGGTGACGAGTGGTGAAACACCGTCCATAGCCCAGTCACTTAGATAGACTGTAGCCAGGCTCGATGATGTTGGGTCAACTGGAAGTTGAAGGGACATCACTGGATCTCAGAGGTCACGGAGACAGAAGGTCACTTCACGGGGATGAGCGGACTGCAATAGCGCTGCTACAAGGCAGAATTATTTGAACAAGGTATTTAGAGAAAGCCTTCCCTATCAGTTTTACAGAGATGTGGCCACTATTGCAGAGTTTTGAACCACCCCTTTAACTAGGACCAGGGATATGGAGATCATTGTATCATTTGATGATATTTTGGTCTATGGCCATTATCCAATTAATTCCGAGAAACATATTTACCATGCTTTAAAATTATCCTCCATTGCTGGCCATTATCATTGGGTCATTATATTATTTAGGTGACAGAGTCACAGCATTCTTGGTAATTAAGCACAAATTTGAGTTTCCAAGGTCTCAAATACTTCAAAATTACACTTCTTCCTTATGAAACAACCAAATCGGTTGTATCCTGAGGAAGAAGTCAGAATACTTCGAAATACCTCAATGAAACCACATGCCTTCAACGTTTGTGCATTTGTCTCTTCTTACAATCAACACAACAGCTTGGAGATTTTACTAAAACTCCTATTTTCAACATAATTTGATTTGGGCATCAAGCTCTAATTCAAGTGCTACATGGAGACTTTTTTTGTAGTGCAACTTTTCCATTTCAACTATCCATCTATAGCTGCGGTCCACAAAAATACATGGAGTTCCACATCACTTTCGGCACTTTTCAGAGCTGCACTTACATATTTTAAAATCTCCCTAGAAAATGTAGGAAACCTTTACAATGAGATAGCTAAGTTATATGTGAGTGTTTATGTGCCGTAAACACAAATTATTTTCTATTTTCCAGTGATTTGAGCAACAACCAGATATCTGAAATAGCCCCAGATGCTTTCCAAGGGCTCCGATCTCTCAACTCTTTGTAAGTATAAATGATTCTGATCAAATTTAAAAGGAATCGGTCATCAGAATTGTGCTATGTAATCTTGACAAGATTATGATGTAGGGTCAAAAACTTTGATTTCAGGAATATGTCACAGTTTACTGGGTGCAGAAGTTGTGATACAGTTTTCTCTGATGGTTGGACTAGGAGGCTCAAGCCCAGTAGTCCTGTACTGATAATCTCCTGTTGACACATCACCATAATAAAGGTTTTCTTCTAAATCATGGTGCTCATTACATAGCAAAAACTTGCTGACAGATTCCGTTTCACTTTTTTTCTGGTATCCTCCCATAGTTGTGCGGTACATTCTGGTATCCAGTATTTCTCTCACTGAGAACAATCAATCACTTTTTTTTCTGGACACGTTTCATTAATATTAAAGAGAGTCTGTCAGCACAAAATGACTATCCAAACCAAGCAGATTTGCTCGGTGCACTCTTGGCATGGCCTAATCATTTCATTCTCACGCTCTCTTTTCATTTTATCTCCACTCCCTTCTTCTTGATTGATATCTCTCACTGTACAGGAGTCAAGGAAGGGCAGAGATAGATAAAAAGCAAATACTGTATTTTTTGTTTTTTAGATTATAAGATGCACCCCAAATTTAGAGTAAAAAAAAAAGAGTAAAAAAAAAAAATATATGGGGACCATCTTATAATATGGGGGTGTCTTACAAGGGGGGAGGGCGGCAGCAGTGGTGGAGTGGGGTTACAGGAAGCAGTGGCGATGCTGCGGGCGGAGATGTGGGTGTGACGGATGGTCACTGTGTGTGCTGTGAGGAAAGAGCATCCAGAAACTGTTGGTAGTTTGGCCTTCAAAGAAATGGCGCCCGGAGTCGGCACGTGCAGAGATTGAGCTATCAGCTCAATGACGAGCCGAGAGCTCATCTATGCACATCACTTCTGGGGCACCATTTTCCATAAGTCCGCTGCTGTGAGATCAATGCATCAGAGGCGACACATGAGATCTTGAGCTGAGAGCTAAATCTGTGCACGCGCCGACTCCGGGCCGCATTATTTGAAGCCCGCACCTCCAACAGTTTCAGGATGGACCCTACCTCATCCCCGGCAGCGAGCACAGCCTGACATCAGCATCAGCACCACCCATAGAGAAGCGCACAGCCCCTGAATCCTGTGACCCCCTCTCCACCATACCCCGGTGACCTACATTCGGCTTATAAGACACACACCCCATTTTCCTCCCAAATTTTTGGGAGGAAAAGTGTGTCTTATAATCCGAAAAATACGGTAAGTGGGAAGGTGCACTGAAGTGTTTGACCACACAAAGGGTGCACATAGCACCTGTGCTTTGTTTGAACGGTCGTTTTGTGCAGATAGACTACTTTTCATTCATAACTTGGTATCTGACCTGTACTAAAATATCAACTATAAGCTACAAATTAAATTCTGCCCTATCTCTGCAATGAAACTGAGGTCTGACTAATGCTTGTCTGGTTGGGTTCGTAAACTGACAATAAATCATATTCGGCGCTGTGTCATAATTCTACCATGTATTGATCCCTGTTCCCATGCTTGCAGAATATTCTGATTTATTATTTATTGTTGTAATACACTTAGTGAGAAAACACGAATGTACAGCAGTAAATCACGCACAGACAGAGGAACGCATATTTGCGCCTTCATTTAGACTTGGGAGAAATAGGATCATAAAATATTTAGTAATGACTAATTGATTAAGTTCTATGGAGAGAAAATCTAATTAAAAGCTTTCAGCAAGGGGATGCGCTAATCAAAGTGAGGAATCCCAGCGCCTAGACTGTCATGTGAGTGTGAAGGGCGTCCAGCAGAGGAAAGACGCGAAGTTGTGCAAAGATCCCTACCTACCATCTGCTAGGTATAACATTGATGTCTTCCCTGTGTACCAAAGGGGGGTTTTGGGGCTCCTTAACACTAGAACTACTGGACTCGTGACACCTATATAGAAATACATGGTGCAAAGTAGTCAAAATGACTACCTCAATAGTTCTAGTGTTAAGCACCAGAGAACATGTGTATCTTACATCTACAAATCCCTACAGGCACACCTTTGGCTCCTAGCCACTTCTACGTTGAGCTCTCCACACATTAGGAGGAGAATTCCAAATTAAAGGGGTGGTTCACCCATATTTTTTATTGTCTAGTTCGATATTATATTGAGAAACAATGTTTCTCTCAAATTCCTTATGTTGGCAATAGTGCCTGTGAGTGGCGCTATTGCAGACCGCTGTTCCCCGCTCCGGTGACGTCACGTCAAGTTCCACACACGTCACATCCCTGCGGCTGGCTGCAGTCTTCCTGACTCACTGAGCTGTGGGCGATGTTTCACCGCTTGTCACAGCGCAGCGCGTCTCCTGCTTGCAGCGTTCTTCTGTGAGGAAGGAGGGAGCAGGGAGCAGATGGGCTGTGACGAGCGGTGCAACACCGCCCACAGCTCAGTGAGTCAGGAAGACTGCAGCCCGCCGCAGGAATGTGACGTGTGCGGAACTTGACGTGACGTCACCGGAGCGGGGAACAGCGGTCTGCAATAGCGCCACTCACAGGCACTATTGCCAACATAAGGAATTTGAGAGAAACATTGTTTCTCAATATAATATCTAATTAGACAATAAAAAATATGGGTGAACCACCTCTTTAAGCCATGCTCCTGTATATGTAGGAACAAGGACTCCATAAGAAGGTGAGACCCAGGAGACACACAACTAGTCTCTGGGAATAGCCATTAAGTAAGACGTTGACACAAGTATATTCATATATCTGAGAAGATTTCTCCAAGATGTCTCTGCTCTTTGGAGTTCTTGGGGCTTAAAGAGGACCAATCTGCAGGCAGTAAGATGCTGATTGCAGGCATACCTATTAAAGAAATGTCCGATGATTGGTTGATTAAATATCTTTAATCAAAGTTGCAGAAATGCACTGCAATTTGATTGATGTGTGCAACTTGGGCGGGTCTTTGTGGGTTGCGTCCTCAAGTTTATTCCTCCTCCGGCGTCCTCCTGGCTTGCCCCCTTTTCCTTAATTGAATATCTCACCGCCATTGCTGTTGTTCATAGCGCGTGCACAAACTAAATTTATTTAAAAAATTTTTTTAGAACTACTAAAATATTTTTCATCATTTCAATAAAAGGAGTTTGGTTTCGCTATAATCGTACTGTTGGACAATCACGTTTTCAGGTCATTTTATCATACAATAAATGCTTTATCTAAAGCGGAAGCTATTTTCCTTGTGGAGACTGACACACCATTCCAGCATGCCAGTGGTGAGGAGACTTTAACCCGCAATGCTCCTCTGGGAAATATACAAATTGTCTCTTCAATGAGGAAGTAGACGAATTATAATGCCACCTATTTGTGGGAGCAATCCTAAAAGTCAAAATTGACCCTTTAACGAGCCTTGTCATATGACTTAGGATTTATGCCAGATCAGAACCTCAATATGCAGACCGTGTTTCAAGATGGTTGTCCCTCATCAGTGCAAAGTATGAGATCTGATCTTGCTGTATGAGAAGCTAAGATGGGGTCTAAAGGGGAAGCTATTCTCCTGGCGGAGATTGACACACCATTCCAGCATGCCAGTGGTGAGGAGACTTTAAGCCGCAGTGCTCCTCTGGGAAATATGCAAATTGTCTTTTCAGTGAGGAAGTAGACGAATTCTAGTGTCACCTATTGGAGGTAGCAATCCGAAAAGTCAAAAGTGACCCTTTACGAACCTTGTCATATGACTTAGAATTTATGCCAAATGAGAACCTCAATATGCAGACATGGTGTTTCGGGATGGTTGTCTCTCATCAGTGCAAAGCATGAGATCTGATCTGGCTGTATGAGGGGCTAAGACAGGGTCTAAAGGGGAAGCTATTCTCCTTGCGGAGACTGACACACCATGCCAGCATGCCAGTGGTGAGGAGACTTAAAGCTGCAATGATCCTCTGGGAAATATGCAAATTGTCTCTTCAGTAGAGTTCACTAGAATTTGTCTACTTCCTCACTGAAGAGGCAATATACAATGAATACTGTAGAAACAACCCCCCCCCAAAAAAAAACCAAACAATGGTAAAATTGCATTTTGTTGACCCATTTATGCTGTTTTATTTTTTTTTGTATTCACTACATTGTATGGTAAAGTGGATGGTGTCATTCAAAACTTCAATTTGTTCCACAAATAATAGACAAAAAAAATCAACATAAAAATAGAAAAAAATCAACATAAAAATAGAAAAAATCAACATAAAAATAGAAAAAATCAACATAAAAATAGAAAAAAAATCAACATTAAAATAGAAAAAAAATCAACATAAAAATAGAAAAAAAAGTTCCAACTCTTAGAAGAAGGAAAGGTAAAAGTGCAAGTGTGAAAACAAAAAAATGAAGGATAACGGGTCATTGTTGGCTTCTACGATCAATAGGGGAGCACTTTGTTTTCGTTCCTCTTGAAAAGGCTCTTTGCATACATTTTTTGGAATATTAGTACATTTTTGGAATTGGAAGGGTAAGGATTTATGAGCTGCCTCAGCAATAAAGATAAGCCAACTATAATTTACAGCTCTGTGATGCCCATTATCTTACATTGGCGCACCGTCAAATATTAGCATTGCTGACAGGCATAATTTATGCCCTGTTATATTATATTATAGTTTCCATAAATACCCTACGCAGTTGTCTAGCAATCCATCTGATGTCCTTCACGGACCTGCGCGTTAGTGAATTACTGGCCAGCAGATCTCTACACGATTCCTGTATTCCTGGGATCAGAAGTGTCTTCATTCTGTCTGCTTTCTGCTTTTCTTATGTCTGTAGGCTCCATAATGTGTGAATAACCCCGTGCGGACAGTTATTAATATCCACATACCGCGTGATAGGTAATAGTTACTACACCCAACAGCCACCCCATAAACACCAGTCACTTAGACAAATTAGCAGACATTAGCCGAGCCTCATTTTCCTTGAGGTTGATAAATTCGTTCCACACGGGAAGATTTGTCAAATAATTTTTCTTCGCAACAATCATTTTCCACGTTCCTTTTCCATGACAGCTTGTATATGTTCCCGGTGCAGAAAATAGGATTTCGTACACTACAAGATTCATGAATATGGAACCTTTGAAGTGATATTTTGCATCTCTTTTTTACATTTTTCCTCTTCCATAAACACACTACAACTAATCCAAATCTCTCCGCACCAAGACAGGCAGAGTAGATCCATGTTCCCATGTACTAATTATTTTATGAAAAGTGAGATAAGCTTCTTCCATCTGTTATATTTAAGAACTGACCCATGTCAGGATTCTGTTGTCCTTCTACAGATTGACCACTAGTGGCTGCTATTATTCACTTTGCGAAATCTTTCTGCAGTTCCACTCCTCACCACTGGAGGCTGTTATTGTGTTCTGCAGTCTCCCTTTAGTACAGGGTCGGGAACCTTTTTGGCTGAGAGAGCCATGAACGCCACATATTTTAAAATGTAATTCCGTTAGAGCCATACTCATCAGAGGGGAGCGGCGGTGGGGGAGCGGCTCAGAAGGTTCCAGGAGGCAGGGTAGGTGATGCTGCGGGCACGGAGGAGGGGGTGTCGTGACTCAAGAGGGTCAGTGTGCAGAGGGTCGGCGATACTGCTGTGGGCTTGTGGGGTGTCAGGTGGCGGGTGCCATTGATCTGCTAGCAGGCTGCTTTCAATTTCCCACAGTTGACAAGATCGACTTCAAGAAAATGGCCGTGGCACTTGCGCAGATCGACGCGATGGACTTCAATAAAATGGCCATGGAGTCCTATCTGCGTACTCGCCGCCTCTGCAGCCATTTTCATGAAGTCGATCTTGTCAACTGCGGGAGATTCAAAGCACCCTGCAGTCCGCGGGCTCGCCACCGCGACACCCCACGAGCATGCACTATCGCCGACCCTGTGCCACCACTGTAAGCCGTATGCGGTTTGTAAGACACACCCTCATTTTTCCCCCAGTTTTGGGGGAAAAAAGTGTGTCTTACAAACCGTAAAATACGGTATTTTTTTATTAAATATTTGTCTGCGAGCCAGATGCAGCCATCAAGAGCCACATCTGGCTCACAAGCCATAGGTTCCCAACCCCTGCTTTAGTAAGATGGCCGATATTGAAACGTGGAAGCCATCTTGTTTCCTGTTTGGGCCTACATAAAGACACATGGAACATTCACTCATTGCTAGAGTATTGTGTCTAGGCTTCTGCCTAGATCCAGTCTCCAGGTCCTGAGAGTTGTCTAAGGGCTCACTCACACAAGCGTATAAATCAGACGAGTGCAGTCAATAAAAACGGATAGCACTAGGACCAATGTTATTCAATTACACAGGATTTTTTCAGCTGCATTCGGAATGAGAAAAAGATAGCAGCATTCTATCGGATGCCATACGGTCTCTCGTTTAAGGGCATACAAATTAAAGGTTAGAAAATTGCAAACTTTTCTAAATTTTTGTCAAATTTCCTTTATTTTACGGAATAAACGTAAAAAATATTTCCCTAAATTTACTAGTAACATAAAGTATATTGTGTCACAAAATAACAGTCTCAGACTCACTGGGATCCGTGTTCCAGAGTTTTTAAATTGTAAAATGTGTCCTGGTCAGGAAGATGAAAGGGGTTAAATTGACAAGCATGGCACGCTTTGCTGTTAGCATAGCACTCCTATACAATGCACACGGCACCGTTTTACCTGAGGTGTCTTTTCTGATGCCTTTTTGGTCGTCTTTTACAAGGGCTTTGACACCAGGGTCATTTGTTTTAGCGTTCTTTATATAAAATAGTCATAGCTCCGAAGTGAAGAACTCCAGAAGAATCAACAAGTCACTTCTTTTTGCTGCTTCATGGGCTTCAAAGCCGGAGGCAGCTTAAAGAAGTTCCAAAAGATGGAGCAAGTGCACAGCAAGTGGTTTTGACATTGCAGTAAAAATGATCCTTCTTTTTGAGCTTTTTGGAGGGGCTGCACTATGGATTCTAAGGAACAAAAAGCAAGACAACTAAATTGTTCAAGATCCTTTGGTTGAAGATTGCTTCATCTGTTCCAGACACAAGCAGTTGTGCTTCTGTGTGGAGAAGAAAGCAAAGTTGTTTTTTTGTTTTGTTTTTTTTTTAATCCTGGACCATCCCTTTGAAGGGTTATTCCTAAAACAGTACGTTATTCTATATGTATAATGTAGGGATTAACTTAGACTGCTCTCACACTGCGTTAAGTGGTCCCGTCGGGGCTTCCATCTGAACCCCCCGCAAAACGGATTTAGGATGCATACGCCGGCATGGCCATTGACTAGAATGCTGCAGATGGGGTCACCATGTGCTCTGCCTTGCATAATTTTCGGGAATATATGCTTTCTGAAGGCGGACACCCAGACATAGTAGACTGTGTCTGGGTGTCCGCCTGCAGAATATGTATACTCCCAAAAATGATGCACCACAGAGCACATGATGACCCCATCTGCGCCATTATAGTCAATGGCCCCACCGGCGCATGCGTCCGAAACCTATTTTGCTGAGGGTTCGGACGGAAGCCCTGACAGGACCACTGAACGGAGGTCAGAACGCAATGTGAAAGGGGCCTTACAGATTGCTGGCATCTAACCACTGGGACAACATTTTTGCAGAGTCCTCTCCGAATGGAATGGAGGGAAAAATGCTTAACCTCTTCTCCATTCACTGCTGGCAATTGTAGAGCGTTGTGCTCAGCTTTCTGCGGCAGTTCCATGGACCACAGGAGTGGAGGTTCCGCATCTCTAATTTATTCAAGATGGGGCTTTGCAAAACCCTTGTTCCTGGCCTCCTTCTCAGGATTACTATTGGTCCCAGCGATCTGATCCCCAGCAATTAGTAAATAATTCTATATCCTATGGAAAGGGGTATTATACCAAGCAAGTGCCAAAAGGTAAGAGAAGGGGACCTATACGTCTAGGGAACAATAATATGGTGACCCCAAACCAAACCTACCTTTGGTCCCTGGGGTCCCTCACCACCCTAGATAGGTTCCTCACCTATGCACTGAGCTGGATACCTGACCATAGGTATACCTAGTGCTGGACCCTAAGTAGGGAATGGGTGGGATGAGCTCTTCATTAACCCCACTAAATGCTAAAGGCTAAAGAAAGACACATGGGGAAAAAGCACAAACTACTTATTCACAGATGACACAGGCAGGAGTTCAGCAGGCTTCAGCAACCATACTACAGATGAGAGCAAGCCACCTTCTTGCAACTAGAGCTAGAATGAACTGAATAATATCACCAGCATCAGTCCAGGGGAAAAAGGGAGTATTTAAATACCAATACTGATGATCAGCAGCTGGGTGGAAGGCAAGCTCCTGCAGAGTTCAAAAGGGGGAGAGATGAAAATCCAGCAGGAAAGCTACCTATTACAATGAATACTGACAGCAGGAACAATAAAAAGTCAGGGAGCATTTTACGCAGCCAAACGCTGTGACCGAAACCACTTGACTGTCTGTCATCCGTGACACACCCGTGACAGGTATCTTACTATTTTAAATTCCATGGTTGATAAAGTAACCTTGATGAACATTGATTGTGAGGGGTAATAGGGCAACATGGTATTGAAATTATTAGCTCTATTGGGGCAATATTTGGAAAAATTATGCAAATTGCTAACCTAGGACAATCATAATATGTTGGATACCTACAGAGATTAAGGATGTTGTCAGTCATGAGATCGTCTCCAGTTTAACAGAAAGTAAATCCTGCATTTTCGTTATTATTTTTGCTCTAATTGCAGGGTTCTCTATGGAAATAAAATCACAGAACTTCCCCAACGTGTTTTTGAAGGATTATTTTCATTACAGTTACTGTGAGTATATCTGGATTTCTGTCTTTCCATTTACTGTCTTAGAAGTAAAAGGGTTAAATATAAGTTTTTAGATAATTGAATATAAATATTTTCATTCTCCCTATTTTTAACCTCCTGTTACATGACGCAATGTGTTCTCATGTCAACCACCGCTGGCATCTGAAGAGTTGATGGATGGAAACCCAGAACATTAAAAAACCACAAATTGTCTTAATTTATACCAGAACCAGACCATTAAGCCATAAATGAGAAACACACTGTTTTCATACACGCCAGCCTACAAATGATATGTGTGCTGTGTTTACCGCATGACCCTCAGTAGGTCAAATTTATCATCTACATCAATCGGGAATATTGTATACCATTTTATTGCTTCTGTCATATTCGGAATACTAATAGAACAGCTTCTCGAGGCAATGTGAGGCATAGACCGGTCATGCCACCAAAGTTATGTGGGTGACATATGAATCTTGGTGTATTTGTAGCTAAAGGCAAACTTTAATCAAGTCTTTAGGTCTCCATACACATTAGATCAACATTGGCCAAACCCGCTGATATCATAGAGATTGGCCAACAGTGTAATGTGTAAAGGGTCTCCCAAACTTTACCCCATCAGATGATATCAGGGGAGAGAAGGATCCATCATGTCCGATTTTTGACTGTTGGTCCATTTTACCTCCAACAGATAAGCAGTCGCCACAGCTCTGTCATGGGGAACACAGGAGAATATAGGGGAATCGGGCAAAATGGCTGTATCATTTATCCGACAGCTCTCTGTTCTGTCTGGCGGCTTTGAGCTGGCCATTAGACATAAGTGACTATGTAAAGCCCGCCGACACATCGTAAGTGACACACATCCGACATCGTAAGGTACCTTGTAGTGTGTGACAGCTACTTGCGATTGCGAATGAACGGTAAAACGTTCATCGCACGCACGTCGTTCATTCCTCATGACTTGAACGTCAGGTTGTTCATCATACCCGGGGTAGCACACATTGCAGTGTGTGACACCCCGAGAACTATGAACAGATCTTACCTGCAGCTCCCGGCCAGCAATGCGGAAGGAAGGAGGTGGCGGGATGTTTACGTCCCGCTCATCTCCGCCCCTCCGCTTCTATTGGCCGGCTGCCGCGTGACGTCGCTGTGACGCCGAACGTCCCTCCCACTCCAGGAAGTGGACATTCGCCGCCCACATCGAGGTCGTATGGACGGGTAAGTACGTGTGACGGGGGTTAATCGTTTGTGCGGCACATTCAATAAAATTGAACGTGCCGCACATACGATGGGGGCAGTTACGATCGCATACGATATCGTATGCAGAATCGTAACATATAAAGCAGGCTTTAGAGTAGACTCAGATTTTACATTTGCCACAATACGGATGTTTTGGAATTTGTTTATGCTCAGTCAACAAAATGTTGGCCACTGACCATTATTTTTTTTATAAAAAAAGGTAAAAAAACCTTATACTCACTTTCCCACTCACCCTTCCAGCCCCTGTGTTCCTCATCATCACCCATTTGGTCCTCGCTGCATCCTGTGATTAATGTAGCTTGTGCTGTAATCCCTGTTATGATGTCATGCTGCCATGAATGTTCATGGGCGTAAGAGACCCATGGATTTTAGCGGTGGGGATCAGAAGATGCGGTGAGCACCAGACAGTTGACTGTGAGGAGCGGAGGTGATGGAAAGGTGAATATGAAGATTTTTTTCAATTTTTTTACGCTATGATTATTATCCTCTGGGGTCCAGAAAGACCCTATAGCAATATTCCTCAACTCCAATCCTCAAGGCCCACCAACAGGTCAGGTTTTCAGGATTTCCTTAGTACTGCACAGGTGATGGAATTATTCCCTGTGTAATACTGATAAAATCCTGAAAGATGAACTGCTGGTGGGCCTTGAGGACTGCAGTTGAGAAACACTACCCTAGAGCAGTGTTTCCCAATTCCAGTCCTCAAGACCCACCAACAGTGCATGTTTTCAGGATTTCTTTAGATTGCACAGGTGATAATTTAATTACCTGCACAGATGATAATTCCAACACTTGCAGAATGCTAAGGAAATCCTGAAACAGGCACTATTGGCGGGCCTTGAGGACTGCAGTTGAGAAACACTGCCCTAGAGTATAATAAGGGACCCTAAATTCATGGAGAATAAGTTCTTTTTGAATCAAATGGACCAGGAAAAATCCGCATGACCAAGCCAATATCAGTTATGCTTGATCTGCTCATCACTACTGCCCATACAATGCAGATAATTGTTGGTCACTTGTTTGACAAACAGCTGTTCCTTCCAAACTCAGATGACAAAAGTATGTGAGCAAGGATGGTTGACCTTAGGGAGATCAACATCCACCACTGCGGAGACCCCATCACGTGTTTCTCAACGCAGTGATTCTAGAGCAATGCCCCCTGGGAAATATTCAAAGCAAGAAGGCCTGCGGAGACACCATCACATGTTTCTCAACGCTGGCAGGAAACTAGCCAGGTCTTTCACCGGGAAGGAACAACCACGGGAAGGGCAGTCTCCAGTCAAGGATACCACCTATGCCAAACATGGTATCCATCCACAGACAGCCATTTCGGGGTATTTGCCCCTCATCAGTGTGGAGTAGGAATCTGGCTAGTGGGAGCATTGCCTTGCTCACATAGTCTTTTACTAGGCAATGCTCCCACTAGCCAGATTCCTACTCCACACTGATGAGGGGCAAATACCCCGAAACGGCTGTCTGGATGGATACCATGTTTGGCATAGGTGGTCTCCTTGACTGGAGACTGCCCTTCCTGTGGTTGTTCCTTCCCGGTGAAAGACCTTGCTAGTTTCCTGCCAGTGTTGAGAAACATGTGATGGTGTCTCCGCAGGCCTTCTTGCTCAGATGACAAAAGGTCAGGAGCACAACTTTTGCCATGTTAATCCAGATATAGTAACATTTTAGTAAATAGAAGTCAACTGAAATTTTGCACAATCATTATGCTCTATATTACAATGAATTTCCTCAAAACATAGGCTTTGGTTTACCCAGGACAAAAGTTTAGTTAGTTGTCTGGTGTCGAAATATTCTTGCTAAGCAAAGTGGCTAATTGGCAACCTCCTTGGCACCATGCAAAGGACTGCATTCCTTTCTTCTCAGATAGACCGGAGTTCCACTTGCATATGACTCGCGTGAGTCTCGCATCACATCCCCCTGCACGGCCGCACGCTCTCCTGATAGGAGCGGGTCGGCTGCAGGTATTTTTATGCAGCTGAGACGCTAGTGTCCAGAGAGCATTAGGCTGTGTCAGGTGATGCGATGTGAGACTCACACAAGTCATACGCAAGTGGAACTCTGGCCAAAGTGTGAGGCTCCTAGAGATCCACCGACCCTAAAGTGATGACTTATCCTAGCCACGTACCATATTGTGACATAAGGAAACCTCTTTAAAGATGATTAGGGTAAAGGCACTCTTGTCTTCCCAATACCACGGTGGCTCAGAGGTTTACACTCTTGCTTTGCAGCGCTGGGGTCCTGGGTTCAGATTCCACCAAGGACAACATCTGCAAGGAGTTTGTATGTTCTCGCCGTGTTTGAGTGGGTTTCCTCCGGGTTCTCTGGTTTCCATCCACACTCCAAAGACATACTGATAGGTAACTTAGCTTGTGTGCCCCAATGGGGACAGTGATGATGTCCGTAAAGTGATGTGGAATATGATGGCCTTATATTAGCAATGCATAATTAATAATACACTCTTAATTATGCTAATGCTATAATATTTGATTTTTTTTTTCTTGCCATTCTTTTTCACATCTTTATGATTCCTTACATTTTTCCTGTTTCACACGGTGATCCCAGGATTGTTGTCTTGATCGCTTGCTCACTTGACCTGAACTCTTTACCTCCTGGCACCTATTTAATAGCACATTGCCACATGTGGGGATATCACGCCCGACCTGTGATTACTCTACTTTTCCTTTTGAAGTACTCATTGGCTCGTGGCCATCATGACTAATCTTGGTGTACTGCAGACTCTTCATCAGTTTTTCTCATCTACAATATGCAGTCATAAGCTACAAGGAAAACATTTTTATACCTGTTGAAAATCCCTCCCGCCGCACATCCAGTTTGTAAACCACTTGAAAGGAATTAGTATATCCGACAGCACCTTGGAAACCATACAGAAATGTTCTGCTTCAGCAAACAGTGTAATGTAAAGTAAGCAAATGAAAGCAATAAAAGCAAACCAGTAATAGGAGAAAGCCTACAGGCCAGAAACATTCCCTCCACGACAACCATGTACCTAAAACATTGTACATGTATTTATCTGAATTACTTTATGTTACCCTTATCTTGGGATTATTAGAACTAAATGAATCTAGCCTGTTAGGGCATTAAAGGAGTTGTCCGGGCTTGGGGAAAAAAGTCTGAGGTCACTATATGTGACTGCAGACAGGTGAATCATGACAGTATACAGCATGCACGCAATGTCACAATTCCCCAGTATTACCGGTGCTAGCGAGTAGCATGTGACCATGAGTATATGATTTAGATACTTGCAGTCACATGCAGTCTAGTCGGCACGTGATCGCAAATATCCACATTGCACACATGGTTTCAAGTGGCTGCCCATGAATCCTGGAAATCGTAACATAGATTGACTGCAGACTTTTTCCCAAGCTTGAACAACCCTTTTAATGATTCCCAATGGTGTTACCTTATGATTAGAGATGAGCGGACCCCTGGAAGCTTGGGTCGGCAGCTTCAACCGGACTTTAGATAAAGTTTGGTTTTGGACCCAAATGGAAGTCCCTAATTGAGCAGTTTGGGTCTTTGCCTATATACAGCCAACCAGAATGAGCGGACCCCTGGAAGTTTGGTTCGGGTGCTATAGCCGGATTTTAGATAAAGTTCGGTTTGGGACCTGGATTTGACCTGAGCTCCAATGGAAGTCACTAATTGGGCAGTTCGGATCTCTACCTACATGTAGCCAGCCATAAACTTTCGGTGAAGAGTGAGCGGGGTTTTTCCATTTTTATTTTTTTGGGTACACACTAAATCCGATAACTCTCTTGTTACTCCCAGTACGAACCGTTCAAACACTGCAAGCGGCTTGCACTGGGTTGAGCACCGAGTTTTCCCCAGCACAGCGATACTCGCACGAGTGGTCAGCATACGTAAAGCACCCAAAGTTCAAAACCGAACTCTTTTTTTTGCTTGTCTGTGTTCAGGCTGAACCCCAAACTTTGGGTTCACTCATCTCTACTTATGATGCCTTATGACAGCAGAAGACAACTCAACATGCAAGGCTACTTTAAGAGATCCGATCTACCTTTAAAAAACTGGTATCCAGGCTGTGTGCATCTTGTGATCACCATATTTAACACTTAACCACACAATCAAGTGCTAATAAAACTTCAGCAGCGGTGATCCTGACTGAGGATAATAGGTATAAAAGGACAACAATTCTTTAGCTTTCTATACCATTAGTTCACTAGAGGAACATAAGATTTCATCATTATATTCCTAACATTTCTTGAACTTTATGGAACTCCACCTTGATTATATGGCACAGTCCATAATAGATTTGATAAAAGAGAAAAAAGAGTTGCCCTTAAACTTTACGACCAGATGAACACAATATAACTTTGTAATTCATATTATCTTTGATTCATCAGATTGCTCAATGCCAACAAGATAAATTGTCTGCGGGTAGGTGCCTTCCAGGATCTGCACAACCTGAATCTCCTTTCTTTGTATGACAACAAACTTCAAACCATTGCCAAAGGCACATTCGCTCCACTGCGTGCCATTCAGACCCTGTGAGTATTTGTCCTGTTGTGGTTGTGGGGGGATTGTATGTATGGGAAATCAGTCTTATGGGGGGATGTTTTTGTTCTTAAATAATCCATCTTCTCTTTTGCATTCATGGTCAAAAATAGATGCCAGGTCATTTGCGAATAACATGTTAAATCATTCTCATTCACTCCTGAAAGGCATTTGGCTCAGAACCCATTTATCTGTGATTGCCATCTGAAGTGGCTGGCGGATTATCTTCATACAAACCCTATTGAGACCAGTGGTGCCCGTTGCACCAGCCCCCGTCGACTGGCAAACAAAAGGATTGGACAGATCAAAAGCAAGAAATTCCGCTGCTCAGGTAATTTACTTAGTTGAATTCCTTTCGCGTGCCAAAAAACAGTCGTAGATGGCTCAACCAAGCAATGGCTCCTCACTCCTGAATTATTAACATTGCATAATCTTCTCTGGTCAACTTTCTTCTAACGGGGAAGAAGAATTCTGCCTGTTTGCTCATATTAAGGGAGGACTTTACGCAATACTGCAACAAGACTTCTACCATCTTCTACGTAAAGCAATGACTTGGCACTGAGAATATTTTTTAAAATTTACTTGTTCTTGGCTGCTTCCATAGAGGTTCCTAATTCAGTGACTCATATTATTGTTACAGAATATAACAGTATTGCTATAGATTTTTTCCCTTATTTTATGAGATACACAGTTGAGTTGTGAGATATACAGTTGTGGCAGAGCTCATTGTGATATCAAAGTCAGCTATTAGTGGTAAATCAATTGCACAATCTTAACTTCCCAAAGCAAATTAGAGCAAAACCAGGTGAAACTATAAAATTTCATTGAGACTGGCCCAGTCTCTCTAGATAGATGATGTTCAGAGTGGTAGAGTGGAATTGGGCATGTGGCATTGCTCGATCTTTTGTTGTTAGGGAATATAAGCTGGTGTCATAGTTGTCTTATTATAACACCTATGTCCCCCATACATATTAAGCTAAAATTGGCCAAATACCCCATATCGGTAAGGTCAGATGTGTATGGCTCTTCCCAAGTTCCTCCAACCAATGATATTGAAGGAGAGAAGGATCTGACATCCGGAATTCCAACTATCGATCTGTTTGTTCTCCCTGGAAATAGGCTGCTGCCAGATGATTCTAATCATTCTTTAATAGGGAACGCAGGAGCGGTGGTCCAGGCTTATGATTCTTACGTATGGGGAATCATTATATACAGTGATTGGATGAACAATGACTTGTCTTACAGCTAATATTGGGAGCCTTTACTTCCATGATGACCCCATTGACAACAGCTGCATGCATAGCATAGCCTCCAACTCAAAAATATTTCCCGGATCTGTACATTACTTTCCCAAGAAGCTTCAAAAACCCTAGTACATGCCCTTATTATCTCCCGTCTGGATTATTGCAACCTCCTGCTCTGTGGCCTCCCTTCTAACAGTCTTGCACCCCTACAATCTATTCTAAACTATGGTGCCCGGCTAATCCACCTGTCCCCCCGCTACTCCCTGACCTCTCCTTTCTGCCAATCCCTTCACTGGCTTCCCATTGCCCAATGACTCCAGTTCAAAACACTAACCAAAAGGATACCCATCTGCCAAACAAGCATTCACCCGCTAGCTGTCATCTATGTATGGACCGGTACAGTCCTAGAGAGCGATATAAGCAGCTAAGTTCTGCTCTTTTTTTATCTTCCACCTAATTTATAACACATTACTGAAAAGCACAGTCAAAATCATAAAACTAGATGAATAAGTCAGGAAGAGTTTTCACCGAGTTGAAATTAATCAAAAGGTTGACACTCTGAGGGCCACCTCCTATACCGCTCCTGCTTCACAACCTACACATATATTCTTATCATGTGGCTTCCAGCTGTTGCAGGTGTCTCGGCTTTTACTACTTTTTAGACTTAAGGTTTAAACAGCAGTAGAGAGTTGTTTTATAGTCTGTGTCCTGCAGCCATTTGTGACCAGATGTGTGTGTTCTTGTTACATCTCCATCAAGGTTTTATGTTACATTAGCTTTGCTCCATTTCACCTTTGAATATGACCAATAAGTGTCATCTGTCTGCAATTCAGATGCAACTTTCTGTTTTGTTTTTCTCTTTTTTTTTTTTTTCTTCTTGTATATGTAGCTAAAGAGCAATATTTCATCCCAGGTAGGTTTCAAGATGTAGTAGGGTTATCCTTATTGTGCCCCTTACCAGATTAGGTCTTGTATGTACCCTTATGTAGGATAGCTGTCTACATGCATGGAGCTCCTTGTCTATTTTATCCTACAGTGAGCCCTATTTTAATTATGTTTTACATTGTGTTTTGTGCTTTTGTTATGTGTTTTCAGGTAAGATGTTAAAACCATAAAACATTTTTAGTTGGACGTTCCTAGGAGAAAGCCTTTTCTGATAGATGTAGCTCAGGTCGGTGCATGTCTTCCAGTTACTAAAGACAAAAAGTATAGACGAGAGAAGGTAACTGGTCTAAATATGAGACCGTTGACAGATTAGGTGTCAAATTTTCTTGTCTTGAATGTAAGGGTCCAGTTTTTCATTTTTGATGAAGAATACCTTCTTCGGAATCTTAACTGAAAGCTGTTGGGCTTCAATACATATACCTATGTTTATTCTAATACGGCAGAGGAGACTAAGGTTCAACTGCTAAATGTACAGGACTGACTAATATGGCAGAGGAGACTAAAGTGGGCTTTACACGCTACGATATCGTTAGTGAATTATCATCGGGGTCACGGTACTTGTGACGCACATCCGGCGTCATTAACGATATCGCAGTGTGTGACACTTATGAGCGACCTTAAACGATCGCAAAAGCAGTCAAAATCGTTTGCTGCAGAGAGGTCGTCCTGAAACAAAAAATCGGTTTTTTGCTTGTCAGCGATGTTGTTCGTCGTTCCTGCGGCACCACACATCGCTGTGTGTGACACCTCAGGAGCAACGAACATCTCCTTGCCTGCCTCCACCGGCAATGCGGAAGGAAGGAGGTGGGCGGGATTTTACGTTCTCTATTGGATGCCTGCTGTGTGACGTCGCTGTGACGCCGCACGAACCGCCCCCTTAGAAAGGAGGCGGTTCGCCGGCCAGAGCGACGTCACAGGGAAGGTAAGTCTGTGTGACGGGGTTAAGCGAAGTTGTGAGGCACAGGCAGCGATTTGCCCATGTCGCACAACCGACGGGGGCGGATACGATCGCTTGCGATCTCGCTAGCGAGATCGCAGCGTGTAAAGCCCGCTTAAGGTTCAACTGCTAAATGTACAGGGCTGACTAATATGGCAGAGGAGACTAAGGTTCAATGCTAAATGTACAGGACTGACTAATATGGCAGAGGAGACTAAGGTTCAATGCTAAATTTACAGGACTGACTAATATGGCAGAGAAGACTAAGGTTCAACTGCTGCTAAATGTACAGAACCAACAGCTAAACCTATGTCCTCCAAACCAAAGGGGAGCTAAATATTTTTCAAATCATTTTTCGGAGGTGAAGTTATGGGACTTGATTCGTCATTTCTGTTTTTAGAAATCAATGTCTTGTCATATTTCTTGACATTTTGTTGTCAGATTCTCCCAAACGTCGCAAACCGTTCATTAATTTTTCACAAATCAAAAATACACATTATTTTTGTCATTGACCTCTTTTTTTTGCAGACATTTTAGCCCAGATAGTCATAGGTTTCACTAAAATAGAGTAACATTTTCAACAAACTATATGCCACACGTAAAATCAATTCAGGGGAGTGCTGGAGTACGTTCGTGCAAAATTGTGAAGAATCAGCTGAAAACCGCTGGAAACCTTCCCAAACCTTGCCCACGATAGCGAACGTAGACGATAAAACAGGGGACCACACATATAACATAGCCTGTAAGGTGCAAGTAAAAAAAAGAATAAGGAACAAATTAAAAACAGGCGAAAAACTAAACAAAAAGGTGTAAGTGCAATAATAAATCGCCCAATGTGGCTTATTCTATTTCTCATGATTATCACTTTCGCTATTTGTCAGGAGAACAAAAATACTATTAGGTCGTCTTTTATTCCTGAATTTTCCTTTGGTCTACAAGTAAGAATCTAACATAAGACTTTGTAAAATGCCCTTAAAACATTACAATTAAAAAATAGGAAATTAATCATCCGTACATGTCATAAAATCCTCACATTGTACAAATAATTCTTGCTCCTCGGGTAATTATAAAAGTCAGTATGAGCGACAATATCATTCTCAGATCTGGTGACAGATGTGACACAGTAGACGGGCACTTGTCAGATGTTTAATTTCCTGAGGGACTTTTACTTCTCTGGCTTCTGTTTTTTGCCTTTGAGTATCCATTTCCCGCATGCTTTTTTTTTTATGCCGAGCAATGTGTCAGCAATGTGGTCTGAATCGAAAATATCCTCCATATTAATAGCTATGGGAGGGAGGGCATATATAATATATGTGACAGATAGAGACAGACAGACAGACAAACAGGTAGATATGAGAGAGATGGATGGATTGATGATATTTCAATGGATGGATGGTTAGATAGATAGATGGATAATGAGATAGATAAATGATAGACAGATGGAGAAATAGATGGGAGAGATAAATGGATGTATATATGGATAGATAGATAGATAGATAGATAGATAGATAGATGAGTGGATGGATGGATGGGTGGATGGCAAGAGGGATGGGTGGATGGATGGGTGGATGGATGAATGGAGGGATGAATGTAGGGAGGGAGGGATGGGGAGAGGGAGGGAGGGGATGCACGTATGGATGGATGGATGGATGGATGGAGAGATGGATGGATGGAGAGATGGATGGATGGAGAGATGGATGGATGGAGAGATAGATGGATAGATGGAGAGGAATGGATAGAGAGATGGATCGATGGAGAGAGATAGATACATAGATAGATATAGATAAATATAGATAGATAAATGTTAGATGTAGATAAATTATAGATAGATATGGATAGAGAGAGAGGATAGATGGATGGATGGATGGATGGATAGATGGATGGAGATAGATGGATAGATTGAGATAGTAGATAGATAAATGATGGATGGAGAGATAGATAAATGGTAATGTAGACATAGATAGATAGATGATAGATTTCTGTATTATATAATTTTCAAATTTTGTCATACATAGTAATGAATCTCTCCCTCTCTACACGGCTTCCATCTCACACGATGGTGGTCTCTGTCCTCCGCTGTCTCTAACACATGTGGATTTTTTCCTCCCTAGATACACTCCTGTTGTTTTTTGTGACCTCAGGACACTTTTCGATCCATTCTTCAGGGATTGTAATGAAGGTTTTTTTAGCAGAGCGCACTCTTGAGATTCTCACCAGCAGAGTGTTGTTAGCTGAGATGTGCGGTCACATGCCGAGCTGACCAAACACAAATCCGGATTCTCGCTCCTGCTAATACAGGTTGCGCGCTACTTTCAGAAGTGTAAATCCCATAGAAATAAACACCTGGATGTTTTATAGCGGTCACAGTAGGATATGGGAATATGTGAGGCAGGGCAGACTCCTTCTATATATTGGGTCCTAATTTGCTTTAAGTGCAGTAATGTAATATTGTCATAGGAGACCAAGGTGCCGTCATTTCCAGCAATGTGACAGGGCAGCGTGTTAACCCCTGCACTGCCAGCACCGAGTCTATTCCCAGGCCGCACGCTTCTGGCAGGACCCTCTCTATGAGGCGAATGTTGGATTCCCAGGCTTTTTTTCCCTCTGAAATACAAGAGGCCTGGAATAACCTGTACATTTGTAATGCTTCCAGCTGGCCCGCACGCTGAAAGAGACTGGGCTTTACAAGACGCTAATTAATTTTTTGAATTAGAGGTCTTTTCTAAGTCAAAATAATGTAGATACATTTATTCTTCTCAATGTGGATCTGATCAAGGAAAAAAATGAGAGGCAAATGCCGCATCTGTTGAATACTTTACAGAAACTATGTTTAATCTATTCCCTTTCTCACATTTATCTGCTGGCTCAAATACACTTGGATTCTGGCACTGGGACATTTTTTATTTTTACAGGGCAAACTTTGCCAAAAAATAAAAAAATATTAAACCTTTCATGCCCTCCAAAATATCACATGATTGGATAAAGTCATTTCAAAGATAGCCTAGGGTAGGTGCACATGACAGCTTTTTCAGTAGGAATCTGCCTGGAAAAAGCGCCTCAGAAGAAGAACCTCAACAAAGTGCCACAGAAAAAGCACCTCATAAAAAGCGCCTCATACAAAGTGCCACAGAAAGAGCGCTACAGAAAAAGCACCACAGAAAGAGCGCCACAGAAAAGAGCCTCACAAAAAGTGCAACAGAAAGAGCACCACAGAAAGAGCGCCACAGGAAAAAGCGCCTCAGAAAAGAGCCTCATACAAAGTGCCTCAGAAAGAGCGCCTCAGAAAGAGCACCTCAGAAAGAGCACCTCAGAAAGAGCACCTCACAAAAAGCACCTCAGAAAGAGCGCCTCAGAAAAAGCGCCTCAAAAAAAGCGCCACAGAAAAAGCGCCTCAGAAAAAGCACCACAGAAAAAGAACATCATCCACAACATGAAAAAATCACATCATTGTGCACATTGAGTTTTTTGTTTCTTCTTTGATCTTCTTGAGGGTTTGGGAATTATGGAGAGGTTAGAAGAAGTAGAAGTAGCATGTTTATACTTCATTTGGAAGCCACCCACTCTTTTTGGCTAGGTATAGTTTAGACCAGGACTCCCTAACTGGTGGCTCGGGAACCGCATGTGTCTCGCGGGCCCATGTTGTATGGCTCGCGGCTGTCTGCCAGCTTTGGGCATAAGCACCAGGTCTAGCAAGCAACTATAAAGAGCAGGTCTCCAGATGGTGACTTGTGTGAGTAGTCCCACATAGATCTGAATGGGGGTAAGGTAGGAACCTCTGGATCTTGATATACTGCCTCACTGTGATCTCTGTATAAAAGCTTTGGCTGTCATACGAGTAACAGGGGCTCTGGGTGTCACTATGGGCGGTAGCCTGATGTGGCTCACGACCCTCTCTCAGAGCTAAATGTGGTTCATGTGGTTTTCAAGGTCAGAAAAGTTGGGGACCACTGTTTTAGGCTATAAAAACAGCCACAAAAATTATGGCAAAACCACCAGCAAAGTCGTTTCAGGAAAAACACTGGTGGCTCTTTCCTGATGTGCCTTTTCCAAGGAAAACCTTGATGGGCACGTCATCTGTGCACATACATTTACTGTGCTCTTCTGAAGCTTATTTTGACCATGGAAACATGGCATCCAAGCTAGAGGTCAGGACAGAGAAGTCAACGCTCAGTTATCACTTCTAAATTACATTAGTG
The DNA here is from genome assembly GCF_048569485.1 of Anomaloglossus baeobatrachus. Taxonomy (NCBI): domain Eukaryota; kingdom Metazoa; phylum Chordata; class Amphibia; order Anura; family Aromobatidae; genus Anomaloglossus; species Anomaloglossus baeobatrachus. The sequence continues at coordinate 91,685,065 of NC_134353.1, forward strand.
TACAGCTAAATCCAAGGAGCTCGTGAGACATCAAATCCAACATCAGATGGATGGCTGGTATGTCCTTTTTATCGCATGTGGGATGGTGAGTTTACTCCTAAGGAGTAATAGCGCTAACGACAAAGCAGCAGAATCAGAAAAAATCTAGTAGCTTGCATAAGATGCATTAACACTTGCTAATTATAGTGAGCGTGCACTCTTGTAATTTTACGATAATCGGACAATGTAAACAAGCAGGCAATCACCCGACGAATGAGCAAATCAGTTGTTCATAGGGAGAAATTATTTTTAAGCTTCGGAATCATTATTGTCAGCAGCACATCGTACTGGTTAAATGATGACAATGACGGTCCATGTGGCAAACTGGACAATCTATTACTGACCAGTCTGTGCATATCGCAAGCTTGGCCAGCCTGTTTAAACAGGATGCTTAACAACAGCTGATCGGCAAACATGTAGTCAGTTGATAGTCGTTTAACCCTGCAAGTTGGCCCTAAGGGATGTTCCTGTCTACAAACCACTCCTGTCTTTCTGTTGTAAGGAGTCTCATGATAACGGCCCCATTTATCAGATTGTCATCACAGGATTCATTTGGAGCTTCAAAGGCATAGACGATATGCAAACTATTTTTGGGCAAGTAAAGCATCAAAGCTCCAAAAGGTGAAGGTTCGGTTATATTTTATATAGGAAGCCAGGGATACATCATGTGTGCAGAGTCAGCAGTGCATCTGCTGTAGGCGCAAGCAATGCCAAGTTTGTGGGCGCCGGCAGATGTATCATCAATCCTCTAAACACTTATTTCTTATCATGAAATCCTTTGTGGTGAAAGACTTTTTTTAGCACCAGGTCTTTGGCTGTCGCTAAAGGGAGAGGAGTTTTTTTCATAGGAGGCATCAGCAGTCGTCCATAGTTTGAGCTTGGTCATGGAGTGTAGAGTATATAGCAGTCCTTTTCCATAGGCATCCTCCTGTTTAGCTTTTTACACATATATGTATGCGATGATTAGGTAGATTTTGTCCTTTAGGTCAGAGTCACACTTGCGAGTGACTTGTGTGTAACTCGCGAGAATCTCTCATCGCATGACCCGTCACGGCCGCACACTCTCCTGACAGCAGCGGGTCAGTTGCATGCATCTCTATGCAGCTCAGACGGTCCTGTCCAGATAGTGTACGGCCGTGACGGGTGATGCGATAAGAGACTATCGCGACTTACAAGCAAGGCACTCACAAGTGTGACTCCGGCCTTAGTCGTATGTCTGTTCATCTACATCCTCCATAACCAGCATGTCTCCTGTGGACCTCATTGTGTTACCAGACACCTTCCATCCCAAGAACGTCCCTCATACCTCACCCAACCTGTGCCTTTATTCTGAACGAAAACCAAATGCCAGTGAATATTGCTTCTCTCGTGTTTATGTCTTGCTTTCTTTCCCCCTGACTACCTTTACTTTTCAGGCATTCACCACTTGGGCTGTAAGTAACATTTCTTCCCCTTAGCGTAACAGTCTCTCTGATCCTTTCTTTTCTAGCCCGGCGTATTTTATCACCTTATCCCAAAGATACCAAACTAACTGTGGATTTATGTAGTAAGATCTCTGCTAATTCACCTATTCCACCTAAAAAAACAAAAAAAAAAAAAACAAAACACAAAACCATTTTTAAAGTAAATACTATCCATCATTTCTTTTAAACACAAAAATGCCCAAATTAAATTGTTTTTTTCTCCCCACAATGAGGTGGAAAAGCTTCAATCAATTATCAGTCTTAACATAGTCTGAGTATAGGTATTCAGACAAAATAAAGCTTTAAGAAAGCAATATTAGTTTAAAATGATATTTTTATTCAAAACTAATATATTAAAATATGTAAGTAAAAGTTCCACTGTATAATAACCAGGGACATGGGAAAATTAGCAGCCAGGTAATAAAGTAATGAAATAAACTGGTACAATTGCAAGGTACAATTCATAATATAGTATAATAAAATACGTCAATATATCATAAAAAAGTGTATCATTGTAACCCATACATATATCAAAATTTATGATAAATAAATAGTACCAGTTTATATAAAGGTAACAAGAGAGTACAATAAATATGTCTAATAGTGCTCCAGATTCGAGCATCCCCGAAGAAGCAGGGCAAAACGTACGTCGGGGTAGAGGGATGTGGCTTAAGCTGCCAGCCACAATATGCAGGTACTTTTATTGTTTGTTACTCCTATATTAGTATGATCCTGGATGATTGATTGCACATGGAAGTAAATCTGGAGCACTATTACACGTATAATTTACACGGATTTATTGTACTCTCTTGTTACCTTTATATAAACTGGTAACATTTTTTTTTACATATATATATATATATATATATATATATATATATATATATATATATATATATATATATATATATATATATAGCACAGGCACCTTATCTACTTATTTATTATCAAAAATTTTCATATCCTATGTATGGGTTACAATGATACACTTTTTTATTGCATATTGATGTATTTTATTATAATATATTATGAGTTGTACCTTGCAATAATATTACAGTTTATATGATTATTTTATTACCTGGCTGCTAATTTTCCCATGTCCCTGGTTATTATACAGTGGAACCTTTACCTACATATTTTAATTTTGAATAAAAATATAATTTTAAACTAATATTGTTTTTAAAGCTTCATTTTGTCTGAACACCTATACTCAGTCCACCATTTGTTTTTATTCTATGTGAAGGCTCTTATCACTATAGTTCGGCTTTTAGTATGGCCCAATTCGGACGTTTTGGGGAACAGGTGTTTTAGCAGAGAGACCCTCGTGTCCATGTCTGGTTTTCATGTTGTGGAAAATGAAGAAAGAAAAAAAGAGATGATGTTTTTTTTCCTTTCAACTCTCCGTTTTCTTGTGTCCTTGCTTGGTCTGCACTGGTATTCCACCCATCAGACCCTCTGACCATCAGACCTTGCCCCATCCCTTTCTCTCCCCCTTGTTTTTTGGCCTTATCTTTGATGTTATGGATGCACTTATGGTAACCAAGCGAGATTTTCTGTTGTGCTTGATCTAACCATGTGGTTGTCAGGTATGAGTAAAACATGGTTCTGTCAAGCACCATGGAACGTCCCGCAGCTTTCTACAGCATGGCAAGCTGCTGAGGCTTGTACACCTAGGAAATATATCTATATATACGGCCTCGCTGGTGGCAATGGGGACATCAGTTTTGTAGTGTAAACCCTGCTGTCAGCAACAAGGCCGAGAACGAAAAAATACAATTGACCGGTTGAGCTCACTAATCTCTACAATAAAATCTGCTCAAACTGTATATCCGTGTCAGTCTTACGGTAATCATTAAATCTGTTTGTGTTACCTGCGAGGGTTAATTATCTAAGAGCATGTGACTGGAAGTTTACTGATAAAACCATGAACCAGCAGAAAGTACGGCTGTGCAAAGCTCCGAGTCCGTATGTCACCCCGTCATGTCTGCCCAACTCTTGTTTCGCTTTTTCCAGCAACCCCCGAAGAACCTTTGTGTGCTCAAGTCCTTAGAAAACCAGCGCCCCCTCCTTGAGTTTACTACTTTTTTCCATTCCTTGACCTTAAGTGGAATTTCCGCCGATTGTGTCCCCTTGCATTTTTGGGTGTCGCGTAATTTGTTGACATGTTTCACAGGTACGGAAGACTATAGGTCCAAGCTGAGCGGGGACTGTTTTGCTGACCTGGCATGTCCAGAGAAGTGTCGCTGTGAAGGCACCACAGTGGACTGCTCAAACCAGAAGCTCACCAAGATCCCCGACCACATCCCGCAGTATACGGCGGAGCTGTGAGTATACCGCTTTCTCAGAAGAATACACATAAGTCTCATGGTACCGGGACTGCACTGGTGCACCTACCAATACTCTCATCTCTAGATTCTTTGGAAACTCTTGAGCACCATGGCCTGGTGGTATGGTGTCATGTTTGTGCAGTAGATTACCTAGAACTTATGTAAAACCAACGCTTACGTTGTAATAGCTCAATGAGTTGTAATAGAAAAAACACTGCTATACATTTTCATTCTTTTTTTTTTTCAGGCGTCTCAACAATAATGAATTTACAGTCTTAGAAGCCACTGGTATATTCAAGAAACTTCCTCAACTGAGAAAAATGTGAGTCTTGACTCCAATATTTTTCATTCCAGATTTTTGGTTTGCAGATCTATAAAGGAATATGACTTTTGTTGGTGCCCCTGCCCAACAAATTTTCTGCTGCTCTGTCTAACCACTGATTTGGTCGCTGTCCTGAAGAAGGCTTCCATCCCATCACCTAATTCATAGTTTTACAGTCCCATAGAAAAGATAAAAGGAGATGACCAGCTCATCTCTAGTGATCAGTGCTTGTTCTTTGGCACATGGATCCGACATTGACCATGGTGTCTTCACTGATAGAACATTTCAGTAAGGTCACTTTCACACTTCGTTCAGTGGTCCTGTTGAGGCTTCCGTTTGAACATCCTGCAAATCGGGTGTCGGACATATGTGCTGACGGGGCCATTGACTATAATGGTGCAGACGGAGTCAACATGTTCCCTGTCGTGCACCATTTTTGGGAATATACGCTTACTGGAGGCGGACACCCAGACATAGTAGACTGCATCTGGGTGTCCACCTCCAGTAAGCATATAATCAAAAAAATGGTGCACGACAGAGCCCATGGTGACCATTATAGTCAATGGCCCCATCAACGTATATGTCCGGAACCAGTTTTGTGGGGGTTTGGACAGAAGACCTGATGGGACCACGGAACAGAGGTCAGAAGGCAGTGTAAAAGCAGCCTAAAGGGGGTGTTACACGCAGCGATATCGCTAGCGATACCGCTGGTGAAAGCACCCGTCCCTGTCTGTTGTGCGTCACGGGCAAATCGCTGCCCGTGGCGCACAACATTGCTTGGACCCATCACACGGACTTACCTGCTGAGTGACGTCGCTGTTGCCGGTGAACCGCCTCTTTTCTAAGGGGGCGGTTCGTGCAGCGTCACTGCGTCGTCACTAAGCGGACACCCAATAGAAGCGGAGGGGCGGAGATGAGCGGGATGTAACATCCCGCCCATCTCCTTCCTTCCGCATTGCCGGCGGCCGCAGGTAAGCTGTTGTTTGTCATTCCCGGGGTGTCACACGTAGCGATGTGTGCTGCCTCGGGAACGACGAACAACCTGCGAGCTCAAGAATCAACGATTTTTTGAAAAGGTACGACGTGTCAACAATATCGTTAGATACGTCGTTGCATGTAACAGGGCCTTAACTCTTCCATCAAATAAGAAATAAAACATCCAACTTTTTTGATTAGTTAACATTCCAGCCATGCCACGAATAAGAACGCCCGTTGCGTTTGAAACGCATTGGCTTTTGAAAGACATCTTTTTGGATGGATGATGGAATTTTAACTAATCAAATAAAGCTGGATGTTTTATTCCTTGGGAGTTGGAATAATTTTTAACATTTTCTATTCATAGTTTTATAAGTTGTTGTAGCTGAAACCTTCTTATATGATCTTAAAGGGAATCTGTTATCTTTTTTTGTACGTTATTTGAGTGCAGGGTGATGTAAAAGTAGAGACCCTGATTCCAGTGATATATCACTTACCATGCTTCTTGTTGCAGTTTTGATAAATGCTTAAAACTCTGTATAAATTCCACCCAAATCACTAATTGACAGCTTTCTCTGTCTACTGTGCATAGTCAGAAAGCTGCCAGTCAGCTGTAGGTTTATAAAGAGATCATGAATATGGAGGACTGTATTGCAGTAGTACTTGTCCTCTATTGATAATCTCCTGCTGATAAAACATTGATTTTATCAAAATTACAGCAAGCAGCTCAGTAAGTGACACATCGCTGGAATCAGGGTCTCTGTCTCTACATTATACTGCTTTAAAATTAGGTGGCAAAAACCTGGTGACAGATTCTCTTTAAAAAATCTGCAGAAGCAAGATTGCTAAAAATTATTGCAGGAAATGAGGGGAGTATCTGGGGAAAAAAAAGTGTCCACTGTGGATAATCATATGAAAGGGCAACAACTGTTGTATTCCATAAACATACAAAGGTTGGTCAAATTTTCCCATTTTGGCAGGAAAGGCCAATATATTATGCATATATGGTTCTCCCAGCTCTCCTGTGACAGATGATGTTGGGGAAAGATGAGTATATTGACTTTCTACAGTGAAGTATCTAAAAGTATCTTACCCCGACTCAGTCTTTTGAAAACATACGCATGCTCTGTTACACAGAGCGTGCATGTTTATAGAGGGTAGGTAGGAGAAGATTGGTTGGCGGCTATTGAAGTTGCACGGGCCCCGTACATATAAGATTGTCAGGTAGTAACATCTGGTTTTGCTGACCTCATGACATCTCATCAACATAATGGACCACATGCCCTGAGAAGAGTAATATCATACCTACAGTATATCACAAAAGTGAGTACACCCCTCTCATTTTTGTAACTATTTTATATCTTTTTATGGGAAAACACTGAAGATATGACAGTTTGATACGATATAAAGTAGTCAGTGTGCAGCTTGTGTAACAATGTACATTTGGTGTCCTCTAAATAAATCAACACCCAGCAATTAATGTCTAAACCGCTGGCAACAACACCCCCAAGTGAAAATGGCCACACTGTGCCCAATTATTCATTTTCCCTCCCCGGTGTCATGTGACTCATTAGGGTTACAAGGTCTCAGGTGTGAATGGGGAGCAGATGAAGCAAATTTGGTGTTATCCCTCACACACTCTCGCATACTGGTCACTGGAAGTTCAACATGGCTCCTCGTGGCAAAGAATTCTCTTAAGGATCTGAAAAAAAAAATTGTTGCTCCACATAAAGATGGTCTAGGCTATAAGAAGATTGCCAACACCCTAAGGCTATGTGCGCACGTGTACGCTCTGCACCGCACACAAAAGGTCCGCTTCAGAGCGCAGCTGAAAAGCTCCGTTCTGAAGCGCCTGGTGCCTGCAGAATTTGTGCGCTCTGTATGCTGCCTCTCCCTATAGACTTCATGCAAAGTGCACGAAAGAAGTGACATGTCACTTCTTAGAACGCACGCTTCGGGCAGCAGCCGAATCGCTGCGTTCTAATACGCCACGTGGGCACGGCTCCTGCACAATCTTCATAGATTGTGCTGGGGACACAGGACGCATGCAGTTATGATGCGGTGCAGAACACAGCGTAACTGCATGGAATACGCACACGTGCGCACATAGCCTAACACTGAGCTGCAGCACGGTGGCCAAGACCATACAGTGGTTTAACAAGACAGGTTTCACTCAGAACAGGCCGCGCCATGATCGACCAAAGAAGGTGAATGCACATGCTCAGCGTCATATCCACAGGTTGTTTTTTCAAAATAGATGTATTAGTTCTGCCAGCATTGCTGCAGAGGTTACAGGGGAAGGTGGTCAGCCTGTCAGTGCTCAGACCATACGCTGCACATTGTTTCAAATTGGTCTGCATGGCTGCCTCTTCTAAAGATGATACACAAGAAAGCCTGCAAACAGTTTGCTGAAGACAAGCAACGTAAGCACATGGAGTATTGGAACCATGTCCTGTGGTCTGATGAGATCAAGATAATTTGGTTCAGATGGTGTCAAGCATGTGTGGTGGCAACCAGGAGAGGAGGACAAAGACAAGAGTGTGCGCCATACAATCAGGCATGGTGGTGGGAGTGTCATGGTTTGGAGCTGAGTGAATGACTGTTGACGTCTGTGGAGAGCTGCAGGTCATTGTGAGAACCATGAATGCCAACATGTACTGTGACATACTTAAGCAAAGCATGATCCTCTCCCTTCGGAGACTGGGCCGCAGGGCAGTATTCCAACATAATAATGACCTCAAATACACCTCTAAGAGGACCACTGCCTTGTTAAAGAAACTGAGGATGAAGGTGCTAAACTATCCAAGCGTCTCCAGACCTAAACCCTATGAAGCATCTGTGGGGTCTCCTCAAACAGAAGGTGGAAGAGCGCAAGGTCTCTAACATCCACCAGCTCTGTGATGCTGTCCTGGAGGATGGAAGAGTATCCAGCGGCTCCTGTGAAGCTTCAGTGAACTCCATGCCTAAGAGAGGAAAGGCAGTGCTTGAAAATAATGGTGGCCACACAAAATATTGACACTTTGGGCACAATTTGACCAAGCTTCCTTAGGAGTGTACTCACTTTTTGACAATAATGGCTGTGTGTTTAGTTACTTAGAGGGCACACCAAATTTAAACTATTATACAAGCTGTACACTGACTATTTTACATTGTATCATAGTGTTAGATCTTCTACCTTTTCCCATGAAAAGGTATAACAGAATATTTATAAAAATGTGAGGCGTGTACTCACTTTTTTAATATGCTGTATTCTGTTCTGATTAAAGTTGATGGTACCTGGGTTTTTTACATTGCAAATGGTCTTAATGACCCAGTACTAGAAAAGAAAGGTGTTTCGCCTTCTCTATATATACAATAGAGCCTTCCTCTCTATGGCCTATGACCCCTTGAACACTGATATTTATAGAGCTACTAATACCTACTGGTGTTTATACTGCAGATTTCTGAATCCCCATAAAACAAACTAGATGTGTAGATGTAAGGTTTGTTATCACAGACCACGCTGAGCAGATTCTGGAGAGATGCCGAGTTATCCCATGTTTGACTTGGCGTTGCCGGTAAAGCTCAGAGTGAAAATGAAGATGGTGTTTATTTTCTCTTCCGTCTGATATACAGTTTATATAAGCGAATACGGCTGTCACATTTACATAATTGACCTTACAGTATACAAATTACCAGTGTAATGTACACTGTCACATTAAGACTTAGGGGCACTTTGCACGCTGCGACATCGCAGGCCGATGCTGCGATGCCGAGCGCGATAGTCCCCGCCCCCGTCGCAACTGCGATATCCTTGTGATAGCTGCCGTAGCGAACATTATCGCTACAGCAGCTTCACATGGACTCACCTGGCCGGCGACCCGCCTCCTTATTAAGGGGGCGGGTCGTGCGGCGTCACTGCGACGTCACACGGCAGGCGGCCAATAGGAGCGGAGGGGCGGAGATGAGCGGGATGTAAACATCCCGCCCACCTCCTTCCTTCCGCATATCCTACGGAAGCCGCGGTGACGCCGGTAGGAGATGTTCCTCGCTCCTGCGGCTTCACACACAGCGATGTGTGCTGCCGCAGGAACGAGGAACAACATCGGACCGTCGCGTCAGCGTAATCATGGATTACGCCGACGCTGCACCGATGATACGATTACGACGCTTTTGCGCTCGTTAATCGTATCATCGAGCCTTTACACACTACGATGTCGCATGCGATGCCGGAAGTGCGTCATTTTCAATTTGACCCCACCGACATCAAACCTGCGATGTCGTAGTGTACAAAGCCCGCCTTACAGTAAAGCTGACTGGCCCTGATGATACTGTGCTGTTTACATCTATGGGGGAATTTATCAAGACCGGCGTTCCATGTGTCAATATTGAACCTGATATATGAACGTTGCGTCAAATTTATTAAGGCTGCTTTCACACTACCTTTTTTTAACATGCGTCATGAACGTTTTTTGGCTGTAAAAGCGGATCCTGCCTGAGGTCCCGCGCATGCGCTGTGCGACTGTAGCGGGACTGTGCACTGTGTGCACGTGTGACCGCTGGTGACGTTTTGCGCAGGCACAAGGTTATGGGCGGCGCTGTGAGTGTCATCAGCAAGTGCCGCCCATAACCTCGTGAGCGCACTTTCCCCTCTTCCTCCAGCGTTCTGCGCAAGCGCTCGCTGGCCAGATGACCGACGTAACCTCCTTCCCATCTTGCCCTGCTGCAGGAAATAGATGGGAGGAGCGAACGGAGCAGGATACCATAGCTAACGTGGAGACGCGGCGAGCATCTGAGAGGAAGAGGAGAAAGTGCGGTCATGAGGTTATGGGCGGCACTTGCTGATGACACTCACAGCACCGCCCATAACCTCGTGCCTGCGCAAAACATCACCAGCGGACGGTCACACGTGCACGCAGTGCACAGTCCCGCTACAGTTGCACAGCGCATGCGCGGGACCCCGGGCACCCAGGGGCGGTGTCCTGAGGTTTGAAATTCAGCGTTCGGGGGCGGCTTAAATCGGCAGGAGGACAGTAACGGACACCAGGCAGCCCGCCCCCAAGGATGATTTACGAAATTTACATACGAAAAGGTACAACTTTATAAAGTGTTTATTTTGGTTGAAAAGGGGCCAGAAAAACTAGAGGAACCTTGCTAGAATGCAGCCCAGGAGCTTCAGAAGGGGAAACTTTTAGGTTTATAGCTAAATTTCTGATGACAGGTTCCCTTTAAGGGTGCTTTACACACTGCGATATCTCTAACAATTTATCGTCGGAGTCATGGTGTTTGTGACGCACATCCGTCGCCGTTAGCGACATCGCAGCGTGTAGCACGTATGAGCGACCTTAAACGACCGCAAAAGAGATAAAATCGTTGGTTTTGGAGAGGCCGTCCAAAAACCAAAAATCATCTCGTACGTAGTGATGTTGTTCGTCGTTCCCGCGACAGCACACATGGCTATGTGTGACACTGCAGGAGCGACGAATATCTCCTTACCTGCGTCCACCGGCAATGCGGAAGGAAGGAGGTGGGTGGGATGTTACGTCCCGCTCATTTCAGCCCCTCCGCTTCTATTGGACGGCTGCTTAGTGACGCCGCAGTGACGTCGCTATGACGCCGAATGCACCTCCCCCTTGAAGGAGGGATTGTTCGGCGGTCACAGCGACGTCGCTGACAAGGTATGTGCGTGTGACGCTGCCATAGCGATAATGTTCGCTACGGCAGCGATCACCACATATCGCACAAACGACGGGGGCGGGTGCTATCACGCTCGACATCGCTAGCAATTTCTAGCGATGTCGCAGCGTGTAAAGCACCCTATAGAGTTGTGTAACAAACCAGTTATATCAACCTGGTAATAATGATCATCCATTCCGTATATAGGTTAAAACAGTCATTAACTGAAACAGAAACAACTGTGTAGGAGGCTTAAAAGTTGGTAGGAACATCCAAACTCTGCTACAAAAGGTGAGGTTGTGGAATACGGTTTAATGTCATAGGAACAAGACACAAGGTAGTCATACTTCCTCAGGAAAGTCTTTCCCAGGCAAATATTTCAAAGCGGCCAGGGGTTTAAAGATGCCTTTCAAGCTCTTCTGGAAAAGCACCAAGAAATGGGCAACATTCAGGACCGTGGACACAAAGTGGTAGGCCAAGGAAACTTAATGCAGCACGTGAAGACCCATCATGCTTGTCTTCAAAATTGGAAGATGTCCATCAGTGACATTAGCTTCGAACTATCAGCAACCAGTGGGACCCAAAAGTGGTTTTCATGGGTGAATTGTGGCCAGAAAGTCAGACCTTTGTGGCATGGAAACAAGACCAAGCGACTTAACTATGCTCAAAAATATAGGAACTGGAGTTCAGAAAGGCATCAGCAGGTGCCCAGCACCAATGAGTCAAAATGTGCCATATTTGGCTGTAACAGGAAACCGTTTGTTCCCCAAAGGGCTGGAGAGAAGGTATAATAATGAGTGTCTGTAGGCAACAGTGAAGCATGGTGGAGGGTCCCTGCACATTTGGTGCTGTATTTCAGGCAATGGACTTGGAGATTTGTTCAAGATTAATGGTGTCATCAATACTGAGAAATCCAGGCAGATACTTATCCATCATACAATAACATCAGAGAGGCATCTGATTGGCTCCAAATATATTCTACAACTGGATAATGACCCCAAACTCAGGGGTACTTCTCACATAGCGAGATCACTAGCGAGATCGCTGCTGAGTCACAGGTTTTGTGACGTACCAGTGACCTCATCAGCGATCTCGCTGTGTGTGATACTAAGCAGCGACCTGGCCCCTGCTGTGAAATCGCTGATCGTTACACACTGTTCTGGTTCATTTTTTGCTCGTTGGTCTCCCGCTGTGCAGCACACATCGGCGTGTTTGACGGCGGGAGACCAACGAGCACCGACTCTGTGTAAGCAGCGTACGCTGGTAACCAGGGTAAATATTGGGTAACTAAGCAAAACGCTTTGCTTAGTAACCCAATATGTACCCTACCTACATATACAGGGAGCCAGCGCTGGCAGCCTGTAAGCGGTGTACGCTGGTAACCAGGGTGAATATCGGGTAACCAAGCAAAGCTCTTTGCTTAGTTACTCGATATTTACCCTGCTTACCAAGTACAGTATTGTTACACGAGTCGCTGGTGGCTGGTCGCTGGCGTGATCTGCCTGATTGACAGCTCACTAGCAACCCTGTAGTGACATGCCAGCGATCCTGACCACGTCGTATCGTCGCTGGTATGTCGTTTAGTGAGACTGTACCCTTACAGCCAATGTCATTAAGAAGTATGTTCAGAGTAAAGAAGAACAAAGAGTCCTGGAAGTGATGATCTGGCCCCACAGGGCCCTGATCTCATCATCATCCAGTCTGTCTGGAATGATATGAAATCACAGAAGGATTTGCACAAGCCACATGCACATAGGATTGGAGGTTAGTTCTCCAAGATTTTTGGAACAATCTCAATGCTGAGGTTCTCCAAAAATTGTGCGGAAGTGTAACTAGAAGAATTGATGCATAGCTCGGTCACACCGAGTATTGATTTGAGTTGGATTTCTCTTCTGTTCATTCACTTTTAGATTTTTTAATTGATAAAAAAAATTCTTTAGACTTTTATCCTTGAAAGAATTTATACTTGGCAGCATTCTTTCCACACCTGCCTACAACTTTCGCACAGTTCTTTATGTTGACTCACAAGCTATGTTCTCACATAGTAAAAATGCAGTGGGTTTAGCCGCCGTGCATTCGCATATGGACAATACATACCTTTATACATAGTCAGCACAGTGTTTGATATTTTAAGAAAAATATTCAAAAAGAGAAAATTGACAAGAGCTACGAGCTTGAGATGCTAAGAGTGAATGTCTCCTCAAACCTTCTTTGTAATGATATCGTCAGTATTATAGAACTGCGAGACTCCTGCTGTGAGACGCAGCGTCGCGCTAGGTACTGGGAAGTACCAAGCAAGCGCCGAAAGGTAAGGGAAGGGGAGCCTGCATCCGTCTAGGGAAGGGGGAGATTCTGACCCTTGACCAAACCTACAGTTGGTCTCTGGGGTCCCTTACTACTGTACATAGGTTCCGCACCTATGCGTTGAGCCAGAAACGTGACCCTAGCTATCCTTAGTGCTGGACCCTATATAGGGAATGGGTGGGATGAACTCTTTATCAACCCCACTAAACAGTTATAGAAGACACAATAAGGACATACAGGGGGAAAATGCATGAACTACTTACTCGGCAAGGTTCAGCAACGATACCACAGATGAGTACAAGCCTTCTGCACCCAGAGCTAGAATGAACTGAATAATATCACCAGCACCAGTCCAGGGAAGAAGAGGTATTTAAAGGGAACCTGTCTTTTTTTGGCTATAAGCTGCGGCCACCACCACCGGGCTTGTATATACAGCATTCTAACATGCTGTATATAAGAGCCCAGGCTGCTGTGAGAATATAAAAAACACTTTATAATACTTACCTAACAGTCACACGGTTGGCCATATGGGCGTCTCCGTTGTCCGGTGCCGGCGCCGCCTCTTTCGGCCATCTTCGTCCTCTTTCTGAAGCCTGGGTGCATGACGCGTCTACGTCATACACACTCGCCGATCCTGCGCAGGCGCACTACAATACTTTGATCTGCCCTGCTCAGAGCAGATCAAAGTGCGCCTGCTCAGGACCTGAGTGCCGGCGAGTGTGGATGACGTCAGACGCATCATGCACCGCAGCTAGAGAAGAAGGAGAACAAAGATGGACAAAAGAGGCGGCGCTGGGACCGGACAATGGAGACGCCCATACGGCCAACCGCGTGACTGTTAGGTAAGTATTATAAAGTGTTTTTTATGTTCTCACAGCGGCCTGGGCTCTTATATACAGCATGTTAGAATCCTGTATATAAGAGCCCAGTGGTGGTGGCCGCAGCTTATACGCCAAAAAAGTGGTGACAGGTTCCCTTTAAGCATTCAGAAAATACTGATGATCAGCAGCTGGGTGGAAGGTGAGTTTGTGCTGGGTCCAAAAGGGAGAGATGAAAATCCAGCAGGAGAGCTACTTATTACAACTTATATCAGGAACAACAGAAAGTCAGGGAGCATTTTGCGCATCCAAACGCTGTGACCTTCTATTGCCAGAAACCACATGACTGTCTGTCAGCCGTGACACACCCGTGACAGGCAGATTAACCCTTATCTACTTTTAAATAGTTTTCTGAGGTGAATGGTTCCCTTTAAAAATATGATTGGGATATACATGTTGATTATATTAGAAAAATGATTAAACTAGGGAATAAAAATTAGGGGGATATTGTAAAAGTGCCAATATGATACAAATGAAATCCTGGTATTGCACATAGCTCTACATAGAAAACAACAAAGCAAATTCACAGCGTTCCCGATCCCACAGATCTTTATCCAGTCTGACAGGGAGGATCAAGATGATGGCTCTTTATATTGTCATGTTCTGCTCGCCTCGGGAGCACAGGTTACTTTGCAGTGTGCTGAAGTCGTACCGCTTTTATGTTTTACATTGGCATCTTACCCAGTTTTGATATTATTAAATATATCCCTGTTTTTAGAAATCTAAGCAACAACAAGATCACGGATATCGAGGAAGGAGCCTTTGATGGGGCAAATGGAGTGAATGAACTCATCCTGACCAGCAACAGGGTAGAAAATGTGCACCATAAAATGTTCAAAGGCCTGGACGGGCTCAAGTCATTGTACGTATCATCAGCTTTCTTCCTTAATTCAATGACACTTATACCTTTCTTTTTTATGAGTAGATTGATATGCAGGGCCCCGTCCTGTGGCCCGAGTCTGGTAAGACATCTCTTTAAAAAAGCCTATTTGTCACTAGGAAATTTTTGCAGGCAGCGCTAGCTGTCATGGCGGCGTTAGGATCTATGGAAACTACAGACTTTGGTAGGCTAGCAAGAGTTAATCTCTGCTGAGCTGCATGTTAATCTCTTAGATCAGATGCTGTGGGGTAGCTAGTCACGTTCGCTCCTCCAAATATTATAATTCACAACCCATAGTCCTACATATATATATATATATATATATATAATGCACATCTCAGAGTTCTCCATATAATATAATGCACCTCCATAATCCTCCATATATTATAATGCACTAGCCATAGTCCTCCATATATTATAATGCACCCCATAGTCCTCCATATATTATAATGCACCCCCATAGTTCTCCATATAATGCACTAGCCATAGTCCTCCATATATTATAATGCACTAGCCATAGTCCTCCATGTATTATAATGCACCCTCATAGTCCTCCATATATTATAATGCACTAGCCATAGTCCTCCATATATTATAATGCACTAGCCATAGTCCTCCATGTATTATAATGCACCCCCATAGTCCTCCATATATTATAATGCACCCCCATAGTCCTCCATATATTATAATGCACCCCCATAGTTCTCCATATAATGCACTAGCCATAGTCCTCCATATATTATAATGCACTAGCCATAGTCCTCCATGTATTATAATGCACTAGCCATAGTCCTCCATATATTATAATGCACTAGCCATAGTCCTCCATGTATTATAATGCACCCCCATAGTCCTCCATATATTATAATGCACTAGCCATAGTCCTCCATATCTTATAATGCACTAGCCATAGTCCTCCATATATTATAATTCACAACCCATAGTCCTCCATATATTATAATGCACCCCCATAGTCTTCCATATATTATAATGCACTCCCATAGTCCTCCATATATTATAATGCACCCCCATAGTCCTCCATATATTATAATGCACCCCCATAGTTCATCATATAATGCACTAGCCATAGTCCTCCATATATTATAATGCACCCCCATAGTCCTCCATATATTATAATGCACCCCCATAGTCCTCCATATATTATAATGCACCCCCATAGTCCTCCATATATTATAATGCACCCCCATAGTCCTCCATATATTATAATGCACCCCCATAGTCCTCCATATATTATAATGCACCCCCATAGTCCTCCATATATTATAATGCACACCCCATAGTCCTCCAAATAGTCCCTGCCTAATTTGTAAAGCTCTACGTAATATATTGCCGCTATATACATAAAAATGATTATTTTTTATCTGTGAGCCTCCCTTTACCTCTCGATGTTCGTGGTTCTTCATTTGATTAGCAAGTCTGGTTCATTATAGCAGCTGCATCATGCCAAAACAATGACATCTTATCATGCCATCTAATCAACAATAGAGTTGGGAATGTTTTCAGGTAGTAGGCAGTTCACAGATCCCAGGTCTTGATAATCAATTTCCTCCATCCCCATTGATAAGGCAGGAGTCACTCTTGGATTGCGTCACTCTGACAGGCCAGCGGCTTTCTTGACAGGAGCAGCTCAGCTGAATAAAATACATGAAGCTGGCATGCTCCTGTCAGGAGAGCCACCGGTCCTTGATGATTCAAAAAAGTCTGTGAAAAGGAATCGGTCAACATTTTTTTGCTATGGAAACTGATAGTAGCAATATGTATGGGGCCGAGACCCTGATTCCAATAATGAGTCACTTATTGGACTGCTTGGTGCAGTTGTGATAGAATCCCTGTTTTCTCTTCTGTAGATGTAGCTATGGTCAGAATGCTGGGCTCTGTATAACAACGCCCACACTTCTGATAGGAAACTTTCTTTGTGCACTGTACATTGTCAGCAAGCTGCCAATAAGTTGTGGGGACGGAGTTACACTGATTAGCTAGACTGCCTGGAATGAGTCTCCTAGCCTTCAATGATAATCTCCTCCTGATAAAACACTGATTGAATTGAAACTACAGTAAACTGCTGAGCAAGTGACACATTCCTGGAATCAAGGTCTCTGCCCCAAAGTAATTTTGATCTTGGATTAAATACCATAAACCTGCTGACAGATTCCCTTTCATCACTATTCTAAATGATACTAGATTAAAAAATGTTAAATATAACTCTATATTTCTAGTATAAGAAGCTATAACTTTTCTTTTTTTCCGGCTTCTTGCAGGATGCTGAGAAGTAATCACATCACCTGTGTGAATAACGACAGCTTTACCGGCCTGAGTTCTGTGCGCTTACTCTCTCTCTATGACAATCAGATTGTCACCGTGGCCCCCGGAGCGTTTGACACGCTGCATTCGCTGTCTACATTGTAAGTAAAGTCTTGAAAGCACAGTCTGCCGCTAGTGTTATGTTGACCTTATGCCAAGTAATCTCAGTTGTACGTTTCCTGCCCTTCTCTGAAAATTGCTTGGGTTTGGTAAGACTTGTTCTGCAGAAAACACCTGTTCCCTCTGCAGTGAGTGGAATATACAGCTGAAAGCAGAAGTTTCCATCCACTATCTAAAAAGACACATCTGCAGGTTTTTCTCACTATCTGACATGAAATCAGAATAAACCTTTCCCGTTTTGGGCCAATTAGGAACCAAAATTATTTATGTTACACTGAGTTCCATGCCTTTAAACAATATGGGACAGCCGATATGATGATGTCATGTTTTTGGAAGCTTCTGATAGGTTTATTGGAAACATCTGAGTTAATTAGAGACACACCTGTGGATGTATTTTAATGCACACCTGAAACACACTGCTTCTTTGTGCAGCATCATGGGAAAGTCAAAAGAAATCAGCTAAGATCTCAGGAAGAGAATTGTGGACTTTCACAAGTCTGGTCCATCCTTGGGTGCAATTTCCAGATACCCGAAGGTGCCTTGTTCATCTGTACAAACAATTATACATAAGTTCAAACAAGATGGGAATGTCCAGCCATCATACCGCTCAGGAAGGAGATGAGTTCTGTGTATCAGAGATGAACATGCTTTGTGCATATCAACCCAAGAATAAAAGCAACAGACCTTGTGAAGATGCTGGCGGAAGCTGGTAAGATTGTGTCATTATCCACAGTGAAACGAGTACTGTATTAACATGGGCTGAAAGGCCACTCTGCCAGGAAGAAGCCATTACTCCAAAAGAAACATAAAAAAGCCAGATTAATGTTTGCAAATGCGCACAGGAACAAATACCTTAATTTTCAGAGAAATGTCCTGTGGTCTGACAAAACTAAAATTGAACTGTTTGACCATAATCACCATTGTTACGTTTGGAGGAAAATGGGAGAAGCTTTGAAGCCTAAGAACATCATCCCAACTGTGAAACACGGTAGCAGCAGCATGTTGTGAAGTACTTTTGCTATAGTAGGGACTGGTGCACTTCACAAAATAGATGGCATCATGGGGAATGAAGATTATGTGGTAATACTGAAGCAACACCTCAAGACATCAGCCAGGAACTCAAAGCTTAGGGCGGAAATGGGTCTTCCAAATAATCCGACAATGACCCGAAACATACTGCCAAACTGGTTACAAAGTGGCTTAAGGATAACAATGTCAATGTTTTGGAGTGGCCATCACAAAGCCCTGATCTCAATCCTATTGGTAATTTATGGGCAAAGCTGAAAAGGCAGGTGCGAGCGGCGACCTACAAACATGGCTCAGTTACACCTGTTCTATCAGGAGGAATGGACCAAAATTCCTACCAACTATTGTGAGAAGCTTGTGGAATGATATCCAAAACAATTGACTCAAGTCATACAGTGTAAGGGTAATGGTACCAAACACTAATGAAATGTATGGAAACTTTTGACTTTGCAGAAAGTAATAAAAATGCCTTAAAACATTTTCTCTCTTTTATTCTGGCATTTAGCAAATATAAATAATTTTGGTTCCTAATTGATCTAAAACAGGAAAAGTTTATTCTGATTTCATGTCAGTGAGAAAAACATGCAGATGTGTCTTTTTAGAGAGTGGATATAACCTTCTGGTTTCAACTGTAAGTGGAATCTCCTCTGCGGAGATTCCTGTTTAGCCACCAACACACTGGGAGACATTTAGTGCACTTGTAACCAGAGTTTTTGGAGATTTCAGGTGCAATTTTTCTATTTAAACTTTGGAAATTCACCCATAGAAATGTTTCCTTCTCAAAAATGTATCATTATTGTGGACAATTTAGTAAGCCAAATCTAATACAATTTGGTCTCAACCTCCAAAAACAGCCAAAAATTGGAGTTAGTGATCACATGATCAATGATATAACGTTGACCATTGGCTCATTGAAGTTATCTTCACTGTGCAATGATCGGGAACAATTATTATTACCGTGTTTCTCCGAAAATAAGACACTGCCTTGGAAAATGCGCTAGGGCTTATTTTTGGTGAAAGACCGTTGGGGGTAAGTTTACCCCCCAAAAAGAGCAGACCCCCCCCAGGGGAATTATACTTACCAGACCCCGGACATCTGCGTCGCTTTCTATAATGAAGTGTCCTACAGTATTTTTGTACTTTTTAAGCTGCAAGGACATTTCATTATTAAATGGCAACTAGGGCTTATTTTCAGGGTAGGGCTTATTTTTGGAATAGGGCTTATATTTTAGCCTTACGCTGAAAATTCATGCTAGGGCCTATTTTTGGGGTGGGGCTTATATTTAAACCTTAAGGCTGCTTTACATGCTGCGACATCGCTAGCATTTGCTGGCGGTGTCGAGCACGATAGCACCCACCCCCCGTCGTACGGCCGATATGTGGTGATCACTGCCGTAGTGAACATTATTACTACGGCAGCGTCACACGCACATACCTGCTCTGCGATGTCGCTGTGACCGGCGAACCGCCTCCTATCTAAGGGGGCGTTTCGTTCAGCGTCAGAGCGACGTTACAGCAGCGTCATTGAACCGCCGCCCAATAGAAGCAGAGGGGTGGAGATGAGCGCGACGTAACATCCCGCCCACCTCCTTCCTCATTGCCGGCGGCCGCAGGTAAGGTGAGGTTCCTCGTTCCTGCAGTGTCACACGTAGCGATGTGTGCTGCCGCAGGAACGGCGAACAACATCGTACACACAGCAGCAACGATAATTGAGAATAGGGAGGATGTCACTGATTAGCGATTTTGAACGTTTTTTGCGACAATTCAAAATCGCTCATAGGTGTCACACGTAACGACATCGCTAACGCGGCCGGATGTGCGTCACAAAATCCGTGACCCCAACGACATCGCTTTAGCGATGTCGTAGCGTGTAAAGCGGCCTTTACACTGAAAATTCATGCTATGGCTTATTTTCGGGGTAGGGCTTATATTTAAGCCTTACGCTGAAAATTTATGCTAGGGCTTATTTTTGGAATAGGCCTTATATTTAAGCCTTACGCTGAAAATCCATGCTATGGCTTATTTTTGGGGTAGGGTTTATATTTAACACGCTGAAAATTCATGCTAGGGCTTATTTTTGGAATAGGGCTTATATTTAAGCCTAAAGCCTGCTTTACACGTTGCAATTTCGCATACGATATTGTAAGCGATTTGCAACGCCCCCATCGTATGTGTGGCACGTTCAATTTGTTGAACGTGCCGCACAAACGATTAACCCCCGTCACACGTACTTACCCGTCCATACGACCTCGCTGTGGGCGGCGAACATCCACTTCCTGGAGTGGGAGGGATGTTCGGCGGCACATCGACGTCTCACGGCAGCCAGCCAATAGAAGCGGAGGGGCGGATCTGAGAGGGACGTAAACATCCCGCCCACCTCCTTCCTTCCGCATTGCTGGCCGGGAGCCGCAGGACGCAGGTAAGATCTGTTCATCGTTCCCGGGATGTCACACACTGCGATGTGTGCTACCCCGGGTACGATGAACAATCTGACGTTCAATTCTAGAGAAAGGTACGATGTGTATGCGATGAACGTTTTAACGTTCAATCGCAATCGCACGTACCAGTCACACACTGCAATGTACCTTACGATGCCGGATGTGCGTCACTTACGACGTGACCCCGCCAACACATCGTAAGATATATTGCAGCGTGTAAAGCAGGCTTTACAGTGAAAATTCATGTTAGGGCTTATTTTCAGAGTAGGGCTTATTTTCGGGGATACACTGTATAAACAATCAGGGCCGATCATTGGACTAAAAAAAAACCAAAAAGTTAATGTGATCATATTCTGGTGCAAGTACATACCACCCCCCCATTTCTTTTCTTTCTCACCACCCATTAAAATGAGAAAATCAGCTAAACAAGGCACACTCCTTCCCTGCAGAAGAAAGATTCATTTTTTTTATTCGCACCTGCACTTTTTGTTCCTTTTTTTTTTTACTAGAGAACCCAACATGGTATGATATATAACCGGATAAGTATAAGATATTGGTCCACTTGGTACTTTTATCCCATTTTTCTGAGGTCCAAGTCTTGACCATGTCAATAAATTACCTTTACTCAAATTGGCCCAAAATAGTCATTTTCTTTCCAAATAAATTGCTAAATATTGTCCTATAATTGGCACCAAATTGGTATACTCAGGGATGATTGCAAGGCATTGGCAAGCACCCGAAGAGAGGCGAGGATATTTCCATTACTGTAAATTCAGAAATATTTCCATGTGACACCGCGGACACCGAAACACTTACTTCCTCTTGTATATGAGATGTGACACTCTACACCTAGCAGCTAATTTGCGAAAATTAAAGATGACATGTTTATGAAGGCCGGCGTCGTCAATAGGCGAAAAAAATGAAGTGGTGAGATGCCAGGGGTATCAAGGATTGCAAGTGAATTCATTTTTATAACTGGCATGTAATCAACTCAGCTGTCAGTTTGAATTGGGAAGCGGCACCGTGAAGCCGCCCAGAGATGGAAATCACAAGATGACAAATTAATGAAATTGCGGATGTCAGTTAAAATCCAATAACAAAAAAGTAATCCGCCTTCATCCCTATATCATATTACTGCATTGTGTGAGAGGTGCGCTGTGACAGCCAGGCGGATTGGCTGCAAACTGAAATAACCTGCTAAATGAGCTGAGAGGAGTTCACGGCGGTAATCCGATATTGTCATGTGAATGTGTGAATCACTGGAATAGAAGCCCGGTGGTACGAAAAAAATGTTTGTTGACTATATATTATTGGAATTTTTGATACAGTACCTGGTATGTCATTTCACCCACTGCTTGGTTCTAAGAAAAGGGCATTGAAGGGGTTGTGCACTACTAGGAAAACCCCTTCTGATTCAATATGTTTCCCTCAGATAAAATAATAAATACTATACTCACTTCGCGTAACAGTGCTGTTCCCCGGTTCACAGTGTGGGGACTCACATGAAGTTGTGATTTCACGTAAGCCCCATGTTCAATCAGCGCCGGCTACTTTTTCCCCCTTCGGACCAAATGAGTTAATAAACAGGAAGTGAGCTCTCTGCGGCTGTGCTCACTTCCTGTTGATAGTCCGTTTGGTCCATTTTTGACACAGTATTTGGTGTGTCATTTCACCCACTGCATGGTACTAAGAGAAGGGCATTGAAGGGGTTGTCCACTACTAGGAAAACCCCTTCTGATTCAACATGTTTCCCCCAAATAAAATACTCACTTCCCATACCAGTGCTATTCCCCGGGTCACAGTGCGGGGACTGACATGAAGTTGTGATTTCACGCAAGCCCCATGTCCAATCAGCGCCGGTTATTTTTCCCCCTTTGGACCAAATGAGTTAATCAACAGGAAGTGAGCACTCCACAGCTGTGCTCACTTCCTCTTGATTGTCCGTTTGGTCTGAAGGCAAGAAAAGGGAAACTGGTGGTGATTAGACACAGGGCTCGTGTGACATCACAACCCCATGTGAGTCCCCACACCGCGAGCTGCGGCACCACGGGAACGGCGCTCGTACAGGAAGTGAGGATAGGATTTAGGCTGAAACCACACGAGTGTATGGCATCTGATGCGAATGCATCGGATGCGACTCTCTGCTCGCGCTGGGTTGCGAGTGTAAGCTGAGTGTCATGCCACTGTGATCCGATCCTGCAATCAGATCACAGTTCTGCAGGAGAAAGCAGGCGGTGTGGAGGAGAGGGAGAGATTAATCTTCTTATCTCGTCCATTGCCAGCTGATGCGATTATCACACTGCACTCCGGTGTCATCCAAGTGCAATGCAATGTTTCACTCGCACTCATAAACTTGTATGGGTGCGAGTGAAAACGGATTTGATTCCACCCGCAGCATGCTATTGATCCTTTTCTCGGTCCGATTAGGGCTGAGAAAATAATTGCAGATGGGAACGGCCACATAGAGTAACATGGGTCTGGGTGGAATGCGATTTTTTATTTTTTTTTATCGCATTCCACTTGGACTGTTTTACTCGCCGTGTATCCTTATTATTTTATCTAGAGGAAACATGTTGAATCAGAACGGGTTGTCCTAGTCGTGGACAACCCCTTTAACACCACTTGATTGACAAGTAACTGATCCCCATTTATCAGTTCTATAGGAGATCTGGAGGGAATCCTACAACTATCACATAGGTTACTGAGCCTAATATTAGCCCCATATGTCCGTTGTCCAAAGAATACTTTTCAGTAGTTATCACAGGCAGGATGACACTGACAGGTTACACCTCTACATACAGTAGTAGATAACTCAGGATCCACTATTCACAATAGGTGATGTCACAGCTCACCTTCTCCTCCTACCTGCATAAAGATCTGCGTACAGCGCATTCTAAGAAAACACATATACAAGTCAAAAAGTCAGATTCACACTATGTTTTCCAAGATCCATGCAGCTTCTGGAAAGCAAATCTCTAAAGTTTGTTAACGAAAACTCAGGCAACAATGCCAACCCTAGCATTACATTAAGAACATAGAATGAAAAAACCTCCCATTAGAGCAAACATGATTAAAAAATAAGAATACGTGTCACTATCTGGTTATCATTATTAAAAATATTAAGGTTGAAAGTTACTTTAAGCCAAAAGTTGGCAGATCTGCCTCTTCATAAGCTACTTAAAGGGGTTGTCAGTGAAAAAGATGCCACCTATTTTCAGGATAGGTAATAAGTAGTGGTAGGCGAGCACAAAAATGCTCCAATGCTCGCTACTTTATTTGAGCTGGTCAGACACTCGGATGAGCTCAACATGACTAACGAGCATTATGGATAGTCAGTGATTGGCCTTTTGGGTGTTCGCCCACATACAGCCGGCCATAAACAAAGCATTTCCGTTGTGTCTCCATGGAGTGCATTCTCACATCATGCAACGGAGCAAGCCTGTGCATTGTGGTCATTTTTTAACGGACAAAATATCCGAGCATCCACGATACTCGGCTGAGCACCGTGAGTACCCGAGCACTCTAATGCTTGATCGAGTACCAAGTAGTGGCGAGCACGCTCGCTCATCACTAGTGATAATATACTGATTGGTGGAACCTGCACCGATCGGCAGAACAGGTATTTTTTTTATCCTAGAGAGGAACTTTTCTCCCCATTGCAAAATGCAGTGCTAGGTCAAATACCCAAGCGCCACTCCATTCATTCTCTGTGGCGCCACTGTAAAAAGCTTTGTACAGCACCCCGCAACCTCAGATAGTGAATTGAGCAACATTTGAGTATTCGCACCGCCACTCCATTCATTCTCTGTGGGGCTACTGTAAAAAGCTTTGGCAACACACCATTGCCTTGTAGAGAATAAATGGAGGAACGTTTGAGTATTTGCACCGCTAATACTACAACTACAAATAGTTGTATGTATTGAAATGTAGTGAAAAAAGCTTTGGTAGCACCTCACAGCCCCATAGAGAATGACTGGAGCAACGGTCGAGTATTCGCACCCCCACTCCATTCTAGTAGCAATAAAAGTTTCCCCCTTTTGCCAATCGGTGCGGGTCCAACTAATCAGACCTTTACCAATCAACAAGTTATCACCAATCCTGTGGATGGATGACAACTTGTTTTCACTGGACAACCCCTTTATGGCTATGTTCACACACAATTACATAGAAATAGCTTCAGGAAACGTTTCTCTTTTGGGAAGCCTCTTTTCCTGAATCTATTTTTGTTTTCTTTACAGTCTTTTGATTTGACATAGGAAATTTGATCTGTTTCACGTAAGAGACCTTCTTTTTTCCCCCGAGTGGTTTTCTTACTTTTTTCAGGCAAAGAATTGTCAAGGTTGGGAATTTCAGGGAGACCACAAATGGGGTCCCTGGTTTGGGTCACAGAGGCGGATTTCAAATTGGTCTGCGCAGATATCAATTAATCAGACAAAGAGACGTATTCACTGTTTGAGCAGAAGCAAGCTTCTGAGTTATGTATTGAAAATCATAATTATACAATACAACATTTGATCTTGCAGTCAACAAGGAGTCAACATCCCACATCCCAGCTGGTGTGAACCAATAGATTATGAATTCTCTCAGTATGTTATGAATACCTATTTGTTCATTGTTCATTTTGGCTTCATCATCTTTGTTAACACATTGCTGAACACACATCTTAGAATCATATTATGAAGCCTCTATGTGATAGTCATATAGACACACAACAACATCTACACTTTGATTATTTACACACACAGATCATCTTATTACATCTGGACAAACAGCCTATAGTCCAGGCCTACCCTCACAGAATGACTTTCAAAAAACTGCTCATATGAACAGCAAAGTGGAAATCCTATAGAAATGAATAGGGAGAGTTTTCAATATAATTTTACGTGTATTTTTTTTAAGGAGGATTTTGGAGCAAAACTACTTAAACAACTTCAAAAACTTAATGTGATCATAGTCTACCAGGTATAAATAGGAGTTGACAAGCTGAAGGAGAACACCAGCCTTGTTTCATACCAGGAATGGAATATGGGTGATGTTGCATATTTCTAGAGGATGTAAAACACCACGAAATAATTAAAGGAGGCCAAAATGTGCAATACAATTGTCCACAGTCAATGGAATATTGGTCTTAGCGTTTTACGTTTGTTTACCGTTATAGGAACCTTCTGGGCAATCCCTTCAATTGTAACTGTCACCTCGCCTGGTTGGGAAATTGGCTGAGGAAAAAACGTATTGTAACTGGAAACCCTCGATGCCAAAAACCTTACTTCCTCAAGGAAATTCCAATCCAAGACGTCGCTATTCAGGACTTTACTTGTGATGAAGGTAAAAACTAAGCAATATTCAGAAGACCGTGTCTGAGCAATAAGCATGCCTTCTGATTGTCCAGTGTAAATTCAATAGTCCTACTATGGATGACTGCGTAATAAATGTCACTTGTCTCCTTTGTATACCCCAGGGAATGATGACAACACTTGTTCACCTCTTGCCCGGTGCCCAGCTGAGTGTACCTGTCTAGACACGGTGGTCCGCTGCAGTAACAAAGGTCTAAAGGCATTACCCAAAGGAATACCGAAGGACGTCACAGAGCTGTAAGTGCATGAGGGTCTGGGCCGAGTATGTATTAAAAAAAAATGAAACAGATGATAAAAACCTCTTCCAATCATGTCCTGTAACTTTCCACAAATTTTGCTCAAATTTTCCATGGTATTAATTCAGTATATTATCACAACATGCTGACAGAACAATGGACAGGCTACAATAAATATCACAAACACTGAGTAACTAAATATAGACATATACAGCATAAACCTCTCCCAACAGAGCACCATGAAACCATGTTTTGTTTTAATAAAGCTGTCATCTCATGCTTCATCTCAAGATATGTTGACCAAGAAGAAAGGTTAGGAAGGACACATCTGTGAATCTGTATTTTTGTACTGTTTTTTAACAGCACCCAATGAGGCTCTGAAAAGTACCTTAAAACATGACTCCAGAGTTTTTTTGGGGTTTTTTCAATGCTGCTGTGGTGTTTTAAATCTAAGTCCCCTTTCCCCTGTCTTATACTCATCCTCTGGAATCTTCCTCTGTTATCACCATCACTTCCGTCGGTGTCTGGCAGTTTTTGAACTGTCGGCTGCTCCAGTGTTTCATGGAGCCCAAAGGAAGTCATAATTCAATACAAGTCTATGAGAGCCTCGTTCTTGCTTTCATAGACTTGCATTGAGTGCTTGTGACGTGGCTTCTTATTTCTTAAGTCTGGCCAGGGCGAAAGATGGTGCTGTGGGACTGCAGCTGTGCCAGAAAAAGATGAAAACACCAGAGGGTGACTATAATGCTAGGGGCAGGCGACTTGAGTTTAAAGCACCACTCCATCACTGGAAAAAAAACACTGGAGCGGTGCTTCAAAAAATAAGCTAAACAATCAAAAACAGTTTATAAAAACATACAGTAGATTACAAACCTAAGTACACCCCTCACATTTTTTTAAATAATTTTATTTTATCTTTTCATGGCACAACACTGAAGATCTCACACTGATACTATGTAAAGTAGTCAGTGTGCAGCTTGTATAACAGTGTAAATTTGGTGTCCTCTAAATAATTCAACATACAGCCACCAAGATCTAAACCGCTGGCAACAAAAGTGAGTACACCCCTAAGTGAAAATGGCCAACTTGTGCCCAAAGTGTGATGTGCTGTGTGACCACCGTTATTTTCAGGCACTGCCTTATCTCTCTTGAGTGTGGAGTTCAGTAGAGCTTCACAGAGATCACTGGATCCTCTGCCATCCCCCATGATGATATCACAGAGCTGGTTGATGATAGAGACCTTGCACTCTGCCATCTTCTGTTTGAGGACTCCCCACAGATGCTCAATAGGGTTTGGATTTTGGGTTGTTATCATGTTGGAATACGAAGGGAGGGTATCATGCTCTGCTTAAGCATATCACAGTACATGTTGGCATTCATGGTTCCCTCAATGAACTGTAGCTCCCCACAGCCGGCAGCACTCATGCAGCCCCAAACCATGACACTCCCACCACTATGCTTGACTGTAGGCAGAACACACTTGTCTTTGTTCTCCTCACCTGGTTGCCCCCACACACGCTTGATATCATCTGAACCAAATAAGTTTATCTTGGTCTCATCAGACTCCAGTAATCCTGTCTTCAGCAAACTGTTTGTGGGCTTTCTTGTGCATCATGTTTAGAAGAGGCTTACTCCTGGGACAACAGCCATGGAGACCAGTGTGATGCAGTGTGTTGTGTATGCTCTGAGCAGTGACAGGCGGACCCCAACCCTGTAACCTCTGCAGTCATACTGGAAGTACTTATATATCTATTTTGAAAAGACAACCTCCGGATATGACACTGACCACGTGCACTCACCATCTTTAGTCGACCATGGCGAGGCCTGTTGTCAGTGGATCCTGTCTTGTTATCCTCTGTATGGTCTTGGTCACCATGCTGCAAGCTCCGTGTCAGGGTGTTGGCAATATTCTTATAGGCCATTTTTATGTAGAGCAACAATTTATTTTTTTTCAGATCCTCAGATAATTCTTTGCCATGAGGTGTCATATTGAATTTCCAGTGACCAGTATGAGAGAGTGTGTGAGGGATAACACCAAATTTAACACACCAGCTCCACATTCACACCTGAGACTTTGTAACACTGATGAGTCACATGACACTGGGGAGAAAAAATGTCTAATTGGGCACAATTTGAGCATTTTCACTTAGGGGTGTACTCACTTTTGTTCCCAGTGGTTTAGACATTAATGACTGTGTGTTGAGTTATTTAGAGAGCACCAAATTTACAGTTATACAAATTGCACAATAACTACTGTACATTGTATTATAAGGTTAGATGTCCAGTGTTGTCCCATGAAAAGATATAATAAAATACTTACAAAATTGAGAGAGGTGTACTCATTTTTGTGATATACTGTAGTAATTACATTGTACCATTACCTCCCAGCCTAATAGTCACAGTGATACTTGTTCGGTGTCCGGATTAATATTGTCTGTTATAAAAGCAAACAAAAGAAATCTCTACATGAATCGATTGCGTATGCTGCAACTCAGAAAATGAATTTATGGCTTTTATTACTGTTGTATTTTATCATGTTTTTAGCATCATTTATCTTTCAGCCTTTGGGAAGAGCACAGTATTTAGCTTCATATGATGAAATCTTTTCATTCTTCAGCCCAGTGATGGATTTCGCACTGTTCTCTCCTCCTAGGTACCTGGATGGGAACCTGTTTACCCTCGTCCCTAAGGAGCTGTCCAGTTACAGGCACTTAATGCTCATGTGAGTACTAATATATATTAAAGGACCCCTAGAAAACAACTTATTTCACTTTCGTAAGGTCCATTGAGTTGCCTTCCAACAGTTTAGCCGTGACGCCTGCGATTGAGATTCAGAGCCCTTTGGTTTCTTTAGCTCAGTTTTCCTGATACAGGGATCCAAATATCCTACAAACAGGCCCTGTGCGCACACTGCATTTTTTGCCATGGTTTTTGCTGCAGAAAAGGTGCAGTTTTTGCTCATAACCTTCCTGCAATCCTTCCCCAGCAAAATCTATGAGAAATCCAAAATGCTGTGCGCACACCGAGTTTTTTTTCCCTACAGGTTTTGCTGCAGAATTTCTGCAGCAAAAAGAAGTAGCATGTCACTTTTTTTCCGCAGGTACCCGCAGTTTTGCCATAGATAATGGTTAAAAACCACAGGGACTAACCTGCGGAAAAACCTCACCAAAACCGCATGTGGATTTCGGCTGCGTTTTTTTGCTGCAGGTGCGGAATTCTGCCAGAGGGTGCGGAATTTTCTTAAGAAACTCATCTACCCAGTGCACACAGAGCCTAAGAGCTTATTGTATATTATATTAAAGGTATTAAAGGGGCTTTCCAGAATTTCGATGTTGATCACCTTTTCTCAGAATAGATCCTCAATATAAGATAGCTGACTCTTAGCACCCCAATTGTCCGGCTGATTAATGGAGTGATGGGGAACTGGAAGTAGCAAGGCTCCATACGTCGTATCATGGTTGTACTGTAACTTCTCTCTTATAAAAGTTGATCATAGAGCTTGCAGTACCAACCGCAGACCCGACATAATGTATGGAGCTGTGGAAGCGCAACAGACCCTTCAATCTTACAACAGACCCTTCAATCTTACAACAGACCCTTCAATCTTACAACGGACCCTTCAATCTTACAACGGACCCTTCAATCTTACAACAGACCCTTCAATCTTACAACAGACCCTTCAATCTTACAACAGACCCTTCAATCTGTGTCTTTTACAGGGACCTGAGCAATAACAGAATCAGCACTCTCTCCAACCAGAGTTTCAGCAACATGACGCAGCTACTTACTCTGTAAGTCATTTACTTTACTTCTATAGCTTAAAACGAAGATAATGACAGGAAATCCAGGTTTCTTCTCTAATATTATGAACCGCTTTGCGTCTTCTTTCAGGATTCTCAGTTACAATCGTCTTCGGTGCATTCCTATCAAGGCATTCGATGGTCTCAACTCCCTTAGGCTCTTGTAAGTGTTGGATTCAATAGCAATCATGTGAATGTGTTATAATGTCCACTAATATGCTAGAATAAGCTCATCTTCATGCTTTATAGCTGTGTATAATGGTAGATGTAGCTGATGATTGCAGTTGACCAACCCTGGACTTCTATCCGACAGGTCTCTACATGGCAATGACATATCCACCATTCCTCAAGGGGCCTTCAGTGATCTTTCATCCCTTTCACACTTGTAAGTTAATTCTTTGCATTAACATACGGAAACATTATCGATATCAGTTCTTAGTAGGAAACTAATGGTTCATGCTGGGAAACCATTTCTGTTGTTTAGCCTGTATTAAAAAACAGGGTAAAGCACATTGTTGTATGGCTCTATCATATGGTGCCATAACTTGATATGGGTGTTGTAAGATGGTGACCAGCTACATTGTGAATGGCCGGTATGTTTTGTAGAGGTGGTTGTCCTCTGAGATGTAAACCTGGAATGTCTACTCTGGTACCTGTAGTGTCACAAGCTTTGTTAAGGAGTTGAAGGGCCAGGTTTACAGATAGTTGGAGAGATGGATGGGTAAGACTATAGATGTGTCTCATATGTCTTAATGAGAGGGTTTGGGGTTTTTTGGCACATGGCAGTCAGTGTGAGGAGGCTGTGTGTGAAGCCTCTAAGAATGAATCCTTTGCGGGGAAAAAAGGGGATTTGTTTATTCTGACTGTGACCGTGGACAGAGGTATTGAAGCCTCTCTGAACGGACCCCCTGGGAAAAAAGTGGGTTCGCTTCGTGCTGACCAGGGTCAGTGTATGGAAGGGCTGCGATGCTCTGAACTTACGGACTTTTAATCCGTGTAGGAATAATGGCTGGGGTCAGTGAGTGGTGGTTGAGCACTCCACTAGGATACCAGGGAAGTGTATGGAAACATGTGCAGGTGAACCACAGGCATAACAGACTTGAAACCCATGCGTGTTGTGTGCCCCGAGTGCAGTTTATGTGATCTAATAAACTGGGTGAACTTTCAATAAGTGCGTGCACTTGATCCCATTCACATACTCTATGTACAAGTGAGCCATTGTAAGAGCTATATTTCCAAATTATCTTCTTTCAGGGCTATAGGGGCAAACCCTCTGTACTGTGATTGTAACATGCAATGGCTGTCAGACTGGGTCAAGTCCGAATACAAGGAGCCTGGTATTGCACGGTGTGCCGGACCCGGAGACATGGCTGACAAGCTTCTCCTTACTACACCTTCTAAGAAGTTTACATGTCATGGTAATATCTTAGTCACGTCTCATTTTCTCAATTTCTTATACTTTAGGCCCAATTATTTTTGACATTCAGAGATATATAACATTTACAAATTATTTTGATCCTCCGACTTAACAGAGGTAGTTTAGTTAACTGTTTTTGATGTGTGAATCTAAACTAACATTCAGTCTCTTACTTTTGGCTTTATGATAATCCCTGGCCTAGAAATTCCAGGGCCATGTGGTTTTCTTGTTGCAGGTAAGGGTTCTCAACCCCAAGATGTTAAAATAAACTTTTACCTACTTATTTGCCCCATGGTGTACCCCCAAATCTGCACACGCATGTTACTTTTCCACACCCCTGTCTTTGTGCTGTATCTTCAAGTCAACGGAAAGTGAACCGGTCTTCAATACTAGGTTACAGGGGAGGTGGGGTCATTGGGTTTGGAGCTCTAGGTTATCATGGTCTGGTTTACTACCCATCTCCGTTGTCCATCCTCCATATAGTAACTGAAATGGAGATTCCATGCCCTACCATTTCCCTCCTTTGGTAATCCTACATCCAATTCGTAGTCTACAGTTATTGTATAGTATAACCCCACATGTTCCTAGTGAAGAGATAGTAAGACTACTAATTGAGATGACTAATTTGTAGAATAATCCCAGGTTAACCAATAACAAGAGCAGAAACATTGTTTTTACCAAAATTTTGCATCTGGACATCAAGATAAATGTCTCAAATTTAGGACATAGGTTTTTCAGGATTAAGTGGTTAAAGTGTAAAGGTGGCCTTATGGCAGGAACACAAAATTTAACCCCGATGTACAGTACTATGAATTTAGTTTTCCTCAGATAAAGGAGATTGCTGGTTATGTGGATTTATTCATATTAGGTCACATGCAAACGATTGTGACTTCATGCAAGCCCCGTGTCCAATCAGCGACAGCTTCCTTCTAGTCGTCTTCGGACTAAATGTCATGACACTGACTTAGGGAAAGTCCTGCATGAGATAAAACACACAACAGACAGGGGTTTACCAAGACAAACAAGGGGTACACCGGGGACACATCAATAACGGTGGGCCCTTAAGCTAGTGAGAGGATAGATGGACACCCCCTCACTTACCTGCCGCTGTACCCTGCACTCCTAGCCAGTTCCTATACAGGTTCCTCATCTGTCGCCGAGCCAAACCCTGAAGCCCTGACAGACTCTGTAGTAAGCCCTGGCTAGTGGGAAGGTAAGGATCACTAGTCCCACCGTTGCACTAAAACAACACACCAAGGGAAGGGAAGACAAATAGGGGGGGAAAACAACAGACTGACTCCAACAACTAGGCTGCAGTCAGGCATCACCACTGCAGCCAACACCGTTGCTAACAGTAAGGATTCCAGTATCTCCTTCCACCTCCACGCTGAAAAACCAAATGGCAAAGAAAATAACCGGCACCCTTTGCTGGAAGTAGAGTGTATATAAAGGGACTGGGAGTGGTCCGAAACCAGAAACACCTAACCAGAAAACATGTTTAATACGTAGAGTCTCCGATGACAATGAAAGGCTCTAGTCCTTAACCTGTCACTGGTCTCAAAACACAGAAAGACAGCCGTGACACCAAATGAGCAATCAACAGGAAGTAAGTGGCAGCCACACTGTCACTTCCTGTTTATTAACTAATTTGGTCCGAAGGCAGTGGAGAAGGAAGCCAGCGCTGACTGGACGTGGGGCTCAGGTGATGTCACTCGAGTGCCAAACCACAATTACTGACAACGTTGGAGATAACGGGAGGTGAGTACAGGGTCTCTTATTTTACCTGGGGGAAACATGTGGAATCAGAACAGATTGTCCTAGTAGTGGGCAACCCCTTTCAAGGTTGGGTAAAGTGTTGGCTAACCAGCTGATACAAGTACATAGCACACACTGGTTTTGTACAACAATGTCCCCAAAATCAGTTATTTACTTATCCTGTGGGCCTTCAACTATCTAGTCTAAGATTATGTTGCTAAGATAATCATTTAATTGTAGGGAGTTATTACCGATAATATTCAATTGTGAATCTATACAGTCATTCTGTGTGAAAAGTTGAAATATATCAAAGCAAAACTTGGGTATTTACATGACCTTCATACGACGCATAATAAGTTTGTAACTTATTCCCATAAGAACAATCTCTGTTAAGGACATGCTCTCAAGGGAACAGACTTAAGGACACAACTGCGTTCACAGCCGCTAAGCTCACAAAACAGAGAGTGACCATCAAGTAACATTATAAATTATAAAAATAGTGGCCTCAGTTCTCAATCCGAGCCTTTTAATATTCTAATCGTATCCATTATAGCAAATGAATACACAGATGCAGAGGAGGAGCGTTGTGCGGAGGTGATGGCTGTTTCGCCTGGTCCTGCGCTTCTACAATCCTCACTGAAGACCATATAAGCGCAAAACTGCAATCACCTCTGCACACCTCCCCCTCTCTGCAATTATTTGTTTTAATGGAAAAAAGAAGCGTTCTACTATGTGTAGCTACTGATTACGCTGAAAGGAGAATGCGTCTATTGACCTGTACTGCCGCCAAAGGATGGAACCATGGGGTTTAAAAATTGCTGTTTCTTGAGTCTACGTGTTTCAAAGCCTCCGAATTTTTTATCAGGACTTTATCTAAAAAATGGTTATTTATTGAGCCTACGCATTTTGAAGTCTCCGACTGCTTCATCAGGACTTTAATCTTAAAAACGGCTGAGTCTGCGCATTTCAAAGCCTCCAGGACTTTAAAGTAAACCTGTCATCGGATGTCTATAATACTTACCTAACGAGCAGACTGTGGGGAGATAAGGTATGCACACCAGTGACTATGTAAGGGGAATACATGAAATAGCAGAAACTGCTGTGTGAATACTGACTTGAAAAATCCAATAGCTATATGCAAGAGTGAATATGTGAAAAATGGAATCTGCATTACTGCCATGAACATATGAATCAAGAGAAATTTAGCTACTGAATTGATCAATGCAATAGAGCCCCAACACTACGTCAAAGTATTTCTCTACGTTGGGGTCCCCAGCTTGTGTGTGTCCTCTCATGCAGTTAAAAAACTTACCATGTATGGGAAGCTGAGACCCAGGCTATTTATGCGTATGATATGGATTGGCAATAGGTGTGGTTGGGCAGACTGGTCGGATGGAGCAGGGCAGATCAAAGTGCGCCTGAGCAGGACCTCACTGTCGGCTAGTGTAGCTTCAGAAGGATGACAAAGATGGCCAAAAGAGGAGGCGCGGGACCCGGAGAACGGAGACGCCCATCCGACCAGTCTGCTCCGCACCAACCATTAGGTAAGTATTATGACTATCCGGTGACAGTTTCCCTTTAATCTTTAAAATGGCTGTTTATTAAATCTACACATTTCGAAGCCTCCAACTTCTTCATCAGGACTTTAAACAGATCTGTTTAAAGTCCTGATGAAGAAGTCTAAA
This sequence comes from Anomaloglossus baeobatrachus, assembly GCF_048569485.1. Taxonomy (NCBI): domain Eukaryota; kingdom Metazoa; phylum Chordata; class Amphibia; order Anura; family Aromobatidae; genus Anomaloglossus; species Anomaloglossus baeobatrachus. Next base: position 91,720,061 of record NC_134353.1, read on the forward strand.
ACTTAGAAACTCACAGACTCAACAAACAGCCATTTTTAAACCACATGGTTCCATCTTTTGAGGGCAGCACAGGTCAAAAGAGGCATTTTTCTCCTGGCTCATGGAGCTCGTGTAACTGCAGCAGCCATCATTAACATGCCTAATTTTTCTACCTTAAGATGAGCACATAGGACAACACGTTTATCTATATACCCGGGTAGGACTCATTGCTGAGCCAAGGGTGCATGTGTATATGGATATTGGCTAACCTTCATCAGGCTAAGATGTCTGGCCACCTTTAAAAGGAATCTGTCAGTACAAAATGACTGTTCAAACCAAGCTCAGGTACCCCCATGGTCTGCAGTCCAATGCACCGTCCAACCTTTTCACATCCATTTATGCCCTGCTTTTTTTCCTGAAAATCCAGCTTATCACTCAGGGAAGACATATAAATCACTAGTCTTCCTATAGCTTTTATTGGACATTGAAAAACACAATAGTCCCACCAGCTGATTTAGAATTAATAAATTTAGGTTTTAATTGTAATCTTTCTCCATTCTTTTTATGGCTTAGGACCTGTGGATGTGAACATCCTTTCCAAATGTAATCCGTGTTTATCCAACCCATGCAAAAATGAAGCCACCTGCAAAAACGATCCAGTTGACTTTTACCGGTGCACATGTCCCTATGGTTTTAAGGTATTGATAGTAAATAACCTTTTTGTTGCTGTGATGATTGATCATTGTAATTTACATTGATACATGTTGCATCATCTTATGTTCCCAGGGTCAGGACTGTGATACGCCCATCCACGCCTGCATCAGCAGTCCCTGCAAAAATGGGGCAACATGCCACTTGAAACAAGGGGAGAAGGATGCTTTTTGGTCAGTATTAATGTTTAGCTTGGTATTACCATATTATTTTTTTCTTGAACATTTACTTAATTACTATACCTTACAGGGGTTCTCTTTTTTTTTTATATTTTACTGTTTTTGTAAAGCGGCCATTGACAATGGGCTGATCTCATGGTGTCCCTCTGCTGAGACCCTTGAAGATCATCTGTAGTCTCTGGAGAAACTTGCTAATAAGAGTTCAATTTCCCTGCAGCTCCCCCATAGGCAAACTAAAGCATTACACTGTGCCAATCAATGTCATATCTGTCTAGAGCAAGGTCCTCCAGAGCAAGAGATGTTCCTCATAACCTCATATTTCTCCATTTTGGTCAAGAGATCAGGATCTTGATTTGGGGATGCCCCTGTTAACTCTGAATGTTCTAGAAAGCTATAAAAAAAGGTTATTTTTTTTAAAACCAGGGAACCCCTTAAAGGGATATGTCCCCACGTTTTTGCTACCTAATCTGAGTGCAGCATCCAGTATCACTTACTGGTCTGCTTGCTGTAGCATTGATAAAATCACTGTTTTATCAGCAGGAGATTATCATGAGAGAACTAGTAAACCTGCTACATATTCATGAGCTCTGTATAACTCTACCCCAGCTCTGATTATCACTTTTCTGCCTATGCACAGTGCACACAGAACTCTGTCAGTGGTGTGGGCAGGGTTATACAGAGGTCAGCATTCAGAGAACTAATAGATCAGCAGCAGATAAACCAGGTATTTTATCCAAATGATAGCAAGCAGCTCAGTAAGTGTCACTCTAGGTACTGAGAAGTACGAAGAAAAACGAGAAAAGGGAAGGGAAACTCTGTATATAAGGAAGGGATGGTGACACCTGACCAAACCTACCGCTGGGCCCAGGTTTCCCTCACCACCCTAGATAGATTCCGTACCTATGCACCGAGCAGGATACCTGACCCTGGCTGACCCTGAAGTAGGCACTAAATAAGGAGCGGATGGGATGAGCGCTTAGTCAACCCCACTAAGCACTGAAAAAGACACAGGGATAATAAACAGGGGGAATGTGAGCGAACACCTTATCTCCAGATGAATCAGGGAGAGGAACTGCAACAACCACAAAGTTTCTCCAGATGTATACAAGCCGACTGCTTGCACTGAAGATTTGTTAAGGGTATAAAGGCTATCATCAGCACGGAGTAATAGGAAGTGAAGGTATATACAGACACAAAGGGATGTGCTGATAAAACAGCTGAAGGGCTGAGGAACTCTGCAGGGTAATAAAGGGAAAGGGATGAAAATCAAGAAGAAATAATAGAAGGTCAGGGAGCAGTTTGTGCAGCCGAATTTTGTGACCTTCTATAGCTGGACACCACAGGACTGGCTATCACCCGTGACACACAACTGGAATCAGAGTTTCTTTCCCAACATTATGCTGCCATCATGTAAGGTAGCAAAAACTTGGTGACAGATTCCTTTTAAATAGAGATTAGACTTATATTGTCCATGGTGTACAAGACATATAGCTGTGCTATAGTAGACATTCATCATACCTGTCACATTTGCTCGTGATTCCGCAGGCACAGGATACTGCACTGGGTATATTTTATATCTCACGTATTTCCAAAAGGTAATCAACTTGCAGAACTGACACTCTGGAACATATGCTGGCAATTTGTTCCATAGTATCTTTTCCTCATTGCTTCCACATGCTGCAAGGAAAATATGACAGGTATATTTTGGACAGCTATATATTTATGTACAGATCTTCTCCGGTCGTACATTTTTGTGTCCTCAGCTCCATAATTTATGACTATTACAGGCCGGCTTATCTTTACATAAATGGAAAACGCCAGTTACACTATGGAGCTAGGTCATCTCCGTACGTGATTAAGCACTGCTTGCACGCTACCTCAAGGAACATTTATTAATATATCTATATATCATTTTTTTTTTACTTAAATGCATAAAATGTATGAATTTGGGGCGAAAAATATTTTTTTTGAAATTAGATTAATTAAAAATGTTGTATTGTTATATAAATATATGTATATAAATATGTGTATAGATACAGTGCTGGCCAAAAGTATTGGCACCCCTGCAATTCTGTCAGATAATACTCAGTTTCTTCTTGAAAATGATTGCAATCACAAATTCTTTGGTATTATTAACTTCATTTATTTTGCTTGCAATGAAAAAACACAAAAGAGAATGAAACAAAAATCAAATCATTGATCATTTCACACACAACTCCAAAAATGGGCCAGACAAAAGTATTGGCACCCTAAAGGGCCCGTTACACGCTACAATATATCTAATGATATGTCGTCGGGGTCACAACGCATATTGTAGCGTGTGACAGCTACGAGCGACTGTGAACGAGCAAAAATACTCACCTTATCGTTGCTCGATGACACGTCGCTCATTTTCAAAATATCGAACGTCCTTCTGTGCACCGGTTGTTCATTGTTCCCGAGGCAGCACACATCGCTCCGTGTGACACCCCGGGAACGATGAACTGCAGCTTACCTGCGGCCGACGGCAGTGCGAACGGTAAGGAGGTGGGCGGGTTGTTACGTCCCGCTCATCTCCGCCCCTCCGCTTCTATTGGGCGGCAACTGTGTGACGTCGTTGTGACGCCGAACGTCCCTCCCCCTTCAGATAGAGTATGTTCGCCGCCCACAGCGAGGTCGTGAGGGAGGTAAGTACGTTTGACGGGGCTTAACGACTTTGTGCGCCACGGGCAATGAATTGCCCATGGTCGTTCGTGAGGTAAGTCTGTGTGACGGGGGTTACCGACTTTGTGCGCCACAGGCAACAAATTGCCCGTGCCGCACAAACAATGGAGGCAGGTGCGATCGCACGATAATTCGCCCTGTGTAAAGCGGCCTTTAGCCTAATACTTGGTTGCACAACCTTTAGCCAAAATAACCGTGAACAACCGTTTCCGGTAACCATCAATGAGTTTCTTACAATGCTCTGCTGGAATTTTAGACCATTCTTCTTTGGCAAACTGCTCCAGGTCCCTGAGATTTGAAGGCTGCCTTCTCCAAACTGCCATTTTGAGATCTCTCCACAGGTGTTCTATGGGATTCAGGTCTGGACTCATTGCTGGCCACTTTAGTAGTCTCCAGTGCTTTCTCTCAAACTATTTTCTAGTGCTTTTTGAAGTGTGTTTTGGGTCATTGTCCTGCTAGAAGACCCATGACCTCTGAGGGAAACCCAGCTTTCTCACACTGGGCCCTATATTATGCTGCAAAATTTGTTGGTAGTCTTCAGACTTCATAATGCCATGCACACGGTCAAGCAGTCCAGTGTCAGAGGCAGCAAAGCAATCCCAAAACATCCGGGAACCTCTGCCATGTTTGACTGTAGGGACCGTGTTCTTTTCTTTGAATGCCTCTTTTTTTTCCTGTAAACTCTATGTTGATGGCTTTTCCAAAAAAGATCTACTTTTGTCTCATCTGACCAGAGAACATTCTTCCAAAACATTTTAGGCTTTCTCAGGTAAGTTTTGGCAAATTCCAGCCTGGCTTTTTTATGTCTAGGGGTAAGAAGTGCGGTCTTCCTGGGTATCCTACCATACAGTCCTTTTTCATTCAGACGCCGACGAATAGTATGGGTTGACATTGTTGTACCCTCGGACTGCAGGGCAGCTTGAACTTGTTTGGATGTTAGTCGAGGTTCTTTATCCACCATCCGCACAATCTTGCGTTGAAATATCTCGTCAATTTTTCTTTTCCTTCCACATCTAGGGAGGTTAGCCACAGTGCCATGGGATTTAAACTTCTTGATGACACTGCGCACCATAGACACAGGAACTTTCAGGTCTTTGGAGATGGACTTGTAGCCTTGAGATTGCTCATGCTTCCTCACAATTTGGATTCTCAAGTCCTCAGATAGTTCTTTGGTCTTCTTTCTTTTCTCCATGCTCAATGTGGTACACACAAGGACACAGGACAGAGATTGAGTCAACTTTAATCCATGTCAACTGGCTATAAGTGTGATTTAGTTATTGCCAACACCTGTTAGGTGCCACAGGTAAGTTACAGGTGCTGTTAATTACACAAATTAGAGAAGCATCACATGATTTTTTCAAACAGTGCCAATACTTTTGTCCACCCCCTTTTTTATGTTTGGTGTGGAATTATATCCAATTTGGCTTTATGACAATTTTTTTTTCTTTGAAGACAAATTAAATGAAGATGATAATACCAAGAATTTGTGATTGCAGTCATTTTCAAGAAGAAACTGAGTATTATCTGATAATAAGACATTACATGTTAACTGGGTGTCACGGACAGTGAGGGGATAACCGGGCACCAGGGCTCCTCCCTCAGGCTAGGGAACATTAGCTGTCCCTGATCTCAGAGATACTTCCAATGGTGGAGATATCAGGGCCTCCTTCTTTGCCCTGCTCCTGGACAGCCCTGATCTAATACCCTCTCTTTACCACCCCAGAGGAGCCAATCAGTGGTGTGGGTGGGGTTATAGATCAGCATTGTGAGTTCTGCAGCAGAAAAAAAACTGTGATTCTATCACAACTACTGCACCCAGTAAACTGAGTGATACATCATTGGAATCAGGGTCTCTGTCCCTACATCATGCTGCTGTCAGATTAAAGCGCAAAAAGCTGCGGTCCAAGTTGCAGGAAATTGCCATTTTCTTTGACACCTGCTATGCGTTCTTATGTGTTGTCCTGTGAACCTTACTTCTTCAAGGTGTACGTGTCCAGATGGATTTGAAGGTGAGAACTGTGAGGTGAACATCGATGACTGTGAGGATAACGACTGCGAAAATAATTCCACTTGTGTGGATGGAATCAACAACTATACCTGTCTGTGTCCACTGGAGTACACAGGTGAGATCAAGGAGAGGTGACAATAACGGCCTTATTCACATCCACATTATAACCGGTTTGAGGTCAACATGGGATCAGACAAGGTCCAGAAACTTATAGCTATGGGTGGTCTACAGACTGTGATAGCTGACCTGTATATGGACCTGTGTATATATGAGTGCTGAGGACTAGTCTGTTAGGACATTCACCACTAATGACCAGTCGTCTTCCATCGTAAACCTTTTACTGTCACCATTTCCATCACCATTGTCATCATTTCCAGTCACTGAGTGTGGACCTTTCCTCCTGCGTATATTATATTCTATGACTAGATAGAGCTGCGTCTTCTTCTCTGCTCTCGTCTTTGTTGCTTCTGTCTCAACATGTCGTGTTGTTTTCCAATAAACACATACGTATCTTGTCTCTTCTGTCTTTGTTGCCCAAGCTGCTAATCTGAATGAGGTGGAAAAAGGTCAGTGTTTCTTCATCCTTTTCTTCTAATCTCAGTTTTATGTCTTATCTTTATTGAGAGAGGCAGTAAACGTGAAGTCTCTCTTTTCTGAATTTCTCTTTCGGCTGAATGCAATGTATTGTTCTTGTACGTTATTGTGCTGTTATCATCCATTTTAGGTTTTGGAGAGATTGACTGTTGGGCTCTTCAATTGGTTTATTGACAGGGACTACCAAAAAATGAGTCTCATGATCACTGCTGTATATCCTGTATATGTAGTCCTAGGGATCTCCGGAGACATTTACATACATAAGTGATGATTTCATCAGCTTTAAAGTATACACTTGTGTCAGGATTGTGTTTCTTAAAGGCCTCCTTCACACATCTGAGTCTCCGGTACATGTGACGTTCGTTTTCACACCTACCGGAGACACGGACACACGTAGACCCATTAAAATCAATGAGTCTGTGCGCACCTCCGTGTTTTGATATAGAGTGTGTGTCCATGTGAAGCACACGCGTGTCTTTGTGCTCCACACAGCAACATGTCCACTTTCTGCCGGCAGCACAGATGTCACATGAACCGCACTCTAATGTGATCCGTGTGCCAGTAGTGTCATACGTACCAGAGGAAACACGTCACTGAGAAATAAATGTATTTTTATACTTACCTGTCTCCGGTGCTGCTGTTGCTTCCGGCTCCCGCTCATTATGCTCATGAATATTCACTGCACTGACTGCAGACCCAGAAGCAAGTGTGACCGCAGCCCCAGAGGCAGGTAAGTATACAAGTTTGTGCTGTCTGTGTGCTATCCAGATGTCACAGGGATAGCACACAGAACATTGACACACGGACAGACATACGTACCTACACCGCGGACCATACAAAACATTTGTTTTTGCACAGACGTGTGAATGGGGCCTAAGAGTGTCCAGTATCTTTTATAGGAGTTTTTTGGGGAATACTAGTGATTGCCCATCTTTAGGATAAACCATCAATGTGTGACTGATGACGGTAACACAAAAAGGTTCTTATTGCCGTCCGCAACTATATATAAATGAAAAGGGTTGCTAGTGAACACTTGATCAATGTGGGTCCACCCGCTGAAACCTGCATTGATTGTTAGTATTACCCCAGTTAGAATGGAGAGGCATGTTAGACCTCTGCTCGAATCATTGCCCATGGCACTGTTGAGCACTATTCTTGGCTTCTTCCGGCAGCCCCAAAAGAGAACAAACAGAGCAGAGATCAGGCATTCAACCTGCCACTCCGCTTTGTAATGGGGGTAAAAATGAATCATTTAGCTGATCTGTGCCGGTTTCAGTGGTCAGATTCCCTCTGATCAGTAACTTATCACCTATTGCATGGATTCCAGGGCCTAAATTAGAGTCTCGGCTCCATTAGAAGAACTGTAATTGCTTGAGGTGTAAAGGATCTAGTTAGGCTGCAACAGAAGCCAGGCCTAAAGTAGGAATCCAACGAGGACAGATGGAGGTGGTGCCCTGGGGAAAAAAGAGGGCCCAGTTGCCTCACCACGTCAAAGTGACAGGGCGGATACGCCCTTACTTACGTAGCACTCACTAATATACAAATTAGGCACACTGAATACAGTTTAATGGTAAAACAATAATGTAACAATTTATTAAGATTGTATCAGGATAATGTTCAATTGTGGAATGGCAGAAACAATATTACCCTGTTCTATTGATTCAATTAATGTAAATCATACAATCAATGTAAATCATAGTATATAGAGAAATTAAGCATCAATACATTACCAAAAGTATTGTAACATCACTTCTCAACCGGAGGGACCTCAGTGTCAGCGAAAAGGAGAATACTCTGGTCTTATCATCACAGAATAAGTGCGTTCACTATACCTTCTGGAACATCCCTAACTTGCTGAGCAGGGCCCCCCCTTTTTATACACAGCTCCCACATCCTCCTCCATCACAGCTGTTTTAGCCAGATAATCAGTTTCAATATAAAAGGAAGGGGGAAGGAATGCCCTATCACTTAGGAAAGGGGGAAGTAGTGACCCCTGACAACAACCTACAGCTCGCCCTCACTGCCCTCACCGACCCTATACAGGCTCCACACCTGTCGCTGAGCTGGATGTGTACCGCCCTGAGAGGGGCCCGGCCGCTTCTCCGCTGCTCGAGCCGAGCCGCTCGAGGTCCGGGCTCGGGTTGTCGGTGGCACGAGCACCGGGGGCCACGTCGATCTGTTAAAGGGGAGGCAGTGGGGTGGTGGTGGTGTGGGACGAGGCGCGCTGTCGTCTAACGGGTCGTGACGCCACCCACGGGTCGTGATGATGGGATGCACCACCGCTGCGGCTGGAGTGAAGGAGGCTCCCAGGATCGGTGTTTGGGCCGCAGCCTGGATGTTAGCCCCTCTGTGGGTAGGGGCGGTGTGTCCCGGGGCCCGGTGGGGGACTGGACTGGAGCGCTGGTGTTGTTGTCGGAGTGCAGGGTGCTGTGCAGCGGTGCAGTGTCGTGCCCGGATGGCACTGGTGTACTCAAGATTAATTCACACTCAGAGTCACTGGTAAACCAAAGTTTGGGTATGGTGGGGTCCCGCAGCCGAATGCTCTTGTCCCCTGTGAGGTTGATGGTGGCCCCTTTCCCGTGCACCTCTGGTTGTGGTTTGTTCAGCTCCCCTGCCTGAGCAGTGGTAGCCCGCTCCCCGGCGTTGAGCTGCCGGAGGAGCCCTCCGTTGCCCGCAGGCACTGGCCCGTTGGGTGTTTGGCCCTTGACGGTGGCGCTCACCCGGTCTCGGTGGGCTTTTGCCTTCTTTCGGGACTTTGGGTGTGGATGAACCCGTGAGGTCCAGCCAGCAATCAGTCAATTTGTCTAAACTCAGTGGCTTCTAAGCTAGGACAGGGTCTGAGTACCCGGTTTCTGGTGCTCCGGTACACGGTTGACTCCCCGGTTCAGGGCCGGCGGGCTCCAACCCTGGCCCGGTCTCTACGGCTCCGCCGGTTGCTGTACCGGTACTCCTGCAGGCGGCCACCACCGTCTGCCTGCCTGACGTTTCAAGGGTCCCAGGCTCCTACCCGGGTCCCTGACAGCTCTGCTCCTCTACCACTTCACTCTGTCTCTCAAACTTGTCTGTTTGTATTTCCTGCCTCAGGACAGTAGTCTCCTCGGTGGGCGTGCCTTTCCACCTGACTCCGCCCACCTGGTGTGCCCTACTGGCCCTGAGGGAGGCATCAGGTTTCCCTTTCGGGTGACTGGTTTGTGACCTCACAGGGGGTGGGTGTGTGTGTGTAATGTGGTAGTGTTGTTACCTGTGACCCCTGGGGTCCAGGGCGTCACAGATACCTATGACTCTGTCTTACCCTAGCAAATGGGCCCTAAGTAGGGATGGAATGTATGAGCGCTTCGTCAATACCACTAACACTAAAGGAAGACACAAAGGAACAATACAGGGGAAACACAAATCTTACCACCTGAGCCCTGGTAGATATCAAAAGTCAAACACTTATCTTAGGAGCAGCTACCTCAGAAGTCTCTGGAACAACAAGAGCAGACGACCACTGCAGACCACTGCCAGGAATAACTATAAATCACACCCAAACCACCCCAGGATGAGGTTTATAAAGAAAGTAAGAGGCTAGCAACTGAGAGGATAAACTGACAGTTTCCCAGGGTCCTAGAGTCTGCTGCTGAAGAAACAGGGAACTGTCAGATAACAACACGTTGCCAATCTCTGGGATTTTCTAACACTCGCTGCCTCTGAATTGTCAGTCGGCTGTGACATATCCATGACAATATTTAAGAGGCTGGGACCCCCTTTAATCCTAACTTTGCCCAGGGTTCCTTATTTACAGTAGAGAGGCTATAATGGACAATATACATGCACTTTCAGTCACCTTTCTGTACAGGATGAACATAAAGTGCAGCTTCCGGAGGCCCCATATTTTGGTCGGTTGGCAGTCGTGGTCCTAGATCTTCACCACGTACCTTTGCACCTTGTATACTTGTATTCTAATTGCTTTGCGTATTTTATTTTGGCGTTTTGTGCCATTTGTTTTCTTTGGAGGAATGAGCGTATCTCCTATTTCTCCTATTAGCATCGGGCCCCTATTATTTCCAAACCATGTTGTTCATACAGTAGTTCCAGGAATAAAGCTGTACGCTGCACATAGAATGGTTACCGTATGCTGAAGGGCTGGTGCTAGCGCCCATGCTGTATCGGGGAGCAGATGTAAGGCTCGTTAATATATATTTTATGTAACAAGTCTTCTCAAGTAACAAGAAAATACCCCTCTAGGTCCAATTCACGGGAGCTGAGTCATGGATTGCCGAGCTCCAGAAGGCCGCTCTCGGAGGCTGCATGCTTCTGCACTAAGTTAATTATTCCACTTCATAAAAAGCTACGTTTTGTGTTTCAGCACATAGCGGCGAGGGAAAGCTAAAGCAGGTGTTCCTCCAGTGGTTTCCATAAAGCTGTCAGGATGACCTAGAGTACAGAACCACAACCTGCAAGTGAACTGAGGGATGTTTGTAGAAACGCAATAGTAAATGTTTATTTTCTCGCCTACAACCCTTAAAAAAGAAGTAGGTAGCAGCCGGCAATCCTCTTATAAGAAACATCTCTTAAGGTGGCTTTACACACTGCAACATCGCAAACGACATCGCTGTAACGTCACCGGTTTTGTGACGTAATAGCGACCTCCCCAGCGACATTGCAGTGTGTGAAACACATCAGCGACCTGGCCCCTGCTGTGAAGTTGCTGATCGCTACAAATCGTTCAGGACCATTCTTTGGTCCTTTGTTTCCCGCTGTGCAGCATGATCGCTAGAAAGTCTCGGTGTGTAAAAGGGACTTTACAGCGACTTCGTTAGCGACTTCCCTTTCAAAAAGCTGCTTTACAACGTCCCCAATGACTAGCTAGGTCGTTCTGCAGGTCCGGATCGCTGTTGTGTCGTTGGCCAGGTCTGCCTGTTTGACAGCTCACCAGCGACTCACCAGAGACTTTGTAGCGATCCCGGCCAGGTTGGGATCGCTGGTGGGATCGCTAGAAAGTCTCAGTGTGTAAAGGGGCCTTTACACTATCCATTGCGATCACATTTCCAAGAAATGTTGTTATCTCCTTTCATGACTCCTGGAAGTCTGACTATCGGCTCAACTCTAAAGTGACAACCTCATAACCCACCACCTCCCAACTCCTTACCTAAACAAATAAGACATCATAGGCATGACATTGGATGTAAAGGCTACATCAGACTTGTTTATTAAAGGGAATCTGTCAGCTGGTTTTGCTACCTCATCTGAGAGCAGGATAATGTAGGTAAAGATATCATGAATCCAACGATGTATCACTTAGATCTGGATGCAGCTGTTCTGACACAATCAGAGCTTTTAGATTTAGCTATCATCTAGCATAATTGTGAGAGCTGCCCCCACCCACACCAGGCTCCCTATTGAGATTTTACATTGATTCTGAAGAGGGGGTGTGGCGGACCACCATAGTAGTCAGAAAAATGATAAACACTAGGTAATAAAGCCTTTAGTTTAAGTAAAGAACAGCACACATTCTGATAAGGAAGACATAGTTGATATTTTGTTTTTCAACCCTTGCAGCATGCTGTCCTCAGATTACATAGCAACAATCTGCTGACAGATTTCCTTCAAATAACAACAAACAATAAAATAACATTAAAAACACATCTTTATGCTTAAATATCATAACCCCCTTAAAAGGATGAGGGGTTATGAAAGTTGCATTCTATCTTATTGCAACAACAGCTCGTCCACACCATTCACAGTCACACTGCATCCGCTCAAGGGCACCCAGCTGCCCATACCAATGTCCTGCTGAGACCTGAGCCCAGTAGGGACCCACTTATAACTTCAGTAATAACATTGCTCCACATGGGGGTCACACATCCCTGCACTGGTACCCCCCTATTCATCTGTGCAATACACCGCCTTGAATGACCCCCTTCCTTTCCACCTGCTGCTGCCACAAAAGGGATACTCCCATTCCCTTTACTTCTTGCTAACTTCTGAAATGGGGTGGGTCGGCGAGATAATGCAGGTACAGCGACCAGGTGCAGAATGTATACCCTTCCATGAGCCCGCATTATATTCCCCGCCCTCTGTATCAGATCCTCCCTCTAACCAATCAGAAAAGCCCTAAAATCCTGTAATCCTATACCCCTCCTCTAAACCAGAGGTTCCCAACTCCAGTCCTCAAGGCACACCAACAGTGCAGGTTTTCAGGATTGCCTTAGTATTGCACAGGGGTTGGAATCATCACCAGTGCAGGTGATTAAATTACCACCTGTGCAAAACTAAGGAGATCCTGTAAACCTGCACTGTTGGTGTGCCTTGAGGACTGGAGTTGGGAACCTCTGCTCTAAACTTTAATCCCTGTAAAAATGGTGCTTTAGGCTGAACGCCCGCCGCCACTCCATTACTTCCTTATTGGGCTGCTGGAATAAGCCAGTCCTCGACAGCCCCATAGAGAGTGAATGGAGGCAGGGTGGCGCTTGCGCACAGGTCCATTCTGACTGAGATAGAAGAGCACCATTCTGCTAATCAGCGTGGGATCCCAGCCATCAGATCTCCATTGATCCACAATTTATCACTTACCTGTACATAGATAATTACTTGTTTTAACCGGACAACCTCTTTAATTATGTCATTTCCTCGGTATTTTACACTTGTTGGCTATTAAGTAAAGCTTCTATTAGTTTTTCATTGGTTATTCAGTGGATATTTAAGGTTTGATTGTTTTTTTTAAGGCTCTGTTGTGTTGTATTTTAGGGGAACTATGTGAAGAAAAGTTGGACTTCTGCTCCCAGGAAGTAAACCCGTGTCAGCACGACTCGAAATGCATTGTGACACCAAGGGGATACAAGTAAGTGCAGGGTGGAGGGTTGGTAAGTTGTCCCCATAACCTTCCATTATTATGTCCTGAATGTCCCTGAATTGCATCGGAACTCAAGTTTTCTTCTGTATTATAGATGTGACTGCACCCCGGGATATGTGGGGGAGCACTGCGATGTAGACTATGACGACTGCCAAGACAACAAGTGTCGGAACGGAGCGCGGTGCACAGATGCAGTGAATGGGTATACATGTGTGTGCCCAGATGGCTACAGGTGAGTCTGGATCCACAATTTAGGAATTGAATTCTGGATGCGGCTCAGATATAAGGTCTGGATATGATTGTGACTATCTTCTCTTTCAGTGGTTTGTTCTGTGAGTTCCCACCTCCAATGGTTCTGCCACGTACCAGTCCATGTGATAACTTTGAATGCCAGAATGGAGGTCAGTGCATTATGAAGGGCAATGACCCGTCCTGTCAGTGTGCCTCTGGCTACCAAGGGGGCAAGTGTGAAAAACTCACAAGCATCAACTTTGTTAGCAAAGACTCATTTCTACAAATCCCTTCTACACGGATCCGCTCACAGACCAACATCTCCTTACAGGTTTGTCGGCTTTCATCACTTTATTTATATTTATTTGGTAGAAAAGTTTAAAGTATGTCACTCCAAAAACAATAATACTAGTATCACGGGAGGAGACATAGTAACATGAAATGGGGGTGCCTAGATGGGCCCTAAGCTGTCCCTTATCCATAGGTACTTCAGATGGCGAAGAGGTCTGGACCTCCAACGGAGCCCTAACTCCTGAACAGCCTTGGTCTAATGCCCTCTCTTGACCACTCCCATGGAGGGTCGGGAAAGGAGTGATGAATTCCACAGAAACAGACACAGGAAAAAACAAAGTACAAACTCACTGCAATCACACACAGGAGTAAAGACAATACATGCTCAGGGAGAAATAAAGTACAGGGAGGAAATAAACAAAGAACAAGGATATTTTCCCTGCCCACCAAATAGCACTCAGCAGTTCACCAATAGCTGGATCTCAATGTATAATGACCGGTATCGCTGGAGCAAAGATAGAGCTATAATCAGCATGAGGAACAGGCTCCACCATCTTTTAAAGGGCGGAGGCAGCTGTTATAGGTCTTCGGTAATCTGTGACCCCAGCAGCAATTCACAGGCCAGGAGGAATTAACTCCTGCTAGACCATTCCCCAGTGCACACAAATCTGGTCGACAATCAACTCTGACTGAGCAACTCAAAAGCACCAGGTGGGGTGTCAGACTCTGCAGTGTCCAAAGTCGAGACATGACACCTAGTGAGTATAGAGCAGAACAACACATGACAATTAGGTGCTGCACAATGCGAGTCCGACAATATGAGAACGCTGGCAGTTACACAAAGGCTCTTCTAGTTTTCACCCCTTTAAAACTGGCATAAAAAGTAAAATAATACATAGAAACCATAGGTGGTGAGAATGGATTGGCACGATCCGGTCAATCTGTGGCCTTTCGGGAGCCATGAGCACCACCTCTTACCTAATGGCATCTTCATTTGATTATCTGACCTGGCGCAACATTACATGTAAATTGCGTCCTATCGATGATGTTACACCAGGTCGGCTAATCAATAGATTATCATTTAAAAGATAATCAATAAAAAATCTTTTGATGCCATCAAGTAAGAGACGGTTTTCATGGCTTCGGTCCCGTGGTCAAACATTTCAGTCGTAGCCGCTGGACCGGATCATCAACTCTAATAGAAAACTATATGCTAATGCCGGGGAACAGCGGGTAGAATCCTTCCATAAGTAATGAGAGTAAAAGTGTGCTGCTCTGTATGAATACAATCATGTAGCCATCCTGAAAAAATCTTTTCCAGAATTGTGGAGACCACTGATGAGACTAACTTTATCTGTTATCTTTGGCATATTTCAGCCAAATAGACAAGTAATAGTATACATAATATACACATTGTGGAGATCCAGCTGGGGAATTCTATAGAACAAGGCTATAAAATAGTAAGTCAACAGTTGTACCAGAAGAACCATGTTGGGTACACCATATTATGATCCTCCAATTTTGGCAGAACCTGTTGACCATCTAATGTGTTCGGGGGCCTCCTGACTCTCCCTTGACAGATGATGTGAAGGGAAAGAAGGTTCAGACATGTTAAATGCATGTGAGATAAACTGCCATCAGAAGTGTCTAGGACTAGAGATGATTGGACTGATTTGACTTGCTTCATTCCAATGTCCTGGTCAGTAGTACCCGACAACTGGATGGGAGGCTCGCAACTCTTACCTTCGCGTCCCATATTTGGCTTTTTATCAGCCAGGGCTGGAGTGACGTCATCTGTCCCACATGAGTGGCTCCCAGATAGAGATGAGCAGATCTATTCTCACCGCTCCAGTCCAGCGTCATGATCAGTGGTCCCCAGCGGCTGGATGGGAGGTCCACGACTCTCTTACCTTCTGGAGTCCCTGATTTGGCTTTTGATCAGCCAGGCCTGGAGTGACGTCATCTGGCTTTCCTCGCCTGAAGAGCTGGATGTTCCTTCTTTATTCTATTTGAGACGTCATCTGTCCCACATGAGTGGCACCCAGATAGAGATGAGCAGATCTATTCTTACCACTTCAGTCCAACGTCATGAACAGTGGTCCACGGCGGTTGGATGGGAGACCCTTACTTACTTTCTGGCGTCCCCAGCGCAAGTTTTGATCAGCAAGAGCTGGAGTGACATCAAATGCGCCAAATGAGTGGCTCCCAGATAGAGGTGAGTGGATTGGTTTTGCAACGCTCCGATCCAGCGTCTTGGTTAGTGGTACCCGGCATCTGGATGGGAGAACCGCGACTTCCTTCTGGCGTCCCCGGAGTGGCTTTTGATCAGCAAGGACAGAAGTGACGCCATCTGTGCCACATGAGTGGCTCCCAGATAGAGATGAGTGGATCAATTTGCACTGTTATGGGTCATTATGGAGCAGTGCCGAATCAGCAACAGAAAGATAATCATAGCATGCTGAGATTGGCAGGATATATTGGACAACACGCACCCATACAAGTCTATGGGGGTGTGCAAAACATCAGAGGATGACATCTGATTGCAGAAAGGTATACACAGACAATGGAGAAGATGGAGAAATGTATTGCTCCATCTTCTTCTCACCAGCGCTCCTCTGCGTCTAAGACCACATCAAAGTTGAGATTAACTTTCTGGTCGTAAATCAGCATAGACAAGCTCAGTAAAAGACAAATATCAGTTACAAACACTACCATCAGATTGACCTCACTGATGGATTCTCACTTATTCTGCAGCCGACAATGCACAGGAAAACAAAGAGACTGTAATGACCAAACAGTGCAACATTTTTAAGAAAACCTAATTGCAAAAAATATTTTTAGCACAAAAAACATTTAAAAAAAACAAACCCAAAAGATTATTAAAACTTCACCATTCGCCCAGTTATTTAAAGGCTTCAGAAACCATTGTGGATGTGTAGCCGGTGCCCGGGCATGAACTTTTCACATTATGAGACGTCGGTGTCATGTGAGCGCTGCTGCAATAAAACCCTCATTTAGATCCGAATCTTAGCAGCACATAAAGGGGAGGTTTAATAAGAAGACAGCGAAATTCCTCGTGAAATCAGATCCTCAGTTGCTGCTCCAGAAATCTGTTTTTTCTTTATTAACATCATACAGATGTCGATGTATGTCAGAGAAAAAGAAAGAACCTGTCACATTACTCCAGAAAACATATGAAGATGTTTACTTACTTCCATTATGAGCGATGGACATTATTTTGTATATTTCTTGGCTGATATTAGCCAGATACTATACAATAAGGTCAAGTCGCGGGATCATTACAGTAGTTAAGTGGGGACTCTGGGGGGCAGCAAACGGCACATACTCATTGTATAAGGAGAACACCTCTGCTTGCTGTCATGGAAAATACTTCCAAATTTGCTCTGGTTGTGTGATGATCAGACAGATCTATTGTTGCCATTTCTTTCCCCTTTAGAAAATGTATGGAAAGCCCACTGGTGGGCAGGATTCCCCTAAACCCCCTTTCATGCCAGGGACCTGGAAAGTTGGGTACAGTCTAACAATGCAGATTTAGGGTGGTCACCGATGACCTATCTCATGAGTCTCGCACCTGAGTGTGATTTTCATCCTCTGTAAGTAAACAAGGACGCCTCCCATTCAAAGACAACAAACAGAGATTTTATAAACCATGAAAACTAGATAGAAAAAGTAAAATACATTAAAAAAAGTAGTTTTTTTTTCCTAAATGGAAAAAACTTAACAATCATGAACCGGGTGAAAATGAGAACCTCATGACAATTAAGGAAGCTGCAGATAGCATGGCATCACGTCACCCAGCCTAATAAGTGGGTGATCACCAGCTGCAGGTAGGATGGCATCCTGTCACCCAGTCTCATAAGTGGGTGATCACCAGCTGCAGGTTGCCTAACATCACGTCACCCAGGCTCATAAGTGAGTGTTCACCAGCTACAGGTAGCATGGCATCACATCACCCAGGCTCATAAGTAAGTGATCACCAGCTACAAAAGCATGGCATCACGCCACCCAGCCTACATGGTATCACGTCACCCAGCCTCATAAGTGGGTGATCACCAGCTGCAGGGTGAGACCATATTAGCTGTGGCTCACAGCTCTGTTTTTTTGAGATGGGAAGCCTTTATTCTAAAACAAAAAAAAAAAAGTATACTTTAGCTGTTCACTGGGGGTCCAGACTCTGGGACCCCCAGCGATGATAAGATTAGCACTTCAAGAATTGGGCTCTGCAGCCCTGTGTCATGATGTGATTGTAGGATAGCGAGGGACAGGGTCTGCTATGCTGTCCGTCACGCTAGGCTATCTCTAACCTCCAGATTACTCCTGATGGTGGAAATGCCAGAGTCCCGTGCCCTACTGTTCTCTTGACCAGAACTAATCTGATCCCCCCGTCCCCAGGGAAGGAAGGGGAAGATGTTTGATAGTAGCACAGATAAAAGACACACTCAAAGGAAAAAACAGTAGAGACTAAGGAGAAAAGCACCAGAAACTCACGAGTGGGAAATCAGCAAGAAAAGGACAACAAGGGTTAACACCTCAACCGCTTACATCAATAAAAGGACAACAACCACTTGTAAGTCTGAATCCCAAACCAGTATAGATATTCTATAGCCGGCATTAAAGGATGGGTCCAGCCAGCATATAAAGGAGGGGAGTGAATGTGACTGGCTCACCCACAGCGTGTGATCAAAGAGACTATTAAGCAGCCCAGCAGAGATTAACTCTTGCTAGCATGCCTATGAACTACCCATCTCTGGGCAGAGTCTGCCTGCACTGATCATAGACATCAGAGAAATTAGCAGGCAGAGTGCCAGAATCTGTAGTCTCCAAAGATCCTGATGCCACCATGACCGTCAGCGATGTTTGTAAAAACCTCCTTGTGACACCCTGCTCTATTTAAGCTGCCATTCTCCAGGCTACAAAAGCACCCATCTCAAATTTGCTACAGGCGCCATCTGTTGGACCCCAGCGATCAGCAAATTATTACCTATCCAATGGATAGGGACATTTTTTTGGGGGGGGAGTTGTAAGAGCAGGGTTAAGATGCAGCACACAGAGGAGGAGGACACAGTGGCGACTCAACTCTATTTATTACTATAGCAACAGGGTTGGGAATCAAAAGGCAGGGAAAGGTTATCACAGGGGAAAAATAGTTCAGATTCTGGTTACACTAGAAATTCACAACACAGCAGCTCATAAAGACTCAGTCTAACAAAGGCAAACACGTTAATTCTTGTATAAAACAGTGCAGATATGTCAGGGCCTCTGTCCATAGTCCATAGACCCTATGCCCTCTGTATTTATGGGTTACGGCCACTAAATTGCTCAATACGCTAACCTTAAACCACTATATTGCTGACTACCTGTTTCAGTCGGCTTCATAGCCGTCTCTCTGCTGCTTGAATCTCCTGCAGGGGAGGCTTCTTTCTTCCCCTCAGCCTGCATGTCCTCGCGCGGCTTCTCCTTCCACTTGTTTCCTGGGAGCTCCAACCTCCTTCTTCTCTCCTTGTCTTTGCCTGAGTTGTGGCTAGAAGAACCTTGGGCGTGGCCGGCTTGGATAGTGCATGTGGCTGGCTTCGTTGGTCAGCATTGGTGGCTTCGCCACCCCCTGCACTCCTCCCTATCTAGGGGTCTTACCCCCAGCCCCCCGCTTCTATTATAGTCAACTCTATGCCCACGTGAACTTAGAAAAATAATGTTGCTTCCTGGTATCAGCTATGTTGGTGGAGACCTCGCCACTTCTGGTCACACAGGCATGACATCAGCAGAGGTCCTTCTGACCACTGGGATTTAGACGTTACCCCTCTGACTGGGTAACAACTAAATCCCAGTGGACAGAAGGACCTGTTCTAATGTCACGCCTGTGTGGCCAGAAGGGGGCGTGGCCTCAGCCAACATTGCTGATACCAGGAAGATACATTATTCTTCTAATCCATGTGGGCATAGAGTTGATTATAACTGAAGCGGGTGTCTAGTGGGCAGGAGAAAACATTACCACGCCCAGCAACAAAGCTGGCCACACCCACTAACCAAGCCTGTCATGCCCACAGGTCCTTTTACCCACTGGGATTTAGCCACAACCCCTCTGACTGACCCGCTCCTCATGTCAAAAGCCTTCCTCCAGGAACAATAAGATCAATTTTTGCTTCCTAGGTAACTTCTAGTTCTGTGGCCAGCAGAGGGCAGTGTCCCCTCACTAATCCTACAAGGTTGCACAGATTGGGTCCACACTCATACAGGGGAATAACCCTTTATGTGAAATACTTTCCTACATAATGTCCATATGGACTAATAGACAACACCTTTAGGATATAGTTTGGATATTCATTCTGACCTTTTAAAAATGATCGCTCTGTTTGGAGCCTTGGGAGTACTTTTGTTTACTTTTTTTCCTTTCTGACAGAGTTTAATATTAAAAACTTGACAATTGATATATTCTGTGGCTCTAGATGTTGGTTTGGGTATTGTTCCAGGTGGCCACAGATGAAGACAGCGGGATCCTGCTCTACAAAGGTGACAAGGATCACGTAGCGGTGGAGTTATACCGCGGCAGAGTGCGGGTTAGTTATGACACTGGAAGTTACCCGGCATCCGCCATCTACAGGTACGTTTATGGCTACAATGATTTTTCCTATGGTTGCAAATTAAAATATATAAACAAAGAAAGTTCTGTCCCCCTGCAAATATGAACTGTGGCCATGTCTTACTGCCATCCAGATTTCCCCAATAACAGATATTACTAGTGATTGAAGGGCTCAATAGACTTTTGACCACACAGAAAAATGCACTCTTTTATGTTAAAGGGGTCATCTCACAAAGGCCACCCTTGTTCAGCCTACAGTACACCTACTTTACATCAGGGGTCGGGAACCTTTTTGGCTGAGAGAGCCATGAACGCCACATATTTTAAAATGTAATTCCATGAGAGCCATACTCACCGGGGGGAGCGGCGGTGGTGGAGCGGCTCAGAAGGGCCCAGTAGGCAGGGTAGGCGATGCTGCAGACATGGAGGAGTGGGTGTCACGGCTCAAAAGGGTCAGTGTGCGGAGGGTCAGCGATATTGCTGCGGGCTCGTGGGGTGTCACGGTGGCAGGAGCCATTGAACTGACGGCGGGTTGCTTTGAATCTCCCCGAGTTGACGAGATTGACTTCAAGAAAATGACCGCGGCGCATGCGCAGTTTGATTCGATGGACGTAAAAAAAAATGTCCGCTAAGTCCTAGTTGCGCATGTGCAGCCTCTGTAGCCATTTTCTTGAAGTCGATCTCATCAACTGTGGGAGATTTAAAGCAGCCTGCAGTCCGCTGGCAGATCAATGGTGCTCAACACCATGACACCCCACAGTATCGCCGACCCTGCGTCACCACTGCCGTCCCAGTAAGCCATATGCAGCTTGTAAGATGCACCCCCATTTTTCCCCCAGTTTTGAGGGAAAAAAAGTGCATCTTACAAGTCGGAAAATACAGTACTTTTAGTAAATAATTGTCTGCGAGTCAGATGCAATCATCAAAAGTGACACATCTGGCTCGTGAGCAATAGGTTCCCGACCCCTGCTTTACATGGATAGTCCATCAACTCACTGCCAGGGGGCACAGAAGCGGAAATGCCATACCAACTTCTAGTCAATAAAAGGTTGTTTTCATGCCATAACCCCTTTAATTTGTGAAAACAAATGCGGGACAACCTTTTTCCATGTATTTTGCAATTACAATTTATACGAATTAATCATTTTGAAAATGTGTCTCTGTAACATCATTTCTCTGTAGGCTTTTGTGGTCCCATCAGCTCATGTAATTTCTCCCTTCATCGCATTATTTGTACCCGTAATGTCAGCTGAGATTGCTCTCCCTCATCTAGACGGTGTCTAATTGATTGGAGAGTCATAAAAGTTGCCGGAGAATAGCGTCTGGTGGACGTGGTACTGGGGAGAACGTGCAGGTGGCAGCAGCCATCATTAGTACAACCCCTAGTGATGGAGTGAGGCTGGTGTGACCAGACCCAAATACTGAGTCCACCAAAGTCTTTTCTGTAGGTGTTTCATAAGCAGAAAAACTTGTATTTTGGCCATTGTACAACATAAACACAGTGATAAAAAGCTTACCAGGCACGGTATGCCTCTCCACAGCAATAGTCTGAGGGCTCCAAACATCTGGCCCTGGCATGTTTGTGGACCATGCCAATCCTCACTCACCCGCCTCATGCTACAGATTTTTTTATTTTTTTTACAAATCTATTCAAATTTAAACCTAGCTATAAAACTCATTATATAATACAATGAGATTGTAGATGACTTCCACATGTCTACCCATCTCTACAGAGCTGTGTCCATGCTAAGATCACAGTCTTGTGTAGGGTGTAGACGGTCTATAAAACGTAATACAAATTTCAACAAATCGTTGTAAGAAGTTGGCACCTTTGGATGGGCACACCCAAAGTAGGAGAAGGAGAGTTTAATTTCCCTATCTTCTCTATTTTCTGTGTCCACGTATATTGGACTGCAGTCTGATGATTTGTAAGCCCCCATAGACTTGTAAGGGTGTGCTTCAGCTGATATAAGCTGCCACTCGCAGGATGCAGCAATTATTTTCTCCTGCTGAACTAGGCATGAGAAAAAAGTGCTGGTTGGCACTGTCGCATAGTAAAACATTGGGCTGACTGCTATCTAATATAACATCAGAGAGCGCTCGGCCGAGTCATACACTAGTGTAAGTGCTAGTGTGAGCGAAACCTAAAGGTGAGGACAAAACGCAGCAAAAACACTCTAAGGCTAGCGCCACACATCCGTGCTGCCGGCACGTGTTTGTCATTTTTTACACGTACCGGCGGCACGGAGACACTTTAACCAATGCTACCCTATTGTAGCAGGCACACACACGTAAAACCACACGGAACGTGTGTCCGTGTGCGTTTGTACGTGTGTGCTTTTTTGAAAGCGCTGACATGTCAGTGTTTTCTCCCGCAGCACGGGTGTCACACGGCCCGCACCTGCACCACACGGGTGTAGTGTGGATGCGGTCCCGTGTGACACGCACCGGAGAAACCACACATGTCAGTGAAAAATAAAAAAACATTAAGTCACCTTCTCCAGCCCTCCTGTCTCTGCCGCTGCTGCCTCTTGCTGCCGACCGCCGCTCATTATTCTCATTGAATATTCACTTCACTGCCTGGCAGCAGCAGCAGCGGGGAGACGGGAGGGCTGGAGACCGAGGATCAGCACCACAGACAGCAGCGCGGACATCAGGAAGGACCAGGTGAGTATAATAATTACCGGTTCTACGTGTGCTATCGCAGATAGCACACGTAGAACACACGTGTCCCGCACGTACCAGAGACACGTACTTACCTGCACGCAACACGCAGGGAAAATACGTGTCTCTCGGCACGTGCGTGATTTTCACGTGAGTGTGGCAGAAGCCTAAGGTTGCATGCACAGAATCAGTGTTCACAGCGTTTTACATGGTGTTGTACAGTACAAGCACAGTGGATGGGATTTCTAGAAATCCTCTGCCCACTGTGCTTGTTTTGCCCGCAGCGTAAACTGACCTGCGGTGCTGCTTCACAAGCTGCAGTATGTCCATTTATGCTGCAGAGACGCGAGTGTTCTCTGCAGGGAGAACAGAGAGAAAGACCGCAGCTGTCCGAACACTGACTGTGGGCATGGGCATCTGCAGTCTCCTGCTGACAGCAGTCACGGCCCTGCAGGTCCAGACCCACCGCATCCAGGAAGCAGCATGTCCAGATCTTGGGTACATACCCTAAAACATACTGCAGAATGGTCACAGCTCACCTCTTCCCCTTTTTTGTACAATGAACTTTGCACAGATCACAGATCACAGCTCTGGCTCAGAAAACCCCTCAATAGAAGTCAATGAGTCAGCCTGTCTATGTGTGACACCCTGTAAAAAGCAGGTAGTCACAGATAGGCCCCTGCACAACACCCTTTCCTCACTTAGGATACACACAGCCGACCTGAAACCCTAGTCACCCCCCCTTAGGGAAAGATAGACACACCAGTGGGCAGGACCAGGTGGTTGGACACGCCCACCCAGGGGTTTAGACAGACCAGGGTGGGAAAACAAGCAGATTAGTTTGGTAGCTCAAGTTGAGAGGAGTGTGTGCTGGAGCTAGGTGTAGCTCCAGCAGTGGAGGTTCAAGTTGAACGGTGCCACGGTTGGAGCCCTGGTACCTTTGGCTAGGTGGCAGACGGTGGTCTCCGTCAGCAGGAGACGGGAACATGGCTCGGCAGAACCGAGGTGGACCGGGACAGGGTTGTAGCCCGCCGGTACCGACATGGGGAACCGACCCGGAAACCGTATCACAAAGGGGGGTACGCAAACCCTGAAGCCAGGACCAGAAACCAGTGGCCTGGCTAATTAACCGATTGAGGCCAGGACTAGAGGTCCTGTCCCACCCAAAGTCCCTCATAGAAGACAACAGCCCACTGATAGGGATAGGAGATCACCGCCAGGGCCCATAGATCCCACGGGCCAGCGTCTGCGGGCACGGCTCCTTAGGCCACATCCAGCCGGGAGTGGACTCCTGAGTTCCAGACCAGGCAGTCCACCATACACAAAGTCAGTGCAGAGGAAAAGGACAGAGATCACCAGCCTGAGTGGGGGAACCTGAATGCAACCGGCCGCGGCAGCCGGCCACCAGCACCTTGGTTTACCAAAGACTCTTGTGGTTCATTTACTGTGAGTAACCAGAACGTTCCCCTGTTGTTGCTATACCCAGCACAAAGACACTGGGCCCAGGGGCAACCATCCCTACCCACAGAGGGGTTAACATCCAGCTGCCACTACATCTCCCCTGGGTGCCCCATAACAGCAGTGGGTGGCATCACAAACTTATTACGGCCTAGCCCATACATCTACGCCCCCCCCCCATTTATTCGGCGTGTCCGCGAGACGCCAGTGTCCGGAGACCCTCGAGCCACCCACTTAGGAGGTCCGGATCCAAGCAGCGGCAGCTGCTGGTACGGGGGCGGCACATATGTGGTCAATATAAAGTATATCTTTAAATGCTTTTAGCAGAAATGGAGGCAAAATGTTAGCTCCAATAATCAGAAAACAGAAAACAACAGAAAACAGAAAACAACAGAAAACAAATTCTACAATCACAAAATAAAAAAAACTGAGATGTGCCGACATCAAATACCTGAAATCTGGACTGCACGTCTGCTATATAGAATATTCTTATAGAATGAAGGAACTCTTTGCATTCATAGTCCAGATACCACATATTCACTGTTTGCATACATCTTTGCTCTTAGGCCCCCCCCCGTCACAAGTCAGTGATTCCAGTATTTATGACGCCGTTTTCATACGTAATTGAATCACGGACATACGCAGACCCATTAAAATCAATGGGTTTGCTCACACATCAGTGTTTTCACAAGGACCATGTCTCCATGTGGTGCACATGCATGTCTGTGTGTTTTGCATGGAGACAAGTCCATTTTTCTCTGGCAGCACTGATGTCACACGGACCACACAGTGGTGTGCTCCGTGTGACACATACTGGAGAAAGCACGTGTCTTTGAAATAAAATGAATTTTTATACTCACCTGTCTTCGGCGCTGCTGTCACTTTTGCTTCAGGGCCCGCTCATTATGCTAATGAATATTCACTGCACCGTGGACCCGGAAGCAGCAGCATCGGAGACAGCAGCAACGGGAACAGGTGAGTAAAAAGTTCCTGATCTCCGTATGCTATCACAGATAGCACGCAGAGAACACGCGTGTGCCAAAATAACGGCACACGAATGGCCAGACGCACCTTCAACACTGATCATGCAAAACATGTCTGTTTTCCACAGACGTGTGAAAGCGGCTTTACAGAGTGCTGCTTGCAGCTATTTACACTTGCTTTTCCCATTTGCAGGTCCTGGTCAATTTTGGGAGATATGTAAATGTCATAAATTATAGCCATGTGGCTAGGGACAATGCATTTTATATAGATATTTTGCTTCTTTGTTTTTTACTCAATGGCCAGAAGTCTAAAACCAGACAATCCTGAGCAGCATTTAATCAATAATGATTGAAGTGTGTGTGGTGCTCGGCCCGGGCACGCAGAGCTGTCCCATAATCCCCGACTTGGCACATCTGCCGCCACCACGGGACCTCACTCCAAACTCCGCTTCCCATGCAGTAATTCTTCCCATCATTAGGAGAAGAATATGAGGCTCTGATGATTGGAACGAATTGTCTTTCCCTGATTTGGCATATTGTGTGTGTATAGCAACACCAGCAATGAATTAATTAATAAATCAGGTAAAGACCATAGAGCCAGGGCCATAAAACAGCAGTTTCAGAGGCCGTTACACAGCGGGACACTTTATCTTACTGTGCTGCCTTCCAACTCGCATTAAATAGACTGGAGAGAGAAAAACACTATTGTTAGCGGAGAGCAGGGGGACCGGCGGTAAGAATTAGAAATAAGACAGGGTCTCCTCTATACTAATGGACTCCTATCATCCAGCACACAGCTACTATAGGGGGGGAAGACCGCCTAATTACTGCAAAATGAAGATAAGGTCCAGCCATAAAAACCGCATAGGACTCACATCTTCAACATCATCTCTGTAAATGAACCAGTCTAGAGATTTCAGAATATACTGTAAGCTGTATACATTATTAAGGAGATCTAGACATGATGAGGCTGGGGTACTTAGTTTTTTAAACAGTGGGCAGAATTAAGCGGGAGGGCCATGACAAAATCACATAGGCCAGGAATGTATCACGCAGTAAGGACAACTCAGTGGTGATGTCAAAGAGTTTTTATTAGGTAGGAACAGGGAGATGGAAGAAGAATGGGTAAGCAACAGGCAATGGAAAAAGTAGAAGGCAAAAGAAATCCAATAACAGTTGGCATGTTTCACAGTTACACTTGACTGATCAAGTATGTGCAGTCATTTCAGATAATTCTGAATAAATTCACTTAGCAATAACCCAACTCCGATCCTTCCATCAGGGGAGCATTAGAGTCGCCCTTCCAGGGTCATAATTATGCAATAAACAGGAAAACCTAAAGGTGTCCACTACTTGGACAATCCCTTCTCATTCCCCTTGTTCACTGCAGAAAAATAAGCCTATACTCACCTCCAGTGCAGCCGCGGGCCACCAATGTCTGAGGTCGTGTTCCCAGGGCTCACGTAACATTATGAGCGTGCAGCATTGGCTTTCTTCTCTCCTCCTTTGGACATTTTGAGCTCAAATCCTGCTCAAAGGTCCAAAGGCGAGGAGACAGACATACCGTAATCTCACTTGGGCTCCGTGAAGCGGCTTCATACATCGCTGGAACTGTGACTGCACCAGAGGTGAGTAAAGACTTATTTATTATTACTGGGACGAACAAGGAATGAGTAGGGGTTGTCCAAGTAGTTAACTGAATCGAGCATCATCTTGTGAGCCACCCTCTTACAGACGCCACATAAATTACAATGGAAATGTACCCAATACATTTGAGTACATCTTGTGACATTGGTGCACAGCACCTGAAAGATGCAACAAATTCATTGCATCTTACTCCAGCGGACCCTTCATCAAAATTGATGTGCAAATGCTAGTCATAAGGCCCCGTTACACGCAACGACATCGATAACGAGATGTCATTGGGTTCACGGAGTTTGTGACGCACATCCGGCCTCGTTAGCGACGTCATTGCGTGTGACACGTATGAGCGACCGCTAACGATGCAAAATACTCACCAAATCATTGATTGTTGACACGTCATCCATTTCCCAAATTTCATTGCTCGTTCTGGACACAGGTTGTTCGTCATTCCTGAGGCAGCACACATCGCTACATGTGACACCCCAGGAACGATGAACAACACCGTACCTGCGTCCTCTCGCAGCGAGGTGGGCGTGACTTTCATGCGGCTGCTCTCCGTCCCTCCTCTTCTATTGGACGCCTGCCGTGTGACGTCGCTGTGACGCCGCACAAACCGCCCCCTTAGAAAAGAGGCAGTTCACCGGCCACAGCGACATCGCTAGGAAGGTAAGTATGTGTGACGGGTCCTAGCGATTTTGTCCATCACAGGCAGCGATTTGCCCGTGACGCACAAACGACAGTGGCGGGTGCGAACGCTAGCGACATCGCTAGCGATGTCGCAGCGTGTAAAGCCCCCTTAAGTGTTGAGACCTGCACCATTTGGGGGAATGTAGGGGCTGTAGCCATCAACCAAGTGCCTTACTCCTTTGCCACTCCTCCGTGACCACACAGACTGGTGTGCAGTCTCATAGATCATATATGATCCCGTACCCTGATATCCTGGTTTTGTAAAAAGAACCTATCACAGCTGAAGCACTGGACAGTCAACTGACGGCTTCTGCCTCTTTTTGAGCAATCTGTGTGGGGAGTTCTTGCACCATTTACTACTTCTGATGAGTCTGTGATATGTTGAAAGTTTTTGGACATAGGATGTATAAGCTTTTATGTGTGCTCTGTGCATTGAATCACCTCATTCTTCTTCTCTCTGCAGTGTTGAGACCATAAACGACGGGAATTTTCACATTGTGGAGCTTGTAGGTCAGGATCAAACCCTGTCACTAATAGTGGATGGAGGAAACCCTAAGACCATTACTAATTTGTCCAAACAATCTTCTCTGGGCTTCGACTCTCCGCTTTATGTAGGAGGTAAAAGATATTGGTTTGTCATGTCACAGATAATAGGTACATTTATTAAGCGCCTGTCACTGTGATTTATATGTTTTCTGACCCCCGCAATCACACATCAAACTCTGGCTGAAGTGTATTGATCCAACTGTGGGAATGGATTTCACCGCTGGTTTGTTAGACTAATCGACTTTAGACTCAAGAGAAATGGAAGAGTAAAGATGGCCGGTATACTCTGATGTACAGTCATCTTCAGCAAGGTTTATAATGAGGCACTGAGGCCACAAAGCACGTTGGAGATCACCATCAGGATGGTTTCCCGACAGGGACCTCAGACATATACAACATAGGTTTAATAGGTGGCAAGTTCATGAAGCTCGTATATGATAAACAGACGGCAGTGTCAGCCATCATCTAATGCTTAATCTGCCACCTTATACACTGAGATGAACCGTTTTGGACAATTCTCTTATGTTGGAGGGGTTCTTTGACAACAAGGTAATAGCAGAGTTGCTGTAATCTATAAGGGAAACTAGTAGAAAGTGTTCAATACCATTTGTAGTGTCAGAGCAAAGGAATTCAACTGGCTGTCCATGATGCTCAACCATACCAGGTGCTGACAGATGCTTTTTATGGCTGCTTTCCTTTATGGCTAAAGGCATAGGGCATCTGAATGTGGGTCATTCATCAATTAACTCAAAAATGCCTGCTAGTGTAGTTGGGTATGGGTTTTCTAAAAGCGGCAATCTGTCACGCCAGTGATAGGTAGCAGGGACAGAATGCTAAGGGTCCCTAGGCTAATCCCTGTCCTCAGGATTACACCTGAAGGTAGAGATGCCTGAGTCCCGTACCTTGATAAGCTTAATGGTATAAATTACTTAAATGTGCCCCCCCACCCACCTCAAGGAAGCAAAGGGGTAGGAGAGCAAGGAATCACACGTCCAATTCAGGCACGGCAAGAGGTATGACAGGGCTCCAAGAGCTTCTACAGTTAGAAGCTGGGCTAATGCTAATACCTCTACTTAACAGAAACGAGCTCCTCCACTGTAGTCCAAAATAGAAAATCTATATCCGGCATGGAGTGAAACCAGGGGCAGGTAGACATAATGGAAGGGAGGTATTAGCACAAGCTGTAGCTGAATTCAAGGCCGAAAATTCTCAGCCAGAAGGGAAAACAGTCAAGTGAGCGCTACAGAAGACCTGCAATCGATTAAACGCTGAGCCTCCTGAACCCAGGGTCCCCAAAGGTGACATCAGGATGCGGCACACTCATAACAAAATTGCTTTGATCAGGCAGAAGTAGGTTTCAGCATTTCAGCAGTGGAGATAGATGAGCGTGCATGCCATTTACTGTAACTTTTGAATTTGATGCAGGTTTCCATATCTCAATATTTTTTATAGAAGGCATCCATTCAAGTCTGTAGCTGGACTAAGGGGCCCCATGCACAATAGATATCGATCAGCCAACAGCTATTTTGGCTGATTGTTTTCCCCGCAGCTCTCTTTTCAGAATCCTCCATAGATGGGAGTGCTCAATCTGCCGAGCGTTCCTTTGTTCTCTACATGAGCCACCACTAGACTTCCCTCTTGCCAGGTTTTCAAATAGAGAGAAAAAGATTTGCAGTCTGAAATTGGACATTGCCAGTCCCTTATCAAAAGGCCCCCATGCATTTCAGTCTTGTGGGCCAAGTTGCCGACATCGGCAAGTTCAGCCAACATAAATCTGACATGTATGGGGGCCTTAAGCATAACTCATTGGACATGTCTGGTTACAATACTTTTCTAAGCCTTTACTACTTTTACTACTTACCATCTAATGTGCTTCATCTTCTTTATACTGTATTAAGGTAAAAAAATAAAGAATAAAATCAAAATAATGGTTCACTCGTATAATAGCTCTCTACCTAGCAACAGTATAGTTATATAAAAACGATGATTGGCATTTCGGAAATATCTAAGCTATTAACCAGGCTCAGCTCTCCAGCTGCTCTCCATCTGATGTGACTTCTGGGCTGAGTCATAGGGCTAAACTGCAGTATTGCTATGGGCTGCATACTTCTACTACAAAAACCAAGGTGTTGCCTACATCACACAAGAATATAAGATGAGATGTGAAACGTAATATATGTTAGTTTTGCTCACATCATGTAAGATTTTTGGTATGACGTGCACTCTTAATTATCAAGTAGACACAACTGTATTTTTTTATGTGTTTTGTAGTAACACCGAGTGCCCAGGGCAGTCTTGGAAATACAATATGTTCCATGCAGATTTTTATCCTGGCTGAATTGGGACTAGAGAAGAGCGAATTTGATGGATTTGCTCGAAGGCCGATTTCACATTGCGTTCTGACCTTTGTTCAGTGGTCCCGTCAGGGCTTCCGTCCAAACACCCCACCCCACGAAACGGGTTTCGGACGTATGTGCCGATGAGGCCATTGACTATAATGGTGCAGACGGAGTCACCTTGTGCTCCATCGTGCACCATTTTTGAGAGTGTACGCTTTCTGGAAGCGAACAGCCAGACGCAGTTTTCTATGTCTGGGTGTCTGTCTCCAATAGGCGTATACTCCCGAAAATGGTGCACGATGGTGCAGATGGTGACTCCATCTGCACCATGAAAGTCAATGACCCCTTTGGTGCATATTTTAGAAACGCGTTTTGCAGGGGATTTGGACTGAAGCCCTAATGGGACCACCAAACTGAGATCACAATGCATTGTGAAAGGGGCCTAATTCAGCAGGGAAATTTTAGATTTGAATCAAATACAATCAATGTAATCAATGTGAATCCATTGTACCCAGATTGCTGCTAAAAGATGTTTAAAAAAATGGGAAAAAATAAACTTGGCTTCCCCCATACCTATCGTACCACCGATCTGGTCTTCTATTCAGTCCTCACTTTTTGGCGCCTCCAGCACAGACTAGACCTTATACCGACATACGTCACCCAGTGTTGTGTAAGCCAGACGCGCCAAAGACTTAGGAGCAGAAGACTGGATCCGGAGGGAGTATCAGATCAGTGGGACAGGTTATTTTATGTTAGAATTTTTTAGTTTAACGTCTAAAATTAATCCAACAAAGTGGTCACTGACAAGCCATCATTTTGATAGATTCCAATTTTTCTTTTTTTGTGAAAATTTTAGCAAATTCAATTTGTTTTTAGTTGACTTGCTCACCTCTAATTAGAAGCCGTTCCCTCCGTGCAGTGGCAATCATTGAGTATTTCTAATATTGGTCTTGTTTGTGTTGTGTGGTGCATATTTAATGCTGTGCCTTCTGACAATGCAGGAATGCCCATAAAGAACAATGTTGCGGTACTTCGTCAGTCTCCTGGACAGAATGGCACGAACTTCCAAGGCTGCATAAGGAACCTGCACATAAATAATGAACTGCAAGACTTCAAGGTGTTCAATCTGCAAACAGGAATAGTCCCGGGGTGTGAACCCTGCCATAAGAAAGTCTGCGTACACGGAACATGTGTTGCCACCAGCCAGTCGGGGTTCACCTGCGAGTGTGAAGGAGGCTGGATAGGACCCCTGTGTGATCAGCAGTCCAACGACCCCTGCCTAGGACACAAGTATGTGGGCTTCTTATTGGTGCATTGTTATACAGGCAACTTTATTGAGGCAAAGGGTGGTGTTTGTACTTGTTTCGAGAAGGGTTTTGATCTTAAATTAGTTTTTCATTGATATTGGAACAAAAATTGCAAAAAGCAGTTTATGTATTGCTAAGTGTCTGTGCTCTGATTCTTCTCTGTTCAGGACGTCACTGCTCCTCTGCCTTCCAACGTCCAATTTGCTGGGGGACAAGAGTCGCGGGCGGAGGAGGGGACGCCGCGCTCTCCCCACTGCTCGGGTCCGGCTGCCGCGGCTGCTGCGGCCTGCTGCTGCTCGGTGGCTCGAGCGATGGGCCGGATCCCGGGGACTCTGGCGGCGCTCCTCGCCCGTGAGTGAAAGGGGGGTTGTTTTGGGTGTGGGGATTGTGGATTGTCCGTGACGCCACCCACGGCTGTGGTGATTTGTTGACACCACCGCTGCTCTGTATGGGGATCCCGGGAGTGATGGTATGGAGCAGCTGGATGTTAGTCCTCCCCTCCGTGGGTAGGGGGGTTGGTTGTCCCGGGGCCCAGTGATGAGGTGGGTGATGCAGGGCTTGGTGGGGTGCAGGGACGCGGGGGCAGCTCCGTGCCTTGCGGCACTGTGGTACTCACTCAGCCTGATGCGATGACACAGTTCTCGGTAAAACACACGGCTGGAAAGACGGTTCCCACGGACAGCTGCACTTGCTTTCCCCAGTAGGTGACGGTGACGGTCCCTTTTTCCTGCACCTAAGATGGTGATGGTTGCGATGGGTTCCCACCGGTAACCCGCTCCCCGGCTTGGATATGGGCCGGAGGAGCCCTACTTTTCCCGCAGGCGCTGGCCCTGAGAAACTGGTGCCCTGGCGGTGGCGGTGTCTCTCTGTTACGGTTGGACTGTTGCCTTCAATCGGGACTTGGTTGTTGGGAGACAGTCGTCCCCTTCACTGACGGATTTGGCAAATTATGGCGACTCGTAGCCTTACCGGGATCTGAAAGGCCCCTGCCCTGGTGCTGACTGCTCTTTGTATACCGCTCCGGTACCGCCGGGCCACCACCCGTCCGCGGTCCTTCCAGCAACTTCCAAGCAGTCACCCCTGCAGACAATCACTGCCGTCTGCTGACCTTGCTGTCTCTCAGCCCGGGGCACACACCCGGACTAACTTCAGGCTTTCTTAACTGTCACTTTTCCTTTCCTCAGCTTCTCTCCTTTGCTCCTCTACCACTTCCTTCCACTTCACTGTTTACTCCTCTCCGTCCCTAGCTGGACTGCCTGGTTTTCCCGCCTCCAGAGCTGTGAACTCCTCGGTGGGTGGAGCCAACCACCTGGCCCACCCCCTGGTGTGGACACCAGCTCCTGGAGGAAGGCAACAAGGATTTTTGGGTTAGCTTTGGTGTTCCTAACTGGGGTGTAGGGTGTGGTGGTGTCATGACCTGTGACCCCTGGCTTGCCCAGGGCGTCACATTCCCCCTTAGCAAAATGCAGACCGTCCGCGGGCTGCCCGTCCAACACCGGATTTATTTTCTGTAAATATATAAAAAGGTAAAACGGTAAACATAACAATTTATGACCTCATCCCACATCGGGAGGCACATTTCTTAAACGTTGCAAAACGGTTTACGGTTACGGTTTCCGCTCTCTCCCACCCAAGCAACCTGGCCCTGATGCTGCCCCTAAAACCCAGGCAGCACCCCTTGACCCCAGTCCAGCACAAGTCACCCGAGCGGGATCTGTCCTTCCCCTCCAGAGGGTAGCCACCGGTCCCTGTGGTGGCTGGGCCCCAGCCGGCTCTACTGCGGGCCCTCCCTCCAACCTGCCTCTCCGAAGGCGGCACTGCGGAAACGGTAACGGTAAATCAACTTATTTACAAGCCACTAACGTCTGTGGTTGCCCTGCAAGTTCACGGGCTTGTCCATAGAAAGTCCTCCATGCAACTTTTTAAACGGTCCCCATGGGGACAACGGTGCCGGCAACGGCCGGTTTTCTCAATCACGGTAGGACAATCAGGTGACTTTCACGGTAATCATCTTGCTTATCATCATTTTTAAAACTTGCAAACATAACACACTTTGGTCCCAACGGGGACGGTGCAACGGTGCTCCGCTGCCATTACTCGGAGTCTTCCTTCATATTCATGCAGGCATGCACATCCACTCTACACCCCTCTCGGGCATCGATCTCCCTGTGCAGCTGCTGTTGCCGCCGCTCCCAGCCGGGAGCACTTTCTGTCTGCTCCGGTTCAGCATGTGCGGGGGACGGGCCCAGCCAGAGTCCCTCCGTGTCGGCTACGACCGGCACCTTCAGTAATGAGGGACCCCGCTGTGACATGGCCTGCTCTGCCTCCTGGCAGCTGCATCCCCGCCGTGCCTCCAGTGCATCTTTGCTGATGACTTCAGCCTTCGGCTTCTTCCATTGAAGCGGATCAGGGTGGTCACGAGCTTCTGCTGCAGGTCGGTCCACCGGGGCGGATTGGCAGGGTACTGCTACCGGTGGTGATGGTAGCGGGCCTAGTGGCGGGGCAGCAGCAGCCAACACGGGTAGCGGGGGAGGTAGCAGGGCGAGCGGGTATGGACCGGGTCCCTCAGCCGCGATGACCGACCCACTAGGGGCACAGGGGCGTGGGTCACTTACCCTCCCTTCCAAGACTCCCTCCACCTCGCGTCTCCGTGTGGCCGCCACCACTTCCGCCATGTTGGCCTCCCACTCCTCCATGAGGAGCTGCATCTTGACCTGCAGACGGCTGCTTAGCTGGACGGTCCGGACTTCCACCCACGCTGCGGGGCCAGGCGCGGGGACCATGGTGTTGTCGGTCGGACTCAGCATCTTTAGCAGCGGCCCCTTCCAGGAACCAGTCAATGTCCTGGCGTCCCTGCTTCTATAGCTGCGTTCACATGCAGCCAGCCACCATCGCGTCCCCCTTAGCTTCTTTCCGGCCCCTCATCTATCGGGGCGGGGTTTTGGCCTTCGCGCCTCTGCTACTCGAGAAGACGCTCGAGCGGGAACTCTTCGCGCCAAAGATGGCGGCTTCTGAAATTTTTCGGCCGGACACCTACGGCGGTAACAAGGCGCACCTCTATCAGACGGCAGAGCGGTAAGATCCTGTTCGTGACGCCAAGTTGTCGCGGGCGGAGGAGGGGACGCCGCGCTCTCCCCACTGCTCGGGTCCGGCTGCCGCGGCTGCTGCGGCCTGCTGCTGCTCGGTGGCTCGAGCGATGGGCCGGATCCCGGGGACTCTGGCGGCGCTCCTCGCCCGTGAGTGAAAGGGAGGTTTGGGTGTGGGGATTGTGGATTGTCCGTGACGCCACCCACGGCTGTGGTGATTTGTTGACACCACCGCTGCTCTGTATGGGGATCCCGGGAGTGATGGTATGGAGCAGCTGGATGTTAGTCCTCCCCTCCGTGGGTAGGGGGGTTGGTTGTCCCGGGGCCCAGTGATGAGGTGGGTGATGCAGGGCTTGGTGGGGTGCAGGGACGCGGGGGCAGCTCACACAAGCACTATTGATTGAGTGACACATAGGGCAAGCAGCATTTTTTTGCTGTTGGTGCGATCCAGATCTGCTCCTTTGATGCTATACCAGGCTGCTTTGCATCGTAAAAGTAATGGGACTAACGCTGGCCGAGATCAGTAGCTATCCGCAAGCTCCAGTGATCCTGGTCAGCTTCAGTGCAGTGCTTACAAGCTTAGTTGGAAAGAGCTTCTAAGCACTGCACTTCCTCGGTCACCTCTCCTAGGCAGCAGCAGTGGTCGGTCCCCTTGACAAAGCGAAATAAACTGAAAACTCTACCAGAAATGTAGTGATAGTAGGAGCACAGAGATACTGTAGATAGAAATGGTAAGTAAATTGCAAACTGTTTAAAGTGTTGGTCACAAGTTGTAATGGTTTTTTTTTAACTCCCCAAATACTACTTGCTGGGTGGTCCTGCAGTACCCAGGAATTGACCGCAGATTTCAAAATTTCTCAGAACCCTTTACAGGTCCACAAACCTCCCTGCTGTGTTTTCATTGGCAATTAACTTGTGTAGTTTTCTGTGCTGTGAAACAGCAGCAGCTGAGCAGCGTTAATATCAAGTGGGGACACTAGGCCTTCTGAGCTTAGTCTTCTGCTGCTTTCACAAAGACAAGCGGTACTGACACATAATGGAGAGTTTAGGCTTTCTGTGCTCAGTTGTCTGCTGCCTTTCCAGAGCAGTGCCGATAGTGGGGAGCTTAGGTTTTCTTAATTCAATTAGCTGCGGCCATCAAAATAATGAGCTGTGCCGATAGTGGGGAGCTTAGGCCTTCTTACTTCAGTTGGCTGCTGCTGTCACAAAGACGAGAAGTTCTGATAGTGGGGAGCTTAGGCCTTCTTAGTTCAGTTGGCTGTTGACGTCATAGAGACGAGTGGAGACGATAGTGGGGAGCTTGGGCCTTCTTACTTCAGTTGGCTGCTGCTGTCACAAAGATGAGCAGTGCCAATAGTGGGAAGCTTTAGCCTTCTTCTTTCAGTTGACTTGTGCCTTAACAAAGATGAGAAGGGAGGATAATTGGGAGCTTGGGCCTTCTTAGTTCAGTTGGCTGGTGTCGTCACAGAGACAAGTGGTGATGATAGTGCGGAGCTTGGGCCTTCTTAGTTCAGTTGGCTGGTGCCATCACAGAGATGAGTGGTGACAATAGTGGGGAGCTTAGCTCTCAGCTCAGTTGTCTGCTCCATCACAAATACGAGTGGTGCTGATACATAGGGGCGATCATCGGCCTTTTGAGCTCACTCGTCTGCTGCCGTCACAAAGATGACCGGTGTCAATAGTCGGGAGCTAGGGCCTTTTGAGCTTAGTTGTCTTCTGCCATCATAAAGATAAGTGGTACTGATAAATAGTCAGGAGCTTAGGCATTCTGCGACTGCTTGTCTGCTACTGTCACGTAGGTACATCTCAGGCTATCACATTAATAAAGTAGTTGATCTCCGGCCACTAAAGCTTTGGACGCTATATGTGACGCCCTGGACTAGCCAGGTAGTCACATAAAGCGCCCCGCATAACACCTGTCCCTTACTAGGTAAAACCAGCCAACCACATTAAACCCTAGTCACCTCCCTCAGTGCTTGATGTTCACACCAGGGGGCGGAGCCAGGTGGTTAGCCACGCCCACCGAGGAGTTCACAGGTCCTGAGGCAGGAAAAGACAGTCAGTTGAGTTTTGAGTTTGTAGAGGAGTGGAGTGGAGTGGAGTTCAAGTCTAGAGGCACGCCTGTGCCCAGGTCTGCAGCAGTCTGACAGGTGCCAGGGTAGGAGCCCTGGTACCTTTGGTTAGGAGTTATACGGTGGCCTCAGCCTGCAGGAGCCGGGAAGACGGCTCGGTGGAACCGTGGTGGACCGGGACAGGGTAGTGGCCCGCCGGTACCGACCCGGGGAACCGACTGGAAACTGGAGCACAAAGGGGGGTACTCAGATCCTGAAGCTAGGTCCAGAAGCTACTGAGGACTAGCTAATTAACTGATTGAGGTTAGGACTTTAGGTCCTTTCCCACCCAAAGTCCCGACTGAAGACAACAGCCCAACGAGGGGGATAGAAAGCCACCGCACAGGCAGAGAGATCCCACGGGCCAGCGTCTGCGGGCAAAGGGCTCTCCCGATATCCACCAACCGGGTGGGGGACCAGACGCAGCCGGCTGCGGGCACCAACCACCATCATCTTGGTTTACCAGAGACTTGTGTCTGTCACTAATCGTGAGTACAACAGTGCCCTCCGGCTGCGCACCTCCCTGCACCACCCATCACACAAAACCCAACAGGTCCTTGGGCCAAAATCCCTACCCACGGAGGGGTTAACATCTTGCTGCACAACATCTCCCCCGGGTGCCCAGTAACCGCAGCGGTGGTGTCCACCTTCACCACAACCTGTGGGTGGCGTCACAAACTTAAAACACGGCTCCGGCCGTACACCTACGTCCCCTTAAAGAGCCAGTTCCCCCTTCAGATCGAAGAGGACCACGGGGCCCCCGGGTCCAGAGACGCTCGAGCCACAACCCGGCGAGTCCGGACCCAAGCGGCTCGGTTGCAGCCGAGCATGGGGCGGTACATATACACTTTGGTAACAGAGATTTCTGTTCTGGGACATTCAGCACAATATTGTAAGCAACAGGCCTTTTAAATCAATAGCTCATTGCATAGGATGTTGTCATACCATTAATACCGATTATGACATAGAAAATGTCTTTAAAAATATATTTATCATATAAACTTGAATTACACTAGTTGATTTTATTTGGACACTTTCCACTTAACAGGATTCTGTGAGCAATACCAAAGCAGTAAGAGATTATGGAAATCACAGGTGGTCAGAGATTACCACATATGTATCTATGATATACATGAAGATCATATTGCCGGGATTCCTCCGGGGTAGTTTCACACTCATTTCATACACCGTGTAGTGTCCTGTGGTGCTCACTGACAATAATGTGCTAAGATGCCATGCTGATTAGATTGGATCAGCCTCACGTGTTTTGTCTTCACTGACTATTATGGCTCATGTATTCTACATGAAATGTATATGATAAGAGCTGTCCTATTACTGAGATGTGGCAATACTATGATCCTGACCTCTTAACCCTTGTTATACTGCAATCAATCACAAGCCCTTGTGATAGCCTACGTATGATGGTATTAAAGGTCCCATACACTTTAGCGTAATATCTGCCGAACCCGCTGATCTTCTTGTCCTCGGCTATCAGTCTAATGTGTGTGAAGCTTTCTGACTCTCCAACATATGATGTCGGAGAGATAGCTATCTGGTATACCCAATTTGCGACAACTGACCCATTTGTTCTGAATGAGATACAGTCATATGAAAAAGTTTAGGCACCCCTATTAATGTTAACCTTTTTTCTTTATAACAATTTGGGGTTTTGCAACAGCTATTTCAGTTTCATATATCTAATAACTGATGGACGGAGTAATATTTCTGGATTGAAATGAGGTTTATTGTACTAACAGAAAATGTGCAATCCGCATTTAAACGAAATTTGACAGGTGCATAAGTATGGGCACCCTTATCAATATATTGTTTTGAACACTCCTAACTACTATTTACTGAATTACTGAAGCAACTAAATTGGTTTTGTAACCTCATTGAGCTTTGAACTTCATAGGCAGGTGTATCCAATCATGAGAAAAGGTATTTAAGGTGGCCACTTGCAAGTTGTTCTCCTATTTGAATCTCCTATGAAGAGTGGCATCATGGGCTCCTCAAAACAACTCTCAAATGATCTGAAAACAAAGATTATTCAACATAGTTGTTCAGGGGAAGGATACAAAAGTTGTCTCAGAGATTTTAACTGTCTGTTTCCACTGTGAGGAACATAATAAGGAAATGGAAGAACACAGGTACAGCTCTTGTTCAGCCAGAAGTGGCAGGCCAAGAAAAATATCAGAAAGGCAGAGAAGAAGAATTGTGAGAACAGTCAAGGACAATCCACAGACCACCACCAGCTTCATCTTGCTGCAGATGGTGTCAATGTGCATCGGTCAACAATACAGCACACGTAGCACAAGGAGAAGCTGTATGGGAGTGATGTGAAAGAAGCGTTTCTGCAAGCACGCCACAAACAGAGTCGCCTGAGGTATGCAAAAGCACATTTGGACAAGCCAGTTACATTTTGGAAGAAGGTCCTGTGGACTGATGAAACAAAGATTGAGTTGTTTGGTCATACAAAAAGGCGTTATGCATGGAGGCAAAAAACACGGCATTCCAAGAAAAGCACTTGCTACCCACAGTAAAGTTTGGTGGAGGTTCCATCATGCTTTGGGCTGGGCGACCAATGCCGGCACCGGGAATCTTGTTAAAGTTGAGGGTCGCATGGATTCAACTCAGTATCAGCAGATTCTTGACAATAATGTGCAAGAATCAGTGACGAAGTTGAAGTTACGCAGGGGATGGATATTTCAGCAAGACGATGATCCAAAACATCGCTCCCAATCTACTCAGGCATTTATGCAGAAGAACAATTACAATGTTCTGGAATGGCCATCCCAGTCCCCAGACCTGAATATCATTGAAAATCTGTGGGATGATTTGAAGCGTGCTGTCCATGCTCGGTGACCATCAAACTTAACTGAACTGGAATTGTTTTGTAAACAGGAATGGTCAAATATACCTTCATCCAGGATCCAGGAACCCATTAAAGCTACAGAAAGCGACTAGAGGCTGTTATTTTTGCATAAGGAGGATCTACAAAATATTAATGTCACGTCTATGTTGAGGTGCCCATACTTTTGCACCGGTCAAATTTTGTTTACATGCGGATTGCATATTTTCTGTTAGCACAATAAACCTCATTTCAATCCAGAAATATTACTGAGTCCATCAGTTATTAGATATATGAAACTGAAATAGCTGTTGCAAAAACCCAAATTGTTCTAAAGAAAAAAGGTTAACATTAATAGGGGTGCCCAAACTTTTTCATATGACTGTAAGCCGCCACCAAAGGAGCAGTGACTTATCTGCAAATCGGGTGCTCTAGTGTATGTAGGAGTTAAGAGATATAGGTACCAGTCAAATGAGTGGTCATCGAACTTTAGCCATCTATTGTGTATTGCGTCCCTATAGGGATGATCCTTGAGGATACTCAGATGTGTTGGCCATTTGGGTCTCTATTTCTAAGTGTCACGCTAGGTATGGGGAAGTACAAGTGCATGGAGAGAGAGAGGGAAACCCTGTGTGTAGGGTGAGGGAAGATCGTGACCCCTGAACAAACCTACTTCTGGTCAATGGGGTCTCTTACCACCCTAGATAGGTTCGCCAAGCCGCATACCTGACCCTAGGTAACCCTAGTGCTGGGCCTAAATAGAGAACAGATGGGATGAGCTCTTCGTCAACCCCACTAAACACTAGAGAAGATACAAGAGGGACACACAAGGGGAAAAGATGAACTACTTATCATTAGATGACTCAGTTAGAAATTCAGCAGAGCTTTAAGCAACAACACCACAGTGGAGTACAAACCACCTGCTTGTACGGCTTGAAGTAACTGAAAATATCACCAGCACCAGTCCAAAGGAAGGAAAGGGTATTTAAATACCAAGGGAATACTGATAATCTACAGATGGGTGGAAGTCGAGCTTCTGCTGGGTCTAAAAGGGAGAGAGATGAAATCAGGAAAGCAGGAACAATGAAAGTCAGGGAGCATTCTGCGCAGCCAGACTCTGTGACCTTCGATGGCCAGAAACGACATGACTGTCTATCACCTGTGAGAAAACCGTGACACTAAGGGGCACTTTGCACACTGCGACATCGCAGGTGCGATGTCGGTGGGGTCAAATAGAAAATGACGCACTTCCGGCATCGCATGCGACATCGCAGTGTGTAAAGGCTGGATGATACGATTAACGAGCGCAAAAGCGTCGTAATCGTATCATCGGTGCAGCGTCGGCGTAATCCATGATTACGCTGACGCGACGGTCCGATGTTGTTCCTCGCTCCTGCGGCTGCACACATCGCTGTGTGTGAAGTCGCAGGAGCGAGGAACGTCTCCTACCGGCCTCACTGCGGCTTCCGTAGGATATGCGGAAGGAAGGAGGTGGGCAGGATGTTGACATCCTGCTCATCTCCGCCCCTCCGCTCTGATTGGCCGCCTGCCGTGTGACGTCGCAGTGACGCCGCACGACCCGCCCCCCTTAACAAGGAGGCGGGTCGCCGGCCACAGGGACGTCGCACGGCAGGTGAGTGTGTGTGTGAAGCTGGCGTAGCGATAACTTTCGCTACGCCAGCTATCACCACATATCGCTGCTGCGACGGGGGCGGGCACTATCGCACTCGGCATCGCAGCATCGGGCTGCGATGTCGCAGTGTGCAAAGTGCCCCTAAGATGCCGTAAACCTTTATGTGTTGATCTGAGCATTCATAAATATCCCCATTTCTAACCCCTTAATACATTTAAAGGCCTCTTGCGGTCCAGGAATTTACATTACTAAGCATGTAGGGGTGCCCTCATCCAGTGCAATGAAGCTTGGGTCATCCACTTAGGTATTCATGGGATCGTTCCCCAGCTCCATCCTACATTGTGCAGTTGGACGCACTCTACCGCCAGTGTCTGCGCATGCGCTGAATGCTTTCGGCAACATCCAGTGACACTATGGAATTTATAAATTTAACAGACTTCATAGCATCGTTAATTGACCAGATCTAGAATTTGTCTAAGGGGCACTTTGCACACTACGACATCGGAAGCCGATGCTTGCGATGCTGAGCGCGATAGTCCCCGCCCCCGTCGCAGCAGTGATATCTTGTGATTGCTGCCATAGCGAACATTATCACTACGGCAGCTTCACACGCATTTACCTGCCCTGCGACGTCGCTCTGGTCGGTGACCCACCTCCTTGCTAAGGGGGCGGGTCGTGCGGCGTCACAGTGACGTCACACAGCAGGTGGCCAATAGAAGCGGAGGAGCGGAAATGAGCGGGACGTAAACATCCCGCCCACCTCTGTCCTTCCGCATAGCCGGCGTGAGCCGCAGGACGCAGGTAAGCTGATGTTCCTCGCTCCTGTGGCTTCACACAGAGCGATGTGTGCTGCCGCAGGGGAACGAGGAACAAAATCGTACCGTCACGGCAGCGCAATTATGAAAATGTCGGACACTACACCGATGATACGATTACAACACTTTTGCGCTTGTTAATCGTATCAAAAAGGATTTACACACTACGATATCGACTGCGACGCCGGATGTGTGTCACTTTCGATTTGACCCCACCAACATCGCAGCTGCGATGTCGTAGTGTGCAAAGTACCCCTAAAAGTAATCCACAAATTGCAGATGAACCAATTTGCTCCCCTCTTTTCATTAGCAGAATTCCTCCAGTACCGCTCTTCATAATGTCCTTCACCCGGACGTGTGTCCACAGTAAAAGGTCCCTGCGGATTTTTTTGCCTGAAAATCCGCAACTTTCGCGGCAAATCCGCACCCGCGGATTTGCCGCGGATTTGCCGCGGATTTTGATGCGGATTTTATTTTTTTTTTTTTCCCCATTCAAAACAGAAAATCCGCACCAAATCCGCACCAAACAATTGACATGCTGCAGTTTGTTCCGCATCAAAATCCGCGGCAAAATCCGCAGCGGAAAAATCCGCAGCATGGGCACAGCATTTCCAAAATGCCATTGAAATGGCTGGGGAGTAGCTGTGCTGCAGATTTTCGGCAAATCCGCGCTAAATCCGCGTCAAAATCCGCGTCAAATCCGCGATAAATCCTGTAGCGTGGGCACATAGCCTTATACATTTTTTGCGGCAGACAGACAAATCTCTGTCTAGAACAGATTCTTTTTTTTATCTTTTTCTATTTTCTCATTTTTTTTGGCATAAAGTTTCTTATCAATTCTAAAATACTTTTTCCACCCTTCTTTTTTTTCCCGCAGCCTTTGCCTTCTAGCATCTATGTCATTTTTATATTGAATTTATGCCGCACTGACAGCTCGCAGCTGAAAGATGTTCGCAGTACCTTGCACATATGCTGCTTTTGGCAGAATTACAGCCCGGAGTTGGAGACAATTTATTTGTTTATTATAATTGTTGAGAAGGGTGTGAAATTCTCTATAACATTTCTAAAGAGGGAGGATTGTGGTAGTGGCCACTAGTAGTAGGAGATGGTTTCCAGATGTAGAATTCATGTTTTAAAGGGGCAATCCGTCTATGCTGCTGCGCCATTGTATTTTACTATCCTTATCTGCACTGTGTGATGAAAGATGAGCGGAGATGATCATGTGGCATCCTGAAAATATTAGGCTTTTCTGTAGTTTTACATAAACTGCAACCATAAACAAGATTAAACCATATGACTTCAGGTGGCGCTACACATTAGATGTTCGATGCACCCGCCAATTTCAATATATACAATCCTTCTGTTATAAGCCACAATCAAATTAGACTGTAAACTGTTAATTAGACTTTAAACACATGAACAATTGAATGAACATGTTATGTAACATCTACACTTGGACCTGCTTTCGTCACCAGGCACTGCCTTATTGATTATGGGGATAGCGCTTGTGATCGAGGAAACATCAGGCAGTCTGGGTGTGTGTGTAGTCCAGCAAGAGTAATCAGCTCCCTGAATTGGCCAATAGGACAGTCCCATAAGCTATTAAACTTAAAGGGAATCTGTCACCACATTTGGTGACTAGAAGCTGCGACCACCACCAGTGGGGTCTTATATACAGCATTTTAGAATGCTGTGTATAAGAGCCCAAGCCACTGTGTAGAACGTAAAAATCACTTTATAATGCTTACCTAACAGCTGTTGCAATGCAGACCGGTCAGATGGGTGTCTTCATTCTCCAGGTCCAGCGCCTCCTCAATCAGCCATTTTTGTCCTCCTTCTTCTGAAGCCTCGATGCATGACGTATCTTATGTCATGCACACTAGCCGGCATTGAGGTCCTGCGCAGGCGCACTTTGATTTGCCTTGAGCAGGGCAGAGCAAAGTATTATAGTGCACCTGCGTGAGACCTCAATGCCGGCTAGTATGCATTACGTAGGACACGTTATGCACCCAGGCTTCAGAAGAAGGACAAAGATGGATGAAAAAGGAGGCCCTGGATCCGGAAAATGGAGACACCCATGCGACCGGTCTGCACCACTCTGCCCGTTAGATGAATATTATAATGTCTATAGACATTAGGAAAAACTTTCTGACAGTGACGGCAGTCAGGGAGTGGAACAGGCTAACACGGGAGGTAGTGAGCTCTCCATCAATGGAAATCTTCAAGCGGAAACTGGATAAACATATAGCTGGGATGATTTAGAAAAGCCTGCACTCGCAGGGGGTTGGACCCGATGGCCCTTGAGGTCCCTTCCAACTCTACCATTCTCTAATAAAGTGATTTATACATTCTACACAGCGG
The DNA here is from genome assembly GCF_048569485.1 of Anomaloglossus baeobatrachus. Taxonomy (NCBI): domain Eukaryota; kingdom Metazoa; phylum Chordata; class Amphibia; order Anura; family Aromobatidae; genus Anomaloglossus; species Anomaloglossus baeobatrachus. Next base: position 91,764,672 of record NC_134353.1, read on the forward strand.
CCTAAGCTCTTATATACAGAATGTTAGAATGCTGTATATAAGAGCACACTGGTGGTGGCCGCAGCTTATAGTCGCCAAATCTGGTGACAGGTTCCTTTAATATGGCATTGGGGTATCAGTTATAGTTTTCTTGTTTTGGTTATCTTCTGGTATTCAGCTCATGTTCAGCCTGATTCCCGCTTCTGACTATTATCATCATTATTATCATTAATACTTATTTATAGAGCACCATTAATTGACTATGCTTCTGCCTGACAATTGTGCTTCTGTCTCTGACCTCTTGGTGTTGGCACAGATTTCTGACCACCCTCTGCCAGTCCATTCCACTAGGCAGCAGCTCTTCTGTGGACCGAACCTAAAGGCCCCTGTTTAGGTCCAAATTCCTGTACAGGGCTTTAAGGGTGAAGACCAGTGTGGAGTGGATAGCAATAATACTGTCCATGGAAGCCCTATAAAGAGCTGCAAGGCTACCACACACAGTGCCCTTCTGTGACAGTGTATTTCTAAAAGACCCTAATTGATAATGTGGATAACCTATGGATGGTCATTTAAGGCTACGGATGCATGGTAACTTGTGGTATAAGACTGCAGTGTCCCGAGTCCACAGTAATTGCTTTGGAACTAGCAATTGGCCAAGACTACAACTCAACACTTGGAAGAAATCCACCCTGGATTTCTGTACGACCCAAGCGGGACATTGTGATCTATGTTGTATACCGCTAACCACGATCTTACCTCCATTTTTAGTATTCCACCAATACAACGAGATTTGTTGAGTGACTGAGTAACCTTGGATCCAGTTGCATGATGATTTCTGCGTGTTTTTACATCTGGAGCTGCAATTCAACTTCTGCCTAATTATTTGTTACCCATGATCCGTGCGTTATGGGAGGTCTTTTTCCAGTACACTGATGGATTTCAGAAATATGGTTGATACTGGAGTGTAGAAAAGCAAAATATACTTCCAAAGTCAGCTTGTAGAAAGTTGGAAGAAGTTCTGGAGGTGAAGTAGCGAGCACAATACAAGCCTCCAAATAATACAAAATAATGAGTTGATTCAGTGCTATGCATGGTAACGCTGTTTTTCTATATTTTTAGGTGTGTACATGGCACCTGTCTGCCGATCAATGCGTTTTCCTACAGCTGTAAATGTTCCTCGGGCTATGGGGGAGTCCTGTGTGATGAAACCGAAGAACAGACGAACCCTTGCCAATCACTTAAGTGTAAACATGGGAAGTGTAGGATTTCTGGGCTGGATAAAGCCTATTGTGAGTGTAACACTGGATACACCGGAGACAGCTGTGATAAAGGTAAATCACACCACTAATAGAGAAAAAGAGCCACAAATATTCTGTATGTATCGTACAGCAAATAGGAGATGCATTTACCAAGGAATGGCCATTTTATTTACATTGTTTGTTGGGAGGCTCAAGAATATTTTTGCAATGTGTACTTCTTTTTTTTAAGAACCAGTTCAGGGTCTGACGTTCCACAGCTCCAATTCCATTGTATCTGTCTCTCAAAGCTAACCTGGTTTTGTTGTGCCGTTTTTGTTTTTTATATCTCTGTGTGTTTTTCTGTCAGTATCAAAAAAAAAAAAAAATAATCAAAAATATAAAATACAATTTACTTAGATTTTTACCATTGCGGTCAGTAATGGTGGCAAGAAAAGTGTAGTCTATAATGTTCTTGTCAAAATGAATGAAAACGTTCAATAACTTATTGGGATCCGTTTGGTCAGTTTTATCGGAAGCTACTGTACGTGTATGCACCACAAAGGATTCATTCACACAACCAGTGTACTCATCCGTTTGCTACAGGGTTTTTTGTCTCGGGCAGAACACTGACCATAGAGTTTCATTGATCCATACACACATCTGTTTTAAAGGGAACTTGCCACCAGGTTTTTTCCTTATAAGCTGCGGCCACCACCAGTGACCACTTATATACAGCATTCCAGAATACTGTATATAAGAGCCCAGGCCGCTGTGTATAACGTAAAAAAACACCTTTATAACATTCACTTAGTGGGCGGTCCAGTCCGATGGGTGTCACTGCTCTCTGGTGAGGCGCCTCCCCCATCTTATGCCTTCTGCCCAGCCCCGGTTGCATGACGCATCCTGCGTCATTTACATAAAGGCTGCCATTGTGCCCCTGCGCATATGCACTTTCTTCTGCCCAGCTGAGGGAAGAGCAAAGTACTCTAATGCGCAGGAGCGAGGAAAGGTCAAAGGCTGCCTGCACGTGCGCACTACAGTGCTTTGCGGGGGGTTATACAGGGGGATCAGGGCATAATATACCACTTTTTAAATGCAGCATAGGTGCTAAGGAAGATGATGGTATTAGCTCATACACTAAAAAACTGTTGACAAGTTCCCTTTAAGTACCTTAGCGCCATAGCTTCCATCTATAACAAAGCTAAAACCGCGGTGCCACATCCATTTTCATACAGTTACGGCCAAATCCCATTGGTTTATAAGGGGGTCTGATTTTAATGTCAGTTATTGCATTACAGACTGTACTTTTCTAACTGCCAAACAGATCAGAATCCCCAATGATAAGGTGAAAATGTGAACAGAGCCTAAAACTTGTTACAATACCTTGTCCAATATATTTTTTAACATTATTATACCAAAATATAACAGAATTTAAAATAAAATGTATTAGTGAAATATTTCATTAGTGGTACAAAGTCATACCTAGAATATTTGGCACTGCTCTAAATTAAATACATTTTACAATTTAGGTAAAAACATTTTTTTTTTATATACCATCGGTTTTTATATATATTTTTACGTAAAATATAAATTTGGCTAATTTATTATGTTTAGAATTATTACTATTAGTAGTGTTCTCTAAATAGTTACTAATGTCTTCTATTAACCTTTGTGATTTGTGACTTTTTATGTTTTAATTAATGTTTTATTTGGGTGTAAAAGGATTGTGTGATATTAGAAAACCAGTTTGCCAAAATCAGCTCAGCTCCGACAAGTCAATGAGGCTGAGCTGTAATACCAGACTTGGTCCATAAACAAAAGTGGCTCTATTTCTATGAAAAGTGTACATTTTGTAATCCCCTATCTCTCAGAGGACACTGCTTTCCTTTTTAGAGATCCATCTATTGCAGGAAATCTTAAAGGGAATCTGTCAGGAGATTTTTTTTTCTATGTGATCTGGTAGGGACAGAGACTTTGATTCCAGTGATATGTCACTTATTAGGCTTTGCAATCCTTATTCAATAAAATCAGTGTTTTATCAGTAGGAGATTATCATTTAAGGACTAGGAGTCTTTTACCTCCTGGTCCAACCACACCCCCTACACTGATTGGCAGCTTTCTGTCAATAGACAACAAACACACAAAGCTGCCAATTAGTGGCATAGGCGGGGTTATACACAGCCCAGTATTCCGAGCTTTGCTAGATCAGCAGCAGATAAAACTATGATTCTATGGCCTCGGTTCCACTTGTGAATAGCTTCCGATGTGAGAGTCACCCGAGGGTCATGCGACTGTGATCCGATCTTGCTATTGGGTCACAGCTGCAGAGAAGAGGGGGGGAGCACGGCCTGTCTCTACGTACATCACACTGCGGTCGGATGACATGCGAGTGCAGTGTGATGTTTCACACACACCCATAGACTTGTATGGGTACGCTGCATGCTGCGATTCATTTCTCATGCCGTTATGGCATGAGAAATCAATTGCAGATGGACATTGCCCCTTAGTTTTGCACTAGAGTCAGAGCAATCCGGTTTTATCGGATTGCACTCGTCCGTGCAAAACGCAAGTCCTATCACAACTGCTGCACCCAGTAATCTAAGTGATACATCACTAGAATCAGGGTCTCTGCCCCTATATCATGCTGCTGTCAGATTACATAGCAAAAACCTGCTGACAGATTCCCTTTAAAAGCAACGCGCTAATCTCATACAACCTCTTCAGTGTGTGTGAACTCTCTTGTCTAGTCTTCTGTTGTTTCTTCTGTATGTTCTGTAATGGACGGCGATTCCACACTTTGCCTTATCTCAAACTCTGCTCTTCACCCTTCAGCCTTCACTGATTTATCACAGAGAATTCCACAGGTGAGACAGTCGAAACACAAGGGATTATTTCTCTTCCTCTCTCCTCCCGCCTTCCATTGTGGTGTCTCCGTCCTCCATATATCAATGTCTTCCCCGTTCTTTTTCCTCAGCTGGCATTTATTTATTTTGTTTTCAGCATCAATGTGACTGGGAAAATGGGGAACAGGGCCAGGGAAGTGATTAACAGATGGCTCATTTTTAGCTGGTTTATACTTCGGTAATTTATGAAGCTAGTGGAATGTAACTTGTATTAAGCAACCGATTGAATAATATTGAGCTGGAGGTCTAATAAATTAAATTGCATTGCTCTCCGAAACCGTTCCCTCATGTAAACAGAACCAGCTGTTCCGGCAAAGACCAGTAAATGTGTAGTTTGGTATTAAAGAGCAAAGATTTAAGCCACCAATTTTGCTGTCACTGTAATAATGTTGTATTTATTGCAAATAGACTGTGAGAATTTTCCAAACAATGATGACTATTGGAATGAAATAGTGTGATGTCCACCATAGCGTAATGATTTGTATCATGATGATCTGCCCTTGTCTGAAACGCCTGCCGTTCAGTAGCTAATGCTCGATAGAAATAGATTGGTGGCAGGGGCACATCATGGCGTTAGGTATTTTAAGGCTTTGTCTACTTTCACAATTTTTTTTTTAAATTTATTTACATACCTCTAAACAGAGTAATGAAGCAAACATTGGTGGGGAGACTTTAAGCCGCAATGCTCCTCTGCGAAATATGTAAATTGTCTCTTCAGTAAAGAAGTAGACGAACTTTAGTGCCATCTATTGGAGGAAAGAATCTTAAAACTCAAAAGTGACCCTTTAACAAGCCTTGTCATATGACTTTATGCCAGATCAGAACCCTAATTTGCAGATACAGTGTTTAGGGATGTTGTCCCTTGTCATTGCAAAGTATGAGATCTGATCTGTATGAGATGCTAAGACGGGGTCTAAGGGGAAAGCTATTCTCCTTGCTGGATTGGTGTGTCAGTCTCTGCAAGGAGAATAGCTTCCACTTAAACATCGTCTTACCCCTCATACAGCCAGATCAGATCTCACACTTTGCACTGACGAGGGACAACTATGCCGAAACATCATGTCTGTAAATTGAGGTTCTGATATGGCATAAATGCAAAACCATAAGGCAAGGCTCGTTAAAGGGCCACTTTTGATTTTGAGAATTGCTACCTCCAATAGATAGCACTAAAGATCACCTACTTCCTCACTGAAGAGACAATTTGCATGTTTACTTCTACAATGCCAACTAATACATCTCAAAGATACCAGGCTAAGAGACCGCTTAAAGGGGTATTCTCATCTACAAGATCCTATACCAAAAAGTAGTAGGCGTAATAATAATATTAGCAAATACCTTCAATTATAAATGTAGTATAGTTCTCCTGATATAACCATGTCTCCTACCTCATGTGCAGGGCATTGCAGCTTAGTTATCTGTGGTTACATCCACGCATATAGTGACAATTAGTTAGTTGCTGTGGTCATAACCAAGAATACTTAGTCTGTAATGCCCTGCACATGAGGTATGAGACATGGCTATATCAGGAGAACTATACTACATTTCTAATTGGGGGTATTTACTAATATTATTATTATTATACCTACTAAATATTAAGATAGGATTTTGGAGATAGGAATATCCCTTTAAAGAGGTTGTTCCCTGTCATTAAAAAAAACTCCAAACCAACAAATTGGTCTGTACTCACTTTCACCGGGTCAATCGGTGAGTCTCCACCGCTATTCCCGATGATTGACATTGGCTGTGGTGTCAGTGTCTCGTTGACCACAATAAATCAGTGAACTCAGTGGCTATGAACAGGACTTTCCGTCTGCACAAGAGCCTCTCACTACAGCCGCTGAGCTCATCAATTGGCTGCCACACAGTGAAGGTGAGGTCAGCATCGGAGCCATTAACAAACACGGGGAACAGAGGCGGATACTCAACGGTGGACTCAGTGCAGTAGAGTACAGCGCGGCTTGGCACCTCAGCAAGGCGAGAAATTTAATTGGAAGGGGTCAACCCTTTTAACAACCCAGATGTACGCTGATCCTACAATCATTCTCCCCTCAATCTAACATACATATTGGCCACAGGTAGGAGATAGATGAAAGGGAATGTAATTACAGGACCCGACTACACAGACTTCTTTTTGTAGTCTGTTACCATGGAGACACAAGTTTGTTTAGAACAGTGTTTCTCAACTTCAGTCCTTAAGACCCAACAACAGATCATGTTTTCAGGTTTTCCTCAATATTAGACAAGGAATAATTCCATCACCTGTGCAACATTAAGGAAATCCTGAAAACCTGATTGAGGAAAATCTGAAAACATGATCTGTTGGTGGGTCTTGAGGACTGGAGTTGAGAAACACTGGTTTAGAAGATGCTGACACAAAACACTACACATGAATAATCCCTAAATTGTTCTAATTATTAAAATAAGTGATTAATGATTCATGGTATTCAGTCTTCTTTAAGAAAAGTCATGTAATTTTATGTTAATTCCAGCTCCCTTCCCCCAGTGTTTGTCCCTTGGTGACTACAAATCCTGGAGTTGAGCAGCCAACATTACAGTAGTATGTCAATCAGCCTAATTTATGACAACATATAGTTGAAGGTCATTTTTCTTATTATAAATGTTGGGTAAGGGTACTTTCACATTTCCGTTTTTTTTTTTTTACGCAATCCGCTGTCTTGGGATTCTGCTGTTTCCCATAGACTTGCATTGATGACGGATTGTGCCAAAAGTACCTGCGTTGCTTCCGTTGGCTGACGCTCCATTGCTTCCGCTCGGCTGAATGTAACGTTATTTGTTTGCGTCAAAATGACGCCGACCAGCGGATTCCGTTGCTTCCGTTAACATTTTATAATGGCTCCCTATGGTAGCAGATTCTGTTGCAAAGTGCTTTACAACGGAATCCGCTGCTGGATTCCGCTAATTTCTACCGAGCATGCCCAGAATGAAAAACATGAAAAAAACAGAGCCGTCGCATTCCGTTAGACGGACGCCTAACGGATGCCAAACGGATGCAACGGATCCATTATTTCACAGGAATTAGCTAACGGATTCCTGTGAAATAACGGATCTGTTGCATCCGTTGACACCGCAAAAATAATGGATGCGTCAAAACGATGCAGCAACGGACCCAGCGGATTTCGCCCAACACAAGTGTGAAACTAGCCTTAGGGGTAGACAAGGATTTTTAACTGCAGATCTTCTTGTAATTGAAGAGTCCGAAAACTAAGGTGATCATGTTAGGAGCAATTTCACTAACCAAACCACTCAAACATTGGCAGATGACAATTTAGTAGAGAATTGTCTCCCTCTTTTTCTCAGTTACTCAATAAAGCAGAAAAAAAATACTTACAATTTTCAATTTATCAAAAGAACATACCCTAATTTATTTTCATTTTATCTACAGAAATCTCTTGCCGAGGGGAACGGATCAGAGATTATTACCAAAAGCAGCAAGGTTACGCTGCTTGCCAGACGACCGAGAAGGTATCGAGACTAGAATGCCGAGGGGGATGCACAAATGGTCAGTGTTGCAGACCACTGAGAAGTAAGCGACGGAAATACATCTTTGAGTGCACAGATGGCACCTCATTTGTGGACGAAATCGAGAAAGTCATAAAGTGTGGCTGTACAAAGTGCCCCTCATAATTATGTAACCTTCAGAAGCCCTTTTGAAAACGTTGTATACCTTTTATGATCGTGTTGGACTAATTCAAACTTGATAGTGGAAAATATTTGAATTATATTGTAAAATAAAGAAACAGACATATTTTTATTAAGAAAAAAAAAAAAAGAAAATGACGTTTTCCTCACTGGCAATTCAAAAAAGAAAAAAAAGTCTAAAGTTTTTAAAGCAAGACTTCTCAAAAAAAAAAAAGAAGAGATATCAGAAGAATAATACTAAGTCTACGGAGATGTCACTTAAGGAAGGGGACTACAACTGCTGTTCAACATGGTTTGCTCATTAACAGATGCTGGAAAATCAGTGTGAAAAATTGATCCCGGATAAGGAGACTCAAATTGGTTAACATATCAGCATTGATGAGCCATGCCGATTGGTGAGCCACACATTTAGTAGAAGACAAGCTGTGAATTATGAGGGATCAGATTGATTCAGTCTCTTGCAACAAGTTGATCCTACCCGATCAGCTAAAGCGTATTAAGGAACTCTGCGCATTCCAAATCATCTGGAAAGGAACAGTAATGGGGACGGACATTAGCCCAGAATAGACTTCTAAAAATGTTATTGTCACGTGATAGCACAAGAAGCTTACGAAAAGTCTTCATCTAGCCATTTTCCAGTATTATCTTTTTTTTGTAATATAAAAATTAACTGGGCCATTAGTATATAAAAGTCTGGTAGTTTTTTTAATTAGGAATAATTTTACAAAAAGTTTATAAAAAAAAACAGTATTCGGAATATGAATGAAACATATTTATTGTATCAGAGTACATCATTCTTAACAATTTTAGGTTATCCCTTTTTCAATGCTTTAATATATATTAATTTATATTTGTCCTGATATTTTTCTATTTTGGTAAACGCAAAATGACTCAAAGTCAGGATTTTTTTTTTTCTCTTCTAGAAGTAACATAGCAAATTGTGTCTGATGGATTTGTTTTGTCCGATATGTGTTCGCTAATGTGGTTGTGTAACCGGCAATGCCGTCAAAGTCTGAAGACATTGCTGGAAAAATGTACATTAGAGTGTCTTCACATTAGATCGAATTTATATAGAAGTATTTTTTCCCTACATATAATAGAAATATAATGTATATTTACGTAAAACTAAAATTGTGTTCTAGGCATACAAATGTCTCTAGGTTTTAGTAAATCCTTTCTATCCCCTCCCCATGAAGTTTTATCTGTCTTATGGAGCAGTTCATACTGTTCCCAATTGTGGTTTTTTTTTCCCCATAATAAGACTACCATAGTATTACGTGGTTCCCATGTTAATATGCTGCTGCTAAACTACAGTATATGATTGTTAATGGTTGGTAGTGGGCTGTGCTCTTCTTTCCTTAAATAAAGAAAAAAAAACAGGCACTCTGTACAAAAACATTTGTTAAGTTCAGCATTTTTTTAAATTTGTATTTACAGAAAAAAAAAAAAAAATAGGTGTACATGTGTAATACAGCGTGTTTTGTCTCACTTGGACTGATATCAGTCATGAAACTGATGTTTGTAAATTAAACAGATATTACTTCCATAACTTGTGCCTCAGCTCATTCAACTTTTTGAGGTCACTGTCAAGCAACTGTTCACATATTATTAAGAAATAAATATGTGAAGCACATAAAATACAATTTAAAGCATGGTGGTGTTAAGGGTGCTTTACACGCTGCGACATCGCTAGCGATCTCGTTAGCGATGTGACATGCCAGATCGCAGATGCGATCTGCCGAGATCGCACATGTGACCGGCGCTATAAAACCGACCTATGTGCGATCTTGGCAGATCGCAGATGCGATCTGGCGTGTCACATCGCTAACGAGATCGGTTGCGATGTCGCAGCGTGTAAAGCATCCTTTAGGCTGGCTATACACTTGTTTGGCAAACGGGTATTCCTTCCGCCTCCTCCAATATACACTGGAGATCAAAATTGTATGATCACTTGCTTTTTTCAGAAATAATGTAAATCTACATCGATCAACATTTGAAGTTTTTTTTGTAACACCATGTGGCACCATGCCACTAGAACAGTGTTTTACAAAAGATCCAAAGTTTATCACCATTAAAGCTTTATTTTTCCAAAACGTGATGATCATAATTAGAGAACAGCAATGACTGTAGCACAGAGAAAGATTATAAGTACCGTATTTTTCGGACTATAAGACGCACCAGACCATAAGACGCACCCTGGTTTTAGAGGAGGAAAATAAGAAAATAAGATTTTAAGCAAAAAATGTGGTCACTGTTATGGGGTGAGGATCTGCTGCTGACACTGTTATGGGGGTAATGTCCCCAAATTCTCTACTAAGGTACCCCATCCTGGTAATGATCCTCCAGCCTTGTATATACAGTATATGTCCCTCATCCTGGTATAGCCCACATCCTGCTATATACCGTCATCCTGGCATATGGCCGCATCCTGCTATATACTGGCATATGGCCACATGCTGCTATATACCCCATCCTGGCATATGGCCCCATCCTGCTATATAACCCATCCTGGCATATGGCCCCATCCTGCTCATATACCCCCATCCTGCTCATAATATACCCCCATCCTGCTCATAATATACCCCCATCCTGGTGTATGGTCGCATCCTGTGGCACAGAAAAAAAACCGTTCATACTCACCTTACCTCACTCCCTGCAGCATCGCTCCTCCTCCATCTGTGTCAGCAGCAGCGCCGCTGACCTGCGTGGAGCCGGTCACGATCCATGCAGCATCGCGATGTCCTCCTGTCTGTGCCGGCGGCGGCTGTGTGTGGACACGTGCACACAGCGATAACATCATCGCTGTGCGCACCGCTAGTCTCCACACAGCCACCGCCGGCACAGACAGGAGGACATCGCGATGCTGCAGGGATCGTGGCCAGTGAGTGTACTGATTCACTGCACCCCGCGCTGATGATGATACGCGGGGGGCAGTGAATACAGCCGCACATGATCACTCCAGGCTGTAGTTGCCAGGGGTAATCACACGGGCCGGCTGTTTATCCCTCGCCCATCATCCCGCCCACCTGTCAGCGCGGCTTCAGCGCTGAGAGATGATGGGCGTGGATATTAAATGAGCAGGTCCACGTGGTCACGGCAGGCGCTGCTACAGCCTGCTCGTGCCCACGATGACCCGCTCCAACGCAGCACCCTTAATCCCCACAGCCCTACATTCAGACTGTAAGACGCACCCCCCACTTTCCCCCAACATTTGGGGGGAAAAAAGTGCGTCTTATAGACCGAAAAATCCGGTAAATTTTCTGATGGTAACAGTCAACAATCAGTAGGACGTGTACAGGCCTTTATTTTGAATGACTTTAGCACATCTGCGGCCACAGGACATCACTAGTCTCTCACACTGCTCTGGTGTGATTTTGGGCCACTCTTCTTCCAGTCTCTTCCACAGTTCTTTGACTGTTGAGGGTTTCTTGGCCATAACTTTGTCACCAAGGATTTTCCAAAGGTTTTCTCTTGGGTTGAGATCAGGACTCTGGGCTGGATATTTCATCATTGCAATGTTTTCTGTTTTAAGGAACTGCTTTACCCATTATGCTGTGTGACAGGAGGCATTGTCTTGTATGAAAATTGCTGTCTGATTGAGTGATGAACGCAAGTAAGGAACCATGTCTGTTTGAAGATGGTTCTGATACACACTTGCATTCCCTCTACCATGTAGCTGTATGAGAGGTCTAACTCCTGCTGCAGAAAACATTCCCCACACCATGGCACTTCCTCCACCACCATTCACTGACTTCTTAATACACTTTGGATTCAGTCTTTCCCCAGTTTGTTGATGAATATGATGTTTCCCATCAGACCCAAATAAATTAAACTTGCTTTCATCACTAAAATGAACTATGCAGCACTTCTCCTCTGTCCACACAACATGCTCCTCATCAAAGGTGAGTCTAGCTTTTTGATTCTTTCTGCTGAGAAGTTTGTTTACCGCAGAGTGGGCTTTCAGTCCAAATGCTCTTAAACGTTGTGACACTGTATGATAAGACAGATCTTTAGGGTACCGTCTCACTAAACGACGTACCAGCGATTCTGACCACGATATGACCTGGTCAGGATCGCTGGTGCGTCGCTACATGGTTGCTGGTGAGCTGTCAGTCAGGCAGATCTCACCAGTGACCAGCCACCAGTGACTTGTGGAAACGATGCTGCGCTTGGTAACCAAGATAAATATCGGGTAACTAAGCAAAATGCGTTGCTTGGTTACCCGATATTTATCCTGGTTACCAGAGCACACCGCTTATCGCTGACTCCCTGTACTCGTAGCCAGGGTACACATCGGGTTACTAAGCAAAGCATAGTTACCCGATGTGTACTCTGGCTACGTGTGCAGGGAGCCAGCACTGGCAGCCTGAGAGCGGCGTACGCTGGTAACCAACGTAAATATCAGGTAACCAAGAAAAGTGCTTCGCTTAGTTACTCAATGTGTACCTTGGTTACCAGCGTCCGCAGCTTCCAGACGCCAACTCCCTGCTCTCTGCACATTCAGATCGTTGCTCTCTCGCTGTCAAACACAGCGATGTGTGCTTCACAGCAGGAGAGCAATGAGCAAAAAAATGAACCAGCACTGTGTGTAACGATCAGCGATTTCACAGCAGGGGCCAGGTCGCTGCTTAGTGTCACACACAGCGAGATCGCTAATGAGGTCACTGGTATGTCACAAAACCTGTGACTCAGCAGCGATCTCGCTATGTGAGAAGTACCCCTTGCCCTCTTCGCTTCTAAACTGGCGAGCAATTCCAGCTGCAGTGTTGAAACAATTACCCATGGAGATTCTTCGCATTATCCTGCCCTCTCTTGCAGTTGCATTTCATGGGTGACCAGACTTTTTGGAAGAAGAGTTCGTGATGTTGTAAAAATGCAATATTCTCGAAATTTTAGACTTGGAATAACCAATTTCTCTTGCTATGGATGATAGGGTCACCCCTTTGGCCTTCATCTGGACAATCTGCTGCCGAAGAGTTTCAGTCACTTTGGAAAGGCACAACATTTTTGCATAGTCAGTGCAAACTGGAAAGTTAGGCTGCCAGTTACATAGGGTTTGTCTGATAATGAAGGAAATTGGTGGCAAGTGCCAGATTAACACCAATAACCTGCAGATATCTGAAAGTGTTCTCTAATTTTGATCCTTGTTCTTTTTCATTTATCTCATTTACATTTTTATTATGTGTTTTAGAATAAATTCAATTTATGAAATAAGTTTAAAATACTGCGAGTTTACTCATGTTAGGATATAATCGCATAGGACTAAACAATGACCTTAACATTTAGGAAATTGTGTGTTGTCCTCTAATTTTGATCTCCAGTGTACATGCATGCTTAGTTAGCAATGCATGTGTTCTCAATGCAGGTAGGGCGTAAGAATCTACCGGACACTTCTAGCAGCGACTTTTCTCCTTTTAGAGTAAAATGTTTATTTGAAGTGCAACATGATCAACTTTATTTCCCCCGACTTTTCCCGTTAGAGAAGGGTGTTGACTCCAGCATTTAATGTACATAACCGCCTTTACATGCATTAGTCTCTTCAATAAAGATGAGCGAACCCAAACTGAAAAATTCGGGTTTCGTACTGAACATGGACTTTACAAAAAAAATCAGTGTCCAAGGTTGGAGTTTGAGTACTCTTTGTATGCTAACCACTCGGTGGAGCCCTGGTGTGATCGGATACTCTCAGTGCTCAGCCCAGTGCGGGGCGTTTGCAGTCTCTGCATGGAGGTAGCAATAATGTTTTTGGATGCAGTGTATACAAAAGAGAAAACCTTCGTATTACAGCATTACTGGCAACCTTGTATTTATCATAACAAAGCAAATATCTTTAGAAGTAAGTGACTATGTACCAACAGTGTATCATGTCAGAATTGTAATACAATGTCCAAATGATTTCATCAAAAAAGTTGACCTATCAAAATATATGTAGTCATTTAAAAAATAAACCTTTTTGTAGGGCACTCTCATCAGTTCTCATCTGTTTCACCACATCCTGAAATGTAAAATTTTCAGCAAGCTTTCTACCCATGGAACAGTTAACGAGTGAATTGGGATGCCAAAGTCTTTGGAGATGGTCCTTTAAACTGCTCGTGCTTGGTGATCATAGCATTTTTTGGTCTGCTTAGGCTAGTTTCACACTTGCGTTGTGCGGCATCCGTTGCATTGTGTTGTGTGACGGATGTAACGGATGCGTTGCATATAGTGGCACAACTGATGCGACAGATGGTGCAAAACAACGGAATCCATTGTAGCTGTTTTTTTCAACAATTACTCAACTGAGCATGCGCAGTTGTGTAAAAACGCATGCGTCACAGGAATCCGTCAAATGACGGATTCCGCCACCATAGGCTTCCATTATAAAAATGACGGAGGCCGACGGAATCCAGCACATTGCGTTTTTTTGACGCTCAGGGAAGCGCAGAAAAACGCTACATGCTGCGTTCTTTCCACCCAGCAGATGCAACGTAGCGTCGGCCGGCGGATGCAACGCAGGACCATCAGTCGCAATGCGTCGTCCATACAAGTCTATGGGAAGCAGCGGAATCCGTTAATGGATTCCGCTCTTTTCCAAAACGGCGAATTGCGACTGAAGGACAAAAACGCAAGTGTGAAACTAGCCTTAGACAGCTCTCTTCTTTTTGTCATTATGAACAGGGGAAAAAATTGGCATTTTTAGGCATCAAAGCCACCATTCAGAGGGTCATTAAAATAAATAATGTGAGAATTAAAAAGTTGGGGTCAGGTGAGTTCAATTTCTAATTAATCACAGGTTAGTCAGCGTTTGACTTTTGCATCAAACTGAACAGTGGGTGCCATTCATTTTGTCCCGGCATTATTTTCATCCTTGTATCCATTTTCCTTTTTAACCTGTGATTGAAGTCGATGATGTCTTCTACTTCATCACCACAGCCGGCAAAGTCTCACACCTGCGCATGTCCAGGCTCTCTACTCAAACAACATCTTTGTTGAATTAGTGGATGATTTCATCCACATCAATCAAAGGTGGGGGGGACATTAGCACAGAGAGGGGGCACAATGCACAAATTGGAGATGCCCATCGGACCACTCAACAAAGGATATTTTCAACAAAATAAAGTGTGGAGCAACTTAAAACTTTATTAAAAAAAGGTATGTATCCCAGATCACTGTCAGAATTATATACATGCCGTGTTAGCAAATGTTTAAAAATCTGCACAACAGGGTGAAAAAACTGTTCATCTGGAATTTTCAAGCGGTACAATCCCGATCTTGGTATTTCCTGTTACTTCCAGACAGATGTGAGCATTGTAATCAATCAAATGCCATAACCATGATGCGTTGGTCAAAGCTGCAGCCAGTGATTGACTGCAGTGGTCAAATGCCCATTTGGATGGAAAAAGCGGTGCTACAAAGCATTCAACTGCAGAAAAACGATGATCGCAGCGGCAGCCCCGGCCCCAACTGCAATTTGAAGTGATTTTGACGGTTCTATGTGACAGAAAATACCTAAAAGTTACACCATTCTAAAAATGGCACTGCTCAAAACCACAATCAAGAAATGTATTAACCCCTTTAGGTGTATCACAGTAATTAAAGCAACGTGGAAGGAAAAATTGAAAATGTTACTGTTTTCCATAGAAATGTTACTTTAGCCCTAAATTTTGAATTTTCACAAAAGTAACAAGAGAAAATGGCCTTAGCAGAATCCCTGATGTACCTAAGCCGTGGAACCCCTACCCAAGTGACCCCATTTTGAAAACAACATCACTCATAGAATTTATCTAGAGGTGTGGTGAGCACCTTGAACCCGCAGAATTTTATGACTTTGAGCCATGAAAATAAAAAATCACATTTTCCCCACAAAAGTATTGCTTTAGTCCAAATTTTTTTAATTTCTATAAACATAACAGGAAAAAATGGACCATAAAATTCTTGTGTGATTTCTCCTGAGTACACAGATACCGCATATGTGGTAGAATACTACTGATTGAGCTATCAGCAGGGCTCAGAAGAGAAGAAGCGCCATTTTGACTACAATAGATTGCAGACACCATGTCACATATGAAGAGCACAAGAAATGCCAAAAGAGAAACCCCCACAAGTGATCCTACTTTCAAAACTGGGCCTCTTAAGGAATTTATATAGATGGTTGGTGAGCGCCTTGACCCCTTGTTACAAACTACACCTCTCAGTGAATTCATGTAGGGGTGCAGTGATCATATTGACATCACAGGTGTGTCACAGAATTTTATACTGTTGAGCGGTAAAGACACAATAATTACATTATTACCATAAATTTAGTTTTAGCCCCAGATTCTACATTCTCACATGGGATGAACGGTGATACAGGCACTGAAATTTGTCACACAATTTCTTCTGAATGTGGCAATACCTCACATGTGGCTGTACAGTACTGCTTAACCACACGGCGACTTTCGGTGGGAAGGAACGCTGTTTGACTTTTTGAAAAAAATTTCATACAATAGTTTGTGGACTCCACATACTTGCTTTTTCCCCTACCCAGGAGCTGTGGTAGAGAGTATACAGACATTGCAACTTGGGATCATAACCAATTCTTTTTGTGAGGTAAAATATTTCCCTGCCAGTTTTTAAAACAAATGTTTTACCTCAGAGAGAGCATTACCTATCTGTGATCCTGTGCTGTTGTGACGCCCCTGGACTAGTCAGCTCATCACAGGGTACTTCACGCTCTTTATCTCCCAGTGCAGGACTCAACCCCCCATGGTTCTGGGTTCCCATGTTGCAGTACTGCCTCCATCAGCATGCACAAATCCTAGTCACACCTCACACCACACCCTGTCAGGCACACCAGTGGGCTGCTAAGCTGGAATAAAGCCGCCCACCTAGGGGTCAGGCAGGGAGGCGGGAGGTGACAAGACAGTTGAGTGGTAGCCCTCGAGTAGTGAGGAGCTTGAGGAAGCTGGGAGTTGGAGCTCCCAGTTGAGAAGGAGATTAGGTTGCAGACGTAGGATAGGGCCTTTATGGACTGTCCCCACGAAGCTCAGAGATCGGGGGCACTAGTGCAATGAGGGGGATAGGGCTTTCCAAGCAAAGCAGCCCACTGAAATCCTAAGCATGAGCCCCTGAGAGCAAGCTCCTATACTACCCATAGTAGGGAGCGGGGCCTGGACAGCTGCAAGCTTACGGGCCATTTGGACACTACTAAATTTATGTGCATCAGGCAGTGCTGCAGGGGACCGGGACCCGGACAAGCTCCCCCAGGAGAGCAGCGGCATCCAGAGATTTGGTTTACAACATTGTCAGCGTCTGTTTTATTTCTGAGTGAGTACCTGATTAGCCCCTGCTACCAGCAAGCCTGCGCTCCCCCTGCAATCCATCCCACCATCCAGAGTCCCGGGGCCTTCCCTACTCGTGGAGGGAAAGCGTCATCTAGCTGCCCCCGTTCCATCAACCCCGGTACTCCAATCGGCAGCGGCAGTACTCCCTATTACTACACACCACGGGTGGCGTCAGAAACTAATCCCCTGTAAATAACCCTCTTTTACAATTAAGAGTGACCCCGAGCTCCCGGGTCTGGAGACCCTCGAGCCACAAGTAGCAACACCCGGATCCGAGCGGTTCAACCGCTGCTAGCGGCGGTACACTGTAATATCGGTATAGTCTCTTTTTATCTTCCTCCCCTGCCCAGGAGATGTGGTATGATCAGACTATGTCCCCGTACGGTCAGACACTGCCATTACACATTACACACCAGGGACACATATATAAGATTATCTCAGCACAGGAACATTTCTTTTAGGCCTGCAACACACATCCGTGCCGCCCGCACGTGTTTGTCATTTTTTGCACGTACCGGCGGCACGGAGACACGTACACCAATGCTACCCTATTGTAGCAGGCACACACACGTAAAACCACACGGAACGTGTGTCCGTGTGCGTTTGTACGTGTGTCCGTTTTTCTACACGCTGACATGTCAGTGTTTTCTCTGGCAGCACGGGTGTCACACGGCCCGCACCGCACGGGTGTAGTGTGGATGCGGTCCCGTTTGACACACGCCGGAGAAAACACACGTGTCAGTGGAAAAAAAAACCCTTAACTTACCTTCTCCTGCCCTCCTGTCTCTGCCGCTGCTGTCACTTGCTGCCGACCGCCGCTCATTATTCTCATTTAATATTCACTTCACTGCGGCCGGAAGTAGCAGCAGCGGGAGACGGGAGGGCTGGAGACCGAAGATCAGTACCACGGACAGCAGGAAGGACCACGTGAGTATGCAAATAACCTGTCTTTTTCTTCATAGTGTGTTATGCAAATAACCTGTTCTCCGTATGTTATCACGGATAGCATGCGGAGAACACACGTGGCCCGCACGTACCAGAGACACGTACTTACCTGCATGCAACACGCAGGGTAAATACGTGTCTCTCGGCACGTGCGTGATTTTCACATGAGTGTGTCAGAGGCCTTAAACACATCCAATTGTGAAAATTATTATTATTCCAAGATCTATTGATTAAAATCAACTTTTAATTTGTAGGAAAACCCCTTTAAGTATAAGAGTTTTCTACGATAATATGCACTTGCATAAAAATGCTTCTCAGTCAAACCTGATAATTGAACCAGGGTTAAATCTATTCATCGATATGACAGCAGAGGTGTAACTAAAGTGACCCTCCGGTTGAGGGATAATATCGATTTCTACTCGGGCACATAGAGTAATATTTATCAATGGCCGAATCAATGGTACTATTCCATGTCCCCTATCGTATATTAACTTTGGATGGAGGGCCACTTTAAAAACGGCATTTTATAATTTATAGTGATCATGTTCATTTATATACTCTTGAAGGATATGGGCTATTTTTATATATCGGCTGTTCACTGGTCCACAGAAGTTATTTTCTAATACTGATTATTGTATACTGCTGTAGGGGCTCTTCCATTCTTTAGTAATCCTCCTATAAAGATCAGACTATAACCAGAGACGGACAGATTAGCACTAGAGACCCTGGCTCACAGCATGAGGAGACCTGCCCAAGAGAAAGGCAAAGGAAGTTGAAGGGTCCTAAGGGTGAATCTTTGATGTAGCACATCAGGTCACAGGTCAAATGGAGAAATCTTCACTTTGGCAGCCCCCATGGAATGGCCATGTCTATCTACAAGAACTAGTAAGATCGCAAACGCTTCACATTAATTTCAGTACATGATGGATGAGCTTCGCGATCCAGAACACATTATCACTTTCGGTCATTTGCTGCTGGAGTCATTTTTATTTTCCACATTATATCTTCCTATCTGATTTTTTTTATTATTCCTTTAACCCTGTGTGTATATTTTTTTTATATCAGGTTTATTATTAAGAACATATGTGTATGTAGCCTTTAACATGAAAAACACCACACAGCATTTATTACTCCCACCGGTTCCTGTCTCCTTGGAGGTTGTAATCTAATTACTCTACATAAGAACAAACAGAACAGTCCCTAGAGGAAACCAGCCCAAGCTAGGCAAGAACGCAATGCATATTGAAGCACATGGTCCTCGATCTTTTTAAGGAGCAAGACTAATCACTTTGTCATTTCATGGTCAGCTGTCAAGTCACAGATTTCTTACTCTACAATTTCCAGTTCTCCAAACTAACTCAGGACACAGTTCCTCAAATGTTCTCAAGCTGTGGCCCCATCCATCTGACCCCCTGTAATGTTCTTTACATAGATCCGCATCCTTGGGGATAATGGCCAGGCTACAATAAGTATTCACCTTAGGCACCCCTTTTCTGTAGATCTTAAAACATTCAAAGATGTTAACCAAACTTTAGAACTTTTCTATTAGACTAGAATAAACCAATATCTGGTGGAAGACTAAAAGCTAGGCTCAGCCCAGGCCATCAAGTACCAATACATGTTATGGTCACCGAGGGGTGGCGAGCATCTGGGAGTGGACTCACTGGGCCGTACACCGGACTCTACTGGGGGAGCTACCCAGTAGCGAACCCCTATACAGGATTATCTGGCGCAGCTGTACCGCCCCGCGGGCTCGGCCGGCTGCTGAGCCGCTCGGATCCGTGCTCGAACGGTGGGTGGCTCGAGCTTCTCACGGGACCGGGGGTCACGTCGCTCTGCAAGGAGGGTTTAGCGCTACACGCAGGGACTTAGGTGGGGAGTTCCACGGCCGGGGCCACGGTGGTTTGTAAGGGATAAAACTTCGTGACGCCACCCAAGGGTTGTGGTGAATGGATGGACACCACCGCTGCCGTTGACTAGGCCTCCCGGGGACGGTGTTGCGCAGCTTGGTGTTGACCCCTCCGTGGGTAGGGGAGAGATGGTGCCGGGGGCCCGAGGGAGGTGCCGAGGCGGGGGAGCGGGTGCGTGCTGGGTGCTGGTGCGGTGCGCGGCCTGAAGGCACTGGTGTACTCACTATGATACAACACACTGGAGTCTCTGGTAAACCAAACGGGGGGATGAACGGTGCCCGCAGCCGGCTGCAGCTTCTCCCTTAACAGGTTGGTGGTTTCCGCCTTTCTCCTGCACCTCTTTATGTGAATCTTTTAACTCCTATGCCTAAGCAACGGTAGTCCGCTCCCCGGCTTGCTGGGTGTCGGGAGAGCCCTGATTGCCCGCAGACGCTGGCCCCTTGGGTCTCTATGCTTTGGCAGTAGCTTTACCCTGTTGTCTTCAGTCGGGTCTTGTGTGGGAAAGGTCCTAAAGTCCAGTCCTCAATCAGTTGATTCGACTCAGCCTAGTGGTTTCTGGGCTTCGTAGTACCCCTCCTGGTGCTCCGGTTTCCAATCTGTTCCCCGGTTCGGTACCGGCGGGCCACCACCCGACCCCGGTCCCTACGGTTCCACCGGCTGTAATCCCAGCTCCTGTAGGCAGACACCACCGTCTGCCTCCTTGCCAGAGGTGACTGGGCTCCAACCCAGCCACCTGAGTAGACTATTGGCAGGCCTAGTCACAGGTCTGCCCTTGAACTTGACTTCTTTAGAACTACTCTCTCCAACTCCTCTCTAGAACTACTGCTTTTTCCCGCCTCCAGGCCTGTGAACTCGGTGGGCGGAGACAACTGCCTGGCTTCGCCCCCTGGTGTGGACATCAAATCTGGCCGGTGGTGACAAGGTTTTGAAGTTTGGCTGCTGTCACCTTTTTAGGGAGGGGGGTATGTGTGCATGGGACTACCTGGGACGACCTGACTAGTCCAGGGCATTACACAGCCCCAGTGGGCCTAAATGCACAGCTGCCAGGGACCAGTGGTGGTTGGCTCTTATGGACTGGAAAAGTTTCTCAACATCCGGCGCTGGTGTGCTCAGATGTGGCAGCACGGAGGTGGTGGCTCAGACATACCAGCACAGAAATTGTGGCTCAGACGTGGCAGCATCGAGGTTGTGGCTCAGACATAGCAGCATGTAGGTGGTGGCTCAGATGTGGAGCATGAAAGTGTTGGCTCAGACTCGGCAGCATGGACGTGGTGGTAGTGAACAGTCTCTAGTATGAGACACAGGTTAGGAACACGAGACTGGTACTAGGATGCAATAAGCAGAACTAGACACAGTAGCGCACAGGGACCTGAGAACTAGCAACACACTAAGTAGTAGGCAACATTGCTCAGGCGCCTCCCATAAGGGGAGGCAGAGTTAAAGGGGTTGTCCGACATAACAAAAATGTTTTAGTTTAAGCTAATCTGTGCTGTATTGTCATATAAAACACCCCTACATTGTTATTTTTTGTTTTCTAACTTTTGTTCCTCTTGAATTATCCTTTTATTCTCTGCAGCTCCTTGTTTACATTCAGCTCCAGCAAACTGACCACTTCCTGTGCTAAACCTCAGTCACAGCTGGCACCGCCCGGCCTCAGTGTTCAGCCCCACCCCAGTGTCCAGCCTCGCCCTCTGCCCGCCCCCTGCACACACATTCCCTGTCAGTATATTCTGCCCCAGCACTGACCTGTTATCACTACAGCATTGCAAATAACAGTCCCACATCGGGCTCTGCACCGCATACACACACACTAGGCTGTGCACCGCATACACACACACTAGGCTGTGCACCGCATACACACACATCAGGCTGTGCACCGCATACACACACATGAGGCTGTGCACCGCATTCACACACATCAGGCTGTGCACCGCATACACACACACCAGGCTCTGCACCGCATACACACACACCAGGCTATGCACCGCATACACACACACCAGGCTGTGCACCGCATACACACACATCAGGCTGTGCACCGCATACACACACACCAGGCTGTGCACCGCATACACACACACACACCAGGCTGTGCACTGCATACACACACACACACACCAGAGTGTGCACTGCAAACACACACATCAGGCTGTGCACCGCATACACACACACACACACACACCAGGCTGTGCACCGCATACACACACACACACATCAGGCTGTACACCGCATACACACACACACACATCAGGCTGTGCACCGCATACACACACACACACCAGGCTGTGCACCGCATACACACACACACACATCGGGCTGTGCACCGCATACACACACACACACACACATCGGGCTGTGCACCGCATACACACACACACACACACACACACACACACATCGGGCTGTGCGCCGCATAAACACACACACACACACACACACATCGGGCTGTGCACCGTATACACACACACACATCAGGCTGTGCACTGCATACACACACACACACATCAGGCTGTGCACCGCATACACACACATCGGGCTGTGCACCGCATACACACACACACATCGGGCTGTGCACCGCATATACATACACACACACACACACCGGGCTGTGCACCACATATACACACACACACACACACACATATACATACACATCGGGCTGTGCACCGACCCCCCATAGAGAGTACATACTCACCCGTCCTCGGCCCCCGCCGCTCCTGCACGTTTGCGCGCTGAAGAGAGCACAGACAGTCAGGCAGTGATGAGAAGCTGCGCTCCTTCTCATCAGCGTTTTCAAATATATCGGCATCTGTGATCTGTGATGCCGGTTTGAATGTGCGATCCTGAGCAGGGGGCCCAGTGCTGGCGCTGACATCATGGCAGCCGCCGCCAGGCCCCTCCCCCAGGTCACGGGTCCCACAGAAGTGCAGGGGGAGGTTGTGGGCAGAGTACGGGGTCCGGGGGAATGTGTGGGAGGGTGCAGGGAAGGGGGCGGGGCTCATCGCACTGTACCGCCCAGCAGGGAGGCGACATGCTGTTTCCAGATTTGCATGTCAACATGGCCCTGCCCATGTTGACATGAAATGACCGGAAGCAGCAAAATCGTGGCAGGAGCGGTCACATGACCACTCTGAGGCGGCGGAGAGGGGCTGACAGCAGGGCAGGTAAGTGGTCACTACTTACCTGCCCCAATGTAGCCCAATAGGGTAATAATGAAAAAAAACTCAAAATAAGCCAGATAACCCCTTTAAATGCCTTGAGGGTAATGGGTGACCTCAGGAAACAGTTCCAGGTAATAAGACACTGGCCCTTTAAGAAACGGGGCATGGCTGCACGCGCACCCCATGGGCACTCACAGAAGATGGGGAGAGCGGCGAACCCGCAGTGGCCTGGGAGTGGGGGCATGTGGGGGTGCTGCACTGGGACCAGGACTGGGCACTACAATATGCTAGGCAATGTATCAGACTGTCTCCTACCATCCTCCATCTAGGATTCGAGAATGGGGTCATTATAGCTTTGTTCCTATTACAGCTGGCGATATTTGGTGATATTCATCATATCACCCACCACAACAATCTTTTGGGTACATTAATTTTGGTGATTCATGTGTTCCCCTGGTAACTTCAGGATTATTTTGATACCCCTAGGAGTGCAAGAGATGAGAAGTTTTCCCCACGCCTAGAGCGGATGGTTTAGTGTTCCTACTGATGCCACCAAGAGTACCAACAGGGGGTTCTATAGCACCGTCAATGAAACCACTGATAGGTAGTTCGGATTCTCCAATCATCATACTAGTGGATCCTTTCACTCACATGACTGACCTGCTCCCCAAACATTATCATCTATTGAAACATGCCCATTAGTTCAGGGATGGCAGTAGCATCTGTATATTAATGAAGTACCATATTTTTTAGCAAGTTGTCAAAAAGTAATTGTATGTACAAAGTTTTTTGAGAAATTTTTTGTAGCAAATATTTTGAGAAAAATGCGTGAAAAATCACTAAAAAGACACTTAAAGGACTTTTACTATTCATTAATTTTATTATAAAATTACTTTTATGTGATATGTTCAGTCTTTTGAGTGTTTTTTTCCTATTTTAGGTTGTGACTAGAGATGAGTGTTCAAAGCAAACACAGACTTTACAAAAAAAAACAAACAGTGTTCGAGTTTGGATTTCGGGTGCTTTACATATGCAAACCACTCGAAGGAGAATCTCTGTCCTCGGGTACACTCGGCCCAGTGCGAGCTGCTTGCAGTATCTAAATGGCTCTTACTGGGGGTAAAATTAGCGTTATCAGATGTAGTGTCTACAAAAAAATAAATAAAAATTAAAAAAAACCTCTCTCCCCTGGAAATATTCTGTTTATGGCTGGCTACATATGAGCAGAGACCCGAACTGCATAATCAGTGACTTCCAATGAGGTTCGGGTCAAGCCCAGGTCCAGAACAGAAGCAGGGCAAATCAAAGTATTGTAGTGCGCCTGCACAGGACCTCACTGTCGGCTAGTGTAGATGATGTAGAATGCGTCATCCACACTAGCTTCAGAAGGAGGACAAAGGTGGCCAAAAGAGGAGGCGAGGGACCCGGAGAACGAAGACACCCATCCGACCAGTCTGCTCCGCACCGACTGCTAGGTAAGTATTATGAACATCCGGTGACAGGTTCCCTTTAAACTCCCAAAAGGAGGATTGTTTGTTGAAGTATTTCCATTAAAAAACTCATTGCTTTTGACAGCCTCAAAAAAACCTTGGACTATGTGCACAGTATTATTTATTATTATAGCACCATTTATTCCATGTCGCATTACATGTGAAAAAGAGGCATACATAGGCAAGTACAATAATCATGAACAATACGAGGCACAGACTGGTACAGGAGGAGAGAGGACCCTGGTCACGAGGGCTCACAGTCTACACTATCCTCTGTCCTACTTGCCTGTGTTCATCTTTTTTGTATTTATGATAGATGATTTTAAGGATTAAATAAAAGAATCTATTTTATTCTAAAATTCTACTGGAGACGCTGGAAATTTTCATTTCTCACAGTACAGTGGTACCTCGCTTAACGACTACCCCTCTTAACGAGAATTTCGCTTAACAAGCAAAGCTTTCTGTAAATTTGTAACCCGCTTTACGAGAAAGCTTTGGTGTACAAGCAAAATACTCACCGCACACACTTCCGGTTCCGTACATCCACCACACTCTGACCCGCACTTGCAGTCCACACAAACACACACATGCACGCACAAACACACACACGCACGCACGCACACACAGTATTATGCTCACCTTACCTTCCGTTTCACCGGCGGCCTCATGGTTCTTGTAGTTCCCGGGTACATCGCAACGTCCTCAAGGAGAACTACAAGACCCAGGAGGCCTGCGATGGAACGGAAGGTAAGGTGAGCATATAATATAACATAATATGTTTACCTTTCATTTCATCGCCGGCCTCCTGGGTGCTGTAGTTCACCGCTGCGCTCCAGTCCACGCTGTGTTTCTGCATCCATAGCGACGAGGGAGGAACTTCCTGTCACCGCTAATGAAAGGCAGAGCGCTGGCCAATCAGAGGCAAGCGGCTCTGCCTTTGACGTCAGCGCTCTGGCCGGGAACTTCCTGCCTCGTCGTTATGGTAACGCATTACACAGCCCGGTCCTGTACCAGAGAACAGCAAGTCCCAGCAGACCGGCGATGGAACGGAAGGTAAGGTGAGCATATAATATGTGTGTGTGCATGCGTGCATGTGTGTTTGTGTGTGTTTGTGTGTGGTTGTGCATGTGTGGAATGATAGAATAAGGGACCAGGATGGGACATTTTAGAAGTTGTGGAACGGATCGTCAGCATTGCAATGATTTCCTATGGGAAACCTTGCTCTGCTGAACGAGTACCTTGATTAACAAGCACAGTCCCAGAACGGATTGTTCTCATTAAGCAAGGTACCACTGTATACAGGGGATGGGTAAGGATACACTAGGTGAGGGTGGAGGTACAGCATTATAGTAAACTGAGGGTTACTGCAGGTTGTAGACTTATCGGAAAAGATGGGTCTTCAGGTTCCTTTTGAAGCTTATTAAGGTAGGCGACAGTCTGATATGTTGTGGTAGAGAGGTCCAGAGTATGGGGAGACACGAGAGAAATCTTTGATGTGATTTTGGGAAGAGGAGAGTAGAGAAGGAGGTCTTGAGAGGATCGGAGGTTATGTGTAAATAAGTATCGGGAGACTAGGTCACAGATGTATGAAAGAGACAGGTTGTACATTGTGTCTTTTAGGATGAGGCCACACAGGGATTAGTGTGAGTCCTCGCATGACACTCGGCTCACGCTTGCAACACAACGGAAGCCGATTGTCATGCGAGTGTCATGCAACTGTGGTCCGATCGTGCGATCAGACTACAGCTGCGGAGGGTACGGCCGGTGCTGCAGAGGGGAGGAGTGATTTATCTCCCTCTGTTCTCCGTTGCTGGCTGATGCGAGAATTGCACTGCTCTCACGTTACACCGCTGTAATGCGTGTTCAATGCAATGTTTCTCTCACCCCCATAGACTTGAATGGGTGTGAGTGAAACAGGATCGCATTCCACGTGCAGTATGTTGTGATTGTTTTCTCGGTCCGATTAGGGCTGAGAAAAAATTGCTCATGGGAACGGCCCCATAGAGTAACATTGGTCCGGGTGGAATGCGATTTTTTTTATCACATTCCACTAGCTCCGTATTACTCGCCATGTGTGCTGACCCATAGATGTTGGCACAGTCACTGATATTTCCCATGCAAAGCTGCTTAAAGCCCGCTTTACACATTGCAATGTATCTTACAATGTGTCGGCGAGGTCACGTCGTAAGTGACGCACATCTGGCATTGTAAGTTACATTGCAGTGTGTAACTGCTACGGGCGATTGCGATTGAACGGTAAAACGTTCATCGCATGCACGTCGTACATTCCTCATGAATTGAAGAAAAAACAAAAAGCCAGCACCAATTGTGCACTTCAGCACTAAACATTCCAAACTGTACTTATTATAAAAAAATTTTTGAGATTTTTGGCAAAAAATTGCAATTTCTTGAGCTGCCTCGCCACGTCACGGCAAATCTCATTAGAGGCAGTCCTACACTAAAATATTTTTATAAAATGTGCCATACGGCCTCACATATGAATAGTAGAACTGCTCTCAGCAGCACTCACCTGGTCTATTTCAATCCCGTACCCATGACTGAGTCATGGCTGTGGGCGGGACAGGTCCAAGCAAATGCTGCATGAAGTAAATAGCCTGTGGACAAAGCCTGATGACTCAATGTGAACAGTCACCAACCGCCAAAATCTAGACAGATGGAATACATCCCAAATTGGGGTGCATAGCAAGGTGGAGGTCAACCACCGACCAATTCAATGAAGAAAAAACAAAAAGCCAGCACCAAATGTGCACTTCAGCACTAAACATTCCAAACTGTACTTATTATAAAAAAAAATTGAGATTTTTGGCAAAATTGGATTGAAATAGACCAGGTGAGTGCTGCTAAGAGCAGTTCTACTATTCATATGTGAGGCCGTATGGCACATTTTATAAAAATATTTTAGTGTAGGACTGCCTCAAATGAGATTTGCCGTGACGTGGCGAGGCAGCTCAAGAAATTGCAATTTTTTTTTGCCAAAAATCTCAAAATTTTTATAATAAGTACAGTTTGGAATGTTTAGTGCTGAAGTGCACATTTGGTGCTGGCTTTTTGTTTTTTCTTCATTGAATTGGTCGGTGGTTGACCTCCACCTTGCTATGCACCCCAATTTGGGATGTATTCCATCTGTCTAGATTTTGGCGGTTGGTGACTGTTCACATTAAGTCATCAGGCCTTGTCCACAGGCTTTTTACTTCATGCAGCATTTGCTTGGACCTGTCCCGCCCACAGCCGTGACTCAGTCATGGGTACGGGATTGAAATAGACCAGGTGAGTGCTGCTAAGAGCAGTTCTACTATTCATATGTGAGGCCGTATGGCACATTTTATACAAATATTTTAGTGTAGGACTGCCTCAAATGAGATTTGCCGTGACGTGGCGACGCAGCTCAAGAAATTGCAATTTTTTTTTGCCAAAAATCTCAAAATTTTTATAATAAGTACAGTTTGGAATGTTTAGTGCTGAAGTGCACATTTGGTGCTGGCTTTTTTTTTTTTTTTTTTTTTTTTTTTTTTTATTCCTCATGAATTGCACGTCAGATTGTTCATCGTACCCGGGGTGACACCACGGGGACCATGAACAGATCTTACCTACGTCCTGCGGCTCCCGGCCGGTAATGCGGAAGGAAGGAGGTGGGCGAGATGTTTACGTCCCACTCAGCTCCGCCCCTCCGCTTCTATTGGCCGGCTGCTGCATGATGTCGATGTGACGCCGAACATCCCTCCCACTCCAGGAAGTGGACGTTCGCAGCCCACATCGAGGTCATATGGAAGGTAAGTATGTGTGACGGGGGTTAATCGTTTGTGCGGCACGTTCAACAAATTGAACGTGCCACACATACGATGGGGCGTTGAAAATCGCATATGATATCGTATGCGAAATTGCAACGTGTAAAGCAGGCTTTAGGAAAATCCCAGCGGTGGTTTGCTTTGCCATCATTTTTGAAGTGGCTCCACCACCAGCGTCTTTCTCTCAATTTTGTTGAGTATATAGAGCAGAAGCCATCTGAGGAATGAGCATGTCGCTTCTTTTAACCAACGCCGCGTTTCCAAAACCGTAAAGAGAAGTGACACATGCACAACAATGTATTTTGACATTGCTGTTCACTATGTTAATGTTATGGGGAGCATTTATGGTCCTTTTTCAGGCGCATTTTGGGTGGAATCCGTCTGAAAAAGACACCGTGTGCACATACCTTTTAAAGTAGTTTTTTCTTCTTTAAAGTTTCCCATCTTTTTATTATTTGTGGTCCAAGCATCACACATGCTGTTTGGCTTATGAATAATATTAAATCTATAGCCTGCCCAGGAATTCAGCTTTCTCATGATTACCCCATGTCCTAAGCTAAGACTTGAAGATTTGTTTTGTATTTGAACGTCCGAGCTGGCGATCGATTAAAGATGTTTTCCTTAGATGTTTCTCCATCATTTTTAATATGGATCTAATAAAGATAGGTTGTTTTTTTCAATGTTTGGCAGTAAAAGAAAATACTTTCAAATTTGGACATATTTTCATGTACAATCAAAGGGAATGCAGATGAGGAGGAATTTCTCGAGTCTCTCTGATAAGGATTAACGAAGTATGAATCATGAAAACCTTCATTGCTAAAAGGGAAATGTCACTTCAAAGGAATTTAACATGGAAACATAGTGGAGTTTTGTAGTTTTACATATGGGTTAATGTTATACTGTCCGATGTAACAGCAATAATAAATCCGCTAAGGTTGTAGCTATAAGGAATTACTAGAACTATTACTGTCTGTATGAAGAAGCCAGACTTATCGACATCCAACATGTCGAGAGTAGACTATATAATAACGAGCTGCAGATGCCTATAGACACCTTTCACATGGCAGAATGTCTCCTCACAAGTAAATATATAGACGTATTATAAAAAGTGTGGCTGTAATACTGTATAGACCAGGAGAATCCAAAATTGGAGCGGTAGTCTCAAATCAGCTCCTTGGCTAATGCTGTGTAGGAGGTGGTCTTGCCCACCCTCTACTGTAAAAATAAAATGTTTTAGTTACCAAGTATGTGGTTAATGTATTTGATAAAATGACCACCGCTGCTAATGAAGTGCAGTTCCCAGATGTGACACAGTCAAGACCGTGCAGCGGCTGATGCCACCTACAGGTTGGAGCTGGAGCCGTGGAAGATTAGATGTTTGATAAGATGGGGGAGAAGTGATGGCCAGTGGTGGGTTGGTTAGAAGGAGTTCTGCAGAAGGGTGCGAGGAGTAAAGATGCGTCATGATTAGGGATGATCGAATACCTCAAATATTCGGCTTCGTGAATATTTTCCGTATAGGTCGCCGCTATTCGACTATTCGCGAATATTAGATGCACAATATAAGTCTATGGGAAACCCGAATAACAACTATTCGGAATTATTCAGGCTTCCCATAGACTTACATTGCGCATCGAATATTCGCATAGCGGCGACCTATTCGTTGGATATTCGCGAAGCCGAATATTTCAGGTATTCGATCATCCCTTGTCGTGATATAAAGAGCCAGTCAGGGAACCCTAAGGTATGCAAAACAAGAATGCCGCGGAGACACCATCACATGTTTCTCAATGCTGGCAGGAAACTAGCCAGGTCTTTCACCGGGAAGGAACAACCACGTGAAGGGCAGTCTCCAGTCAAGGAAACCGCCTATACCAAAACATGGTATCCATCCACAGACAGCTGTTTCAGGGTATTTGCCCCTCATCAGTGTGGAGTAGGAAACTGGCTAGTGGGAGCAATGCCTAGTAGAAGACTACATAGGTAAGGATGGTTGACCTCGGTGAGATCAACATCCAACACCGCGGAGACACCATCACGTGTTTCTCAATGCAGTGACACTAGAACAAGGCCCCCTGGGAAAATATGCAAAACAAGAATGCTGGGAAGACACCATCACATTCTCAACGCTGGCAGGAAACTAGCCAGGTCTTTCACGGGGAAGGAACAACCACGGGAAGGGCAGTCTCCAGTCAAGGAAACCGCCTATACCAAAACATGGTATCCATCCACAGACAGCTGTATCGGGGTATTTGCCCCTCATCGGCTGTCTGTGGATGGATTACATGTTTTGGTATAGGCGGGTAAATTGATTACATTTGCTGATGACACAAAGCTAGGAGGAATAGCTAATACTAGAGAAGAGAGAGAGAGAGGATTCAACAAGATCTAAACAAGCTGGAACAATGGGCAGCAACTAATAGAATGGTTGTTAACAGGGAGAAATGCAAAGTCATACATCTTAGAAGAATAATGAAAAGATCATATACAGCATGGGAGGAATAGAGCTATCTAACAGCATGTGTGAAAAAGACTTAGGTATACTAATAGATCACAGACTGAACATGAGTCAACAGTGTGACGCAGCAGCAAAATGGCAAACACCATTCTAGGATGTATTAACAGAAGCATACAGTCTAGATCACGTGAAGTCATTATCCCCCTTTACTTCTCTTTGGTCAGACCTCATCTGGAAGATTTTGTCCAGTTCTGGGCATCACATTTTAAAGAAGACATCAACAAACTGGAGCAAGTTCAGAGAAGAGTGACCTATGAGGAACGGTTACAGGATTTAGGATTGTTTAGCTTGCAAAAGAGAAGACTGAGAGGAGACCTAATAGCGGTCTTATTCTCATTTTCACAAGGAAAGACTAGAAGCAATGGGATGAAACTGATGGGGAGGAGACACAGATTAGATATTAGAAAAAACTTTTTGACAGTGAGGGTGATCAAAGAATGGAACAGGCTGTCATGAGAGGTTGTGAGTTCTCCTTCAATGGAAGTCTTTAAAAAGAGGTTGGACGGACATCTGTCTGGGATGATTTAGTGAATCCTGCTTTGAGCAGGGGGTTGGACTAGATGACCCAGGAGGTCCATTCCAACCCTACCATTCTATGATTCTATATACAATACTTTGGACACAGGCTGAGGACTATGTGTCTTGGTTAACTAGTCTTATGTTGTTTATTCTTGCCCTGGTCCTGTTGATTGACAGGTTTCCCCATATGTATGATACAGCTTTTCCTTCACATTTTAGAGTCCACTTCTCACCAGAGAGATAGGACAGCAGTGTATGGAAAATATGCAGTGTATGGAAAATATGTCAGCTAGTCTCCACCCACCAGCTCAGAGAGAACTGAAGATCAGAGATAGAGCAGAATACAAGCCACGGAATGTCCAAAAATCATTGCAGCCCTCATGTTCACAGACATGACAGCCTAATGTGAAGTTACTTTTTCTTATTTAATGATTAGATGCACAGCAGGTAAAGAGCCCGACGCTGACCGATACTGTATATGTGTGATTCATTGGTTTGGAGATTCCCATTAATATCCAATTGCCTTCTATTTCTAGAATTGTGTAGATACATTTGGGTGGCACTGTGGCTCAGTGGTTAGCATAGTGGCTCAGTGGTTAGCACTACAGTCTTGCAGTCCTGGGGTACTGGGATCAAATCCCACCAAGGACAACATCTGCAAGGAATTTGTATGTTCTCCCCGTGTTTGTGTTGGTTTCCTCCGGTTTCCTCCCACACTCCAAAAACATACTGATAGGGAACTTAGATTGTGAGCCCCAATGGGGACAGTGTTGCCATTGTATGTAAAGCTCTGTGGAATTAACAGCACTATATACTGTAAATGAATAAAAAAAAAAAAAGATACAAAGCGCAACAAATACACAAAAGCAACATCAGAGCTACATAAAAAAACCTATAATAGAGAGGAGACTACAATTTGAAATATTGTGAACACAATCACGCCATTTAATTATTTACTCCTTTGATTCTGTAACACTCACCCTGTGCTCGCTGCTGCTATGTTATTCACAGAAGCTCCACCATGTAAAATGCAAGAAAATGTCCCTCTGATCTCCTGGAGAAGGGTTTGTATGCCCTTCAGCACACAACAACTACAAGCCCTTTGATATCAATAAATAATGCTTCCCTACACCGACAGATGACTAAATGCTAATTACTTATTTATGGAGTATTTTACAGCGGAAATAAAGAACTTTTTTCCTTCCTATATGTGGATGGAGCAGAAAATAATATTCTTGATGGAATAACTCACTGCAAACTTTTATTTAAAGGGGTTTTCCACTACAGTATATGTCACACTAGGTACAGGGAAGTACCAATCGAAAGGTAAGGGAAAGGGACCCCTGCGTCTAGAGAAGGGGGAGATGGTGACCCCTGACCAAACATACAGCTGGTCCCTGACCGCCTTAGATAGGTTCCACACCTATTCCCACATAGTAAAAATGCAGTGAGTTTATCCACCGTGCATTAGCATATGGACAATCCATAACTTTATACATAGTCAGCACAGTGTATGATATTTTAAGAAAAATATCCAAAAAGAGTAAATTGACAACAGTTACGGGCTTGAAATGCCAAGGGTGAAATGTCTCCTCAAAATTTCTTTGCAATGATATTGTCAGTATTATCGGACTGCAAGACCCCTACTTTGTCACACTAGGTATGGGGAAGTACCAAGTGAGTGGCGAAAGGTAAGGGAAGGAGACCCCTGCGTCTAGGGAAGGTGGAGATGGTGACCCCTGACCAAACCTACCGCTGGACCCTGGGGTCCTTCACCGCCCTAGATAGGTTCCTCACCTATGCGCTGAGCTGTACACCTGACCCTAGGTATTCCTAGCTCCTAGTGTGATGCCCTGGCCAGCCAGGTAGTCACAGATAGGGCCCCGCATTACACCGTTCCCTAACAAGGTGACAGCAGCCAAACATAAAAAACCCACCCTAGTCACCCACCTCAGTGCTTGATGGACACACCAGGGGGCGGAACCAGGCGGTTGGAAGACGCCCACCGAGGAGTCTCAGACAGCCTGGGGCGGGAAAGTTTAGTCTAGTCCTGAAGTTCAAGTCTAGAGGTCAAGAGGAGAGGTGTGTGGGCTGGAGCTGTGTGCAGCTCCAGCAAAGGAAAGACCCAAACTGAACTGGTGCCAGGGTAGGAGCCCTGGTACTGCTGGCTAAGAGGCAGACAGAGGCCTCTGTCTGCAGGAGCTGGGAAGACGGCTCGGTGGAACTGTGGTGGACCGGGACAGGGTAGTGGCCCGCCGGTACCGACCCGGGGAACCGACCCGGAAACCGGAGCACAAAGGGGGGTACTCAGACCCTGAAGCTAGGTCAAGAAGCTACTGGGGGCTAGCTAATTAACTGATTGCAGCCAGGACTAGAGGTCCTGTCCCACCCAAAGTCCCGACTGAAGCCAACAACCCAACGAGGGGGATAGAAAGCCACCGCTACGGCACAGAGATCCCATGGGCCAGCGTCTGTGGGCAAAGGGCTCCTCAGGCAACCAAAAGCCGGGAGCGGACTCCTGAAGTTGCAAGCGCAGGTAGTCCACCATCACAAACAGGTGCAGGAGAAAGGCAGAGACCACCAACCGTGTGGGGGGACCAGACTGCAGCCTGCTGCGGGCACCGACCACCATCACCTTGGTTTACCAGAGACTCATGTGTTTACTAATCGTGAATACATCAGTGCCCTCCGGCCGCCCATCTCCATGCACCGCCAAACACCCCCAACGGGTCCCGGGGCCACCATCCCTGTCCACGGAGGGGTTAACAACTTGCTGCACAACATCTCCCCCAGGCGCCCCGTAACTGCAGCGATGGTGTCTACCTTCACCACATCCCGTGGGTGGCGTCACAAACTTAAACACGGCTCCGGCCGTACACATACATCCCCAAACCGCAAACCCCTTTTTGATCAACGTGACCGCAGGACCCCCGGGTCCGGAGACCCTCGAGCCACCCACTGAAGGTCCGGATCCGAGCGGATCGGCTGCCGAGCACGGGGCGGTACACTAGTGCTGGGCCCTAAATAGGGAACGGATGGGATGAGCTCTTCCTCAACCCCCACTAAACACTATAGAAGACACAAGGGGAAAATGCATGCGCTATTTATCCACAGATGACACAGGCAGGAGTTCACCAAGCTTCAGCACCGATACTACAGATGAGAGGAAACCACCTGCTTGCAACCAGAGATAGAATGAACTGAATAATATCACCAGCACCAGTCCAGGGAAGAAGGAAGTATTTAAGCACCAAAAAATACTGATGATCAGCAGCTGGGTGGAAGGTGAGCTCCTGCGGGGTCCAAAAGGGGGAGAGATGAAAATACAGCAGGAAAGCTACTTATTAGAATGAATACTAGCAACAGCAAAAATAGAAAGTCAGGGAGCATTCTGTGCAGCCAAACACTCTGACCTTCTATTGCCAGAAATTACATGACTGTTTATCACCCGTGACACACCCGTGACAGTAGAGCTCCACTGGGGTCCCTCACCACCCTAGATAGGTTCCACACCTATGCGCCAAGCCGGATGCCTGACCCTAGGTATCCCTGGTGCTGGACCCTAAATAGGGAACAGGTGGGATGAGCTCTTTGTCAACCCAACTAAACACTAGAGAAGACACAAGGAGGACATACAGGGGGAAAATGCATGAACTACTTATCCACAGATGACACAGGTAGAAGTTCAGCAATGATACCACAGATGAGTACAAGCCACCTGCTTGTAACCACAGCTTGAATGAACTGAATAATATCACCAGCACAAGTCCAGGGAAGAAGGGAGTATTTAAGCATCAAGAGAATGCTGATAATCAACAACTGGATGAAAAGAGAGCTCTGCTGGGACCTAAAGGAGGAAAAATGAAAACACAGCAGGAAAGCTACCTAGTACAATGAATACTAACAGCGTGAGCAATAGAAAGTCAGGGAGTAGTGTGCGCAGCCGAATACTGTATCCTTCTATTACCAGAAACAACATGAATGTCTATCACCCGTAACACACCCCTGGCAATAGATCTTGGAATAATAAAAAGATCCACAATTGGATGTGTTAAAAAAAGTGTTCCCATGCTGAGATAATCTGATATATATATATATATATATATATATATATATATATATATATATATGTCCTTGCTATGCACTGTGTAATGGTGGGCTCTGACTGTTCAGGAATATGGTCTGATCATAACACATCTCCTGGATCAGGGAGGAAGCAGAGTATACAGATAGGACAGCACAGGATGACAGTAGATTCTTTCTGTAAGATAAAAACATGTTTTTAAACAGGCAGGGAACTGTTTTATCTCACAGAAAGAATCATCTGTTGTCCGGTACAGTATTATTTCCCCATAGTCCTTTACACAGTATTCTGGCACACACTATGATGTTCCTCGACATTTATCATGCCTTCAGCCTCCAAGCTCCATTCAGTGAAATGGCCTCAATACTCTCCCAACATAGTATCATGTCCCAAAGTCTCCCCACAGAGTATTATGACCCCCAACCAGTATAATAGCCCCCACAGTCTTGCCACACAAGTTTGACATCCCCATGGTCCTTCACACAGTATTATTATACATGTAAAGCTACCACTAGGGGGCGCAGGGACTCAGGTAGGAAATTAACTTCTGAGTGTGGTTAGACAGATGCCCAGTAGAGGTCGCTAACACAAGAGCAGGGATAGTCGATCAGTCAGGGTCTATGCAGGGTCTATGCCAGGATGTCTTGTCTGTACCGAGGAGAAAACCATTCAAAGTCAAAGAACAGAGCCGAGGTCAGATATTAGGAGAGCAAGTAAGCGCAGAGAAGAGGACGTGGGAAACACTGGGCAGGACAGGAGTCAGAGAAGAGGGAGGTATGGAGGAAAAGTTGGGTAGAGGGAATGGAGTTACGGACAGGCAGGAGGAACAGAGATCAGGACAGGTCAGGTTGGGGGAATGGAGGTCAGGTCAGGTTGGGGGATGGAGGTCAGGACGGGCAAGGGGAACGGAGGTCAGAACAAACAGTACTGGGTATCAGGAAAAGAAACAGAGGACATCTCACAGGAACGAAGCACACAGCAAAGCCAGAAATATCACTGGCAACGCCCCAAAGGCAACAGCACCAAGATATGGCGGCTTGACCCCTGGAACGAGGCCAGAACGAACAGACCCCTCCCAAGAGACCTAAACCAGGATAGGCAGGATAAATGCACTGGCTCAGGAACAGCAGAACCATGCATGAATCGTGACAGTAAGATTTCAAGATGTCACTACACAATTCTTATTCACAGACCCGATCTAGTGGCGTAATCATTCCTGCTCTGTGAGAGACTCAGACACACAGGCAAAATGATGGAAACGGGAGCCGACAGCTTCCTCCTCCATCGTTGTATTCACTGGTATTTGTTTACTTCGGGTACAGATACTGATGAAATTGAGATGTGTAGCCCCACAAGTGTTGTGTCGGTGCATTACCTTCAGGGACTCCACGTGGATGGAACAGTCTGGTCACAGGTAGGAAACCTTCTTTTAGGATTGTCGTGACGCCACTCTCAGAATTGCGGTCAGTGGAGACCGCCACTGCAGATTAAGGGAGGCCTGGGGCTGATGGTGGGTGCAGTCAGTTGTAATAGCCTCCTGAGAGTGAGGCAAGCCCCAGGGCCCTGTGTAGGTGTGTGGAACCACAAGGCGCAGAATAACTCAACACAAGCAGAATGTCTTTCAGGGGTTTTACTCACTGTTGATGGCAGGGTGAGTAACCCGGGCGTAGCTGGGATGAACCAGGCTGGAACCAGGCGTCCTTCAGGCTGACTTGTGAGGGTGGCTACTGACTCGCCTTCCTTAGCCCTTCTGTTGTTTGTGGTAACCCCGACTTGCAGTCCCTATGGGGGTCACCCAGGGAAGTTGCTGCTCCCCTCGTTTCGGCCCGTTTGCTTGTAGCCTGGACCAGGTCACTCCGGCTGCTTGCCTCCTGTGAACTATGGGCCCTCACTTTGCTACGTGGCTGCGGACTCTGTGGTGTTGTCTTGGGGGTTTGAAGTGCCCCCTCAAGCAGGTTTGGCAGAAGAAAGCTGGATCTATCTCTGCACTGGGACCTGTTACCCCTTCGGGCCTGGTACCTCCCTGGCAGTCCTCTTACTCTCCACTCCGTTGCTCTCTCTTTAGCCTTGTGTGGATTTCAGACGGCACCACTAGGTGACCGTTCTCCCCCGTCAGTAGTCACTGCGCGTACGTTGTCAGAATTGTGTAGAGCTGCAGGGTCTGCTTCTGCCCTCCCCGCACTCCACCACTCAACTGCCTGGCTCACTGTTCCCTCCTCTCCTGTTCTTGCCTACGTCACCTAGCAACCAGGCTCTCTACCACACCCCTTGAGTGGAGATGGAGGCCTCGCCCCCTCCTGGGATCCCCAGGGGTCCTCCCAAAGGTACATGTGTGAGACCTGATCACTATGCGCCTGTGTAGTCACACCTCGGTCAGCCTTCTGGATTACCTGTTTTGTACTGTCCCCAGCATGGGTGCAGTACTCAGTGGTGCCTGACCAGGTCAGGGGCGCCACATTCCCCCTTAGTTATCACCAGCACGTCCTCGGGCTGCAAGACAACATTTTAAAATGCGTAAAACAGTAAAACATGGTAAAACATTTTAAAACCACCAGGTACCATACATCACCACCCTCCACCCACAAGTCCGTTAACCCACCCAAAACCCTCTCAGGAGGCAGGTCACCGGTTTCTTTTGGTAACCAGGTCTGGGCCATCCGTTTCCCCAGACCTTTCCTCCACTCTGCCTCTCCCGTTGGCCGCGCCTTCAGCCACTTCTGGCAGGATGTAGAGGCGGCTTTCGTGGTTTGGTGGTTTCAGGGTATACCTGGCCTGGTGGAGCCGCGCCTTCAGCCTCTTCTGGCAGGATGTAGAGGCGGCCTCCACAGTTGGTGCTGACCAGGTACCCTCTTTGTGGTGGAGAGCCAGGCCCCATAAACAGACGTGCTCCCTAGTTGCAGGTGAGCCAGGCCCCATAAACAGGCTGGCTCTGGTGGTGGTACCTCTGGGGTAACTATGTACACTGCGAGAGTTTGTGGCTATAGCCAGTTCATAGCCTTAAGGTTCATTTTTCAAAGTGCAAAAAGGGGTTTCTCACATTAGTTCATGTGGGCACATTTCTTGAACATGTA
The DNA here is from genome assembly GCF_048569485.1 of Anomaloglossus baeobatrachus. Taxonomy (NCBI): domain Eukaryota; kingdom Metazoa; phylum Chordata; class Amphibia; order Anura; family Aromobatidae; genus Anomaloglossus; species Anomaloglossus baeobatrachus. The sequence continues at coordinate 91,803,258 of NC_134353.1, forward strand.
AACGTTGCAAAACTTGTCAAAACTTGTAACTTCTGTACTTTACTTTACTTTACATGAACTTTGCTCCTTCTTCCTCCTCACCAGGGCTTGGGCCTGTAGGGCTGCGGCACCTGTTGCTTTCTCCATCTCTGTCATCATCTGTAGTGGTTTCATCAATGGGTTCTTTGTCTTTTCTTTCCTCTTCTTCTGTGTCTGTTTCTTTTTCTTGTAGTATTGAGACAGCAGGGTTTCTGTAGGGATTTCTGGGACATGGTGTGACATCTAGTGCGTACCATCCGCGTTCTCCTTGGTGCTTTGTGAATTCTACTGAATCTCCTATCTGTAGGTTTCTTCCTGGATGTCCTCTAGGTAAATGTGCTCTTACATCCCTTCTGTTCACAAAGATGCCCTCCTTTACACCAGGTGCTACTATAAAGCCATATCCAGACCTTAGACTGAAGTCTTCTACAACTCCTCGACAAAGTGGGCCTCTGACCTGGGATTTGGCCCTTCTCAAGGACCGCTTTTCCTCTAAGTCTCTGGCCGTGACCTCGTCCTTCTCCTCGGGAGACTGCTGTGCAGGTGGATCCCTTGTCCTTCTGCGGCGCCGTGTCCTGCGGGCTGGGTCCTGCCTGGCTGCCACCTCACCGCTTGCAGGCTCCCAGGTGATGTATCTGGACAGATCTTCCTCAGCAGAGGATGTCGGACCCTCTTCATCCCAGCGGGAGTACGGCAGCATCTCTGGCTCTTGGACTGGTGCTGCATCCACTGCTGATGGCTCTGGAGTCAGCTTCTCAGCTTTCTGGCCTCCCCTCCCCCTTAGTTCTTCTGAGCACTCCTCTTGTGGCAGCGCTAGGGATGGATGTTCATCAGCAGGCCAGGGCGGTGGACTCTTTGGCGTGGATGCTGCAGGAGTCTTCCTGTGGGTGTGCGGGGGGAGCAGATACCGGTCCACCATCTCCTTTGGGAAGTGGGCCTCTAGATCAGCCTTCAGCTCCCAGTATTCGGGGTCCTCCCCCAGCAGGGACTTCCCACCTGGGACTTCCTTGGGCTGAGGAGCGGTGTCTGCTCTGGCCTTGCAGGCCGGGGTAGATAGCTGTATAGTCTTGTCTTGGCGGGCCGCGCCTGGCATGGCGGCGGCCTGGTCTTGGCGGGCCGAGCCTGGCATGGCGGCGGCCTGGATCAGCGTCGCAGTTGCAGCCGGTTCTTGGCGGGCCGGGCAGCGCATCGCCGCAGCGGCCTGGATCAGCGTCGCTGTTGCGGCCGGTTCTTGGCGGTCCGGGCTGGGCGTCGCTGCAGCGATCTGGGCTTGGCGGGCCGCACCTGACGTGGCTGCGGCCTGGTTCAGCACCTCACTTGCGGCGCGGACGAGCGTCGCTGCTGCGGTGGGGTCTTGGCGGGCCGGGCCTAGCATGGCGGCGGCCTGGGTCAGCGTCACACCTGCGGCGTGGAGGAGGGTCGCGGTGGCAGCCGGATCTTTGCGGGCCGGGCAGGGCATCGCTGCGGCGGCCTGGGCTTGGCGGGCCGCACCTGGCGTGGCTGCGGCCTGGTTCAGCGTCGCCGCGCCGGGCATCTCTCCAGGGACCGCGGGCGTGGAAGCAGGGGTCGGGGCACTCGCGCTGGCAGTGGCAACACAGGACTCACCCATCGGTAGCATCATCGGGGCCTGAGTCGTCCTGTGGGGCACTCGTCGCGCGGCTCTCTCCTCATAGGCCTCAACTGCCTCAGCGATTTCCTGCAGCTCCGCACGTCCCTCTCGGATCTGCTGCACGATCCTGGCCTCCAGTCGGTCGCAAAACTGGGCAAGTTCCCGATACCACCAGGCAGCGGAGCCTGGCTCTGGGTCTCTGCGTTCAGACGCCATCTCCTCTGCGTCTCCTTCTCCTAGTAGCAGGCTTCTGGCTCCCTTTCTTTCCCGACGTCTCTGAACGCTTCCGCTCTCATCACTTGCGAGACCAGAACTCTGCAGGGGATCTCTGGGTAGCCACACCTCTTCGTGGGCGGTAACTTCTCCCAGCGCGGGCTGCTGTTGTTTTTCAGCGCGCTTTTCATGGTGGCAATATGGCGGCGCTTCTAATTTTTCAAGCGGACCGCCCAGGCACATGGTCACCTGTCTGAACAGGTCTAGTCCTTATCCTGTTCGTGACGCCAGATGTGTAGCCCTACAAGTGTTGTGTCGGTGCATTACCTTCAGGGACTCCACGTGGATGGAACAGTCTGGTCACAGGTAGGAAACCTTCTTTTAGGATTGTCGTGACGCCACTCTCAGAATTGCGGTCAGTGGAGACCGCCACTGCAGATTAAGGGAGGCCTGGGGCTGATGGTGGGTGCAGTCAGTTATAATAGCCTCCTGAGAGTGAGGCAAGCCCCAGGGCCCTGTGTAGGTGTGTGGAACCACAAGGCGCAGAATAACTCAACACAAGCAGAATGTCTTTCAGGGGTTTTACTCACTGTTGATGGCAGGGTGAGTAACCCGGGCGTAGCTGGGATGAACCAGGCTGGAACCAGGCGTCCTTCAGGCTGACTTGTGAGGGTGGCTACTGACTCGCCTTCCTTAGCCCTTCTGTTGTTTGTGGTAACCCCGACTTGCAGTCCCTATGGGGGTCACCCAGGGAAGTTGCTGCTCCCCTCGTTTCGGCCCGTTTGCTTGTAGCCTGGACCAGGTCACTCCGGCTGCTTGCCTCCTGTGAACTATGGGCCCTCACTTTGCTACGTGGCTGCGGACTCTGTGGTGTTGTCTTGGGGGTTTGAAGTGCCCCCTCAAGCAGGTTTGGCAGAAGAAAGCTGGATCTATCTCTGCACTGGGACCTGTTACCCCTTCGGGCCTGGTACCTCCCTGGCAGTCCTCTTACTCTCCACTCCGTTGCTCTCTCTTTAGCCTTGTGTGGATTTCAGACGGCACCACTAGGTGACCGTTCTCCCCCGTCAGTAGTCACTGCGCGTACGTTGTCAGAATTGTGTAGAGCTGCAGGGTCTGCTTCTGCCCTCCCCGCACTCCACCACTCAACTGCCTGGCTCACTGTTCCCTCCTCTCCTGTTCTTGCCTACGTCACCTAGCAACCAGGCTCTCTACCACACCCCTTGAGTGGAGATGGAGGCCTCGCCCCCTCCTGGGATCCCCAGGGGTCCTCCCAAAGGTACATGTGTGAGACCTGATCACTATGCGCCTGTGTAGTCACACCTCGGTCAGCCTTCTGGATTACCTGTTTTGTACTGTCCCCAGCATGGGTGCAGTACTCAGTGGTGCCTGACCAGGTCAGGGGCGCCACAGAGACACCATGCAGGGGACCACACTTTGACCAGGTCTGCTTCAGTATCATTATTAAAGCGCTGGGCCTCCTAGTGCATCAATGCAGAGAAGCCTACAGAAAGGCTACAAAGAAGCCTACAGAAAGGCATGCTCACCATCTGTGCAGCACACGGCAGGGTCGAGGTTATCTGCTTGTGTTAAGCAGTTATCTCTATAGAGCTTAAAATCTGACATCCAATCACTGATTACATGGCACTGCTAAAATACAAGCCTAGAAAAACAAGACTCCTCAAGATGCTTTGTCGTCATCTAAATCAACTCCCCTATCAGCTCTTCATAACTTGCAGGGCCTAAAACCTAAATATATTGGAAATCGAGGATTAGATAAATCCTCTATGAGCCTGTTTCCAGTTAGAAAATAGTTTCAAGATGATCCTGGGAAAGCAAGGAGCCACCTTTACAATAAATCTGAAAACATAATCAGAAATCACATTGTGCTACAGAAAGGAAGATTTGTCAAGATGCAGATGAACTAATATGCGTATTTGTGGCAGAAAAGTGAGATAGATATGAGGAAGATCCATCCAGATGTAACATTTGTTACCCTAAAGCGGGCTTTAAGGCCCCTTTACACACTGAGACTTTCTAGCGATCCCACCAGCGATCCCAACCTGGCCAGGATCGCTACAAAGTCTCTGGTGAGCTGTCAAACAGGCAGACCTGGCAAACGACGCAACAGCGATCCGGACCTGCAGAACGACCTAGCTAGTCATTGGGGACATTGTAAAGCAGCTTTTTGAAAGGGAAGTTGCTAAAGAAGTCCCCTTTACACACTGAGACTTTCTAGCGATCATGCTGCACAGCGGGAAACAAAGGACCAAAGAATGGTCCTGAACGATTTGTAGCGATCAGCAACCTCACAGCAGGGGCCAGGTCGCTGATGTGTTTTACACACTGCGATGTCGCTGGGAAGGTCGATATTGCGTCACAAAACCGGTGACGTTACAGCGATGTCGTTTGCGATGTTGCAGTGTGTAAAGCCACCTTTACACGCTGCGATCTCGCTAATGACATCGCAAGCGATCGTACCTGACCCTGTCGGTTGTGCGACATGGGCAAATCGCTGCCCGTTGCGCACAACCACGCTTACCCCGTCACACGGACTTACCAGTCCTGCGACGTCACTCTGGCCGGCGGACCGCCTCCTTTTTAACCCCTTCACGACCGCGGGCAGTAAAATTACGTCCTATTTTAACGTGACTTAACGACCAGGGACGTAATTTTACGGCCTAAACTTCATTTGATTGCCGTGGCCATAGAACGGCTTTCAAATGATGTCCCCTGCTGTTTCTTACAGCAGGGGACCTTTGCTTGACCCCAGGGGGGGTGGCATCGCCACCCCCCATAGGCGATCGATGTGATTGGCTATTCAAATCTGAACCGCCAACCACATCGTTCGCACTAATTTCGGCAAAAATAATGCCCGAATTAGTGCGAGACTGTGAGATCCAGCTATGAGATGCCGTAGCAGCTACAGCAGATCATAGGTGGATCTCAAACATGTCGCCCCCAGCCCCTGCAGCACTGATTGGAGCGATCGTGCTATGACGCGCAATCGCTCCAATCAGTGTGCAGAGGGGCGGTCTGATCTGCGGGTGGCCGCCCTCCCCAGGCCTGTCCTGGTCTGGGGACCCTCCCCCAACATGTCTGCAGCGTGGAGTGGCTGGTACTTTTGGTACCACGCCACCGCTGCTGCCGCCGCAGACGCCGCCTCTGCTGTCACCGCGCCTGCTCCAATGGTAAGTATTGCGCTCCGGCGATGGCCCCTGCGCACTCCCGTGAAGGCCCCTGTGCGCTCCCGTGAAGGCCCCTGCCCGTGCCCCCCCCGATCTGCCCCCCTACGTCCCGATCTGCCCCCCGGCATCCCAATCTGCTCCCCACGCGATCTGCCTGCCTCCTCTGTCATCTCTATTCTGCTTCCAAGGTTCCTTCCTTCTGCCTTTGCTTCTCCGCCCCCTCTGCTCTCCCTCTGCCCCCCCCATCTGCCCCCCCTCTCCCCTTCCCCCCCATCCCCCTCTGCCCCCCCCCCGACGTCCTCTTACCTGCCTTCACGGGTCGTCCGAGGTCTTCACTGGCCCGATCACATCTGCCTCCATCGCTGGGTCCTTCTGCTGATCTGTCCAACGTCCTGCCTGCTGCTGGTGTAAAGCTGTCTATCTCACTGCCTTCTTGTTCCTCTGCAGCTCTTTTAGTCAGTGATCCTCTTGGTACTGTGAGTATAACATTTTTTTTTTTTTTACCTGTATCCTGTCCATTTTTACACCTCATCCGTCCGTGCGTCCTGCCAAGCGCTGATCAGGGATGAAGATAACGGATCTGCATCCGTGGTCAGTTTTTGGCGTGACTTTTTTCCGTATTTGCGACGCTTTTTGTATCGCATCCGTCCGTGCGTCCCGCCAAGCGCTGATCAGGGATGCACATAACGGATCGGCATCCGTGGTCAGTTTTTGGCGTGACTTTTTTCCGTATTCGTGACGCTTTTTGTATGGCATCTGTCCGTGCGTCCAGCCGAGCGCTGATCAGGGATGCAGATAACGGATCTGCATCCGTGGTCAGTTTTTGGCGTGACTTTTTTCCGTATCCGCAACGCTTTTTGTATCGCATCCGTCTGTGCGTCCCGCCGATCGCTGATCAGGGATGCACATAACGGATCGGCATCCCTGCTCAATTTTTGGCGTGACTTTTTTCCGTATCCCTGACGCTTTTTGTATCGCATCCGTCCGTGCGTCCCGCCAAGCGCTGATCAGGGATGCACATAACGGATCTGCATCCCTGCTCAATTTTTGGCGTGACCTTTTTTTTTTTCCGTATCCCCAACGCTTTTTGTATCTCATCCGACCGTGCGTCCTGCAGCGGCCGATCAGTGCACCGCGTCTGTGCGTTTGAAAAGTTAAATGGCGTTCCTTCTCTTCTGAGCCCCGCCGTGCGCCCAAACAATTACTTTCCACCACATATGAGGTATCTGCGTACTCAGGAAAAATTGCACAATACGTTTTATGGTACATTTTTTCCTGGTACCGTTGTAAAAAAAAAAAGCTACCTGGTTGATACAAAAATTTTGTGGTTAAAAAAAAAAATAATTTTCACGGTTCAACGTTATCAACTTCTGTGGAGCCCCTGAGGGTACAAGGGGCTCACCAAACATCTAGATAAATTCCTTGAGGGGTCTAGTTCCGAAATGGGGTAATTTGTGGGGGAGCTCCACTGTTTAGGCACCATAGGGGGTCTCCAAACGTGACATGGCGTCCGCTAATGATTCCAACCAATTTTGCTGTCAAATGGCGCTCCTTCTCTTCTGAGCCCCGCCATGCGCCCAAACAATTACTTTCCACCACATATGAGGTATCTGCGTACTCAGGAAAAAATGCACTATAAATTTTATGGTGAATTTTTTGCTGATACCCTTGTGAAAAAAAAGCTACCTAGTTGAAGCAACAGTTTTGTGGTAAAAAAAATTTTTTTGTTTTCACAGCTCAACGTTCTAAACTTCTGTGAAGCCCCCAGGTGTTCAAAGTGCTCACCAAACACCTAGAAAAAATATTTGAGGGCTCTAGTTTCCAAAATGGGGTCACTTGTGGGGGAGCTCTATTGTTTAGGCACCTCAGGGGGTCTTCAAACCCGACATGGCGTCCGCTAATGAGTGCAGCTAATTTTGCACTCAAAATTCAAATGGCGCTCCTTGCCTTCCAAGCACTGCCGTGTGACCAAACATTTGATTTCCACCACATATGAGGGATCTGCGTACTCAGGAGAAAATGCACAATACATTTTATGGTGCATTTTTTCCTGATACCCTTGTGGAAAAAAAAGCTACCTAGTTGAAGCAACCGTTTTGTGGTAAAAAAAAAAATTTCTTTTCACAGCTCAACGTTCTAATCTTCTGTGAAGCCCCCAGGTGTTCAAAGTGCTCACCAAACATCTAGAAAAAATATTTGAGAGCTCTAGTTTCCAAAATGGGGTCACTTGTGGGGGAGCTTTATTGTTTAGGCACCTCAGGGGGTCTTCAAACCCGACATGGCGTCCGCTAATGAGTGCAGCTAATTTTGCACTCAAAAATTCAAATGGCGCTCCTTGCCTTCCGAGCACTGCCGTGTGACCAAACATTTGATTTCCACCACATATGAGGTATCTGCGTACTCAAGAGAAAATGCACAAGACATTTTATGGTGCATTTTTTCCTGATACCCTTGTGGAAAAAAAAGCTACCTAGTTGAAGCAACCGTTTTGTGGTAAAAAAAACTTCTGTGAAGCCCCCAGGTGTTCAAAGTGCTCACCAAACATCTAGAAAAAATATTTGAGGGCTCTAGTATCCAAAATGGGGTCACTTGTGGGGGAGCTCCATTGTATAGGCACCTCAGGGGGTCTTCAAACCCGACATGGCGTCCGCTAATGAGTGCAGCTAATTTTGCGTTCAAAAATTCAAATGGCGCGCCTTCCCTTCCGAGCTCCGCTGTGCGCCCAAACAATTGATTTTTACCACTTATGGGGTATCAGCGTACTCAGGAGAAAATGCACAATAAATTGTATGGTGTACTTTCTCTTTTCTCCCTTGTGAAAATGAAAATTTTATGGCTAAAGTAACATTTTTGTGTTAAAAAGTAAAATTTTCATTTTTTCCTTCCACATTGCTTTGGTTCCTGTGAAGCACCTGAAGGGTTAATAAACTTTTTGGATGTGGTTTTGAGCAGAGTGAGGGGTGCAGTTTTTAGAATGGGGTCACTTTTGGGTATTTTCTGTCACCTCGGCCTCTCAAAGTCACTTCAAATGTGATGTTGTCCCTAAAAAAAAATTATTTTCTAAATTTTGTTGGAAAAATGAGAAATCACTGATGACCTTTGACCCCTTATAACTTCCTAACGAAAAAAAAATTTGTTTCAAAAATTGCACTGATGTAAAGTAGACAAGTGGGAAAGTTTATTTAGTAACTATTTTGTGTGACATATCTCTCAGATTTATGGGCATACATTTTCAAAGTTTGAAAATTGCGAAATTTTCAAAATTTTTGCAAAATTTCCTAAATTTTCACAAATAAACGCAAAAATTATCGGTTTAAATTTACCACTGACATGAAGTACAATATGTCACGAAAAAACAATCTCAGAATCGCCAGGATCCGTTGAAGCGTTCCAGAGTTATAACCTGTCAAAGTGACACTGGTCAGAATTGCAAAAAATAACCCAGGCATTAGGGTGTTTTAGTGGCCGGGGGTGAAGGGGTTAAGGGGGCGGGTCGTGCGGCGTCACAGCGACGTCACATGGCAGGCGTCCAATAGAAGTGGAGGGGCGCAGATGAGCGAGACGTAAACATCCCGCCCACCTCCTTCCTTCCGCATTGCCGGTGGAGGCAGGTAAGATGTTCGTTGCTCCTGCGGTGTCCCACACAGCGATGTGTAGTTCCGCAGGAACTAGGAACAACATCGCTAATAAGCAGAGAACAATTTTTTGTTTCAGGACGACCTCTCCGCGGCAAACGATTTTGCCTGCTTTTGCAATAGTTTACGATCACTCGAACGTGTCACACACTGCGATATCGTTAATGACGCCATATGTGCGTCACTAACGATGTGACCCCGACGATAATTCATTAACAATATCGCAGCGTGTAAAGCCCGCTTAAGGCTATGTGCGTACTTTGCGTTTTTAATGCGTTTCGGCAGCGTTTTGAACTGCAGCGTTTTCATGCCAAAATGCATGCGTTTTGAATTTTATGCAAAGTCTATGGGAAATGGGGATTTCTTGTGCGCACTTTGCTGTTAAAAACGCAGCGTTTAATTTCCATATTTTTGGGCAAAAACTCGGCGTTTAAAGAAGCAGCATGTCAATTGTTTTTGCCATTTGGGCTGCGTATTGCTAACATTGAAGTCAATGAGAAATTGCAAAACGCAAGCAACATCAAAATTCTAGCGTTTTACATGCTTTTTTGATGCAGAAAACATGCTTTTTGGACCAATTAATTACATGCATTTTTGGCAAAATATTAATGGCATCATATGTCCCTTTACACACACACATAGTCCGACAATTATTTTTAAGAAAATTCATAAATAAATGTAATTTTATGCATAATTATTATTAGTGATGAGCGAGCATGCTTGTAACTACTCGGTACTCGCACGAGTATCGCTGTACTCGGGCTGCTCGGCGGGGACCGAGTAATCTCGCGATACTCGTGCTGTACTCGTGGTCTTCATCCCTGCATGTTGGCGCTCTTTTGAGAGCCAGCCCTCATGCAGGGATTGGCTGGCAGACCACTGCAATGTCACAGCCCTGTTAGTTGTGGAATTGCAGTGATTGGCCGGCCTGCACAGCGTGACCGAGCCTTTATACCGGCCGGCGCGCTGTGCTCTGCTCACAGCTATCCAGACAGTGAGTGCAGGGAGAGTGTCGCTGATTCAGGGAAAGCTTTGCGGCCCTTTATAGCTTTTTCAGTTGCAGGGCTGCAAACAGTGTGACCAAAAGTCCTTCTCAGGACTATTCTAGTTGTATACAGGCAGGCAGGGTATAGCCAGGTCGGAGTACAGTAGCAGAGTCCTTCTCAGGACTATTGTTGCTATATACAGGCAGGGTATAGCCAGGTCTGAATACAGGCTAGTGACCAGAAGAGTCCTTGTCAGGACTATTGTACCAGTATACAGGCAGGCAGGCAGGGTATATATAGCCATTCCTAGTGGTGACCGTATACCAGCCTTCATCATATCTGGGGCTGGTGTACACAGTCTAAAACAGTCCAGATAGTGTCTGACTTGTCTGTAATTGTCGCTCCCCAAAAAAACCTGTTAGGTTCTTATTGCGTCCGTGCTTGGTTTTTAAAACCGCACGTGTGTGCCTGTCGGTGGCAGCGTACAGGTGCACTTGTGTGCAATTTCCACAAACTTTGATATAACGCACAAGTAGTGAATACACGTCAGCACAGCATTGCAAAATGCGCAAGGGCATTGGCAAGGAACAAGGAAGTGGACGTGATGGTGGTGCAGGCAGAGGCCGAGGTCGTGGGCAAGCTCTAATTTCGCCACAACAAAGGGCCACATCTAGTCGCTCGCACGTCCTGTCCCAAATTCTTGGGGACCGCAGCAGTACACCGCTCTTGAACCAAGACCAGTGTCAACAGGTTGTTAGTTGGATAGCAGATAATGCTTCCAGTCAGATTGGCACCACCACAAACACTCTGTCTTCCACACGGTCAAGTGTCAGTAGCCGTGATACTGCACCGCACATTTCTGAACCTGATCCTCCTTCCTACCACCAGGCTGAGTACACGTCCTCCTCGGACATTAATGATCCCACACTTGGACACTCGGAAGAGCTGTTTCCATTCACACATTCTGGCCTCTCGCCAGCTCATATTGAAGTGGGTCATGAGGAGATCGTCTGTACAGATGGCCAAATATTTGAGCAGCCACGTTCTCACGAAGTTGGCAACGTGTCTCAACAAGTGGTGGACGATGATGAGACACAATTGTCAGGAAGTCAGGAGGAGGAGCAGGGTGCGGAAGAGGAAGACGACGTGGTGGATGATCCAGTAACTGACCCAACCTGGCAGGAGGATATGCAGAGCGAGGACAGCAGTGCACAGGGGGAGGGAGGCGTAGCATCACAACAGGCAGTAAGAAGCAGGGTGGTGGCCCCAGGCAGAAGTCAGGCAACTGTTCCCCGGAACAACACGACGACACAAGGTGCCTGTACAAATGTTAGGTCTTCCCGAGTCTGGCAGTTTTTTAAGTTGGATCCAGATGATTCTAAAAAGGCCATTTGCAACACCTGCCGTGCCAGCATCAGCAGGGGTACCAAAACTAGCAGCCTGACCACCACCAGCATGATCAGGCACATGTCAGCCAAGCACCCGACTTTGTGGGAAGTACAACAGAGTCGAGGAGCAGTGCTTGCTGATGTCACTGCTACGTCTTCGCTGGTTGTGCATGCGAGCCAATCCCCTGTCCATGCTGCCTGCGAACAAGCCTCCTCCACTCCTGCACCTGCAGTTGCCTACGCAGAAAGAACACCATCATCAAGCACGTCCTTGTCCCAGCGCAGCGTTCAGTTATCCATTCAGCAAACCTTTGAACGCAGGCGCAAATACACTGCCAACACCCCACATGCCACAGTTCTAAATGCTAACATTTCGCGACTGCTTGCGCTGGAAATGTTGCCTTTTAGGCTGGTGGAGACAGAAGCATTCCGTGACCTGATGGCGGCAGCTGTCCCACGTTACTCGGTCCCCAGCCGCCACTATTTCTCCCGGTGTGCCGTCCCCGCGTTGCATAACCACGTGTCACAAAACATCACACGTGCCCTGAACAACGCTGTTTCACCCAAGGTCCACCTAACCACAGACACGTGGACAAGTGCTTGTGGGCAAGGCCGCTACATCTCGTTGACGGCACACTGGGTTAATATTGTGGAAGCTGGGACCCAGTCTGAGCGAGGGACGGAACACGTCCTTCCCACACCAAGGTTTGCAGGCCCTACCTCAGTCAGTGTTTCACCCACACTCTACAGCTCCGGAATGTCATGCTCTTCAGCCTCCTCCTCCTCCTGCGCATCCTCATCCACTGTACCCTCCACACCAGTCCCAAGCTGGAAGCACTGCAGCACTGCCTCGGCGAAGCGGCAACAGGCTGTGCTGAAGCTAATCTGCATAGGTGACAAACCCCACAATGCAGAAGAGGTGTGGACAGCTCTGAAACAGCAGGCAGATCACTGGCTCACACCTCTGAACCTAAAGCCAGGAAAGGTCGTGTGTGACAATGGCCGGAACCTGGTGGCGGCTTTGAGGCGAGGCCAGCTGACACATGTTCCATGCGTGGCCCATGTGCTCAACCTCGTGGTTCAGCGGTTTCTAAAGTCATACCCAGAGCTGTCTGATCTGCTGGTAAAAGTTCGCCGCCTGTCTGCACATTTTCGAAAGTCACCTACTGCTTCAGCCGGCCTTGCCGGCTTTCAGCGCAGTTTGCATCTTCCGGCTCACAGACTGGTGTGTGATGTCCCCACGCGTTGGAATTCAACTCTGCACATGTTGGTCAGGATATGTGAGCAGAAGAGGGCAGTTGTTGAGTACCTGCATCACCTAAGCCGTCGGGAAATGGTTCAAATTCCACACATAACACCTGAGGAGTGGAGATGGATGTCAGACCTATGTACCATCCTCCAAAACTTTGAGGACTCCACCAAGATGGTGAGTGGTGATGACGCCATTATTAGCGTCACCATACCGCTACTCTGCCTTCTAAAACGGTCTCTGCTGAAAAACAAACATGATGCATTGCAGGCGGAGCGCGATGAGTTGCAGCAAGAAACAGTAGTGGGTGTGGGTGATAACACACAGCCCAGCCTCGTCTCATCACAACGTGCAGTGGAGGACTATGACGAGGAGGAGGATGAAGACATGGAGCACCTCTCCGGCCAAATTGAGGATATGACATGCACACCAGTCATATCCTCGGTTCAGCGTGGCTGGCCAGAGGACAGGGTAGATGAGGAGGAGGAGGAGGAGGAGGAGGACAGCATGTTCAGTCATCTTGTTGGTCAGGCTACTGAAGTCCTGGCTGTTAAGAGTCTGGCGCACATGGCTGACTTTATGGTAAGCTGCCTGTCTCGTGACCCTCGCGTTAAGAACATCTTGGCCGACAATCATTACTGGTTGGTAACACTGTTAGACCCACGCTACAAGGAGAACTTTTTGTCTCTTATTCCCGTGGAGGAGAGGTCAACCAAAATGCAGCAGTTCCGGAAGGCCATAGTCACGGAAGTAGGCAAAGCATTCCCCTCACAAAACGCTAGCGGCATAGGTCAGGAATCATTGGACAACCGAGGCGTACAGCCGAGAGAGGCACAAGTCCAATCCGCCAGAGGTAGGGGAACAGTCTTTAAGATGTGGGACAGTTTTCTCAGCCCCTCACGTACCACAGCCCCTGAGGTGCGGGGTAGTGCCACAAGAAATCCTAAGTTTGCCCAGATGCTGAAGGAGTACCTTGCAGATCGAACAACTGTACTCCGACATTCCTCTGTGCCTTACAATTATTGGGTATCCAAGCTGGACACGTGGCATGAATTGGCTCTCTACGCCTTGGAAGTCCTGGCCTGCCCTGCCGCTAGCGTTTTGTCAGAGCGTGTTTTTAGTGCCGCAGGTGGAATCATTACAGATAAACGCACCCGCCTGTCAACTGAAAATGCTGACAGGCTGACTCTGATCAAGATGAACAAGGGTTGGATTGGGCCAGACTTCACCACACCACCAGCAAATGAGAGCGGAATTTAAAGTTTGCCATGTACCTCCACTCACCCATGGGTACACACTTCTGGACTTTGGATAATCGCTGGACTGCTCCTCCTTCTCCTCATGCCCCACCATGATGACCGTTACAAATTGCAATACTTAGGCCTTTGTTTCAGGTATACCCCCAGTGGTAAATTTTTTCGCCCATTCTTTGCAGAATGGACATTAAAACGACAGGAGACCCGCTCCTTTGAAATGGGAACAATGTTTTGAGGCCCTCATGCACGTCTCTACCCAGGGACAACGTGGAGCCTCCCAATTTTTGGCTGCCCTTCCTAAGGGCTATACTATAATACACCCACTTCCTGAAAATGGACACTTAATGTTTTGAGGCCCTCATGCACGTCTCTATCCAGGGACAACGTGGAGCCTCCCAATTTTTGGCTGCCCTGCCTAAGGGCTATACTATAATACACCCACTTCCTGACAATGGACACTTAATGTTTTGAGGCCCTCATGCACGTCTCTACCCAGGGACAACGTGGAGCCTCCCAATTTTTGGCTGCCCTGCCTAAGGGCTATACTATAATACACCCACTTCCTGACAATGGACACTTAATGTTTTGAGGCCCTCATGCACGTCTCTACCCAGGGACAACGTGGAGCCTCCCAATTTTTGGCTGCCCTGCCTAAGGGCTATACTACAATAGACCCACTTCCTTCCAATGGGCACTTCAGGTTTACAGGCCCTCATGCACGTTTCTATCCAGGGACAACGTGGAGCCTCCCAATTTTTGGCTGCCCTGCCTAAGGGCTATACTACAATAGACCCACTTCCTTCCAATGGGCACTTCAGGTTTACAGGCCCTCATGCACGTCTCTATCCAGGGACAACGTGGAGCCTCCCAATTTTTGGCTGCCCTGCCTAAGGGCTATACTACAATAGACCCACTTCCTTCCAATGGGCACTTCAGGTTTACAGGCCCTCATGCACGTCTCTATCCAGGGACAACGTGGAGCCTCCCAATTTTTGGCTGCCCTGCCTAAGGGCTATACTACAATAGACCCACTTCCTTCCAATGGGCACTTCAGGTTTACAGGCCCTCATGCACGTCTCTATCCAGGGACAACGTGGAGCCTCCCAATTTTTGGCTGCCCTGCCTAAGGGCTATACTACAATAGACCCACTTCCTTCCAATGGGCACTTCAGGTTTACAGGTCCTCATGCACGTCTCTATCCAGGGACAACGTGGAGCCTCCCAATTTTTGGCTGCCCTGCCTAAGGGCTATACTACAATAGACCCACTTCCTTACAATGGGCACTTCAGGTTTACAGGCCCTCATGCACGTCTGTATGCAGGGGCATTGGTGAACCTCACAATTTTGGACTGCCCTGGCAAAGGAAAATACTACAAAGACTCACTTCCTCAAAATGGGCACATTAGACTCAAGAGGCCTTCATGTACGTCTCTTCTCAGGGACATCGGAGTGCCACACAATGTTTTCACGTAAAATCTTTCATGTATTAATCTCAAAAAGTAACATACACCAGCTCTCTCTCACTATTGGGTATGTGCCCTTAACATTTCCGCCATGAAAAATCATTTTGGGGTCATTTTGGAAGGTTTTCTGGTGAGTCCGTAAAAATGGCGTAAAACGCGGACAAAATTGTTCACAGCTGTGACTTTTCAGTGATAAATGCTTCAAGGGGTCTTCCCCATGCTGTTGCCATGTCATTTGAGCACTCTTCTGAGACTTTTGTGACATTTTTAGGGTTTCTCCATGCTGCCGGGGGGTCATTTCACAAAAATACTCGGGTCTCCCATAGGATAACATTGGGCTCGTTGCTCGGGCCGAGTACACGAGTATCTTGGGAGGCTCGGCCCGAGCTTCGAGCACCCGAGCTTTTTAGTACTCGCTCATCACTAATTATTATCACAAACGTATCATTTTAATAAAAAAAAGCCAATTTTTGATTGATAATAATTTTGATATGTTATCATTTTTTTTCCGTTTTTTTCAGTGTTTGAATGTTTAAACTTTATTTAGTAGTGTCTTTCTATTCAAAACGCATCTGACTTTAAGCAATGAAAAAGCATGTAAATCGCTCTAAAAAAGTGGCTAAAACGCGGTAAATACGCATGCGTATTTATCGCATTTTTGTACACAAAACCAACTTTGGCAAAAAACATTTCTGCCAGAGGATAATAATAATAATTTAATAATTTTATTCATTTATATAGCGCTATTAATTCCACAGCGCTTTACATACATCAGGATGCGTTTAGAACTGCAACTACCTTGACGCCAAGTGCGCACATAGCCTAAGACCCTACAGAAAAGTGTAATTTGAAGCTCAACACGTTGGATTTTTTTTTTGCTTTGTTGGGCTATGTTTACATTGAGTTTTGAAATGGCCAAAAACAACTTGTGCTTCAAGCAAAAACGGTGGAAATGCTAATTTTTTTGGGAGCTTTTCTTTTAGTTTCTTAGGCTGGAGTCACACTTGTGAGAGACTCGCGCAAGTCTCGCATCGCATCACCCGGCACGGCCTGATGCTCTCCGGACAGGAGCTTCTCAGCTGCATAGAAATACATGCTGCCATCCCGCTCCTGTCTGGGGAGTGTGCGGCCATGCCGGGTGATGCGATGCGAGACTAGCGCGAGTCTCTCACAAGTGTGATTCTGGCCTTAGGCTGGAAACACACCTATGCGTGTAAAATCGGTCCGACTAGGCTGGAAAAAACTCGGCTGATTTTAGTTCATGTTAGGTCAGAGTGCAACGAAAGTGCGATGCTTGTTTTGAATAATTTAATGATTTAACTCGCGTGTGTGATGCGATTGAGATGCATGTTTCCTGCAACATCTTAAAATTAATTCGATTACACATGTGGCAAATAATTAACCTTTGGGAATGTGATGTCACATTCATCTGTTGAATAATGAATGAGCGAAGTTACTGCCACACTCGCAAATTGGAACGCTGGTGCGCGTGTGTGATCCTTCTTTAAACACGCTTCCATAGGAAATCATTGAGAAAAATGGTGTGAGAAACTCGCAAAAAAGCAGCATGCTGCGATTTTTTTCTCAGTCCGATTTGGACTGAGAAAAAAATCGCTTATGCGAACTGCATCATTCACTAACATGTGTCCGACTCCAATGCGAGATTTTCTCGCATTGCACTACTGCGAGAAACTCGCAAGTGAGAAGCCGGCCGGTTTTGAAGCAGTTTTAGGAAGAGTTTTTCTTTCCTAAGTGTTTGGCTATGTGTACACACTGTGTTTTTTATGTTGTTTTTATGTTGTTTTTTATGTTTTTGGGTGCAGTTTTGTCATAAAACTGCATGTCTATCCTTACGCCAGCAAAGTCATTGAGAATTCTGAAGTGTAGGGCACACATGTTGCTTATTTTTCCTTTGCAGAATTGGTGCAGAAAATAAGCAGTCAATGCTTTCAGCATTTTTGACATTTTCCACATCAAAAATTGCATGGAAAAAAAAACACATAAAAAATGCTTCAGAAACACAGCAAAAATACACTTAAAAAAACCCACACATTTTGAGATGCAGATTTGGTGCAGAAATGTTTGCATCCAAATACTCAGAGAGCGCACATAGCCGTTTTTTGCAGCCCTTTGAGCAACACTGAGTTAAGAGCCAATTCTATCAGAATTCACTTAAAAGAAATCACATGTGCTTTTTTTTTTCCTACCAGCCATTTTTCAACAAAAAAAAGTATACCCATAAACATGTATAAAATTTTTTGGATTATAAAACGCACTTTTCCTCCTAAAAAATTGTGAGGAAAATGGGGGATGCATCTTAAAATGTGAATATGTGACGCCCTGGACTAGCCAGGGGGTCACAGATAGGCCCCTGCACAACACCTGCCCCGCCAAAAAGGTTACACCAGTCACTAAAAACCCAGAGTCACCCCTATCTGTGCCAGATGTCCACACCCGGGGGCGGGGTCAGGCGGTTGGCCACGCCCACCGAGGAGGATTGATGGGCAGGGGCGAGGAAAAACAAACAGATGGTGTTAGGAAGAGGAAAGGAGAGGAGGTAGCAGTGTGAGCTGTGGAATAAATCTGTCAGGGCCTAGGTGGGAGCCTAGGGACCCTGTGGCCAGGAGACAGACGGTGGTGGCCATCCGCAGGAGGCCGGGAGTAGAACCGGCGGAACCGTCAAGGCACCAAGGCTGGGTCGTAGCCTGCCGGTACCGAATCGGGGAGTCAAACCGAAACCGGAGCACCAGAGAAGGGTACTCAGACCCCGTACAAGGCCCAGAAGCAACTGGACCGAGTCGAATCAACTGATTGTGGCTTGGACTTTAGGTCCATTCCCACCCAAAGTCTCGATAGACGGCAACAGCCCACCGAGGGGGATAGGAAGCCACCGCCCAGGCACCAAGATCTCACGGGCCAGCGCCTGCGGGCAGGAGGGCTCCACCGGCACCTACAAGTCATTCAGACATAAGTAGTCATACAGTCTAGAAGGTGTAGGGAAAAGACGTCACCACCAACCCGAGTAGGGGGAACCACGCAGCCGGCTGTGGGCACCGACCACCATCCCGTTTTTGGTTTACCAGTGATTCAAGTGTGTTTTCTCGGAGTGAGTACACCAGTGCCCTCAGGCACAATGCCGCGCTACCATGCCCTGCCCTGCATCCCTCCGGCAGCTCCATCATCACCCCAGCGGGCCCCGGGACCCACACCCACTACCCACGGAGGGGTCAACACTTAGGGGCCCCGGCCGCGCACACACCCGATCAACAAAACAAACCCCCTTTCCAGAGCGACGTGACCCCCGGGTCCGGGGACGCTTGAGCCACCGACACACACCCGAGCCCGGACCCAAGCGGCTCCGCGGCAGCAGCCGAGCGTGGGGCGGTACAAATGCATCTTACCGGGAGGTTGCAGGAGGTGCTTGGGTCTGTGTAGCGGGCCTGTGCGGCGGCGGGCTGTGCTAAGGGCCTGTGTGGCAGCACGCTGTGCGGGGGCCTATGCAGCAGCGGGTTGTGCTGGGGCCTGTGCGGAAGCGGGCTGTGCTGGGGCCTATGCGGAAGCAGGCTGTGCTGGGGTCTGTTCGGCGGCAGGCTGTGCTGGGGCCTGTGCGGAAGCGGGCTGTGCCGGGGCCTGTGCGGAAGCGGGCTGTGCTGGGGCCTGTGCGGAAGCAGGCTGTGCTGGGGGCTGTGCGGAAGCAGGCTGTGCTGGAGCCTCTGCAGAAGCAGGCTGTGCTGGGGCCTGTTCGGAAGCGGGCTGTAATGGGGCCTGTGCGGCAGCGGGCTGTGAAGGAGAGGCATCCTGAAAATGTCAGCGGTGCGGCTTCAAATAATGACACCCGGAGGTGGTGCATGCGCAGATGGAGCTCTCGGCTGAAGATCTGTGCACGCGCCGTCTCCAGCCTATTGATCTCCCAGCAGCGGACTTAAGGAAAATGGCGCGTGCACAGATGAGATCTTGGCTTTTCATTGAGCCGATAGTTCAATCTGCACACGCTCCAACTCCGGGCGCCATTTCTTTGAAGTCTGCATCGTCGACAGTTTCTGGAAGTTGCCTGCCTCACAGTATCTTGGACACCCGCCGGCCGCAGCATTGCTCCACTCCAGCACTGCCCCTGCCTCCTGTGACCCTGCTTCACCACCGCTGAAATTCCCCCTCCCCCCGGTAAGAGACCACCAGATTGTAAGACTGACCCTATTTTTTTTTACCTTTTTTTCTCTGTAAATTTGGGGTGCATCTTATAATCTGGTGCATCTTATAAACCGAAAAACACAGTATAATTATGTAAAAACAAAAAGAAACAAAAAAGTACACATGTTTAGTATCACTGCGTTCAGAACAATCCGATCTATAAATCTGTCACACTAGTTATCCCCTACAGTGAACGCCGTGACAAAAAATAAATTGGCAAAAGTTAGGATTTTTCATCAAACTGCAAGGAAACAAGTGGAACAAAACGGGATCAAAGAGTCAAATATAAATACATATGCTACTACTGAAAAGGTAATCTTGTCCTGCAAAAAACAAGCCTCCACTCAGCTCTGTTAGTAGAAAAATAAAAAAGCTAATAGCTGTCAGAATATAGTGATGCAAACCAATTTTCTATTCTATAAAATTGGTTTAATAAATGTGAAGGAGGCAAATGATAAAAAAAACAATGAAAATGTGGTATCACTGTAATTGTACTGACCCTAGTATTAAAGCCATGTTATTACTTTTACCAAACAGTGAATGACATAAAAAATGCTAAAAAACTGTTTCAAAATTGCTGTTTTTTGTTCACTCTGCCTCCCAAAAATCGGAATACAAAGCGATCAAAAAATATTATGTGCACAAATATTGTACCAATAAAAATGTCAACTCATCCAGCAAAAAACTATGGCTCTGCAGAAAAATAAGAAAAAAATTGTAGCTCTCAAAATATGGTGATGCAGAAACTTTTTTAAAACGTTGTTTTAGCGTGATAGTAGCCTAAGATATAAACCTGGTATGGCTTTGATTGCACCACCCCCAGAATAAAACCGCTTTCACTTATACGGCTTAGTGAATTGCATAAAATAATAAAATAAATCCTTGACCTGCTGTTGATTTGTTTATTCTGCCTCCAAAGACTGCAGTAAGGCTCAGTTCACATCCTGCGCTCTAAGCTGAACACTTACACCTCGATTTGTGAGAATACAATATATTTTTCTACGTGCTTTTCTACGGTGAGAATCCAATATATTTTTCTATCTGCTTTTTCTATAACTAAGTTTTTTTCTATATGAGTAACAAGAGCCTGTAAGCATGTCTACACCAAGGTCAGCAGCTGATATCGTGTAACAAGAGAACAGAATGAAAATGTTGATAATGATGACTGCCTGTATCAGAGTAAGTTTGGATTTGTTCCTAGTGTGCTACGTGATAAGGACTTTGCAAGTTATGGCTAAAGAGGAAATCAAATTCCAAAAAATTGATAAACGTCACAGGCTTTTTTGCATATACTTTTAATATAGCCAATGGCATACTTAGGAGATTAACCCATTATCGCTCTATAAAAGGCTTGTAAAAATAAAACATGTCACTTATGCACCTGCTCTCACTGAAAGGGGTTTATACCAGATATTTTCTTTGTGGCCTGAACTCCTTTGCTGGCAGTCAGTGACCTTCAATCTGAAATTTTGCAGACATTCACTGATAAGAAGGAGATTTCCCGAAAACTATGGAATTTCTCTTTAACAGATTTACATGTAAATCTCTGAAATATAGGATCAGATGGAACCCCTGATGGAACATTTACTATAATGAGACAGACGGAGTCAATATGGACTCTCTGGCTTACAATCCAGAGGTGTCTGGCTCTTTAAGCATTCATAAAAGTGCAGTGGGCCACAATTTTGTGCACTTCTGAAAAGATGGACACCGCTGAACAGACGCCAGATGGAGTCCAAAGTAGTGGATCCCTCAAGGGTGCCATGTGAATCATGTCATTTGGAGATATAGATGTAAACCCCAAAGTAAGTGCTAAGGGGTACTTTGCACACTACGACATCGCAAGCCAATGCTGAGCGCGATAGTCCCCGCCCCCGTTGCAGCTGTGATCTCTTGTGATAGCTGCCGTAGCGAACATTATCGCTACGGCAGCTTCACATGGACTTACCTGCCCTGCGACTGTGATGCCCTGGACCCCAGGGGTCACAGGTCACTACACAACACCATAAACCCCCTTCCCTGGACAGGTCACACCAGTCACACATTAAACCCTTGTTGCCTCCCTCCACGGTTGACGTCCACACCAGGTGGGGCGGAGCCAGGTGGTTGACCCCGCCCACCAAGGAGTTCACAGGCCTGGAGGCGGGAAAACACAGTACTGGCCCCCGCCCCCGACAACTTGGCATCACGAACAGGATAGAACCAGTCTACTTACCGGTAGAAGTGTGCCTTGTGATCCCCGTCAGCGGCGTCCCGCTGAAAAATCTGAAGATCCGCCATTTTGGCGCGAAGATTTCCTGCTCGAGTCGTCTTCCCGAGCAGTGAAGGCGCGAAAAGTGAAGCCCCGCCCCCGAAAAGGTGAAGTGCTGTAGAAAGACCAAGGGGGAGCGGGTGAACCGGCTGCTGCTGATGCCCGTGGGAGAAGAGAAAAGATGTTGGCGTTCCCGGACGGAAGCGGTGAGGTGCCCGCCACCGGAGCGGCGGGGCCCAAAAGAAGCAGAGGAGGAGTAGCCTTTGGGGACTGCGGCCCGGGTGAGTTCCCCATCGGAACCGCTGCCTGGTTGGAGCGGGAGCTGGGCTGGTTCTGCATGAAAGCAAGGGCGCAGAGTCTGCAACAGTTACTCGACTGGAGAGCAGAGGTTCGTAGACTGGTTGGCCTGGTGTGGGCCTGTGAGGAGGAGGCCGCCACAGTCGTGCAGCACCGGGATCAGGCCACGCAGGCTCCCGAACCGGCCCTGATCGAGTGGGAGCCAGGACCCGGCCGCGCCGCAGCGGGTGGGCCTGAGATGGTGCAGCTGATGGAGAAAGAGGTCCCAAGTGCACTGCCCCCGCCACCGTTCCCGTTAATGGAATGCAGCCCTGGCACCTCCTGTACCTGGATGGGGAGCCCGGTGGATCGTCGGACCGTCGGCCGGGCCGGTCCCCTGTACCGCTCCCCAACGTGACCCCCTGAAGTTCAAAGTTAATGTTTTAAAGTTGAAGTTTTAAAAGGTCCCATTCCTGCAGCACCGCCTTCCTTTGTTGAACGTCCCCATGTTCCCGGGAGACGCCATCCGGTACACCGGGTGGAAGGAGCCGGACCCTGCCTGACTTGTTGAACGCCGCCAGGGCCGGAGACCGGTGGGCGTCATCGGGGGTCGGGGCCCCTGGTGGAGGATGGCAGGGAGTTCAAGGAGTGAGGACAAGTTCTACAAGTGGAGCCCGGCCACCGTACCCTCACCACAGGCAGTTGAAGACGGGGTCTTTGTGGACAGTGCCACCGTGAGTGAGCGTGGCATTGGGGACCCGTGCTGCCCTGTGGTGGACAGGGGAAAGGAGCTGGAGGACGCTGCACCGGCAGCGGAGTTTCTACATTTGTTTATGGCAGCTAAAGGCTGTTGAAGCGCCCGTTCCTGTTGTCCCTCATTCCCAAAGAACAAGGCCGAGAACTTGCAGACCACCCAAAAACTATTGGGTTTGTAAATATTCTGCCCCGATTGCCCTTCCTGCCACTGCCAGTCTCTGGAGAGGCTGGTTGGAGGAAGGACCCGCAGCAGAGCAGGCTGGGGTCCGGTCACCACCAGGACCGGTGACCATCCTCCGGGTCAGGGGTCCCCTTGGACGTAGGGCCCCTGAGTGACTGCCGGGTGTGAGACACCGTACCCGTTCCCGCTTGGGTAGCCTGGGCCAGGTTCCTGTTTCTGGACTGGGGAAAAGGGGTGCTGCCCATTTCTTAGGGGCAACATCAAGGTCTAGGTTGCTTGGGTGGGAAAGCGGAAGGACATGGATCCGTTCCCTGTTATTAATAAAAATGTTTCCATTTGTAACGGTTTAAGAATGTGCCTCCCGTAAGGGAAAAAATGAAAAAATGCTTAATGTTTACATGTTTCGTTTCCGTTCTTTTTATATCTTTACAGAAAAATAAAACCGGTGGTGGACGGGCAGCCTGTGGACGGTCCGCCTTATACCAAGGGGGAATGTGATGCCCTGGACCCCAGGGGTCACAGGTCACTACACAACACCATACACCCCCTTCCCTGGACAGGTTACACCAGTCACACATTAAACCCTTGTTGCCTCCCTTCAGGGTTGATATCCACGCCAGGTGGGGCGGAGCCAGGCGGTTTACCCCGCCCACCGAGGAGTTCACAGGCCTGGAGGCGGGAAAACACAATAGTGAGTCCAGTTGTGGGCAGCAGAGTGAGAGGAGTGAAACTGTTGGTGTCTGGGTTGGAGCCCAGGCACTTCCAGCAAGGTCGGCAGACGGTGGTGGCTGTCTGCAGGAGTTGGTGAAGGTTAGTGGAACCGTAGGACCGGGGTCGGGTGGTGGCCCGCCGGTACCAAACCAGGGGACCGATTGGAGCCAAGCACCAGGCAGGGTACTCAGACCCCGACTAGGCTCGAAGCCAACCTTTAGTCAAATTTACTGATTGCGGTCTGGACCTCAGGGGTTCATTCCCGCCAAAGTCCCGATTGAAGGCAACAATCCAACCGTTCTGGAAAAGCGCCACCGCCAAGGGTCAGAGATCCACAGGGCCAGCGTCTGTGGGCAAACGGGCTTCGGGGAGCCGACTACCGGTGCCCAGGCATTGGAGTCAAGATACAAAACACAGGTGCAGGGAGACGACAACCACCATCAACCCATCCAGGGAGAACACCGCAGCCGGCTGCGGGCCCCGTCCATCCAGCCATTTGGTTTACCAGAGACTCTGCCCATCTGTGCCTGAGTGAGTACACCTGTGCCATCCGGCAACACGCGGCGCTGCACCGCAACCCTGCACCTTGCCAAACCCATCCTGCGGAACCCTCCCTCCTACCGGGCCCCGGGACCAACAGCCCTACCCACGGAGGGGGGTCAACACCTAGCTGCTCCCCGCCATCGCTCCCGGGAACCCCGTCACTAGCAGCGGTGGTGCCCACCATCACCACAACCCGTGTGTGGCGTCACGAACTCTATATATATATATATATATATATATATATATATCCCAAAAATCCAACTCCCCTTTTCACTCGAGGGCGAGGTGCACTGCTTGAGCCCCGGGTCCAGCCCACTCGAGCCACCGAGGAGAAGGCACCGGATCCGAGCGCGACCTTCCCCGAGCAGCGTCACAGCGACGTCACACGGCATGCGGCCAATAGAAGCGGAGGGGCAGAGATGAGCGGGACGTAAACATCCCGCCCACCTCCTTCCTTCCGCATAGCCGGCGTGAGCCGCAGGACGCAAGTAGGAGATGTTCCTCCCTCCTGCAGCTTCACACACAGCGATGTGTGCTGCCGCAGGAACGAGGAACAACATCGTAACATCGGTCCTTCCAAAATTATGGAAATGACCGACGCTACACCGATGATACGATTTTGACGCTTTTGCACTCGTTAATCGTATCAAAAAGGATTTACACACTTCGATATCGACAGCGACGCCGGATGTGCGTCACTTTCGATTTGACCCCACCGACATCGCACCTGTGATGTCGTAGTGTGCAAAGTACCCCTTAGTGTAGAGCACAGTATAAATGTGATTCAAAATGTTATGTCAAATGTTCCAATAAAAGCATCAACTCATTCCACAAAAAAAAGCCTCCAGTCAGTTCCATCATCTGTTAATGGAAATATAGGGAGCTTCCACGCTACTGATAACACAAAGGCTCTGTAAAAGTGCCATAGGAAATCCAACAAAATCTGTACACCCAAATCCAAATGCCACCCTCCCTTATTGAACACCACAATGTGCCTAAAGCACAACTAGAGTCTACATGTTTTGTATTTCTGTAGTAAGCAAGCCCACTAATTTACCAGGTGCATGTCTCCAGGAAGAACAAGTTGGACACAATCTATGGGCACTACAATGTATGAACACTTCAATGGCAGATTTGCAATTTTCACTCAGCAACATTCATTACTGCTTGTTTTTGGAAAACACCCATGGAGTCAAAATAGTAATGACACCTGTGAATAAATTCAGAGATGGGTGTAATTTCCAAAAATTGGGTCACTTGAGATGGGAAGTCTGCTCTTCTGACACTTATGGGCTCTGTATATGGAGTCTCCAAACTGTTCTAGGAAAATCTGTGCTCCTAGGGTCAAATAGCACTACTTCTCTCTCACAAATCCCGCCAAGTGGCTAAGCAGAAAGGGTATTGCTTCACTCAGTAGAAATTGTGGGACACATTTTGGTGCCATTTTTACCCATTTTTCCTTGTGAAAATATAAAATCTGGGGCTACGAATAAAACAATTTTTTGTAGTAAAAATGTAATAATTTTCTCTTCACTACCCAATGGTACAAAATTTTAACATGGCATGATCACTCCACCCTTGATGAATTTATTAATAGGTGTGTTTTTTAAAATAAGGTCACTTATGGGGGTTTGTGCTGTTCTGGCACCTCAGGGGCTCTGCCAATGTTACACGGCACCCAGAAATCATAACAGCAAGATCTGCACTATAATATGTTGCTCCTTCCTTTCTAAGATTTACATTGTGCTTGAAAAGTAATTCTCGATTACAAGTAAGGTATAACATATCAGATATCGGCAAAACCAAGAGAAATTGTCTAACAAATTGTACAGTTCATTTTTTCCCATTGCCCGTTTGAAAAGTAAAAACTTGGGGCCACAGCAAC
Source organism: Anomaloglossus baeobatrachus (assembly GCF_048569485.1). Lineage (NCBI taxonomy): Eukaryota > Metazoa > Chordata > Amphibia > Anura > Aromobatidae > Anomaloglossus > Anomaloglossus baeobatrachus. The sequence continues at coordinate 91,829,052 of NC_134353.1, forward strand.
ATTCTATTGGAAAAAATGGGAAATTTTAACTTGCTCAGCCAAATGTTTTCTAGAATTCTGTGAATTGCCTGAGTGTTCAACATGCTCATTATATAGCTAGATACATTCCTTGAGATGTATAGTTTCTAAAATCAGGTCACTTGTGCTTGTGGGGATTTCTGCTGTTTTAGCATGTCAGGGGCTATTCAAATGTGACATGAAGTCTGAAATCTGTTCCAGCCAAAATGGCGCATCAAAATTTTAAATAGCGCTCCTCCACGTTTGAACCCTACCGTGCACCCAAAATGAAGTTTTCTACCACATATGGTGTATCCAGGAAAAATTGTCCAACAAATTTTCTTCTATTACCCTTTTAAAAATTTGGGGGAAAATCAACATGTTTGTGGGAAAATTTCCACAGCTCAAAAGGTAAAAAAATGTGTGAAACACAAAGGGTTCACACACACACAAAGGGTTCATCACACCTCTAAATAAATTAATTATGGATCAGGTATCCAAACTGGGGTCACTTGGGGGGTCCCACTGTTCTGGCACATCAGGGGCTAGGCAAGTGTGACATGGCATTTGCTATCTACTTCATCCAGTTTTGCGCTCCAAAAGTCAAATGTTGCGCCTTCCCTTCAGAAGATAGGAAGAGCTCGTGCGCCAAAACAGTAGTGTTATAGCACATATGCTTTATATGCATACTCAAGAGAAATTGCACAATAAATTGTATGGTACATTTTCTCCTGTTACCATTGTGAAAATTAAAAATTTGGGGGTAAAACAACATTTTTGCAGGAATAATGTGATTTTAAATTTTCACGGTTCAACGTTATAAAATTTGATGAAGCACCTTGGACTTTATGGTGCTAACCATGCAATTAGAGAAATTTCTTCAGGGTCTAGTTTCCTAGTTTCCAAAATGGGGTCACTTGGGGGGGGTTTCACTGTTTTGGCACAACAAGGGCTCTTCAAACGTGACATGGCATCTGCTATCAATTTCAGCAGATTTTGCGTTACAAAAGTTAAACGGCGCTCTTTGGTCACACGGCAGAGCTCAGAAGAGAAACAGTAGTTTTCCATCACATATGGGGTATTCGCATACGTACTTAGGAAAAATTAGAGTAAATTGAATACTGCAATTTGTTCTGTTACCCTTGTGAAAATAAAAAAATTATGGCTAAAACAACATTTTTGTGGAAAATTAGATTTTTTTATTTTCACGGCACAATTTTATAAGATATTTTTTTAAGTACTATGGGGTTCATGGTGCTCACCACACATCTAGTTAAATTCCTTGAGAGCTCTAATTTCCAAAATCGAGTCACTTGTGGGAGTTTCCTCCGCTAAGGCACATCAGGGGCTTTCCGAATGCGACATGGTGTCCAATATCGATTCCAGACAATTTTGCGTTCAAAAAGTGAAATGGTGCTCCTTTCCTTCTGAGCTGTGCACCCAAACAGTTATTTTCCACCACATATGGGGCATCTGTGTATTCAGGAGAAATTTAGCAACAAATTATATGATGCTGTCATATCACACTTTCTCTGGTGCTTCTAAGTTGCACATGCAAGCTCGAGCGTCGAGCAGTTGTGTGCTCTCATTAATGATCTGACTAACTGTAGTTAATTTCTGCTAGCTACCTTTGGATCACATGTTGTGGGAGACCCATTATAAGTACTTGCCACCTTTTTAAGATGGAGGAATTTGTTTTCCCATGCCGACTATTGCCATCTGCTACAATGGTTCATGTGCTGTTGTTTTCCAGTCTGGTGATTTACTGCATGTTGGTTATTTCCTCCCTGCTTTAGTTTTCCTCCTCATCACTTGTTGTCTGATTACTCTGTATGAGCGTGCTGTTTGATAGAAATTTGGTTTCCCCAGTTTGTCTATCACTGTTGGTGTTTACACGCCCCTGTCCTCGCCCCCCCTCCTGGGGTAGGGAGGGAGGTGGTACTAGATCAGGGCTCGTCAGGAGAAGGAGTAGGAAGGCGGCCCAGACATCATCACCTTCAGATGTATCTCTGGAATCACTGACAGGTAGGGTAGGGCCCCCTATCTTGAGGGCCAGTTTAGGAGCCCCAGTTTTCTGTTATCCCCTGCCACCCCGTAAAAGAAGCATTTTCTCCTGTTACTGTTGTAAACATAAAAAAATTAAGGTTAAAACATTTTTGTGGGGAAAATGTGATTTTTTTTTTTTATATTTCATGGCTCAACGTCAAAAATTTCTGTGAAACATCTATGGGTTCACGATGCCCACCACACATCTAAATAAATACCTTGAGGGGTGTAGTTTCCAACGTCTGGTCAATTGTGGATGGGTTTCACTGTTTAAAGGGAACCTGTCACTAGAATTTTCGCTATGAAACTAAAAGAATCCCCTTCTGCAGCTCCTGGGCTGCATTCTAGAAAGGTTCATCTTGCTACTGGCCCCCCTTTCAGACCTAAATAAACACTTTATAAAATCTTACCTTTAGGTATGCTAATGAGGTTTGCTGGCCCCGGGGGCGGGCTGTATTGCGTCCGTCATTCCCCCTTTTGCTGCTGTTTTCCGTCCCCAGTGTTGATTAACATAGATGAGGCCACCGCCCTCATGTTACTCAGTGCTCCTGAAGTCTCGCGCATGCCCAGTGGCACTGTCGCGGGACTGAGCACTGTGCAAATTGCAAGCCCGGTGATCTTATCGCACAGGCGCGAGATTATGGGTGGGTACTTTGATCACGCTGGTGATGACAATGTCATCACCATCGTCATCCAAGTAGCCACCCATAATCTCGCGCCTGCGCAATAACATCACCAGCGCTCGCGATTTGAAGTGTCCAGCGATAGTGCCACTGCACATGCGCGAGATTATGGACGGCTACTTGGATGACGCTAGTGATGACATTGTCATCACCAGCGTCATCCAAGTAGCTGTCCATAATCTCGCGCATACGCAGTGGCACTATCGCTGGACGGCACTGTTTTCAAATCGCGAGCGACGGTGATGTTATTGCGCAAGCGCGAGATTATGGGTGGCTACTTGGATGACGCTGGTTATGACATTGTTATCACCAGCGTGATCAAAGTACCCACCCATAATCTCGCGCTTGCGCAATAAGATCACTGGTGCTCGCGATTTGAACGGTGCTCAGTCCCGTGACAGTGCCACTGGGCATGCGTGAGACTTCAGGAGCACTGAGTAACATGAGGGCGACGGCCTCATCTATGTCAATCAACACTGGGGGATGGCGAACAGCAGCAGGAGGGGGAATAACGGACGCAATATAGCCCGACCCCGGGGCCAGCAAAGCTCATTAGCATACCAAAAGGTAAGATTTTATAAAGTGTTTATTTAGGTCCGAAAGGGGGGCCAGTAGCAAGATGAACCTTTCTAGAATGCAGCCCAGGAGCTGCAGAAGGGGATTCTTTTTGTTTCATAGCAAAAATTCTAGTGACAGGTTCCCTTTAAGCACATCAGATTCTCGCCAAAGGCAACATGGCATCTGATATTAATTCCAGACAAGTTTGTGTTTAATGCGAGTATCTTACAAGACGAGTTGCTTTGTACACCAGATTATTATGGGTATCAAAAAAGGACATAGTGCTCCAGCAGGACAATGACTTGAAGCATGCATTGAGATTTGCGAATTTTTTTTTCGATGACAATGAAATAGAGGGGCTGGATTGGCTCCACAGTTCCAAGACTTCAACCCAATTGAACACTTGTGGTTATAATTGAAGGAAAAGCTGTAGACCCAAGTGAGCTGACCAATTAATAGAAATAAACTCGAAGGTTTATAAGTCCAGCTCACCCCAATCCACAGGAAGCAATAATATTTAGACGGTGCAAGGATCAAGGTGTAGTGGTCAATTCACAAGGATTAAAAGAGAAGGGAGTTCCAGCAATAACATCCAAAAAATCCTTAAAAATGTAGGTTTATTTCAATCCATCAAAAAATCAATAGAAATTGTTGACAGAGGACGCGTTTCGGACTACGTCCGTATTAACAATCGTGCTGCTACATCACACACAAATCAGATTACAAAACAAGTTGGAATGTTAAAAAAAAATAGGTAAAAAGCCAAGTGGATGAATGCTTTTGCAAAGCTTATATTAGCAATATTGGTGTCACGCTCCCCGGGTCCCCTGCTCTGCTCCCCGGCTCACCTGCCACGCTCCCCGGCTTCCCTGCGTCGCTCCCCGGTTCCTCTGTCCGGCGTCCGCCGCTCCCCGGTCTCCAGCCTCCATTGCCTGCGGTCCCCAGGCGTCCTGGTCCCCGCTCCCGGCGCCCGTCGGCTACTCAGCCCCAGCCCGGCTCTCCTGCTTCCTGCTCACCGCTCTCTGCCCTGGCTTCTGGCACCCGGGCCTCGCGCATGCGCATTAGAGCGCGCGCGCGGTCATTGACCCTCTCTTAAAGGGCCAGCGTCCACTGACAGGAAATTGAACACACAGGTACAGGGTATAAAGGGGTTTAGTGTCCAAGTGGGCGGGGCCTGTTCTTCGTGTTTCCTAAGCTAGGAGTCAGGTCTCCTTGTGTCTCTGGGATATACTCACCTATCTCTCTTCTAGAGCCGCTCCTACCTCGCCATCCGGTCCTGCCGACTCCCGAACGCTGACTATCTGCCATCCCGTCAGTCCGTTCCATCTCTGATCCCTGTGGTGACCCGTCCTCTCGCTCCATCGGTTCCGGACTCTGCCTGACAACACCTCAACCTCCGAACCTGAGCTCCGTCACCCGGACTACCATCAGTGACTCCGTGGTCCCAGGGACTTCACCATTCTACTCTGTTGCACGGACTATCCTGCTACCTGTAGTGCTCCGGCTACCGGACTCCTTGCCTTCAGGAAGGTGTTCGGCCCAGTGGATCCACCTCCTGGGTCTGCCCGTCCATCTGGCCCTAACAATTGGGACCGTGTGGGATCAGATTTTGGTTGACACATGCTTGAATATGATCGAGGGCATGCCCAGAAGGATTCAGCAAGTGCTGAAAACCAAAGGTGGATTTACAAAATATTAACAAACATTAAAAAATTTAATTTAGATTTTTAGGATTAAAACAGTAACAATGCAGTGACATGACAAGAATATGCATAACTAATCATATGCTAAATAGTTGCAAATCAAATTTATGTATGGGATAGCCAAGATGATTGTCTATAAAAGAAGGTCATCTCACGCTCAAAGCTGTAGTGAATAGTGAGATATGAAGCCTGAAAGTCAAAAGATCAAAACATTGTTACCCTTTTGCTTTCTTCCAGAGTGCGTTACATATTGTGCGCTGCTGGATGATGGGATTGTAAAGCCATTTTGGATGCATAAAGAAGAATAATTACAAGAGCGGTACAACAAATTCTAGTAAAAAAAAAAATAACCTAATATCAGAAGTCATATTTCAAATCCTGTCAGCCCCTCGCTAGATAAAGCAGAAATTAAATTTATCATGTCTGAAATAACAATTTTGATTATTGTTTGGTGCGGCTGACATTCTGAAAATCAATAAATAAATTGGAACAAATGACACGACAAGACGGAGTGATGGCGGATGAATAATTCATAAAATGCTCTCTGTGGGAAATCCCATAATGATTGTTTTTTTTTTTTACTATACTTCCCTCTCATATATAACTGGTACAGGAAAAATTATGGATTTCCACTATAGAATACATTCGGACAAGTAATATCACTGTGCTGTACTTCTGGAGCTATACCTGTATGCATAGGGAAAAGGGTCCTCGGATCTAGACTTTCTCTGCTTTTTAGACATGTCCCTTTAACCGCTTCCCCTCAAACCCGTTTTCACCGTCCTGACCTGGTCAATTTTTTCAATTCCGACCACTGTCTCTTTATGAGGTAATAATTCAGAAATTTTTTAACATATCCCGGTGACTTTGAGATTGTTTTCTGTGACCTGTTGTACTTCATAATAGTGGTACATTTAGGTTGATAGAATTTGCATTTCTTTATGAAAATATCAAAAATGTGATAAAAAATTGGAAAATTGAAAAATTTTCAAACTTGGACATTTTCTGTCTTTAAGGGTACGGTTCCACTTGCACAAAGCTTCTGTTGTGAGAACATCAGAAGCGATATGCTAATGACCCTCTGCTGCAAGCGTCAGTTGAGGTATATGTGACTGTGACCCGATCTTGCGATCGCATCACAGGAGCGGAGAAGAGGGAGCACTTTCTCCCCATCTCCTCCGCTGCCTCTCTCTGCGTATATCGCAGTGTGGTCGGAGTACATGCGAGTGCAGTGTGATGTTTCACATGCTCCCATAGACTTGTATGGGGGTGCGTGAGCCGAGACTCACTGCCAAATGCAGCATTCTGCGATTTATTCCGCATGCCACTATAGCATGAGAAATCAATCGCAGATGGGCACTGCTCCATAGTTTTGCCCTGGTGCGAGTGCTATCCAATGTTTTATCGGATTAAACTCGTCTGTGCAAAACGCAAATGGAACCGAGGCCTTAACCAGATAGTTATATCACACAAAATAATTAGTAAATAACATTTACCCACATCTCTACTTTACGTCAGCACCATTCTTCAAACATAACTTTTTTGTAAGAAAATTAAGACCGTGCACAGCCACCGCAGACCATGCACAGTCGCTGTAGACCATGCACAGCCGCCACAGCATTGTCATACCTCCTGCTACCCCTCTCCACCCCCCCCAGTAAACTACATTCAGATTATAGAATGCACTTGTGATGCCCCTGGACTATTCAGGTCGTCTCAGGGTACTGCACAATCTGCCCTCCCCGTGCAGTATTCAATCCCCTATGTTTCTGGGTCTCTAACTTGCAGTACTGCCTCCACCAGCATTCTCAAATCCTAGATACATCTTACACCACACCTGTCAGGCACACCAGTGGGCTGCTTAAGCAGGAATAGGGCCGCCCACCTAGGGGTCAGACAGGAAGGTGGGAGGTGTCAAGTCAGTTCAATGGTAGCCCTCGAGCTGTGTGGAGCTCTGAGGAAGCTGGGAGTTGTAGCTCCCAGGGGAAGAAGTAAACTAGGTCGCAGACGGTGGTCTGGACCGAGAGGAGTCGGACCCCCAGTCGCAGGGAATTGAGACTAGGGGCCTGGAACCCGTCAAAGAGGACAGTCAGAAGCCTGGTCCTATCACCGGTCCAGGACCGAAGGCACGTCGGGGTACATGGACTCTAGGTCGGGGAGAAGCTTCAGGTGATCCGGCAATTAACCTGTGGAGGATAGGGCCTTTATTGACTGTTCCCGCCAGCTCAGAGATCGGGAACACTAGCGCAATGAGGGGGATAGGGCTTTCCTAGCAAGCAGCCCACTGAAATCCCAAGCGTGAGCTCCTGAGAGCAGACACTTTCACTTAGCCATAGTGGGGAGCGGGGCCCAGACAGCTCCAAGCTACCGGGCCACAACAGACAATCTAAAACTTTTGTGCCAGGAGGCAGGTTACGGACCACCAGCAGTACTGCAGGGGACAGGCCTGGACGAGCTCCCCTCGAGAGGCAACAGCGTTCAGAGACTTGGATTACCCTGTTGTCAGCATCTTCTTCATTGCTGAGTGAATACCCGACTGACCCCTGCACTGCGTCCCCGCATCACCATCCAGAGTCCCGGGGCATACCCCTACCCGTGGAGGGTAATGTCATCAGGCTGCCCCACTACATTACCCTGGGTACTCCCAACGGCAGCGGCGGTACTCCCAATTACCACACACCACGAACTATACCACATCCCCTGTAAATACTCCCTTTTACATTTGAGTGTGGTCCCTAAGCCCCCGGGTCTGGAGGCCCTCGAGCCACGAGCAACAACCACCCCCGGATCCGAGCGGTTTGATCCGCTGCAGGGGCGGTACACACCCCTCACTTTCCTCCCAAATTTTCCTCTAATCTAATCTGGGCATTACATATTTTGACACCCCGATCAGACAGCCACATTCACTGATTTTATTCCCTTAGGCAACATTCAGTCACCGATACACCCTTGCTGCGCTTTCAGAGTCCACTATCTAGTGAACTACAAACCCTATCTCCATCTAGGAACCCATAGAGGCAAGTTTATACCTATGACCCCACTGTAATCCATTACCCACTCCTACTCTCCCCACACTTTTTGTTTCTGTACTCATTTTAAACCTTTTTGTTTTTGCCATACTAGTGAAACTCTGCATTCTACTTTGGATTTACATTACCTCCTTAAAGATCACTCAATCAACATCCAAAACTGCAGGTATCCAAAATATTTTTAATATTTTCATATATTCATACATATTTTATCCAATTCCCTTCTCACTGTTTTTCCTTTATTAGCGCAGCAGTTATATACATAATCCTGAAGTTTGAAAATTTGCTAAATTTTCACCAAATTTCCAATATTTTCAGAAATAAACAAAAAAAAAATCATCCTAAATTTACCCATAATGAAATACAATATGCCATAAAAAACAATGTCAGAATCACCGGGATTCGTTGAAGTGTTCCAGAGTTATAACTTCATAAAGTGACACTCGTCAGAAATGAAAAAATTCAGCCTGGTCAGGATGGAAGGTGAAAACAAAGGGGAAGGGGTTAAAATCTCATAGACACATATGAGGCAGTAAGTTCGGTTCAGGAGGTCGTCTGCCACACCGGTCACCATGGTCCAGATACAGATGGTCAAATATGCTCGTATGACCCTTGCAAGACACAGTTTCACCTGTGATGGTTCTGTGAGAAAACTGATCACTTGTTGCAAGAATTTCTTACAAATTACAGTAGATCACTGGGGCTTCCAGCAGGCGGTCCATTTTTTAACCCCTTCAGGACATACACTGCACATGTACGGCACTACGTGCATTCCTGCAAACTGCTGTAAATGTACGGTGCTGCAAGTTCCGGCCACTGCGCGATACAGCGTACCATACTGCTAATTCCTGCCTAACCATCCCTGAATCTGGTAGCATAGATAAAGAGATCTTTAGAAAAAGTGTTTATAAAGATAAATATCTTTTATCATATTCTAATGAGCGAGGGGACTAGTTCCCTGGTCGTTAGTTCCCCTGGCTAGTCGCCCCCATTAGCATGTTAGTACACCCCTGTGGGCCCCTGTGGGTGTGCTATCATACTACTGAATACGCAGAGTCAGAGGGTGATCTCACTCACCTCTCCGGCTGCCATCGCCGCCCGACACTGGATTTCGCCTCAGTGCGCATTACCCCAGAGTTTTGATTTTTTCTTAGGGACCATATATCACGTTTGAATTGAGTTTGAGGGGCTTAGGTGACATAAAATACCCAACAGTGCCCCCATTCTAAAAACTGCTCCCCTAGAGCGGTCTATCCATGTGTAAAAATGGGTCAGATCTGCACATAATAATTATAGCACCCCACAGCCAGAAAAATAGATATCCTCCTTCGTCTCTGTAGAGCACTGTGTAACATTGACACTGCCAGATGTAGTCACATAACACCTCTATTGAGGCCTAGACAGCTGGGGATATTGCCTGGTAGGAGGTGACAAGACATAGATACTAAGGCCATGTTCACACACTGCATCTTTTTATGTGCTTTTGCTGCATTTTTGAGGTAAAAAAAGATGCACTAATATGCATGCATTTCCTTCCCCCAGTAAAGTCGATAAGATTTCTATTTTGCTGTCCAAACTACATCTTTTTTTTGGCTACATTGTAGCGCCGCTGAGCCACTCAGAGCACTGCAGGGAACTGCATCCTCCCGGGGATGCAGGACCTACCCCCTCGGTCCTGTAACACCAGTGCCAGCAACAACAACACACACCTAAGGCTAGTTTCACACTTGCGTTGAACGGCATCCGTTGTATTGCGTTGTGTGACGGATGCAATGGATGCGTTGCATATAGTGGCACAACGGATGCAACGGATCGTACAAAACAACGGAAAGCTTTTTTTTTTTCCTACGGATTGCGCTGCTTAAAAAAAGTTACATGCTGCGTTCCTCCCGCCCGGCGCAGCATCAAAATAACAACGCTGCGTCGTCCAGCGGATACAACGCTGACACTTGCGTTACAGTGCGTCGTCCATACAAGTCTATGGAGAATAGCGCAGTGCGTTAACGGACTGCGCTATTCTCCATAGTGACGGACTGAGCTCAACGCAAGTGTGAAAGTACCCTAAATTCCCAGTAGCCACTCAAACCAGGGCATAGAGGGTTAACCATGTAAGGGGATGGTCGCCATGGGAACGAGTCCCTGGGATTAGTCAGCCTGGTGGGAGGGGACAGAAAGAACAGGAAGCAGTCTGCAGAAATATAGTGTAGGGAGCAGACATGCCTCAAGCTGGGTCTGTGTAACGGTGACCAGGGGCATTGGAGTCAGGTTGCCAGCAGAGAGCAAACGTGTACCTCTGGGCTGGAGTCAAGACCCCAGGGACGGTACGAGGGAGCACCACTGGAATCTGGGCACGCGCAGTGCACAGTGCCCTAGGTTAGGCGTCAGTTTCATATGGCATGGCAATTACTTGCATGGTGAGGGCTCTCCAGGGGCCTCACTGACCTTACAGATCTGGGAGAATCAGCAGTAAACTAGGATCGGGGTTTGGACACTTACCTCCCCGCAGGGTCCGCACTGCCAGCCGAACGGACAGACCGCTGTATCACAGCTGGGGAACCCCCAAAGTTCCAGGCTTTGGGGTCTCAACTAAACAGAGTGTTGGTGTTAGAGCACCCAGGTCACCAACTGGCACTGGCAATACTGGGACCGGAACCAGCACCCGAGGGTCCACAGTGAGTAAGGACTGTTTAATACAATCTACAGACTGGTCTCCGTTATTGTCCCCGTTACATCTCCCAGGCACAGCCCTACCTACGGAGGGCCTACCATCACAGCTGCCACTACCACCAGCCCTGAGAGTACCCACATTGAGCAGCGGCGGTTCTCCATCATTAACCGCAACCCGCAGGTGGCGTTACATGACAAAAACTCTTATCTCCCCTGTAAATACCCCCATTAACAAAAGGGGCCCAGAGCACGGAACTGGGCAACAGCCACCAGAGTGACATTCCCATTTGTTACTGCCCGGGACCGAATACCCCCTTCTCTGGACGCTACAGTATCATGGCTGTGTGTTTGAAGATGCAGCATGTCAATTCTTTTTGCGTTTTTCCAGTGTTTTTGAGCCCTTCCAGTCAATAGATTTGAGTTAAAAAACGCATTGGGAAAAATGAGGTAAAAACGTAGCAAAAACGCATTTTTGCCATGTGTGCATATTTTGGGGCCAAAAATTTTGCATTTTTTTGTGCGTTTTTAGGGGCCAAAACGCATTGATGGGACAATCCTCGGATCCAGACCTCAAATACCCTTGGTCCAATCACAGTATCACAGTGGGCAGTTTGGTACATTCTGCTCAATATTGTTTCTTTTCTGGGGGTGGGGTGGAGGTTCGCTCCTGGAGTGAGGCTTGCATTTCCCAAAATTTGCATCTTATTTTGTTTAGACATTTGCATTGAAAAACACAAGACTTTTCTCTTTGTAGAATAGATAATGTCTTAAAGCACCGTTGCCAACATTTTTTGGGTTGTTTAAACATCTCCCCCAATAAATGCCCTAACTACATGCTCCAACCCTCCCGATTACTCCCCTATTTCATCTCAGAACTTCCACTTTTGGCCAGGCCTTACGTAAACCCCATCTCTTTCAACCAAGATGTCCAAGACTTTTGGCCACCACGCTTTAGAGCAGTTCTCTTACATTTCTAACTTCGGGCGGCATTGTCTTTGCATCAGAATACATACATGGCTGCCAGATATTATACACCTGTCCTATAAATTATACACCAGTCCATTAATAGATGGGGAACAGCCTCACACTGAGAAGGAATGGAGGACTCAGGACCCAAATGGTAATGGTGGGGATCAAAGTGATCAAACATGTATCCTGTGAATTGGTGATAAATGTCTGTTATAAACCCCCTTTAAGTTAAATAAATTGGGGTGAGCCGCAATGCCAGATACAATCTATAGACTTGAGGGGCGATGTTGACCAATTTGTAAGAGCTCTAAACAGACAGGTTGACCTTCTACAATGATAACGTGCATTTCCTACCTTTCCTGATCTCACAAGTAGAATATTTCGTGACCCCGTCTTCAGTCCATTATCATTTGTCAGAATCCAGAGCATATTTCTGTGATCGCATTCCCCTCACCCGAGACGCCCTGGTATTTTTGGCATGAACTCGTCTCCTCAGTTGCTATTTAGAGGTACCTGATTTTTGCTGTTAGTGGAGATTAATATGTATCTCCTATACCGTATGTCACTGAGATGATTTTTCTTTCTCCCACATGATATAAAAAAATTCTCCATAATTATCCCGGTTGGATGCCGAGCCCCCCCGCTATCTTTGATCTATAATGTAGGATATGTCAGCCAGACCAAAGTAGTTTTATATAGAGTAAATAAGACAAGCCAAGTAGTTTCATGGTTAATTGATTAAAAAGGTTCACAAAAAGGTGGAAGATCAAAGAGCAACGTAACAGTATCAGATTACTCCGGAGAGCTGTCACTACATTTATATGACAAGCTGACCTTGAACGCTGATGCTCCATTGTCAGCGGGAATGATATTCCTTCTGGAAAATTGAACTTGTCCTAGAAGAAAGAAGGTGACCAGAACTGGAACTGATTGTTCAGCCTTAGAATATCAGCATATGTTTCTTTTTACTATTCAAACACATTCATTTACTTATAAGGAACCTTTCACCAAATTTTTCATTTAGAGCTGGACATATAATGTAATAGATGCTGCAGAGAGGCCTCTCTGGTGCAGACCAAGAAGCTGACAGGAGGTTTACCAGGAGAACAGGGAAAGCCAGGTAAGTGCACTCCATACTTCAAGCTATGGTGGGGGTGTGTTCTTTCTCTAGTATGTTGCTGCCTGTTTATGATTGGTCAGCAGCATACAGGGAGAAAAAGTCCACGCCCCCGAGTGAAAACTATCTGAAAACACCCACTTGGATTTTAAAAAGTTAACTCATTAGGTGCCAAATACTTTGATTGCTAATATCTCTGCAACAGAAGGTGAAATAAAAAAAAACCAAAAATGTTCAACCACTATAACCTGTCTAATTCAACATGAATTTGGTGAAATGTTCTCTTTAAAGGTTCTGTAAAAAGATGAGTTGTTATCGTCGTGAAGCAAAGGTAGATTAGCCAGTTTACCTGCCGAGGTATAATGCACGTGGAGCTCAGATGAACACTCCATGCTGGCATGGTAGACAAATGGAAAAGAGGAAACTGACCATAGGAGAAGAACAGCTACACGTTTGGACGCTCCTTCATCCTTTCTCAAAGTTGATATCAGCTTTGAGAAAGGACGGAAGAGCGTGATATGTCACTGTTCATCTCCTGTGTAGAGTTGAGCGCGGTTCGTGGTTCGTGGTTCTCCAGTTCGCGGCTCGAGTGATTTTGGGGCATGTTCTAGATCGAACTAGAACTCGAGCTTTTTGCAAAAGCTCGGTAGTTCTAGAAACGTTCGAGAACGGTTCTAGCAGCCAAAAAACAGCTAAATCATAGCTTGGTTTCTGCTGTAATAGTGTAAGTCACTCTGTGAATCAAACTATTATCACATTTCAGTGTATAGTGTGCGTGAACAGCGCCTTCAGATCACTGCTGTTTCTATAATGGCGATCGCCATTTTTTTTTTTTTTTTTTCTTGTCTTCCTTCCCTAAGCGCGCGCGTCTTGTGGGGCGGGCCAGCATGTCAGCCAATCCCAGACACACACACAGCTAAGTGGACTTTGAGCCAGAGAAGCAACGGCATGTGTGATAGGATCTGCATGTCACATGTCCCTGCATTATAAAACCTGACATTTTCTTCACGGACGCCATTATCTGCCTTCTGCGTCTTTGGTGTCAGACATCACTGTCGCAGCTCCGTCTTCCTGAGTCCTATAGCCGATACAGCTGTATGCGCTGCATACACAGCGTTAGACAGCTTAGGGAGAGCACTTTATAGCAGTCCTTTTAAGGGCTCCAACCGGCAGGGTCAGAGAGCCATAGGTGACAGGTCCTGCAAACAGCAACAGCGTCTGTGTAGCCCAGGTCAGGGATTTCCTACCTGCATTTCACCATTAGGAGGGAATAGAAAGGCAGTCTTCCATTCCTCTACCCAGAGCACCACAATCCTGCCACTGTACCCTCTTGTCCTCTGCACACTCCAACTGATAACTAAGCCATTATACTAGCAAACACTCAGTGTACCTAGTGGCATCCTATACGTGGCTATTGGACTTTGCTATAGTCCCACTAGTGCAAAGACATTTGCAGAGCGCGTCTGCCTGCGTTGCACACTACAACTCATTCTAACCAAGCCATTATACTAGCAAACACTCAGTGTACCTAGTGGCATCCTATACGTGGCTATTGGACTTTGCTATAGTCCCACTAGTGCAAAGACATTTGCAGAGCGCGTCTGCCTGCATTGCACACTACAACTCATTCTAACCAAGCCATTATACTAGCAAACACTCAGTGTACCTAGTGGCATCCTATACGTGGCTATTGGACTTTGCTATAGTCCCACTAGTGCAAAGACATTTGCAGAGCGCGTCTGCCTGCGTTGCACACTACAACTCATTCTAACCAAGCCATTATACTAGCAAACACTCAGTGTACCTAGTGGCATCCTATACGTGGCTATTGGACTTTGCTATAGTCCCACTAGTGCAAAGACATTTGCAGAGCGCGTCTGCCTGCGTTGCACACTACAACTCATTCTAACCAAGCCATTATACTAGCAAACACTCAGTGTACCTAGTGGCATCCTATACGTGGCTATTGGACTTTGCTATAGTCCCACTAGTGCAAAGACATTTGCAGAGCGCGTCTGCCTGCGTTGCACACTACAACTCATTCTAACCAAGCCATTATACTAGCAAACACTCAGTGTACCTAGTGGCATCCTATACGTGGCTATTGGACTTTGCTATAGTCCCACTAGTGCAAAGACATTTGCAGAGCGCGTCTGCCTGCGTTGCACACTACAACTCATTCTAACCAAGCCATTATACTAGCAAACACTCAGTGTACCTAGTGGCATCCTATACGTGGCTATTGGACTTTGCTATAGTCCCACTAGTGCAAAGACATTTGCAGAGCGCGTCTGCCTGCGTTGCACACTACAACTCATTCTAACCAAGCCATTATACTAGCAAACACTCAGTGTACCTAGTGGCATCCTATACGTGGCTATTGGACTTTGCTATAGTCCCACTAGTGCAAAGACATTTGCAGAGCGCGTCTGCCTGCGTTGCACACTACAACTCATTCTAACCAAGCCATTATACTAGCAAACACTCAGTGTACCTAGTGGCATCCTATACGTGGCTATTGGACTTTGCTATAGTCCCACTAGTGCAAAGACATTTGCAGAGCGCGTCTGCCTGCGTTGCACACTACAACTCATTCTAACCAAGCCATTATACTAGCAAACACTCAGTGTACCTAGTGGCATCCTATACGTGGCTATTGGACTTTGCTATAGTCCCACTAGTGCAAAGACATTTGCAGAGCGCGTCTGCCTGCGTTGCACACTACAACTCATTCTAACCAAGCCATTATACTAGCAAACACTCAGTGTACCTAGTGGCATCCTATACGTGGCTATTGGACTTTGCTATAGTCCCACTAGTGCAAAGACATTTGCAGAGCGCGTCTGCCTGCGTTGCACACTACAACTCATTCTAACCAAGCCATTATACTAGCAAACACTCAGTGTACCTAGTGGCATCCTATACGTGGCTATTGGACTTTGCTATAGTCCCACTAGTGCAAAGACATTTGCAGAGCGCGTCTGCCTGCGTTGCACACTACAACTCATTCTAACCAAGCCATTATACTAGCAAACACTCAGTGTACCTAGTGGCATCCTATACGTGGCTATTGGACTTTGCTATAGTCCCACTAGTGCAAAGACATTTGCAGAGCGCGTCTGCCTGCGTTGCACACTACAACTCATTCTAACCAAGCCATTATACTAGCAAACACTCAGTGTACCTAGTGGCATCCTATACGTGGCTATTGGACTTTGCTATAGTCCCACTAGTGCAAAGACATTTGCAGAGCGCGTCTGCCTGCGTTGCACACTACAACTCATTCTAACCAAGCCATTATACTAGCAAACACTCAGTGTACCTAGTGGCATCCTATACGTGGCTATTGGACTTTGCTATAGTCCCACTAGTGCAAAGACATTTGCAGAGCGCGTCTGCCTGCGTTGCACACTACAACTCATTCTAACCAAGCCATTATACTAGCAAACACTCAGTGTACCTAGTGGCATCCTATACGTGGCTATTGGACTTTGCTATAGTCCCACTAGTGCAAAGACATTTGCAGAGCGCGTCTGCCTGCGTTGCACACTACAACTCATTCTAACCAAGCCATTATACTAGCAAACACTCAGTGTACCTAGTGGCATCCTATACGTGGCTATTGGACTTTGCTATAGTCCCACTAGTGCAAAGACATTTGCAGAGCGCGTCTGCCTGCGTTGCACACTACAACTCATTCTAACCAAGCCATTATACTAGCAAACACTCAGTGTACCTAGTGGCATCCTATACGTGGCTATTGGACTTTGCTATAGTCCCACTAGTGCAAAGACATTTGCAGAGCGCGTCTGCCTGCGTTGCACACTACAACTCATTCTAACCAAGCCATTATACTAGCAAACACTCAGTGTACCTAGTGGCATCCTATACGTGGCTATTGGACTTTGCTATAGTCCCACTAGTGCAAAGACATTTGCAGAGCGCGTCTGCCTGCGTTGCACACTACAACTCATTCTAACCAAGCCATTATACTAGCAAACACTCAGTGTACCTAGTGGCATCCTATACGTGGCTATTGGACTTTGCTATAGTCCCACTAGTGCAAAGACATTTGCAGAGCGCGTCTGCCTGCGTTGCACACTACAACTCATTCTAACCAAGCCATTATACTAGCAAACACTCAGTGTACCTAGTGGCATCCTATACGTGGCTATTGGACTTTGCTATAGTCCCACTAGTGCAAAGACATTTGCAGAGCGCGTCTGCCTGCGTTGCACACTACAACTCATTCTAACCAAGCCATTATACTAGCAAACACTCAGTGTACCTAGTGGCATCCTATACGTGGCTATTGGACTTTGCTATAGTCCCACTAGTGCAAAGACATTTGCAGAGCGCGTCTGCCTGCGTTGCACACTACAACTCATTCTAACCAAGCCATTATACTAGCAAACACTCAGTGTACCTAGTGGCATCCTATACGTGGCTATTGGACTTTGCTATAGTCCCACTAGTGCAAAGACATTTGCAGCACGTCTGCCTGCGTTGCACACTCCAACTAATTATAACTAAGTTGCATTGTCAGGGATATTTATTCTTTATTATTCTGCTGTTAATAAAGCTAGACCACCACTGCAATCTTCACCACCTCTCAATTTTTACTACCACATTTTCAGTCCACAATCTTGTCGCAATCAACATGAGTGGCAAAATGACAGATGCTGGTGGAAAGGGGAAGAGGCGTGGTGGAAAAGGCAAAAAAGGTTTTGTCCGTGGGGAAGGTGGCAAAGCTCCATTATCATCTGCTGAAGATAGACCATCTACCAGCAAAAGTAAGATGTCTACTACTTACCGTGGACAATCCGATGTGCTCCCTTTTTTACGGACACGAACAACAGGAAGAAAGGTAGATGATGGGCAAAAAAGGAAAATGCTTGAATGGATCTCAAGTGGTCCAACAAGTGCCCTCTCAGCCACTTCAAGTACCGCATCCAAAAAACACCAGTCCTCTGAGTTGTCATCCCAATCACACTTGATTTCTCCCAGCTCTGAAGTCTCCATCAGCCCTGCACAGTATGGTGGAACTGAGATGGCTGAGTCTGCAGAGCTGTTCAGTCACACTATAGCCTGGGAATCAGAGGTCTGCTCCCAAGCTACAGTGAGTACAGAACAGGAAATGGTCTGCAGTGATGCCCAGAACCTTTGTGACTCAGATTCAGGCCGTGAGGACCAAGTTTCTGAGCATAATGTTGACCCTTTGTCACAAACTGTAACACCTGTGGTTATAGACAATGAGGAACATACTGATGAAGATGAGACGCAGATACCCGATTGGGATGACAACTTAAATATTCCGTCAGGGCAAGAAGAGGCTCGGTCTGAGGGGGAGGGGAGTGCAAACACAACAATTGATGATGACGTTCTAGATCCCACCTACTGTCAACCCCCAGTCAGGCACTCGAGGAGGTCAACAGAGGCGGTGGAGGAGGATGCAACCGACGACGAAGTTACCTTGCGCCTTCCTGGACAGAGTCGGAGCACTGGTAGCACGTCTACAACTGCATCCTCAGCCACCACTCTGCCTATGAGCATTATTCGGGGTGGATCAACAGGTCGCATGGCCTCTAAGCCTTGCCTAGCCTGGTCCTTTTTTCACATCGAAAAAGATCGCCCAACTCATGTGATATGTAACATTTGTCATGATTCTCTTAGTAGAGGTCAAAAGCTCAGCAGTTTGACAACTTCTTCCATGAATCGTCACATGAATAAATATCATAAGTCCCGGTGGGAAGCTCACCGTGCTGCAATGCGGCCTAGCGGAGCGAACCATCCACCGCCCGCCCCTTCCACTGCATCCGCGCGCTCTTCATCTTCTAGGACTGTGGGGACAGCTGCCACACCTGTTTTTCCACGCAAAACTTCCACCACTGTAACCGAAACAGGCAGTTTGCTTGTAAGGTCGTCAGTTGGTTTGGAAGGGGAAACAAGTGAGTGTGTACAGCTCTCTCAGACATCGATAGCACCAACGTTGGATGAAGGCAACATCATGTCTCCGCCTGCACTTTCCTCACAAACCTGCATTTTTCCAGGGACACCCTACTCAACACCGTCTACACACAGCAGCCAGATCTCTGTCCCTCAGATGTGGTCAAATAAAAGGCCACTTCCTCCGACCCATGACAAAGCTAAGAGGTTGACTCTATCCCTCTGTAAGCTGTTGGCTACCGAAATGCTGCCTTTCCGCCTAGTGGACACACAGGATTTTAGAGACCTTATGTCTGTCGCTGTGCCCCAGTACCAGATGCCTAGTCGCCACTACTTCTCTAAGAAAGGTGTGCCCGCGCTACACCAGCATGTCGCACACAACATCACCGCTTCCTTGAGAAACTCTGTGTGTGAACGGGTGCATTTCACCACCGATACTTGGACCAGTAAGCATGGACAGGGACGTTACATGTCGCTGACTGGGCACTGGGTAACTATGGTGATAGATGGTGAAGGGTCTGCTGCACAAGTCTTGCCGTCCCCACGACTTGTGTGTCAATCCTCTGTCTGTCCAAGTTCCGCCACAGCTTCTGCATCCTCCACCTCATCTGGGTCCTCCACCTCCGCCCCAAGCCTGCCTGGTCAGGCCACCAGCGTTCTCACTGCGCAGAAGGAATCACGCACCCCTCATTACTATGCTGGCAGCAGAGCGCAACGGCATCAGGCGGTCTTTAGCTTGACATGTCTTGGTAATAAGAGTCACACAGCTGAGGAGTTGTGGTCAGCTTTGCGGTCCGAGTTTAATAAATGGTTGTCTCCACTCAAACTGCAGCCTGGTAAGGCCGTGTGCGACAATGCTGCAAACCTGGGTGCGGCACTTCGCCTGGGCAAGGTGACACACGTACCTTGTATGGCTCACGTGTTGAACCTTGTCGTGCAGCAATTTTTAACACACTATCCCGGCCTAGATGGCCTTCTGAACAGGGCACGAAAACTGTCAGCTCACTTCCGCCGTTCAAGCGCCGCAGCAGAGCGACTTGCATCGCTCCAGAAGTCTTTCGGCCTGCCGGTTCATCGCCTGAAATGCGATGTGGCGACACGCTGGAATTCAACTCTCCACATGTTACAGCGACTGTGGCAGCACCGCAGAGCCCTGGTGCAATACGTCATGACGTATAGCCTGGGCCAACGAGATGCAGAGGTGGGGCAGATCACCCTGATGGAGTGGTCTCAGATCAAGGACCTATGCACCCTTCTGCACAGTTTCGACATGGCGACGAATATGTTTAGCGCTGACAATGCCATTATCAGCATGACGATTCCAGTCATTTACATGCTGGAGCACACGCTAAACACTATTCGGAGTCAGGGGGTGGGACAACATGAAGGGGAGGAACTACAGGAGGATTCATATGCGCAAGGGACAACAACATCACCAAGGTCCAGACGTTCATCATCACCAACGCAGCAGGCATGGGACCATGGGGGACAGGGATCGACAAGGGCGCATAGTAGCAGGCGAAATGTTGAGCAAGGTGCAGGAGAACATGAAGAAATGGAGGACGAACTGTCCATGGACATGGAAGACTCAGCGGATGAGGGAGACCTTGGTCAAATTTCAGTTGAAAGAGGTTGGGGTCAGATGTCAGAGGAAGAAAGAACGGGTAGCACCTCTATGCCACAAACACAGCATGGACTTGGTCCGCATGGCTGCGCAAGACACATGAGTGCCTTTTTGTTGCACTACCTCCAACATGACAGTCGTATTGTCAAAATTAGAAGTGATGATGACTACTGGATTGCCACACTATTAGATCCCCGGTACAAGTCCAAATTTTGTGACATAATTCCAGCCATAGAAAGGGACGCACGTATGCAGGAGTATCAGCAGAAGCTGTTACTAGATCTTAGCTCGGCTTTTCCACCAAACAACCGTGCAGGTGCAGGGAGTGAATCTCCCAGTTGTAACTTGACAAACATGGGACGGTCTCGTCATCTTCAACAGTCTACCCGTACCAGTAGGACCTTTTCTGGTGCCGGTAACAGCAATTTTATGGAATCTTTTCATAATTTTTTTAGACCCTCTTTTGCAAGGCCACCAGAGACAACAAGTCTGACACATAGTCAACGGCTGGAGAGGATGATACAGGAGTATCTCCAAATGAACATCGATGCCATGACTGTGCAACTGGAGCCTTGCTCCTTTTGGGCTTCAAACCTACAAAAATGGCCAGAGCTCGCAACTTACGCCTTGGAGATTTTGTCGTGTCCAGCTGCCAGCGTTGTCTCTGAACGTGTATTCAGTGCTGCTGGGTGTGTGCTGACAGATAAGCGCACGCGTCTGTCCAGTGACAATGTGGACAGACTGACGTTCATCAAAATGAACAAGTCATGGATCCAGAAGGAATTTACTACCCCTGTGTCATCCTGGGGAGAGTAAATGCTTGTGGATTTGGAATGTGCTTGATGCAAATCAAAACATCCTGTTTGCAACTAGGGCCCAAGTGCTGCCACTGATGGGGTGGGTGTCTGTGTGGCCCAATTTTTTGAAAAAAGGGAGACTCCGCTTGGAGTAACCCTTGCTTACATTGTTTTTAAAAGAAGCCAAGATGAACAAGTCATGGGTCAGCAAAGACTTTGCTACCTACCCCGGTGTCATCCTGGGGACGGCTAAGAATAGCGTATTTTTGAATGTGCTTGATGCAAATCAAAACATCCTGTTTGCAACTAGGGCCCAAGTGCTGCCACTGATGGGGTGGGTGTCTGTGTGGCCCAATTTTTTGAAAAAAGGGAGACTCCGCTTGGAGTAACCCTTGCTTACATTGTTTTTAAAAGAAGCCAAGATGAACAAGTCATGGGTCAGCAAAGACTTTGCTACCTACCCCGGTGTCATCCTGGGGACGGCTAAGAATAGCGTATTTTTGAATGTGCTTGATGCAAATCAAAACATCCTGTTTGCAACTAGGGCCCAAGTGCTGCCACTGATGGGGTGGGTGTCTGTGTGGCCCAATTTTTTGAAAAAAGGGAGACTCCGCTTGGAGTAACCCTTGCTTACATTGTTTTTAAAAGAAGCCAAGATGAACAAGTCATGGGTCAGCAAAGACTTTGCTACCTACCCCGGTGTCATCCTGGGGACGGCTAAGAATAGCGTATTTTTGAATGTGCTTGATGCAAATCAAAACATCCTGTTTGCAACTAGGGCCCAAGTGCTGCCACTGATGGGGTGGGTGTCTGTGTGGCCCAATTTTTTGAAAAAAGGGAGACTCCGCTTGGAGTAACCCTTGCTTACATTGTTTTTAAAAGAAGCCAAGATGAACAAGTCATGGGTCAGCAAAGACTTTGCTACCTACCCCGGTGTCATCCTGGGGACGGCTAAGAATAGCGTATTTTTGAATGTGCTTGATGCAAATCAAAACATCCTGTTTGCAACTAGGGCCCAAGTGCTGCCACTGATGGGGTGGGTGTCTGTGTGGCCCAATTTTTGGAAAAAAGGGAGACTCCGCTTGGAGTAACCCTTGCTTACATTGTTTTTAAAAGAAGCCAAGATGAACAGAGCTGGGGTCAGCAAAGACTTTGCTACCTACCCCGGTGTCATCCTGGGGACGGCTAAGAATAGCGTATTTTTGAATGTGCTTGATGCAAATCAAAACATCCTGTTTGCAACTAGGGCCCAAGTGCTGCCACTGATGGGGTGGGTGTCTGTGTGGCCCAATTTTTGGAAAAAAGGGAGACTCCGCTTGGAGTAACCCTTGCTTGCTGTGTTTTTAAAAGAAGCCAAGATGAACAGAGCTGGGGTCAGCAAAGACTTTGCTACCTACCCCGGTGTCATCCTGGGGACGGCTAAGAATAGCGTATTTTTGAATGTGCTTGATGCAAATCAAAACATCCTGTTTGCAACTAGGGCCCAAGTGCTGCCACTGATGGGGTGGGTGTCTGTGTGGCCCAATTTTTGGAAAAAAGGGAGACTCCGCTTGGAGTAACCCTTGCTTACATTGTTTTTAAAAGAAGCCAAGATGAACAAGTCATGGGTCAGCAAAGACTTTGCTACCTACCCCGGTGTCATCCTGGGGACGGCTAAGAATAGCGTATTTTTGAATGTGCTTGATGCAAATCAAAACATCCTGTTTGCAACTAGGGCCCAAGTGCTGCCACTGATGGGGTGGGTGTCTGTGTGGCCCAATTTTTGGAAAAAAGGGAGACTCCGCTTGGAGTAACCCTTGCTTGCTGTGTTTTTAAAAGAAGCCAAGATGAACAGAGCTGGGGTCAGCAAAGACTTTGCTACCTACCCCGGTGTCATCCTGGGGACGGCTAAGAATAGCGTATTTTTGAATGTGCTTGATGCAAATCAAAACATCCTGTTTGCAACTAGGGCCCAAGTGCTGCCACTGATGGGGTGGGTGTCTGTGTGGCCCAATTTTTGGAAAAAAGGGAGACTCCGCTTGGAGTAACCCTTGCTTGCTGTGTTTTTAAAAGAAGCCAAGATGAACAGAGCTGGGATCAGGAAAGACTTTGCTACCTACCCCGGTGTCATCCTGGGGACGGCTAAGAATAGCGTATTTTTGAATGTGCTTGATGCAAATCAAAACATCCTGTTTGCAACTAGGGCCCAAGTGCTGCCACTGATGGGGTGGGTGTCTGTGTGGCCCAATTTTTGGAAAAAAGGGAGACTCCGCTTGGAGTAACCCTTGCTTGCTGTGTTTTTAAAAGAAGCCAAGATGAACAGAGCTGGGATCAGGAAAGACTTTGCTACCTACCCCGGTGTCATCCTGTGGACGGCTAAGAATAGCGTATTTTTGAATGTGCTTGATGCAAATCAAAACATCCTGTTTGCAACTAGGGCCCAAGTGCTGCCACTGATGGGGTGGGTGTCTGTGTGGCCCAATTTTTGGAAAAAAGGGAGACTCCGCTTGGAGTAACCCTTGCTTGCTGTGTTTTTAAAAGAAGCCAAGATGAACAGAGCTGGGATCAGGAAAGACTTTGCTACCTACCCCGGTGTCATCCTGGGGACGGTTAAGAATAGCGTATTTTTGAATGTGCTTGATGCAAATCTAGCTGTGAAGTGTACAACTGGGGCCCAAGTGCTGCCACTGAAGGGGTGGGTGTGTGTGGGGCCCAATTTTTGGAAAAAAGGGAGACTCCGCTTGGAGTAACCCTTGCTTGCTGTGTTTTTAAAAGAAGCCAAGATGAACAGAGCTGGGATCAGGAAAGACTTTGCTACCTACCCCGGTGTCATCCTGGGGACGGATAAGAATGGCGTATTTTTGAATGTGCTTGATGCAAATCTAGCTGTGAAGTGTACAACTGGGGCACAACTGCTGCCACTGAAGGGGTGGGTGTGTGGGGCCCAATTTTTGGAAAAAAGGGAGACTCCGCTTGGAGTCACCTTGCGGTGTTTTACATGACTTTAGAAGGGCGTGCCATGCCTATATCTGTGTGTCCTCCTCTTTTTCCTTGTCCAGCTGTTTTGTTTTCGCATGAGTACATGTCCTTGTCACTTTCCCATGTGTTTGTGTTGTGTTGTGAGTTGTTTGTCACCTTTTGGACACCTTTGAGGGTGTTTTCTAGGTGTTTTACTGTGTTTGTGATTGCCTGCCATTGTTTCCTATGGGCTCGAGTTCGGTTCGTCGAACGTTCGACGAGCCGAACTCGAGCCAGACCCCCCGTTCGGCGAACCGCCTCGAGCCGAACCGGGACCGGTTCGCTCATCTCTACTCCTGTGATCAGTGATGACCAAATAACCTCCATGGGACTAACATAATTCCTTATTTGTACACTTTTTTTTTTTTTTTATTTTAATGACTTTGCAATTAAAGCTATGGATTTTATCTTCGCTTGAAGCTAGAATTTCTTTTTTTTCCATGAGAAGTTATTCCCTGTCCTCAAGATAAGGAATATCTGCTTGATAGCTGCGAGTCTGACCACTATGACCTTCTCTGAGGAACCTCTCAGTCAGGATCAGTAAGGGTCCCAGTGGGTGGCTATCAGGAAGTTTTCCTCTATCTTGTGGATAGGAAATAACTTTTCATCTTGCTACAGACCATTTAACCCCTTCACTCCCGGGTAATTTTCCATTTTTCGCTTTTGTTTTTTTGCTCCCCTTCTTCCGAGAGCCGTAACTTTTTTTATTTTTCAATTTTCCCATATAAGGGCTTGTTTTTGCGGCACGAGTTGTACTTTTAAATAAAACCATGAGTTTTACCATATTGTGTACTGGAAAATGGTAAAAAAATTCCAAGTGCGGAAAAATTGCAAAAAAAAAGTGCAATTGCATGATTGTTTTTGAGGTATTTTATTCACCGTGTTCACTATATGGTAACATTGATGAGTCGGTGTGATGCCTCAGGTTGGTGTGAGTTCGTAGACTTCAAACATGTATAGGTTTACTTTTATCTAAGGGATAAAAAAAGTTCTGAAGTTTGTCCAAAAAAAGTGGCGCAAGTTTCCCCGACCCGCAGCGTTCTCATTTTTCGGGATATGGGGCTCAGTTATTTTTTTGCATCTTGAGCTGACATTTTTAACAGTACCAGTTACATTTTGATCACCTGTTATTGCATTTTATGCAAAATTTATGACAACCCATAAAACATAATTTTGGAGTTTGAAATTTTTTGTCGCTACTCCGTTTACTGATCAGGTTAATTGATTTTATATTTTGATAGATCGGGCATTTCTGAACACGGCAATATCACATATGTGTATATTTTTTTAACCTTTTCATTTTCAATGGGGCAAATGGTGGGTTATTTGAACTTTTAGTTTGAATTGCACAGCTTTGATCAGCAGAACTGTTGCTCTCCTGTTACAGCTGCTGCTCTGTCGGTTCTAAAAACTACATCATGGTAGTGCCAGGGGTCATCCCTCATCCCATGTCCCGTCACTACCATGGCAACCATCAGCTCCCCGTGATCACGTCACAGGGCCTCCGATGGAGGTGGGGAAAGGCAATTTCCCCGCTGCATTCATTTAAATCGCACAGTCACATTTCCACAGCATGATCTAAGGGGTTAACAGGCGTGGGTGGATATCGGATCAACCTGCACCTGTTAGCCTCACATGTCTGCTGTTCAAATCAGCAGACATGTGCAGGGATCACCACAAGCTCACCATAGCAGCCAGCGTTGATTACACTTCATCATTTAGGACGTACCGGTACGTCCTCGGCTGTGAAGGGTTTAAAGGAATTTTCTCACGTCAAACATTTATGGCATATTGACTGTATAAGCCACAAGGATGTTCTGGACCCCAGGACAACTTTTAAACCCAGATCCCACACAACCTGCACACATTTTGCTTGTGCCCCACTAGATTTAGATTCCATAAAAACATGTGTTGCCCTTCTCAAAAACCAGAACACTGCACTGCAGTCTGGCAACGCTGGGGTCCTGGGTTCAAATCCCACCAATGAGAGCCTCTACAAGGATTTTATATGTTTTCCCCATTTGTGTGGGTTTTCTCCAGGTTCTCTGGTTTCTTCCCACACTCCAAAGACATACTTATAAGGAATTTAAATTGTGAGCCCCAATGGACAGTGTTGCTGACGTAAAGTGTTGCGGAATATGTTGGCGCTATATCAAAATAAAGATTATTATTAATGAACCATCCATAGTGCCTTGTGAAGCTGGATCCGACCAGCTTCGGTGCCTATGCACTTCACTGATGCTACAGCAGCATGGGAGAGTGATTGGTTTGGACCAGTGTCCTGACAGTGCCGCTGGCCAGAATTGACAGTCATCTGGCACACACAACCCTCGGCAAACAAAAAGCCACAAATCAGAGAACTCGTGTGCTCCAGAAGAAAGAAGAGCCAAAAAAAGCTTTATTGTCCTCTTTCTGCCCCCACACAATAATAATGTCCTCTACACCTCTATCCCCCAAGTAATGCAGTATGTCTCCATACAGTGATGGCCATCTCTTTGCTTCCATGCAGTGATGTCCCACTTTGTGCCTCCATATATTAATATTGCCTCCTCATATAATAATAATAACGTTTGCATGTTGTATTTGAGCCAATTGTTTTTTTTTTTTAAAAAAAAAGTCTTAGTGATGTCTTCCTCCGCCTTGCAGTTTTCTGGTGTAGGCGGCACAATGCTGTCATCTCACCGCCTGACGTCCTTGCGGCACTTCCAGGCATAAAACGGATTAGGACTCGCTAGAATAAGTAGGTTATCAGTGCGCCGATCACTCTCTGCTCATCCGCACACATCCACATATTGAGGATGCTGCTAGTATTGAAAGAAATGCCAGTCCTGGGATCCTGGCAGAAAAAGTTGCATTTTCCGCACTGTAGAAAACATTAGAGGTGAATTTTATCTGGTAATAAGTGGTACTATAATACAGTGGTAATACCAGGACACTGTATAAGGCAATGATGGCTAACCGATATACACATGTGAGAGTTGATATGCCGCCCCCGTGCCAGCAGCCGGAGCTGCTCGGATCCGCATCTACAGTGCGGCTCGAGGGGTCCTCCGGACCCGGGGGTCGCGCGGACACTCCGAATTAAAGGGGGACGTATTTATACGGGATTGGTTGTATATTGTCTGTGACGCGACCCACGGTGTGTGGTGAGATGTAGCACCACCACTGCCGTTGCAGGGCTCCCGGGGACGTTGGGCTGGCAGCTGGATGTTAACCCCTCCGAGGGTAGGGATGGATGTCCCGGGGCCCAGTGTCTCTATGCTGAGGATGGTGATTGCAGGGGCCGGCACACCCGGGGATGTTACTCACGGTCGAATAAAGCACACAAGTCCTGTGGTAAACCAAGGGGATGGTGGCCGGCTGCCGCAGACGGGTGTATCTGATCCCACACCCGGGTTGGTTGTCAAAGTCTCACTCCTCTGCACTCTGTGTATTGTAGAAAGGACTTCCCGGTGTGAAACACGGGAGTCCGCTCCCGTTCCTTTGGTTGGGAGCCGTGCGCGTCTGACGCTGACCCTTGGTATCTACGGGCCCTGGCGGTTGCACTATCCCTCTCTGTAGGTGGTTGTCTACTTTTCGGGACTTAGGTTGGGACAGGACCTAAAATCCTGCTCTCAGTTGGTTAATTAGCTCGGCCGTCGGTGCCGGTCCTGGCTTCAGGGTCCAAGTACCCCCTCTGTGCACACAGTTTCCGGGTCAGTTCTCCGGTGTCGGTACCGGCGGGCTACAACCCTGTTCCGGTCCACCTCAGATACCTGGCTGCCGTCTTCCTGTCTCCTGCGGACTCTGGCTACCGTCTGCCACCTAGCCAAGGTGTCAGGGATCCGACCCTGGCACCTGTCAGACTTAACCTCTTAACTGTCACTAAACTTCAACTCAACTCACTGTTTTCCCGCCCAGGGCTCTCTAGACCCCTAGGTGGGTGTTTCCTAACTGCCTGGTCCCGCCCACTGGTTTGTCTTTCCTTCCCTGAGTGGGGTGACTAGGGTTTCAGGTCGGCTGATTTAACCCTTCGTGAGACTGGTGTTGTGCGGGGGCCTACATGTGCCACTACCTGGTTTTCCAGGGTGCTACATTGACACGCTGAGCCATTTTGCTGACACAAGCGGCAGGGTCAGGCGGCTGCATCCCAACCTATAAGACAGGCTGCGGCCGCAAGTAATTTAACTAGAACTGCATATGCGGCCCTAAACTGTTCCAGAATGACCAGCCCGTGGGGGCCGCACATGCAATTCTAGTTAAATCACCGGTGGCTGCAGCTTGTCTTATAGATCGGGATGCAACTGCCAGTAATTTGTGTTCTGTACCTTTAATCAGGGTGCTGAATGAGCTGTGCTTAAGTACCACACCTAACCCTCCGAAGTGGGTCCACACATCAGCACATTTATAGAGTGTTGCCAGTTGTATCAGGTTCAGCAGTGCTCAGGATAGATATATTATAATAATTTTGATGGGAAGGGTCTGGGGAGAGGAGATAATAACTGCTGGGGGTGGAGGGGGAGAGGAGGTAATGAGTACTGGGGAAGAGGAGATAATGACTGCTGGGGGTGGAGGGGGAGAGGAGCTAATGAGTGCTGGGGGTGGAGGGGGAGAGGAGCTAATGAGTGCTGGGGAAGAGGAGATAATGACTGCTGGGGGTGGAGGGGGAGAGGAGATAATGACTGCTGGGGGTGGAGGGGGAGAGGAGCTAATGAGTGCTGGGGAAGAGGAGATAATGACTGCTGGGGTGAAGGGGGAAGAGGAGATAATGACTGCTGGGGGTGAAGAGGAGATAATGAGTGCTGGGGGAGGCGAGATAATGACTGTTGGGGGGAGGGGAGATAATGACTGCTGAGGGGAGAGGAGATAATGACTGCTGGGGGTGAGGGAGAGGAGATAATAACTGCTGGGGGTAGGGGGAGAGGAGATAATGACTGCTGGGGGGCAGGGGGGAGAGGAGATAATGACTGCTGGAGGGCAGGGGGGAGAGGAGATAATGACTGCTGGGGGTAGGGGGGAGAGGAGATAATGACTGCTGGGGGTGAAGAGGAGATAATGAGTGCTGGGGGAGGCGAGATAATGACTGCTGGGGGTGAGGGAGAGGAGATAATAACTGCTGGGGGTAGGGGGAGAGGAGATAATGACTGCTGGGGGGCAGGGGGGAGAGGAGATAATGACTGCTGGAGGGCAGGGGGGAGAGGAGATAATGACTGCTGGGGTGAAGGGGGAAGAGGAGATAATGACTGCTGGGGGTGAAGAGGAGATAATGAGTGCTGGGGGAGGCGAGATAATGACTGTTGGGGGGGAGATAATGACTGCTGAGGGGAGAGGAGATAATGACTGCTGGGGGGTGAGGGAGAGGAGATAATAACTGCTGGGGGTAGGGGGGAGAGGAGATAATGACTGCTGGGGGGCAGGGGGGAGAGGAGATAATGACTGCTGGAGGGCAGGGGGGAGAGGAGATAATGACTGCTGGGGGTAGGGGGAGAGGAGATAATGACTGCTGGGGGTAGGGGGAGAGGAGATAATGACTGCTGGGCTTAAAGTGTACAAAATACCAACCTTCAATTGAAGATTTAGTCAAAGAAATTCAACAACAAAAAAGTCACTAAGCAAGTAAGGTAAAGAATGATTTGTTTTTGCTTTATTAATAAATGCAGTACATATAATAAAATATTACATATTGTCATTAGAGCTACAAATCTCCCAAAATTATGAATTTTTCGAGAAGTGACACCCCACCCAAGTTATGTTTGTTTTTTTTAATGAATTTTGAGACACCAAGCTCAAAAGGTTAGCCATCACTGGTGTAAGGTATAATGCGGTATAATGTAATGTAAGGGCATGGTGACTAAGACCACAGCTGGGGGCTTTCTAAAATATTGTCTTTGGGCACCAAATCCCTCAGCACCACCTTTGTTAGCTAGATGGCAAAGACTTGACTTTGTGGTACCCAAAAAGCACTTACAGTGCTGGCCAAAAGTATTGGCACCCCTGCAATTCTGTCAGATAATACTCAGTTTCTTCTTGAAAACGATTGCAATCACAAATTCTTTGGTATTATTATCTTCATTTAATTTGTCTTCAATGAAAAAAAAAAAAAAATTGTCATAAAGCCAAATTGGATATAATTCCACACCAAACATAAAAAAGGGGGTGGACAAAAGTATTGCCACTGTTTGAAAAATCATGTGATGCTTCTCTAATTTGTGTAATGAACAGCACCTGTAACTTACCTGTGGCACCTAACAGGTGTTCTCAATAACTAAATCACACTTGCATACATGGATTAAAGTTGACTCAACCTCTGTCCTGTGTCCTTGTGTGTACCACATTGAGCATGGAGAAAAGAAAGAAGACTAAGGCCGGTTTCACACATCCGGCTTTTTAACGGTTTGCCGGATCCGGCGCTCTCCCATACAGTGACTACAGTACAGTGACAGCGCAACAAGCGCCGGTCACGTGCTGTCATGTGACCGGCGCATGTGACCCGGAAGTTACAGCGCTGTCACTGTACTGTATTGTCTGTACGGGAGAGCACCGGATCCGGCAAACCGGCGAAAAGCCGGATGTGTGAAACCGGCCTAAAGAACTGTCTGAGGACTTGAGAATCCAAATTGTGAGGAAGCATGAGCAATCTCAAGGCTACAAGTCCATCTCCAAAGTCCGGAAGGTTCCTGTGTCTACGGTGCGCAGTGTCACCAAGAAGTTTAAAGCCCATGGCACTGTGGCTAACCTCTCTAGATGTGGAAGGAAAAGAAAAATTGACGAGAGATTTCAATGCAAGATTGTGCGGATGGTGGATAAGGAACCTCGACTAACATCCAAACAAGTTCAAGCTGCCCTGCAGTCCGAGGGTACAACAGTGTCAACCCATACTATCCATCAGCATCTGAATGAAAAGGGACTGTATGGTAGGATACCCAGGAAGACCCCACTTCTACCCCGAGACATAAAAAAGCCAGGCTGGAGTTTGCCAAAACTTACCTGAGAAAGCCTAAAACGTTTTGGAAGAATGTTCTCTGGTCAGATGAGACAAAAGTAGAGCTTTTTGGGAAAATCAATCAACATAGAGTTTACAGGAAAAAAAAAGAGGCATTCAAAGAAAAGAACATGGTCCCTACAGTCAAACATGGCGGAGGTTCCCTGATGTTTTGGGGTTGCTTTGCTGCCTCTGGCACTGGACTGCTTGACCGTGTGCATGGCATTATGAAGTCTGAAGACTACCAACAAATTTTGCAGCATTATGTAGGGCCCAGTGTGAGACAGCTGGGTCTCCCTCAGAGGTCATGGGTCTTCCAGCAGGACAATGACCCAAAACACACTTCAAAAAGTACTAGAAAATGGTTTGAGAGAAAGCACTCGAGACTACTAAAGTGGCCAGCAATGAGTCCAGACCTGAATCCCATAGAACACCTGTGGAGAGATCTGGAAATGGCAGTTGGAGAAGGCACCCTTCAAATCTCAGGGACCTGGAGCAGTTTGCCAAAGAAGAATGGTCTAAAATTCCAGCAAAGCATTGTAAGAAACTCATTGATGGTTACCGGAAGCGGTTGTTCGCAGTTATTTTGGCTAAAGGTTGTGCAACCAAGTATTAGGCTAAGGGTGCCAATACTTTTGTCCGGCCCATTTTTGGAGTTTTGTGTGAAATGATCAATGATTTGATTTTTGTTTCATTCTCTTTTGTGTTTTTTTATTGCAAGCAAAATAAATGAACATAATACCAAAGAATTTGTGATTGCAATCATTGTCAGGAAGAAACTGAGTATTATCTGACAGAATTGCAGGGGTGCCAATAGTTTTGGCCAGCACTGTACCTGGCACATCCTCAGATCATGTTATCATGCTTTGTGTTTATGTGTCTCCCCAGGAGCTGACAATCCACAGGTACAAGCTGCAGCCGCAGACATCGTTTGATTTTAATAAAAAGAAAACCCACAGATTCTGATTATAATGGCACTAACACTTCATAAAATCTGTTTCGTCTGATGAAGATCCATTTTCCTTTATTTAGTACATAAGAGAATTTATAGTGCTGCTTAGGATTTGGTGACAAATGACCAGAAGAGCAGAGGCTGCAGAGCACGGTCACACAGCGCCATCTAGTGGCAGACAGCATTACTGCACTGGCACAATGATAATGCAGAGCAGAAGGCACAGACACTGTGTGTGGATCAGCACAGAATGTACAGTACATGTGGACGTATTTGTCCTCTCTTTTACATTGATAGTGTCCTGGGTTTTAATTTGTCAGCTGTCGCTGAAACTGATACAGACATTTGTTTCATAAGACTATTTGCGAACTTATAGAAATCAGAAGTTCTCGTCACAAACCCAACATTTTCAAAGCAAAACTCTGCTGCCACAAGCCTTTCCAAGTGGTTTTTGCTCATGAAAGTGCACTATGCAGGATATATCCTGCTCCACACCTTCTTTAACCCCTTTACCACCCGGAGATTTTGTTTTAGTTTTTTCCTCCCCTTCTTCCCAGAGCCATAACTTTTTTTATTTTTCCATCAATATTGCCGTATGAAGCTTATGTTTTGCGGAACGAGTTGTACTTTTGAATGACACCATTCATTCTGCCCCATATTGTACTGGAAAACAGGAAAAAAAATTCCAAGTGCGGTGATATTGCAGAAAAGTGCAATTACACAATTGTTTTTGGGCTTTTTTATTTACCACAATCACTATACGGTAAAACCGATGTGTCAGTATGATTCCACAGGTTGGTACGAGTTCATAGATACCAAACATGTATACTTTTAGTCTTATGAAAAAAGAATTGCGCTATTGTCGCCATTTTCCGAGACCCGTAGTGTGCTCATCTTTCAGCATCTTGTGTTCAGTGATGGCTTATCTGTTGTGTCTTGGACTGATATTTTTCATTATACCATTTTATGGCAGATGCGACATTTTGATCGCCTGTTATTGCATTTTAATGCATTATTGCGGTGACCAAAAATACGTAATTCTGGTGCTTTGATTTTTTTTCTCATTACCCCCTTTACCAATCAGATTAATTTATTTTATATGTTCATAGATCAGGCATTTCTGAAAGCGGTGATACCAAATATGTGTATAATTTTATTTTCAAAGGAGCGAAAGTGGGGTGATTTGAACTTTTAGGTTATTTTTTATTTTTCCATATTTTTAAAAACATTTTATTTAAATGTTTTATTAATTTTACTAGTCCCCCTAGGGGTATTTATGCCTGCACTGTCCGATCGCTTCTGCTGATCAGAGCAACACCAGCATCACTCTGATCAGCAGAAATGCTGCTCTCCTGTGACTGCTGGTGCTCTGCAGCCACTCACAGGAAGCGAGTCATCACAGCGACAGGTATCATCATCTGACCCTGAGCTGCCATGACACCCCATTGGCACCCTGTGATCGTGTCACAGGACCGCCGATGGCAGTGGGGAACAGCACAATCCCCGCCAGAGCACGTTACATGAGAGTTTGACAGCGCAATCTAACTAGTTACCATATTTTCCGGCGTATAAGACGACTTTTTAACTCCTGAAAATCTTCTCAAAAGTCGGGGGTCATCTTATATGCCAGGTGTCTACGGCTGTGCACGGTGCGGTCATGGCTTTACTGCAGTACAAACAATAAAAGATATTCTCACCTCTCCTCCGAGCCCGCGCTGCCTCCAGCTGCTTCTTGCAGTCCGCAGGTACACAGGCTCCTCGTGATAGTGTCCGGTGTATGCAGCAGTTGCTGCAGGATGTCGTCATGGCTTTACTACAGTTGAATGCTTTACGGCGCCACAAAGCATTCAACTGCTGTAAAGCCATGACGACATCGTGCTTCAGTTGCTCCATTCACGTTATCACGGAGGAGTCTGTGTCCTGCAAGATGCAGCTGGATGCAGATCAGGCTCCGAGGAGAGGTGAGAATATCTTTTATTGTGTGTAAACAACTGCATAATAAGGGAACCAGCAGGAGGGCATTATTAAACAATGGGGACATTACAACAGGAGACATCATTAAACAATGGGGACATTACTGCAGGGGACATCATTAAACAATGGGGACATTACAGCAGGGGACATCATTAAACAATGGGGACATTACTGCAGGGGACATCATTAAACAATGGGGACATTACTGCAGGGGACATCATTAAACAATGGGGACATTACTGCAGGGGACATCATTAAACAATGGGGACATTACAGCAGGGGACATCATTAAACAATGGGGACATTACTGCAGGGGACATCATTAAACAATGGGGACATTACTGCAGGGGACATCATTAAACAATGGGGACATTACTGCAGGGGACATCATTAAACAATGGGGACATTACTGCAGGGGACATCATTAAACAATGGGGACATTACTGCAGGGGACATCATTAAACAATGGGGACATTACTGCAGGGGACATCATTAAACAATGGGGACATTACAACAGGAGACATCATTAAACAATGGGGACATTACTGCAGGGGACATCATTAAACAATGGGGACATTACTGCAGGGGACATCATTAAACAATGGGGACATTACTGCAGGGGACATCATTAAACAATGGGGACATTACAGCAGGGGACATCATTAAACAATGGGGACATTACAGCAGGGGACATCATTAAACAATAGGGACATTACAGCAGGGGACATCATTAAACAATGGGGACATTACAGCAGGGGACATCATTAAACAATGGGGACATTACCGCAGTGGACATCATTAAACAATGGGGACATTACTGCAGGGGACATCATTAAACAATGGGGACATTACAGCAGGGGACATCATTAAACAGTGGGGACATTACAGCAGGGGACATCATTAAACAATGGGGACATTACCGCAGGGGACATCATTAAACAATGGGGACATTACCGCAGGGGACATCATTAAACAGTGGGGACATTACAGCAGGGGAAATCATTAAACAATGGGGACATTACCGCAGGGGACATCATTAAACAATGGGGACATTACCGCAGGGGACATCATTAAACAATGGGGACATTACTGCAGGGGACATCATTAAACAATGGGGACATTACTGCAGAGGACATCATTAAACAATGGGGACATTACTGCAGGGGACATCATTAAACAATGGGGACATTACTGCAGGGGACATCATTAAACTATGGGGACATTACTGCAGGGGACATCATTAAACAATGGGGACATTACAGCAGGGGACATCATTAAACAATGGGGACATTACCGCAGGGGACATCATTAAACAATGGGGACATTACTGCAGGGGACATCATTAAACAATGGGGACATTACTCGGGTCGGCTTACACTGGAGTATATATGATATATCCCAAACTCTATATTTTAACTGGAAAAGTTGGGGGTCAGTTTATATGCCCAGTCGTCTTATACGCCGGAAAATACGGTAGCTGCACATGTCGGCTGATCAGATCACTAGACAAGTGCGGGCAGGAAGTATCAAAAGCAACACAGCTTTATTTAAAACACAACAGACTAAAAATAGAAAAAACTGCGGGGTCAAAAATGCGATAATAACAAATGAAACTTAATTTACATAATAAGTTAAGAAAATTCTGGAACATCAAAAACTCCCTAAATACTCAAAGTGTGAACTGGGCCTAAATGAGCTTTTTCCACTAAGTATATTTACTGCATATCCATCGGACATGCCATAAATATAGAGTAGAGGCAGGCAGCACCGATGGGAACTGCATCTATGGTACGAATGGGGTAATTTTATTATAATATTGGTATATATATATATATATATATATATATATATATATATATATATGAAATAATATATATAATAATAATTATTATTGTTAATTATAATTTAATTAATTTAATTATTAATTTAATTAATTATAATAATTTATTATTAAAATTATTATTAATAAAATATATAATTATTATTAATATAAATAATAATATATATAATAATTGGTTGGCTCATTTGATTATAATAGGGTGAGGTGGCTCAGTGGTTAGTACTGCAGTCTTGCAGCGCTGGGACCCTGGGTTCAGATCCCGCAAAGGACAACATCTGCAAGGATGGGTGTGACAATTTCAGTGCAGCTGCAGGCTGGGGGGGCTCCCAATACCCATGGGTCTACCCAACCTGAGAATACTAGCCCCCAGCTGTCAAACTTTATTATGGCTGGGTATCAAAATTTGCTGGTACCGTGCACTGTTTTTTTAATTTATTTAAATAAAAAAAAAATACAAAAAATCTGCATGCGGTTCCTCTTATTTTGATACACAGCAAAGATACAGTCATATGAAAAAGTTTGGGCACCCCTATTAATGTTAACCTTTTTTCTTTATAACAATTTGGGTTTTTGCAACAGCTATTTCAGTTTCATATATCTAATAACTGATGGACTGAGTAATATTTCTGGATTGAAATGAGGTTTATTGTACTAACAGAAAATGTGCAATACGCATTTAAACAAAATTTGCCCGGTGCAAAAGTATGGGCACCCTTATCAATTTCTTGATTTGAACACTCCTAACTATTTTTACTGACTTACTAAAGCACTAAATTGGTTTTGTAACCTCATTGAGCTTTGAACTTCATAGGCAGGTGTATCCAATCATGAGAAAAGGTATTAAAGGTGGCCACTTGCAAGTTGTTCTCCTATTTGAATCTCCTATGAAGAGTGGCATCATGGGCTCCTCAAAACAACTCTCAAATGATCTGAAAACAAAGATTATTCAACATAGTTGTTCAGGGGAATGATACAAAAAGTTGTCTCAGAGATTTAAACTATCAGTTTCCACTGTGAAGAACATAGTAAGGAAATGGAAGAACACAGGTACAGTTCTTGTTAAGCCCAGAGGTGGCAGGCCAAGAAAAATATCAGAAAGGCAGAGAAGAAGAATGGTGAGAACAGTCAAGGACAATCCCCAGACCACCTCCAAAGACCTGCAGCATCATCTTGCTGCAGATGGTGTCAATGTGCATCGGTCAACAATACAGCGCAGGTTGCACAAGGAGAAGCTGTATGGGAGAGTGATGCGAAAGAAGCCGTTTCTGCAAGCACGCCACAAACAGAGTCGCCTGAGGTATGCAAAAGCACATTTGGACAAGCCAGTTACATTTTGGAAAAAGGTCCTGTGGACTGATGAAACAAAGATTGAGTTGTTTGGTCATACAAAAAGGCGTTATGCATGGGGGCAAAAAAACACGGCATTCCAAGAAAAGCACTTGCTACCCACAGTAAAATTTGGTGGAGGTTCCATCATGCTTTGGGGCTGTGTGGCCAATGCCGGCACCGGGAATCTTGTTGAAGTTGAGGGTCACATGGATTCAACTCAGTATCAGCAGATTCTTGACAATAATGTGCAAGAATCAGTGACGAAGTTGAGTTACACAGGGAAGGATATTTCAGCAAGACAATGATCCAAAACACCGCTCCAAATCTACTCAGGCATTCATGCAGAGGAACAATTACAATGTTCTGGAATGACCATCCCAGTCCCCAGACCTGAATATCATTGAAAATCTGTGGGATGATTTGCAGCGTGCTGTCCATGCTCGGCGACCATCAAACTTAACTGAACTGGAATTGTTTTGTAAACAGGAATGGTCAAATATACCTTCATCCAGGATCCAGGAACTCCTTAAAAGCTACAGGAAGCAACTAGAGGCTGTGATTTTAGCAAAAGGAGGATCTACAAAATATTAATGTCACTTTTATGTTGAGGTGCCCATACTTTTGCACTGGTCAAATTTTGTTTTAAATGCGGATTGCACATTTTCTGTTAGTACAATAAACCTCATTTCAATCCAGAAATATTACTCAGTCCATCAGTTATTAGATATATGAAACTGAAATAGCTGTTGCAAAAACCCAAATTGTTCTAAAGAAAAAAGGTTAAGATTAATAGGGGTGCCTAAACGTTTTCATATGACTGTACACACAACTACGCCAAATATTTTTATTTATTTTCACTGTACGATATAGACCTGCAGACAGCGCCTTTGATTGGTTGCAGGCAGATGCTGTCACACAGGCTGGGGGCGCATCTGACTGCAACCAATCATAGACACCAGGACGGCTGGTGGGCGGGGAAAGCAGTGCATATGCAATGAAGGTAATGAGCGGCCCCTGAATTGAATGAGTGGCCGCGAGACCAGTGCACAGGCGCTCCAGAGCCTCGGAAAGTATGATGCGCTTGCTTCATTCTTATTTTCTATTTTTTTTTTTTATTTCCACAGTTCCGGATTGGGATCTGCACCCGGATCCGGCACTCGGGTAAATTTGAAACCGCACGGATCCAGACTTTTACAGTCCGGGTCCACTCATCAATACCAATAAGTACTTCAGATAGGATTACATACGCCTTTATAGTAAAGGTTTTCTAAAGAGAATATAGGGGAGCATGGCTTAAACTGCTATGGTGGGGTGGGATACATATATACATACATACATATACATATGTGAGGTGTGATTAGCAGCAGGAGCTGTATATGGGGTGTGATGGGCGGCAGGAGCTGTATGTGGGGTGTGATGGGCGGCAGGAGCTGTATGTAGGGTGTGATGGGTGGCAGGAGATGTATATGGGGTGTGATGGGCTGCAGGATCTGTAGGTGGGGTGTGATGGGCGGCAGGAGCTGTATATGGGGTGTGATTGGTGGCAGGAGCTGTAGGTGGGGTGTGATGGGCGGCAGGAGCTGTATATGGGGTGTGATGGACGGCAGGAGCTGTAGGTAAGGTGTGATGGGCGGCAGGAGCTGTATGTGGTGTGTGATGGGCGGCAGGAGCTGTAGGTGGGGTGTGATGGGCGGCAGGAGCTGTAGGTGGGGTGTGATGGGCGGCAGGAGCTGTATGTGGTGTGTGATGGGTGGCAGGAGCTGTATATGGGCTGTGATTGGTGGCAGGAGCTGTATATGGGGTGTGATGGGCGGCAGGAGCTGTGTGTGGGGTGTGATGGGCGGCAGGAGCTGTGTGTGGGGTGTGATGGGCGGCAGGAGCTGTAGGTGGGGTGTGATGGGCGGCAGGCGCTGTATATGGGCTGTGATTGGTGGCAGGAGCTGTATATGGGGTGTGATGGGCGGCAGGAGCTGTGTGTGGGGTGTGATGGGCGGCAGGAGCTGTGTGTGGGGTGTGATGGGCGGCAGGCGCTGTATATGGGGTGTGATGCATGGCAGGAGCTGTATGTGGGGTGTGACGGGTGGCAGGCGCTGTATATGGGGTGTGATTGGTGGCAGGAGCTGTATATGGGGTGTGATTGGTGGCAGGAGCTGTATATGGGGTGTGATGGGCGGCAGGCGCTGTATATGGGGTGTGATTGGTGGCAGGAGCTGTATATGGGGTGTGATTGGTGGCAGGTGCTGTAAATGGGGTGTGATTGGTGGCAGGAGCTGTATATGGGGTGTGATGGGCGGCAGGCGCTGTATATGGGGTGTGATTGGTGGCAGGAGCTGTATATGGGGTGTGATTGGTGGCAGGAGCTGTATATGGGGTGTGATGGGCGGCAGGCGCTGTATATGGGGTGTGATTGGCGGCAGGAGCTGTATGTGGGGTGTGATGGGCGGCAGGAGCTGTAGGTGGGGTGTGATGGGTGGCAGGAGCTGTATGTGGGGTGTGATGGGCGGCAGGTGCTGTAAATGGGGTGTGATTGGTGGCAGGTGCTGTAAATGGGGTGTGATTGGTGGCAGGAGCTGTATATGGGGTGTGATGGGCGGCAGGCGCTGTATATGGGGTGTGATGGGCGGCAGGCGCTGTATATGGGGTGTGATTGGTGGCAGGAGCTGTATATGGGGTGTGATTGGTGGCAGGAGCTGTATATGAGGTGTGATGGGCGGTAGGCGCTGTATATGGGGTGTGATTGGCGGCAGGCGCTGTATATGGGGTGTGATTGGTGGCAGGAGCTGTATATGCGGTGTGATGGGCGGCAGGAGCTGTAGGTGGGGTGTGATGGGCGGCAGGCGCTGTATATTGGGTGTGATTGGCGGCAGGAGCTGTATATGGGGTGTGATGGGCGGCAGGATCTGTAGGTGGGGTGTGATAGGCGGCAGGAGCTGTAGGTGGGGTGTGATGGGCGGCAGGAGCTGTAGGTGGGGTGTGATGGGTGGCAGGCGCTGTATATGGGGTGTGATTGGTGGCAGGAGCTGTAGGTGGGGTGTGATGGGCGGCAGGAGCTGTAGGTGGGGTGTGATGGGCGGCAGGAGCTGTAGGTGGGGTGTGATTGGTGGCAGGAGCTGTATATGGGGTGTGATGGGCGGCAGGCGCTGT
This sequence comes from Anomaloglossus baeobatrachus, assembly GCF_048569485.1. Classification (NCBI taxonomy): domain Eukaryota; kingdom Metazoa; phylum Chordata; class Amphibia; order Anura; family Aromobatidae; genus Anomaloglossus; species Anomaloglossus baeobatrachus. The sequence goes on from NC_134353.1 coordinate 91,869,385, forward strand.
ATATGGGGTGTGATGGGCGGCAGGAGCTGTATGTGGGGTGTGATGGGCGGCAGGAGCTGTAGGTGGGGTGTGATGGGCGGCAGGAGCTGTAGGTGGGGTGTGATTGGCGGCAGGAGCTGTAGGTGGGGTGTGATGGGCGGCAGGAGCTGTATGTGGGTTGTGATGGGTGGCAGGAGCTGTATGTGGTGTGTGATGGGCGGCAGAAGCTGTATGTGGGTTGTGATGGGCGGCAGGAGCTGTAGGTGGGGTGTGATGGGCGGCAGGCGCTGTATATGGGTTGTGATGGGCGGCAGGAGCTGTATGTGGGGTGTGATGGACGGCAGGAGCTGTAGGTGGGGTGTGATGGGCGGCATGCGCTGTATGTGGGGTGTGATTGGCGGCAGGAGCTGTAGGTGGGGTGTGATGGGCGGCAGGAGCTGTAGGTGGGGTGTGATTGGCGGCAGGAGCTGTAGGTGGGGTGTGATGGGCGGCAGGAGCTGTAGGTGGGGTGTGATGGGCGGCAGGAGCTGTAGGTGGGGTGTGATTGGCGGCAGGAGCTGTAAGTGGGGTGTGATGGGCGGCAGGAGCTGTAGGTGGGGTGTGATGGGCGGCAGGAGCTGTAGGTGGGGTGTGATGGGCGGCAGGAGCTGTAGGTGGGGTGTGATGGGCGGCAGGAGCTGTATGTTGGGTGTGATGGGCGGCAGGAGCTGTAGGTGGGGTGTGATGGGCGTTAGGAGCTGTACGTGGGGTGTGATGGGCATCAGGAGCTGTATGTGGGGTGTGATGGGTGGCAGGAGCTGTAGGTGGGGTGTGATGGGTGGCAGGAGCTGTAGGTGGGGTGTGATGGGCGGCAGGAGCTGTATGTGGTGTGTGATGGGTGGCAGGAGCTGTATGTGGTGTGTGATGGGTGGCAAGAGCTGGATGTGGGGTGTGATGGGCATCAGGAGCTGTAGGTGGGGTGTGATGGGCGGCAGGAGCTGTATGTGGTGTGTGATGGGTGGCAGGAGCTGTATGTGGTGTGTGATGGGTGGCAAGAGCTGGATGTGGGGTGTGATGGGCATCAGGAGCTGTAGGTGGGGTGTGATGGGCGGCAGGAGCTGTATGTGGGGTGTGATGGGTGGCAGGAGCTGTATGTGGGGTGTGATGGGCGGCAAGAGCTGTAGGTGGGGTGTGATGGGCGGCAGGAGCTGTATGTGGGGTGTGATGGGCGGCAGGAGCTGTATGTGGGGTGTGATGGGCGGCAGGAGCTGTAGGTGGGGTGTGATGGGCGGCAGGAGCTGTAGGTGGGGTGTGATGGGCGGCAGGAGCTGTATGTGGGGTGTGATGGGCGGCAGGAGCTGTATGTGGGGTGTGATGGGTGGCAGGAGCTGTATGTGGGGTGTGATGGGCGGCAAGAGCTGTAGGTGGGGTGTGATGGGCGGCAGGCGCTGTATATGGGTTGTGATGGGCGGCAGGAGCTGTATGTGGTGTGTGATGGGCGGCAGGAGCTGTATGTGGTGTGTGATGGGCGGCAGGAGCTGTATGTGGGGTGTGATGGGCGGCAGGCGCTGTATGTGGGGTGTGATGGACGGCAGGAGCTGTATGTGGGGTGTGATGGGCGGCAGGAGCTGTAGGTGGGGTGTGATGGGCGGCAGGAGCTGTAGGTGGGGTGTGATGGGCGGCAGGAGCTGTATGTGGGGTGTGATGGGCGGCAGGAGCTGTATGTGGGGTGTGATGGGTGGCAGGAGCTGTATGTGGTGTGTGATGGGCGGCAGAAGCTGTATGTGGGTTGTGATGGGCGGCAGGAGCTGTAGGTGGGGTGTGATGGGCGGCAGGCGCTGTATATGGGTTGTGATGGGCGGCAGGAGCTGTATGTGGGGTGTGATGGACGGCAGGAGCTGTAGGTGGGGTGTGATGGGCGGCATGCGCTGTATGTGGGGTGTGATTGGCGGCAGGAGCTGTAGGTGGGGTGTGATGGGCGGCAGGAGCTGTAGGTGGGGTGTGATTGGCGGCAGGAGCTGTAGGTGGGGTGTGATGGGCGGCAGGAGCTGTAGGTGGGGTGTGATGGGCGGCAGGAGCTGTAGGTGGGGTGTGATTGGCGGCAGGAGCTGTAAGTGGGGTGTGATGGGCGGCAGGAGCTGTAGGTGGGGTGTGATGGGCGGCAGGAGCTGTAGGTGGGGTGTGATGGGCGGCAGGAGCTGTAGGTGGGGTGTGATGGGCGGCAGGAGCTGTATGTGGGGTGTGATGGGCGGCAGGAGCTGTAGGTGGGGTGTGATGGGCGTTAGGAGCTGTACGTGGGGTGTGATGGGCATCAGGAGCTGTATGTGGGGTGTGATGGGTGGCAGGAGCTGTAGGTGGGGTGTGATGGGTGGCAGGAGCTGTATGTGGGGTGTGATGGGCATCAGGAGCTGTAGGTGGGGTGTGATGGGCGGCAGGAGCTGTATGTGGTGTGTGATGGGTGGCAGGAGCTGTATGTGGTGTGTGATGGGTGGCAAGAGCTGGATGTGGGGTGTGATGGGCATCAGGAGCTGTAGGTGGGGTGTGATGGGCGGCAGGAGCTGTATGTGGTGTGTGATGGGTGGCAGGAGCTGTATGTGGTGTGTGATGGGTGGCAAGAGCTGGATGTGGGGTGTGATGGGCATCAGGAGCTGTAGGTGGGGTGTGATGGGCGGCAGGAGCTGTATGTGGGGTGTGATGGGTGGCAGGAGCTGTATGTGGGGTGTGATGGGCGGCAAGAGCTGTAGGTGGGGTGTGATGGGCGGCAGGAGCTGTATGTGGGGTGTGATGGGCGGCAGGAGCTGTATGTGGGGTGTGATGGGCGGCAGGAGCTGTAGGTGGGGTGTGATGGGCGGCAGGAGCTGTAGGTGGGGTGTGATGGGCGGCAGGAGCTGTATGTGGGGTGTGATGGGCGGCAGGAGCTGTATGTGGGGTGTGATGGGTGGCAGGAGCTGTATGTGGGGTGTGATGGGCGGCAAGAGCTGTAGGTGGGGTGTGATGGGCGGCAGGCGCTGTATATGGGTTGTGATGGGCGGCAGGAGCTGTATGTGGTGTGTGATGGGCGGCAGGAGCTGTATGTGGTGTGTGATGGGCGGCAGGAGCTGTATGTGGTGTGTGATGGGCGGCAGGAGCTGTATGTGGGGTGTGATGGGCGGCAGGAGCTGTATGTGGGGTGTGATGGGCGGCAGGCGCTGTATGTGGGGTGTGATGGACGGCAGGAGCTGTAGGTGGGGTGTGATGGGTGGCAGGAGCTGTATGTGGGGTGTGATGGGTGGCAGGAGCTGTATGTGGGGTGTGATGGGCATCAGGAGCTGTAGGTGGTGTGTGATGGGCGGCAGGAGCTGTATGTGGGGTGTGATGGGCGGCAGGAGCTGTATGTGGGGTGTGATGGGCGTCAGGAGCTGTGTATAGTCCACGTTAATACTTTATGTAATATGAGTACAGGAATGAATATATATATATTTGGCTACAAAAACAACAAAAGCAGGAAAATATTATCAGTACATAAAAATACACCAAGAAAGTGATAAATTGCGCTGTATGAAGCTGAGGACTCCTGGCACCTGCAGTCTTTGCGTCCTCTGTGGACGTACGGACATTCATATGCCGCTGGATCATGAGAGGGAAGTACAATACACATGAGCAGCGCCACCAGTAGAGTTTTGTCCTTCTCGGGCGTCCGTAGCGCGGCTGTGGTTTCTATGGTAACTTGGGAGGTTTGCGCTGTGGCTGCAGAGTGCAGATCCTGACAGACACAGGCCCTGTAAGTACTGGAGATATCGGCTGGTCGGTGCCGGGAGCTTGGGGCTGCGGAGATCGGTGTTTTCGCTGCGTACGTTCATTGCCGTCTGATCAGAGTGATATGTCGCCTGAGTATCGCGGTGATAACCAATATGGCCGCCATTACAGCTCCTTATGATCGGCTCCAGCTTTCCCAGAGCCCGGAATGTGAGTTTTGGCAGATTATGGGGACTCGTGTGAGTTAGGCTGTGTGCTGGTAAGTGCTGTCCATGTGTCCAGTTTTGGCTCAGTTTGGTGCTTCTTGCTTCTGTTCAGTCACTTTTTGGTGACCAGGATGGCGACATTTGTGCCCTATAGATGGTGGGGCCCCTCTTGGGATTTGGTGGATACACCGTGTATAAATGCAGTATATTTAGGGTCGTCGCGGTGCCATTGTCTTCTCAGTGGAGGGTCCTGGTGGAGGCTCTCTCGGTGGAGGCCCGATGTCTTCTAGGTCTCAGTGGAGGGTCCTAGTGGAAGCTCAGTGTCTTCTTGGTCATGGTAAAGGCTCCCGGCGTCTTCTAGGTCCTGGAATAGGGTCCCAGTGGAGGCTCCCTGCGTCTTCTGGGTCGCGGTGGAGGCTCCCTGCGTCTTCTGGGTCGCGGTGGAGGCTCCCTGCGTCTTCTGGGTCGCGGTGGAGGCTCCCTGCGTCTTCTGGGTCGCGGTGGAGGCTCCCTGCGTCTTCTGGGTCGCGGTGGAGGCTCCCTGCGTCTTCTGGGTCGCGGTGGAGGCTCCCTGCGTCTTCTGGGTCGCGGTGGAGGCTCCCTGCGTCTTCTGGGTCGCGGTGGAGGCTCCCTGCGGAGGCCCCGATGTTTTCTAGGTCCTAATCAAGTCTTCTGGTGGAGGCCCCGGCGTCTTCTAGATCCTGGTGGAGGCCCCGGCGTCTTCTAGATCCTGGTGGAGGCCCCGGCGTCTTCTAGATCCTGGTGGAGGCCCCGGCGTCTTCTAGATCCTGGTGGAGGCCCCGGTGTCTTCTAGGTACTGGTGGAGGCCCCGGTGTCTTCTAGGTCCTAATCAAGGCTTCTGGTGGAGGCCCCGGCGTCTTCTAGGTCCTGGTGAAGGCCCCGGTGTCTTCTAGGTCCTAATCAAGGCTTCTGGTGGAGGCCCCGGCGTCTTCTAGGTCCTGGTGAAGGCCCCGGTGTCTTCTAGGTCCTAATCAAGGCTTCTGGTGGAGGCCCCGGCGTCTTCTAGGTCCTGGTGAAGACCCCGGTGTCTTCTAGGTCCTAATCAAGGCTTCTGGTGGAGGCCCCGGCGTCTTCTAGGTCCTGGTGAAGGCTCCGGTGTCTTCTAGGTCCTAATCAAGGCTTCTGGTGGAGGCCCCGGCGTCTTGTAGGTCCTGGTGGAGGCCCTGGTGTCTTCTAGGTACCGGTGAAGGCTGTCGGTGATGGGTCCTGGGGAAGGCCCCAGTGTGCGCAGTCAGTGGGATGGACTGATGCGTCCTGTGCAGATGTCAGCTGTGTGTGAACCTCACCCCATTTCTTCTTCATAGAGAATTATGGTCAAAAAATGTCGGCATCCTCCAGAGCCCAGTCCAGAAGTGCATTGACGAGAGGTAAGACGACCCCAGCGCCCTCAGCGTCTGCAGCCCCGGTTGGAGCAAGTCGTGCGAAGCCAAGCGACAAGCTGAACCCCAAGACCATAGACCCGGTGAGCTGCCTGACCTCCACTACAGATGCATGGTAATAGAGTACACCTATGTTGATGAGCGGCACACCGCGGGGAGGGTATAGAGTGTGCTCAGGAGCTGAACTCTCCACAATCAGTGAGTGCTGGCTGGGTTATTTGGCCGGCTGCATTCGCTGATGCTTACAGAGAATGTCCAGGGACGTTATGTCCTAACGACAGGATTTGATCAAGATTTGTTGATCGTAGCCGGGGAACTTTAATCCTTGTTAAAATAGAGCAGTGGCTCAGATGCCCGGCAGCCGATCCATTCAATCCCTATGGGGCCAAGTGCTGCACTCAGCTTTTTCCGCCAGCCCCATAGAGAATGGATGGCGCAGTAGCCTGACATGCAACTCACCGCTAACTGGGATAAAAGTGTTAAAAACTCCCTTTTTGCCAGTCTGTGTGGGTCCCAGCGGTCACACCTCACAATCAGCGAGGTATGCCTGCTGTGAATGAATGCAATACAAGTAAAATACCCCAAAACAATGGCAAAACTGCATTTTTTTTTCACCATTTTCCCCCAACTTGGAATATTTTTTTCCTGCTTTTCATTATTTGATACAATGAATGGCGGCATTCAAAACTAGAGCACATCCTGCAACAAGCAAGTCTCAAAGGGGAAGAAAGAGGGGAAAAAATAGTAATTGTCAGCAGTGGGAAGGTGTTAATGGGGTTTTCATAAAGTCTCTGACCTTTTCCACAGGAAGTGATAGGTCTGACCTCTGGGACCACTGCGGTCATTAGAACAAAGCTTCACTGCCTCCTGTCCCTCCTCAGGAGCAGGTTGTATGGAGCAGTGGTGCAGAATTGGGCAGTGGAGCATTCGGTGGTAAAGCATTGGGTTGGCAGAGGTGGAACAGTGTGTGGAGGTGCAGCATTCGGTGGTGGAGAATTGGGCAGAGGTAGAGCATTCGGTGGGGGCAAGCATTGGGCAGTAGTGGAGAATTCGGTGGAGTTCGAGCATTGGGCTGTGGTGAAGCATTGTGCAGTGGTGGAGCATTCGGTGATGGAGCATTGGGCGGAGGAAGAGCATTCAGTGGGGGCAAGCCTTGGGCGGGGGTGTAGCCTTGGGCGGTGGTGGAGCATTGGGCCGTGGTGGAGCATTCAGTGGGGCGAGCCCTGTGTGGAGGTGGAGCATTCGGTGAGGGCAAGCATTGGGCAGTAGTGGAGCATTCAGTGCAGTTCAAGCATTGGGCGGTGGTGGAGCATTGGGCAGAGGTAGAGCATTTGGTGGGGGCTAGAATTGGGCAGTAGTGGAGCATTCGGTGGAGTTCGAGCATTGGATGGTGGTGGAGTATTGGGCAGTGGTGGAGCATTGGGCGGAGGTAGAGCATTCAGTGGGGGCGAGTTTTGGGTGGAGGTGGAGCATTTGGTGGACTTCGAGCATTGGGCAGTGGTGGAGCATTCTGTGGTGGAGCATTGGGCGGAGGTAGAGCATTCAGTTGGGGTGAGCCTTGGGTGGAGGTGGAGCACTCGGGGGGGTGAGTATTGGGTGTTGGTGGAGCATTCGGCGGCGGTGGAGCATTCAGTTTCTATAGGACTGACTCCTATAGCCAATCACTGTCCTTCGCTGCTCCTTTCCAGCTTTCCTCACTCGGGTCCTGCAGTGAGTAGATCCAGGGGGCTTGTACCTCTGCTGTAGTGATGAGTCCCCACTCTTCAGCCACTGCCACATTACTCACTGCTAGGCTGAATCATGGACGATTATCGCCTGTCCACAGAATAGATGATTAATGTGGTCACTGGGGTCTCCTTGTCCTCTTGGTCCTCCTCAATTAGGAGATCACAAATCTCAATTCCTCCTTACGAGCTCAGTGAGGAGACCACAGAGCGGAGCGGTGGTGCTGCCTGCACAGTGCGCGAAGGAGCAGGGAACCCGGACCCTCTTTTCTAGCGGGCGGGGGACTTTCTTGTAGTGAGGTTATTTTTATAAAATGGAGAAGAGGGGGATGCCTTATGAGATTTTTTTTTTTAAATAATATTCTCAGTGACTGTTCCCCTTTGATGGTTCTGTCCGTGCCCCGATAACGTTTCTTATGTGGGAATTAAGCAACAATCACAATAATGTATTCCCGTCTATTATTTATTTGCGGTATTAATTTGTGTCTTTTTCCTGGCAGTTTGCGGACACTCCGCGCTCGTCCTCTCCGTTTGCAGCGATCTATTCTAAAGGAGGCATTCCATGCAGGTGAATACACAGACACACATTTGCTGGACGTTGTCGGAGTTCCCCAGAGTTATAAGTGACCTGTTTTTGGTTCTCCTGTATAGGGAATTCCTTCCATCGATAATTTGTCGTTACTCCTGTCCTCTCAATGGTCAGGATTGACCAATTTTCCACTTTTTAGAATTGTGAAATATGTAACTTGTTTTCAATGGTCATCATAGTTCCCGTCATCTTTCGTTATGTGGTAGGAACATGTGAGAAGTTTCTATCAGTGGCCTCTGAATGCTGAGATCCCCCCTCCACCAGTCACTGCCGCAAAAGACCTAGCCTAGACATAGCTCTCACTACAGGAAGAAATTGTATTCTCCCTGCAGCCGCTTTCTTCCAGTCATGGGGTGTGCAGGGGGCTGTAAGGCCATGTGCCCACGGGAGAAAGTAACCGCGGATTTTCTAGATTTTCCAGATAGATCTGCGGGTTTATGCAAGTACAGACACTCCCCATGTTATCCTATGGGATTTGGGGAGTGTTGTATCAATGCTGTGGTATTTGCGTATGCAGAATATGCTGTGGATTTCCCGCAGCCGCACGTAACTGCATGTCCATTATTCATGCGGTAATACCTGCGGAATTCCCGCCCCTCCACTATGGAGATACAGGGCAGGAATTCCGCACAGGTTTACTGCAATAACTCCGCAGATATACCGCAGCAATGGATAGCTGCGGATTCCGGGGAGTTGCTGCGTGAACCTGCTGAAATACCTGCAGAAAAGTCCGCAGGTACGATCTCCCGTGGGCACATAGGCTAACAGTCAGTGCTGGCTATACATCGCACATTGATTGACACACGCTGCACGGACACAGCAGGCTGTCAGTGTGTTGGGATGTGATTACAGTGAGTTCACAGTATAGTGATTGGTGACTGTAACTGCTTCCTGCACTGCACTGATGACAGCAAGCGAGCGGCTGCAGGGAAAATAAAACCTTCATTTCCTTCCTGTTTCCGCTGCTCCAGTATGCTTGTCAGGATTTAAAAGCTACCGTATTTTTCGGACTATAAGACGCACCGGACCATAAGACGCACCCTGGTTTTAGAGGAGGAAAATAGGAAAATAAAATTAAGCAAAAAATGTGGTCATGACACATGGTTATGGGGCGAGGATCTGCTGCTGACACTGTATGAGGGTAATTTAAAAAAAACAAAAAAAAAACGGCGTGCGGTTCCCCCAATTTTGATAACCAGCCAAGATAAAGTCTCATACTTGGGGGCTGGTATTCTCAGGCTAGGGAGACTCATATTATTGGGATCCCCCCCAAGCCTAAAAATATCATCCAGCTGGCGCAAGGGGGTAGGAGCTTCATACTCACCGATGATCGGGCGGCTGTCACACTGCTGCTGCGCCAGGTCTTTCATCTTCCGAAACTGGCCGCTCATTAGGCTCATAACATATTCACGTCTTCCCTGCTCACCGGTGGGTGGGATGATGGGCGGGGGATGCGCACATACTAAAGAGCCGGCCCGCGTGATCACCCCTGGCAACTACAGCCTGGAGTGATCCTGTGCGGCTGTGATTACTGCCCTCCCCAGTGCACCATCATCACCGCAAGGGGCAGTGCATAAGTATGGTATACACACTGTTCCCCTGCAGCATCGCGGTGTCCTCCTGTCTGCCGGCCAGCTGATCTGTGTAGAGAGCGGTGAGCACAGGGATGACGTCATCGCTGTACACACGGCTCCACACAGGTCGACTGGCCGGCAGACAGGAAGCGAGCAATGCTGCGTGGTGTGAGGAGAGGTGAGTATACAGCGGGAGTCCTCCAGCTGTTACCGCAAATCTGGCCGTGGCTGAAGTGACCGCGAGATCCGTGGTGACTTCAGTCAGGTGATGTGCAGTGACAGCTGGAGTCACCGCTGATCCCGGCGGCTCACTTCACTTGCGGCCTTACCCTCACATAGAGCGGTCGTGTTATATGGCTGCTCTCTGTGATTGTCAGATGTAGCAGAGCTGGATGCGTCGTGGGACATCGTGTGGATTACATCGGATCTGGGTGTTTTAGGGGTTAATAAAGTAATGAAAGTGGGGGCTTTTTTGTCTTTTATTCCAAATAAAGGATTTTTGGGGTGTTTGTGTTCTACTGTTACTTACAGTTTAGTGATGAGGAGGTGTCTCATAGACGCCTGCCATCACTAAACTAGGACTTAGTGGTAGCTATAGGCTGCTGCCATTAACTCCTTATTACCCCAAATGCCACCAGGGCAACGGGAAGAGGCGGGAAAAGTCCCAGGACTGTCGCATCTAATGGATGTGACATTTCCGGGCGGCTGCTGGCTTATATTTTTAGGCTGGGGGCTCCCCAGCCTGAGAATACCAGCCCCCAGCTGTGAGTCTTTATCCTGGCTGATTATGAAAATTGGGGGGAGCGCACGCCGTTTTTTTAATTTATTTTTGTTTTTTTTTTCATTTATTTTACTGTACGCTATAGACCTGCCCACCGGCGGCTGTGATTGGATGCAGTGAGACAGTTGTCACTCAGCGTGGGGGCATATCTGCCTGCAACCAATCACAGCCATCGGTGAGCAGGGATGGTGTGAATATGTTATGAGCCTAATGGGTAGCCGGCTTCGGAAAATGAAAGAACTGCAGCGGCAGCCGTGTGACAGCCGCCCCGCCCGGTCATCGGTGAGTATGAAGCGCCTACCCCTTTGCGCCAGATTTTGTTCCCCATAAACTTTATATGGGGAGCAGCATCTGGCCAGATACCGGGGATCAATCCTCCGCCGACCCAGAGTCAGCAGGTGATTGATCTACCAGCCCTCGAAAACGCAGGGACCTGCGGAAATTAAGTGACATGCTCATTAATTCCACAGCAAAACCCGCAGGGACAAAAAAAAAAAACCCGTGTGCGCACAGGGCCAGAGGACAGAATTGAAACCCACTGATGTGAACAGATGAAAAGAAAAATGTAAGAGAGCTGGGATGAGAGTCATGAATCTGTAGACATCATACTGTAACCTCTGCCCTTCATTTTAGCAATCAGTAGGGGTCCCAGCCCCCATTCCTCACTCATCAAATCTTCTGACAAGTTGTACGGTTTCTTCCTCACAGGTTGGTCCATGGTTCTGTGAAGCATCGGTTACAATGGGAGCGTCCTCCAGAATCCATTCCATTCGACCCTCTGCTCATCACTTTAGCTGAGGTGAGCTGCCCTTCCATTGTATGGACTTGGTATTTCTCCTTTGTTGGAGCCCAGCAGCCGGCAGGTCTTCTCCCCACTGGGGACATTATTTTTATCCTTTAAATGTATGTATTGGAGGCTAAAAATAATCTTTAGAATTGAGTATTATTAAGATTTTTGGAACTTTTGTTATTTCTTTGTCGCTCCTAATTGGGAGACCCAGACAATTGGGTGTATAGCTACTGCCTCCGGAGGCCACACAAAGTATTACACTTAAAAGTGTAAAGCCCCTCCCCTTCTGCCTATACACCCCCCGTGGGATCACGGGCTCCTCAGTTTTCATGCTTTGTGCGAAGGAGGTCAGACATCCACGCATAGCTCCACTGTTTAGTCAGCAGCAGCTGCTGACTATGTCGGATGGAAGAAAAGAGGGCCCATACTAGGGCCCCCAGCATGCTCCCTTCTCACCCCACTTTTGTCGGCGGTGTTTGTTAAGGTTGAGGTACCCATTGCGGGTACGGAGGCTGGAGCCCACATGCTGCATCCTTCCCCATCCCCCTTAGGGCTCTGGGTGAAGTGGGATTTTACCGGTCTCCAGGCACTGAGACCGTGCTCCATCCACAGCCCCTGGGGAATCTGCTGGATATGGAGCTGAGTATCATCAGGGACATGGCCCTGCTACATCAAGGTACTCTGTGTCCCCATACAGACGCAGACACACTGCAGCATTGCTGGGTGTGTTAGTGCGCCGGGGACAATAGCGCCGCGCGCTTGTGCCACTACTCACTACAGCTCTGCTGAGTGAGTCTATGTATTGGGAACTGCCGTGCCGGCCGCTGCTGTCAGTTTACGCTGCGGCGCGGCTGGGACTTGTGGTGCGCCGGGGACTTCCGCGCTGGCCGTGCATGTATGACGGCCGCGCTTATTACTCGAGTCCCCGGCTTTTGCGGCCTAGTTTCGTTTCGTTCCCGCCCCCAGGCCTGCCAGTCAGGGGAAGGGCGGGACGCTGTACAGAATGTCAGCGCAGAGGGCTGGAGTCTACTTTACATACTCCAGCCCTCACACTGGGCACAGTGGGACGCCAGTTTCCCGCACTTTGTCTGAGGCACGCCCACGGTCCGCCCCTCTTCACTGAACGCCGGCAGCCATTCCTGTGTGCAGTCTGAGCTGGAGAGGGGAGACAAGTTCTGGGAGACCCAGACACGGGATTCTGGCGACCACACACCCGCGTTTGAGCGGGCGGTAAGCGGCACCTCTGGTGCTGACCCCACTAGTGCCGAAGTGTACATTTGTATTTTTATGCTTGCATGCTATACATTGCACTGTACGGTCGCTTGTGATTCTTGGCTATATACCCTCCTAGATTGCTCAGAGGAGACAGCAGCATGTCGTCCGCAAAAAGCAAGAGTGCCAAGGCACAGGCTTTCTATGCTGCTTGCACCGCATGTGAGGCTATTCTACCGGCAGGTTCCACTGACCCCCACTGTGTGCAGTGCTCGGCCCCTGTGGCAACTGCTCGGCCGGGGCCTCTGCTAGAGGTGACCCAGGGAGATCCACCTGTGAATACTGTCCAGGTGACGGGGACAGAGTTTGCAGTTTTTGCTGATAGATTGTCTGTGACTATGACTAAAATTCTAGAAACTTTGCAGTCTAGACCAGTAACTCAGACCATGGGCACTGTTGAATCATTGCTCCCTGGTCCCCCTCAGTTGGAACAGCTCCGGGCTCCGGGGGTGTCCCATGCATCCCAGGGTGACGGCTCGGACACGGACGACAGTCCCAGACAGCCTAAGCGAGCTCGCTATGAGCGGCCCTCGACTTCATCACACTGGTCAGGGTCCCAGCAGGAGGACTCTCTGTGTGATGAGGCGGAGGTAGCTGATCAGGATTCTGATCCTGAGACCGCTCTCAATTTGGATACACCTGATGGTGACGCCATAGTGAATGATCTTATAGCGTCCATCAATAAAATGTTGGACATTTCTCCCCCTGCTCCTCCGGTGGAGGAGTCAGCTTCACAGCAGGAGAAATTCCATTTCAGGTATCCCAAGCGTAAATTAAGTACTTTTCTGGACCACTCTGACTTCAGAGAGGCAGTCCAGAAACACCACGCTTATCCAGATAAGCGTTTCTCCAAACGGCTTAAGGATACACGTTATCCCTTTCCCCCTGACGTGGTCAAAGGCTGGACCCAGTGTCCCAAGGTGGATCCCCCAATCTCCAGGCTTGCGGCTAGATCCATAGTTGCAGTGGAGGATGGGGCTGCACTTAAAGATGCCACTGACAGACAGATGGAGCTCTGGTTGAAATCCATCTATGAAGCTATCGGCGCGTCGTTTGCACCAGCATTCGCAGCCGTATGGGCACTCCAAGCTATTTCAGCTGGTCTTACACAGATTGACACGGTCACACGTACATCTGTTCCGCAGGTGGCAGCCTTAACCTCTCAAATGTCTGCATTTGCGTCTTACGCGATTAATGCTGTTCTGGACTCTACGAGCCGTACGGCAGTGGCGTCCGCCAACTCCGTGGTTTTACGCAGAGCCTTGTGGTTAAGGGAATGGAAGGCAGATTCTGCGTCCAAAAAGTGCTTAACCAGTCTGCCATTTTCTGGTGATCGACTGTTTGGTGAGCGTTTGGATGAAATCATTAAACAGTCCAAGGGTAAGGATTCATCCTTACCTCAGCCCAGACAAACCAAACCCCAACAGAGGAGAGGACAGTCGGGGTTTCGGTCCTTTCGAGGCTCGGGCAGGTCCCAATTCTCCTCGTCCAAAAGGACTCAAAAGGATCAGAGGAACTCAGATTCTTGGCGGGCTCAGTCACGCCCAAAAAAGACAGCCGGAAGACCCGCTACCAAGGCGGCTTCCTCATGACTTTCGGCCTCCTCTCTCCGCATCCTCGGTCGGTGGCAGGCTCTCCCGCTTTGGCGACATTTGGCTGCCACAGGTCCAAGACCGTTGGGTGAGAGACATTCTGTCCCACGGGTACAGGATAGAGTTCAGTTCTCGTCCTCCAACTCGATTCTTCAGAACGTCTCCGCCTCCCGACCGAGCCGATGCTCTTCTGCAGGCGGTGTGCACTCTAAAGGCAGAAGGAGTGGTGATCCCTGTTCCTCTTCAGGAGCAAGGTCACGGTTTTTACTCCAATTTGTTTGTGGTACCAAAAAAGGACGGGTCTTTCCGTCCCGTTCTGGACCTAAAACTTCTCAACAAGTACGTGAAAACCAGACGGTTCCGTATGGAATCCCTCCGCTCCGTCATCGCCGCAATGTCTCAAGGAGATTTCCTAGCATCAATAGACATCAAGGATGCTTATCTCCACGTGCCGATTGCCCCAGAGCATCAGCGTTTTCTACGCTTCGTTATAGGAGACGAACACCTTCAGTTCGTAGCTCTGCCTTTCGGTCTGGCGACAGCCCCACGGGCCTTCACCAAGGTCATGGCAGCAGTAGTAGCAGTCCTGCACTCTCAGGGACACTCTGTGATCCCTTACTTAGACGATCTGCTTGTCAAGGCTCCCTCTCAAGAGGCATGCCAACACAGCCTGAACGTTGCGCTGGAGACTCTCCAGAGTTTCGGGTGGATCATCAACTTTTCCAAGTCAAATCTAACCCCGACCCAATCGCTAACATATCTTGGCATGGAGTTTCATACTCTCTCAGCGATAGTGAAGCTTCCACTGGACAAACAGCGTTCACTACAGACAGGGGTGCAATCTCTCCTTCAACACCAGTCACACCCCTTGAGACGCCTCATGCACTTCCTAGGGAAGATGGTAGCAGCAATGGAGGCAGTCCCTTTCGCGCAGTTTCATCTGCGTCCACTACAATGGGACATTCTCCGCCAATGGGACGGGAAGTCGACGTCCCTCGACAGGAACGTCTCCCTTTCTCAGGTGGCCAAGGAATCTCTTCGGTGGTGGCTTCTTCCCACCTCATTGTCAAAGGGAAAGTCCTTCCTACCCCCATCCTGGGCGGTGGTCACGACGGACGCGAGTCTGTCAGGGTGGGGAGCGGTTTTTCTCCACCACAGGGCTCAGGGTACGTGGACTCAGCAAGAGTCCACCCTTCAGATCAATGTTCTGGAAATCAGAGCAGTGTATCTTGCCCTACAAGCCTTCCAGCAGTGGCTGGAAGGCAAGCAGATCCGAATTCAGTCGGACAACTCCACAGCGGTGGCATACATCAACCACCAAGGAGGAACACGCAGTCGGCAAGCCTTCCAGGAAGTCCGGCGGATTCTGACGTGGGTGGAAGACACGGCATCCACCATATCCGCAGTTCACATCCCAGGCGTGGACAACTGGGAAGCAGACTTTCTCAGTCGCCAGGGTATGGACGCAGGGGAATGGTCTCTTCACCCGGACGTGTTTCAGGAGATCTGTCGCCGCTGGGGGATGCCGGACGTTGACCTAATGGCGTCCCGGCACAACAACAAGGTCCCAGCTTTCATGGCGCGGTCTCACGATCACCGAGCTCTGGCGGCGGACGCCTTAGTTCAAGATTGGTCGCAGTTCCGGCTACCTTATGTCTTCCCACCTCTGGCACTGTTGCCCAGAGTGCTGCGCAAGATCAGGTCCGACTGCCGCCGCGCCATCCTCGTCGCTCCAGACTGGCCGAGGAGGTCGTGGTACCCGGATCTGTGGCACCTCACGGTAGGCCAACCGTGGGCGCTACCAGACCGACCAGACTTGCTATCTCAAGGGCCGTTTTTCCATCGGAATTCTGCGGCCCTGAACCTGACTGTGTGGCCATTGAGTCCTGGATCCTAGCGTATTCAGGATTATCTCAAGAGGTCATTGCCACCATGAGACAGGCTAGAAAACCAACCTCCGCCAAGATCTACCACAGGACGTGGAAGATATTCTTATCTTGGTGTTCTGCTCAGGGAGTTTCTCCCTGGCCATTTGCATTGCCTACTTTTCTTTCCTTCCTACAATCCGGTTTGGAAAAAGGTTTGTCGCTCGGCTCCCTTAAAGGACAAGTCTCAGCGCTATCTGTATTTTTTCAGAAGCGCCTAGCACGACTTCCTCAGGTACGCACGTTCCTGCAAGGGGTTTGTCATATCGTCCCTCCTTACAAGCGGCCGTTAGAGCCCTGGGATCTGAACAGGGTTCTAATTGCTCTCCAGAAGCCGCCGTTCGAGCCTATGAGGGATGTTTCCCTTTCTCGCCTTTCACAGAAAGTGACTTTTCTAGTAGCGGTCACGTCTCTTCGGAGAGTGTCCGAGCTAGCAGCGCTGTCATGCAAATCTCCCTTCCTGGTGATTCACCAGGACAAGGTGGTTCTGCGCCCGATTCCGGAGTTTCTCCCTAAGGTGGTATCCCCCTTTCATCTCAATCAGGATATCTCCTTACCTTCTTTGTGTCCTCATTCAG
Source organism: Anomaloglossus baeobatrachus (assembly GCF_048569485.1). Taxonomy (NCBI): domain Eukaryota; kingdom Metazoa; phylum Chordata; class Amphibia; order Anura; family Aromobatidae; genus Anomaloglossus; species Anomaloglossus baeobatrachus. The sequence goes on from NC_134353.1 coordinate 91,885,509, forward strand.
TTCATCAATGTGAAAAGGATTTGCATTTGTTGGATCTGGTGAGAGCACTCAGAATCTACATTTCCCGCACGGCGCCCCTGCGCCGCTCGGATGCACTCTTTGTCCTTGTCGCTGGTCAGCGTAAAGGGTCGCAAGCTTCCAAATCCACCTTGGCTCGGTGGATCAAGGAACCAATTCTTGAAGCCTACCGTTCTGCTGGGCTTCCGGTTCCCTCAGGGCTGAAGGCCCATTCTACCAGAGCCGTGGGTGCGTCCTGGGCATTGCGGCACCAGGCTACGGCTCAGCAGGTGTGCCAGGCGGCTACCTGGTCGAGTCTGCACACTTTTACCAAGCATTATCAGGTGCATACCTACGCTTCGGCGGACGCCAGCCTAGGTCGACAGGTCCTTCAGGCGGCGGTGGCCCACCTGTAGGAAAGGGCTGTTTTACGGTCCTATCACGAGGTGTTATTTTACCCACCCAGGGACTGCTTTTGGACGTCCCAATTGTCTGGGTCTCCCAATTAGGAGCGACAAAGAAGAAGGGAATTTTGTTTACTTACCGTAAATTCCTTTTCTTCTAGCTCCAATTGGGAGACCCAGCACCCGCCCTGTTTTCTTAGGGATTTTTGTTTTTTCGGGTACACATGTTGTTCATGTTGAATGGTTTCAGTTCTCCGATGTTTCTTCGGATTGAATTTGTTTTTAAACCAGTTATTGGCTTTCCTCCTTCTTGCTTTTGCACTAAAACAGAGGAGCCCGTGATCCCACGGGGGGTGTATAGGCAGAAGGGGAGGGGCTTTACACTTTTAAGTGTAATACTTTGTGTGGCCTCCGGAGGCAGTAGCTATACACCCAATTGTCTGGGTCTCCCAATTGGAGCTAGAAGAAAAGGAATTTACGGTAAGTAAACAAAATTCCCTTCTTTATTGGCTCTTTGGGGCCGATTCGGCAAACCTTTTACTCCAGAAAAGTGTCATGAAAGCTTGAAAAAGTAATAGAGGCGGCTTCGGCTCACCGCTCTCTGTATAGTGAGTAGTAGCTATAACCACCCCCCTGCGCTGACTGAAAGCTCGCTCTAATGCTAAGTGGCTGTCAGTCAGTGTGGGGGGACACAGTTACAGCCGCCTCTTAATATACACAGAGCGGTGACTGCACCGGCTCCACCTTCAGCACTGACTGACAGCCGGCTCTAATGCTGAGTGGCTATCAGTCAGTACGGGGGCACAGTTACAGGCGCAGCTCACTATACACAAAGCTTTGACTGCACTGGCTCCACCGTCAGCACAGACTGACAGCAGGCTCTAATGCGGAGCAGCTGTCAGTCAGTACGGGGGCACAGTTACAGCTGCCTCTCAATATACACTAAGCGGTGACTGAACCCATGCGGGCACCGCCCTCATGACTCGGAGCGGAACTGTGGCGTATAAAGTTCATTTCTTTGTCGCTCCATTGGGAGACCCAGACAATTGGGTGTATAGCTTCTGCCTCCGGAGGCCACACAAAGTATTACACTTTAAAAAGTGTAACCCCTCCCCTCTGCCTATACACCCTCCCGTGCATCACGGGCTCCTCAGTTTTATGCTTTGTGTGGAAGGAGGCACACATCCACTCATGCATCCCATTTTAGTCAGCAGCAGCTGCTGATTTTATCGGTTGGAAGAAAAGAGGGCCCCCACAGGGTCCCCGGCATGCTCCCTTCTCACCCCACTAAGTCGGCGGTGCTGTTAAGGTTGAGGTACCCATTGCGGGTACAGAGGCTGGAGCCACATGCCGTTTTCCTTCACCATCCCTTAGAGGCTCTGGGAGAAGTGGGACCCTAACCGGTCATCCATTCACTGGGACCGGGCTCCCTCCGCAGCCCCTGTGGGAATCTGCCGGACAGGAGTCTATGTATCCTCAGGGACAGGGCCCTGCATCTAAAGGTACTCTGTGTCCCCATGGGGACGGTGCATGGAGCGCTTGTTTCACAGACGCTGCAGCAGCTGCTGGTTTGTGAAGACCGGGACTTCCGCGCCGACCGCGCCTGTTTGTCGGCCGCGGTATTAAATTTAGTCCCCGGCTTCATTGCGGCCTAGTACCATAACTCCCGCCCCCGGGCCTGCCAGTCAGGGGTAAGGGCGGGACGGTCGACCTGACGTCGGCAGTGAGGGCTGGAGCATACTTTAGGTTTCCTCCCCCCCCCCTCACTGATCACTGTGGGGCCCCAGATTCCCGCACTTTACTAGTCGCCGCCCACGGCTCCCTCCTCCCCTGAGAGCTCCGGCAGCCATTTTTACACACATTCTGCCGGTGGAGGATTTCAGGAACAAGCTCTACAGCTCTGGGAGACCTAAGGCAGGGAATCTGGTGGACACACACCGCTTTGGGCGGTCGGTAAGCCACACCGGTCACCCGGTGATGGTCCCCCTAGGGTGGCGGAGTATGTATGTATGTATATATATATATATATATATATATATATATATATATATATATATATATATATATATATATATATATATATATATATTTTCTCTGTTCGGCCGGGTTGTTTTGCTTTTGGCTATATACCCTCAGTGATCACTCTCCTAGGAGACAACAGCATGTCGTCCACAAGGAGCAAGGGCGCTAAGGCAAAGGGTTTTTTTGCAACCTGTACCTCTTGTGGGGCTATGTTACCTGCGGGTTCCACCTACCCTCACTGTGAGCAATGCTCGACCCCTGTTGCACTTGCTCAGCCGGAGCCTCGGTCACTAGTGGGCCCCTCGGCTCAGGCAGACCCTCCTGCTTCCCCTGTCCAGGCGGCAGGGACAGAGTTTGCAGTTTTTGCTGAGAAACTCTGAGTCGCTTTCACAATCCATGGCTCAGTCTATGGACAAATGGTCTGCCAAGCTACTAGAAGCCTTGCAGTCCAGACCAGTCCTTACACAGGCCCCGGGCACTGTTGGATCATCGCCTCCAGGCCCCTCTCGGTCTGCGCCGCAGCGTGCTCCCGGGGTGGCCCCTAGGTCTCAAGTGGAGGACTCCGGCACGGACCACAGTCCCAGACCGGCTAAGCGGGCTCGCTGGGAATCTTCCCCGACTTCCTCACGCTGCTCGGGGTCTCAGCTTGAGGACTCTCTGGAGGATGAGGCGGACGTAGCAGCTCAGGGCTCTGACCCTGACGTTGCTCTCAATCTTGATACACCTGAAGGGGACGCCATAGTAAATGACCTGATAGCGTCCATCAACCAGGTGCTAGATCTTTCTCCCCCAACTCCACCTATAGAGGAGTCGGCTTCGCAGCAGGAGAAACACCAGTTTAGGTTTCCCAAACGTACACGAGTGCGTTTTTCGATCACTCTAACTTCAGAGATGCTGTCCAGAAGCACAGAGCATTTCCGGACAAGCGCTTTACTAAGCGCCTTAATGACACACGTTACCCCTTCCCCTCTGACGTAGTTAAGGGTTGGGCTCAATGTCCCAAGGTGGATCCTCCAGTCTCTAGACTGGCGGCTAGATCTGTAGTATCAGTTGCAGATGGCTCATCGCTCAAGGATGCCACTGACAGGCAGATAGAGCTCCTGGTGAAATCCATCTATGAAGCCACAGGCGCGTCTTTTGCCCCGGCCTTTGCAGCCGTGTGGGCACTCCAAGCTATCTCAGCTTGTCTGTCTGAGATTAATGCGGTCACACGTACCTCCGCTCCGCAAGTTGTGTCTTTGACTTCTCAGGCGTCGGCTTTTTCGTCCTACGCCATGAACGCCGTCCTGGACTCTGCTAGCCGTACAGCGGTAGCATCCGCTAATTCGGTGGCAGTCTGCAGGGCCATGTGGCTACGCGAATGGAAGGCAGACTCTGCTTCCAAGAAGTTCTTAACCGGTTTGCCGTTTTCTGGCGAACGATTGTTTGGCGAACGATTGGATGAAATTATTAAGGAATCCAAGGGAAAGGACTCGTCCTTACCCCAGTCCAAACCAAAGAGACCTCAGCAACGGAAAATACAACCGAGGTTTCGGTCCTTTCGGCCCTCAGCCAAGTCCCAATCCTCCTCGTCCAACAGGCCAGAGAAGGGCCAGAGGAACTCTTATGCGTGGTGGTCTAAGTCACGCCCCCAAAAAACCGCCGGAGGCACTGCCTCCAAGGCGGCCTCCTCATGACTTTCGGCCTCCCCGAACCGCATCCTCGGTCGGTGGCAGGCTCTCCCGCTTTTGCGACGCCTGGTGGCCACATGTCCAAGACCGATGGGTGAGAGACATTCTGTCTCACGGTTACAGGATAGAGTTCAGCTCTCGTCCTCCGACTCGTTTCTTCAGAACATCTCCGCCCCCATCTCGGGCCGGCGCACTTTTTCAGGCTGTGGGCGTTCTGAAGTCAGAAGGAGTGGTGATTCCCGTTCCCCCTCAGGAACATGGTCACGGCTTCTACTCCAACTTGTTCGTGGTGCCAAAGAAGGACGGATCATTCCGTCCCGTTCTGGACCTCAAACTGCTCAACAGGCATGTGAGCACCAGAAGGTTTCGGATGGAATCTCTCCGCTCGGTCATCGCTTCGATGTCACAAGGAGACTTCCTAGCATCAATCGACATCAAGGATGCTTATCTCCATGTGCCGATCGCACCCGAGCATCAACGCTTCCTGCGTTTCGCCATCGGGGACGAACACCTTCAGTTCGTGGCACTGCCTTTCGGCCTGGCGACAGCCCCACGGGTCTTCACCAAGGTCATGGCATCCGTTGTGGCGGTCCTACACTCTCAGGGCCACTCGGTGATCCCTTACTTAGACGATCTCCTAGTCAGGGCACCCTCCCGGGTGGCGTGTCAACACAGCCTGACCGTCGCTCTGGAGACTCTCCAGCAGTTCGGGTGGATCATCAACTTCCCAAAGTCCAAGTTGACACCGACCCAATCACTGACTTACCTCGGGATGGAGTTTCATACTCACTCAGCGGTAGTCAAGCTACCGCTGGACAAACAGCTTTCACTGCAGACAGGGGTGCAATCTCTTCTTCGGGGTCAGTCACACCCCTTGAGGCGCCTCATGCACTTCCTGGGGAAGATGGTGGCAGCAATGGAGGCAGTGCCCTTCGCGCAGTTCCATCTGCGCCCACTCCAATGGGACATTCTCCGCAAATGGGACAGGAGGTCGACGTCCCTCGACAGGAACGTCTCTCTTTCCCTTGCAGCCAAAACCTCTCTTCAGTGGTGGCTTCTTCCCACTTCTCTATCGCAGGGAAAATCCTTCCTGCCCCCATCCTGGGCTGTGGTCACGACGGACGCGAGCCTGTCAGGGTGGGGAGCGGTTTTTCTCCACCACAGGGCTCAGGGAACCTGGACTCCGATAGAGTCTTCCCTTCAGATCAATGTTCTGGAGATAAGGGCAGTGTATCTAGCCCTAAAGGCGTTCCATCGGTGGCTGGAGGGCAGGCAGATCCGCATACAGTCGGACAACGCCACGGCGGTCGCATACATCAACCACCAGGGCGGCACGCGCAGCCGTCAAGCCTTCCAGGAAGTCCGGCGGATTCTGCTGTGGGCGGAGGCCACAGCCTCCACCATCTCCGCAGTTCACATCCTGGGCGTAGAAAACTGGGAAGCAGACTTTCTCAGTCGTCAGGGCATGGATGCGGGGGAATGGTCTCTTCACCCAGACGTGTTTCGAGAGATCTGTCGCCGCTGGGGAACGCCGGACGTCGATCTCATGGCGTCACGGCACAACAACAAGGTCCCGGCCTTCATGGCACGGTCTCAAGATCAGAGCTCTGGCGGCGGACGCGTTAGTTCAGGATTGGTCGCAGTTTCGACTCCCTTATGTGTTTCCTCCTCTGGCGATGTTGCCCAGAGTGTTACGCAAGATCAGATCCGACTGTCGTCGCGCCATTCTCGTCGCTCCAGATTGGCCGAGGCGGTCGTGGTACCCGGATCTGTGGCATCTCACGGTGGGTCAGCCGTGGGCGCTTCCAGACCGCACAGACCTGCTGTCACAAGGGCCGTTTTTCCATCTGAATTCTGCGGCCCTCAACCTGACTGTGTGGCCATTGAGTCCTGGCTCCTAGCGTCGTCGGGTTTATCTCAGGATGTCATTGCCACTATGAGACAGGCCAGGAAACCAACGTCCGCCAAGATCTATTACAGGTCGTGGCGGATCTTCTTGTCCTGGTGCTCTGATAAGGGTTATACTCCCTGGCCTTTTGCCTTACCCATTTTTCTTTCATTCCTTCAATCCAGAATGGACAAGGGTTTGTCACTCGGCTCTCTCAAGGGACAAGTATCGGCGCTCTCAGTATTTTTTCAAAAGCGCCTGGCAAGGCTTCCGCAGGTCCGCACGTTCCTGCAGGGAGTTTGCCACATAGTTCCACCCTACAAGCGTCCGCTGGAACCCTGGGATCTTAACAGGGTGTTAATGGCTCTTCAAAAACCACCTTTCGAGCCGCTGGGGGATGTCTCTTTATCACGTCTTTCGCAGAAGGTGGCCTTTCTTGTGGCAATTACCTCACTCCGAAGAGTGTCGGAGCTTGCAGCGCTGTCATGCAAATCCCCTTTCCTGGTTTTTCACCAGGATAAGGTGGTTCTGCGTCCTATCCCGGAGTTTCTCCCTAAGGTGGTATGTCCTTTTCATCTCAATCAGGATATCTCCTTACCGTCATTTTGCCCTCATCCAGTTCACCAGTGTGAAAAGGATTTGCATTCATTAGATCTAGTGAGAGCACTCCGGCTCTACGTGTCTCGCGCGGCGCCCCTGCGCCGTTCAGATGCGCTCTTTGTCCTGGTCGCTGGCCAGCGTAAGGGTTCGCAGGCTTCCAAGTCAACTTTGGCTCGGTGGATCGAGGAACCGATTCTTGAAGCCTACCGTTCTTCGGGGCTTCCTCTTCCTTCGGGGCTGAAAGCCCATTCTACCAGAGCCGTGGGTGCGTCCTGGGCATTGCGACACCGGGCTACGGCTCAGCAGGTGTGTCAGGCAGCTACCTGGTCTAGTCTGCACACCTTCACAAAACACTATCAAGTGCATACCTATGCTTCGGCAGATGCCAGTCTAGGTAGGCGAGTCCTTCAGGCGGCGGTTGCCCACCTGTAGGAAGGGGTCGTTTTTCGGCTCTCTGTTATTGAGGTATTCTTTTACCCACCCAGGGACTGCTTTTGGACGTCCCAATTGTCTGGGTCTCCCAATGAAGCGACAAAGAAGAAGGGAATTTTGTTTACTTACCGTAAATTCCTTTTCTTCTAGCTCCTATTGGGAGACCCAGCACCCGCCCCTGTTCCCTTCGGGCTGTTTGTTCTTTTGTGTACACATGTTGTTCATGTTGAATTGTTCTTTTGGTTCATGGTTTTCAGTTCTCCGAACATCCTTCGGATTGAATTTACCTTAGACCAATTTATAAGTTTCCTCCTTCCTGCTTTTGCACCAAAACTGAGGAGCCCGTGATGCACAGGAGGGTGTATAGGCAGAGGGGAGGGGTTACACTTTTTAAAGTGTAATACTTTGTGTGGCCTCCGGAGGCAGAAGCTATACACCCAATTGTCTGGGTCTCCCAATAGGAGCTAGAAGAAAAGGAATTTACGGTAAGTAAACAAAATTCCCTTCTTTGTCCTGGCAGCGGAGTGTGGGCGTCGGGCAGGTTCAGAGCGCCATTAACCTGCAGATTAACCCCATATCTGTAAGTTTTATCACAACAGGTTCCCTATAATGTGTTGTAGTAGGAAGAACCTCTGGAGCAGAACTGTCACTCAAGGAGAAGTCCCCGCCCCCTCAGCAAACAGGAAGTGAAGTGACTGCAGAGCTGAGTGCTGCTCAGGAGACATCTTGGGAATACCTTTTAAATTAATTCTGACAGCAGCAATCGGTCTTTTAACACAAATGCTAAAGAAAGTAAATGGTGCACCATTTTTGATGGAATTTAGCTGCAAAAAATATTTTAGCCTCATTGGCATGCATTTAAATAAGAAAAAAGTCCCTGAATGTGGCCTACCTCTTTAATTGAATTGCACAGTTCACACCAGGGCTGTGGAGTCGGGAAGTCAAACTTGCGACTCCGACTCCTCAATTTCCCTTGCACCGACTCCGACTCCAACTCCCACATATATTGCTTGTATTTAAGTGAAAAATTTATTGTAGTATAATGTGAGCTTCAGACATTTAATCATTTTTATGATACAATAATCAAGATATTTAGATAGAACATAAAATATATTTATTGGATACAACTTTAGAACACAAAAAACTGTAATAACTTATATATATATATATATATATATATATATATATATATATATATATATATATATATATATATATATATATATATATATATATATATACTATGCAATACACTATCAGTGGCAATAAACAGTTTTCAACCAAAACATAGTAAATAACATTTGTGCAGTGTATGTTTTTGTTGTAAGAAATAGAATTGCCTCCATCAGATCCTCCTTCGCAGATGACCTCAAATCTGACCTAATAATTTTAAGGCTAGAGAACAACCTCTCTACACTAACTTGGGTTGGAGGCAAAGCCGTAACCACATGGGAACATCTCTAACAATTTCCGGGTATAAAGGAATTGCCTCATGCACAGTCAGTTTTGATGAACGGTTGAAGTTTTATATTTCTTTGAAAGCAAGTGAAACATTTTACTGAAATCTGGTCAATCTGCTGCTATAGGAGACAGAGTGAAATCTTTTTCCTTGCAGCAACGCTTTGCTGCTCCATGTCATCCAAATACTTGTCCAAGTTAAACTCCTCATCTGATGAGGATGAAGATATGGCAGCAGTAGCACTGTCAGCACCCAAGTCCTCTTCCGCCTGGCAGTCCTGTAGCTGCTCATCCTAACTGCTACCTCAGTCAGAGCTTCTTTTCCTTTAGTAAGCTGTTGATCATCAAGCAGTATATGATGACTTGGGTCCACATAAACAGCTGCCAGAAGAATTTTATTTTCCAATAGCTGTGTCTCTCTGCGTTTCATTGAAGCAGAAATGCCATCTGCGATTAAACTTCCTCTTTTGGACAGACAAAATAGCAAGTTTTTCCACTCCCTTATGAAAATGCCAGGAGTTAAATCCTCAGCTTGTAATTTTTTAGTCACGGTAAATGGGTGATTAAGCAATTCCTTCAATTCAGCCACCTGTGTCTATTGACCTTCTTTTAGGGTTACCTGAGGGTTCGCCATATCTATAAGAAACTGTTTCAGTTCAAGCAATCGCTCAATCATTAAATAAGTGCTGCCTCACCGAGTGGCTTGATCGACAATTGCCCCTTTCTCAGCACATCTCTTCAAGATGGAATCAATTTTAGGGGTTCTGGTGGCAATAACCAATTTCCTCACTTTTCCAATCAGATTTCCAGCATGTCCCTTTTGCAGAATATCTCTTATTGCCAGCTGCAGCGTGTGCACAACACAGCGCATGTGATGAATATGAAAGTGTTTTGATGCAGCTTCAACAAGATCACCTAATCCTAAAGTATCATTTTGCTGTCCTTCTGTTGTAATATCTGCTTGTTCCTCAGTTACATGAACAGCGCTGTGGCTCCATCTCACACACTGAATCCTAAATTTTCTTCTAGCTGTTGTTCATTACTCTCATTCATCAGTTTAATTGTACTTATCATGTTTGAAGCATTGTTCGTTATTTTTCTAATCTGCTTTTGCTATTGAAAACATTATCTATGAGCTCAGAAATCTTTCAGGTGATGCGGTTTTTTAAAAAGCTGATCTGCTTTTTCAGCTGAAAAACGTATCCTCAAAAAAACGCAGCAAAAACGCTGTGTGTGAATGTAGCCTTAGATCAGGAATAGAACAGCCATTTATAGGACATTTCATAACTTTCCCAAATTCCTATGAAAAAATATTCATCACATTCAGCATTTAACTACTGTCCCCAATTTATTATATATTTTAGGAGTCTTTAGTCGGTCCATATTATACTGACTCCACCAAAATGAACACCGACGCCACGATTCCGACTCCACAGCCCTGGTTCACACATCATTCATTCCTATTTTATGGAGTGCTCCAGGCAGATACCTGTTGCAGTCATCTGCTTTGGTGCAAATGTAGCACCCATGGGGCAGAGGTTAACTGTACTTGTCGCTGGGCTGATGATATCGGGTCCGGGATGTAACGGGTTGCCCTGCCCAGCTTTGTGGCCCCGAGGTGTACAATAAAAGGAAAGGAGGAATGGGATGAAGGGGTTGAGGATGTTGGGAGTAGTGGTTGTCTCGTGACGCCACCTGCGGTATGCAGACAGGGATTAGCCGCCACTATGGTCGCTGTCCTCTGAGGCCGGTGGTGTCGCAGCTAGGATAGTTCAGCTTCCCACAGGTGAAGTTAGGCCCCAGGGAGGATGATGGAGGTAGTAGTGGCCGTTGGCGCCGAAGCGTGGGGCAACAGCGCCGGCAATGAACTGGCGTACACAGTAGTTGCAGTTCCAGGTCTTTACTCGCTGTTTGCCCAGCAGGTGCCGGTCTCCTCCGTAATGGGCTCCGGAGCCCATCATGGGGGGGGGGGGGTCCCAGGTGTCCAACCACACTGATCTGGTATTGACCTATCCTTGGGATAAGGCTAAGGGACCCTTTGCACGCTTCGACATCGCTAGCCGATGCTTGCGATGCCGAACGCAATAGTACCACCCCCCCCCCCCCCCCGTCGCACATGTGATATCTCGTGATAGCTGCCGTAGCGGACATTATCGCTACGGCAGCTTCACATGCACTTACCTGCCCTGCGACGTTGCTTTGGCCGGCGACCCGCTTCCTTCCTAAGGGGGCGGGTCGTGCGGCGTCGCAGCGACGTCACACGGCAGGCGGCCAATAGAAGCGGAGGGGCGGAGATGAGTGGGACGTAACATCCCGCCCACCTCCTTCCTTCCGCAGTGCCGGTGGAGGCAGGTAAGGAGATGTTTCTCGCTCCTGAGGCTTCACACACAATGATGTGTGCTGCCGCAGGAACGAGGAACATCATCGTATCTCCTATTGGTGCGACATTATGAAAATGTCCGACACTACACAGATCACCGATTTACGACGCTTTTGCGATCGTTTATCGGCGCATCTAGGCTTTACACGTTGCGACGTCGTTATCGGTGCCGGATGTGCGTCACTTTCGATTTGACCCCGACGATATCGCAGTAGCGATGTTGCAGCGTGCAAAGTACCCCTAAGTCCAGGCCAGTCCCTTTAAGCAGTCCCATTACCTCACTATATAACACACCAGCCTTGATCTAGTAGTCCTATATTTATAGCTCGGTACATTATCATTTTTCGCAGCAGTTTTTGAGCGTCTGGAAAGCAGAGACATCACATTAGTCTCATATCTAAAGAGCACCAGTGATTGATTGCCATATACCATCAGAAATCCGTCCCCACATCTGTCAGCGCGGTTTAGTGGCAGGGACGCGGCGGCGGAGTAATTATTGTGAGGTGTCAGCCATTGCAGGGATTAATCATGTCCCATCACAACCATTTTCCCTATCTGTCAGGCTGCTGTATCTGGCGGGGGCCTGCACCCCGTGTGTCCATGTTATCTCCCAGGAGAAGCGCATTAATGCTTTTCTATTCTCAATGTAAGATGTAAATGGCGTCATGTAAGCGGCGTGTGTTTTAATTCCCGCATTTCATAACCTGATCTGTTTTGTGGCTCATACAGCGGCTGTCAGGTATCACTCTCCTGCTTTATTGAATATTCCTTTTTCAGGGCTTGTTTTGTTATATTAAGTAATGTCTGTTGTTTGTCATGTCTCTGAGGAACAGTGTTATTACTGGGCCAGGGAGGGACAGGGACGGAGCGTTATTTAGGGAGGCAGCACTATATAATTTACAGGGAGGCAGTGATATACATGTATCTACAGTATAGACACGGAGACAGCACTATCTGTGCCTACATGTTTTACAGGTAGGCAGTACTATTTATGGCTATATATATCTTCTTATATGGCCGCTTTCACACTGCGTTATGACCTCCGTTCAGTGGTCCTATCGGGGCTTCCGTCTGAACCCCCCCCACCCCCCTTTTCACAAAATGGGCTTCGGCGCATGCTCCGACGGGGCTATTGACTATAATGGTGTAGGTGGAGTTACCGTGTGCTCTACCGTGCACCATTTTCAGGCATATACGTTTTCTGCAGGTGGACACCCGAACAAAGTCTACTATGTCTGGGTGTCCGCTTGCAGAAAGCGTATATGCCCGAAAATAGTGACTCCATCTGCACCATTATAGTCAATGGTCCCGTCGGCGCATGCGTCCGAAACCTGCTTTGCGGGGGAGGGGGGGGGGGATTTTGGGTGTGGATGGAAGCCCCAATGGACCACTGAACAGAGGTCACAATTCAGTCTCAAGGGGCCTTATTTACTGGGAGGCAGCACTCTGTGGATCTATTTACAGATAAGGAGGCAGCACTATCTATAAATCTATAATTTACAGAGAGCTAGCACTGTGTCTTTCTACATAATTTACAGGCAGAGATGGGGAGGAAGCACTAGCTGTGCCTACGTATTTTACAAGCAAGTAGTTACTATGACTACATAAATGAAAAGAAGGCCGTACTATCTATCTGCATAGTTTCCACCCGGAGAGAGGGAGGCAGTACTATCTGTAAATTATATAGTTTACAAGGAGGTAACACACTTTATGTATCTGTTATTTACATTGAGAGACAAGGTGGCAGTGCTGTATGTATCTATATTATTTACAGGGTTAGATAGTAAGGCAGCACTATCTGTGTCTACAAAATTTATAGGGAAGCAGTGTAATATGTATCCACATCATTAACAGAGGCAGCACTACTTATGGCTACATAACTTTAGGGAGACCACTATTTGTGTCTATTGCATATAGAGAGGTTATAAAATAAATAATAATAAAATACTGGGAACAGGGAGGCAGAACTATATATTGTATGTATGTATGTATGTAAATAATGTACCAGGAGAGTCGGGGAGGCAGCACTATGTGTGCTGATATAATTTACAGGTATGCAGTACTATATACCATGTTTCTCCGAAAATAAGACAATGTTTTGTATTATTTTTGGCTCCAAAAGATGTGCTACGGCTTTTTTTTACAGGAGATTTCTTATATTTTGTGTTGGTGTCAGTGATTGGAGCTCCCATTAATGAAAAATAAATTTTACCCCTCCCCCCGCCCATAATCCCGCCCACCACTCTGCCAGTATCAGTGATTGGAATTTGTGTTCATGAAATAATGAAGATACACCCCCATCAACCCCTCTGCTCGCGTTATTGATTGGAGCAATAGTTAATGAGATATTGATTACTAATCCCCTTCCTCAACCCACCCTTGTGATCCACTGACGGTCATATTGCTGACCAAGAATTGCAGTGCTCGCACTGGCCGGGGGCTCTCCTGATCCGAGCGTGTCAGTGTGTATTTTTATGCAGCTGTCACTCCGGTGAGGAGACTCGCCAGCCAGTGCGCACATTGTGCTGCGATCCTCTGGCAGTAATGCGACCATCAGTGAATTACTGATACCCGGCACACAGAGTGGAGGGGAAGGGAGTGAATGTTTATTATTTCATTAATACAAGTTCCAATTACTGACGCCAGCAGAGGGGTGAATATTCATTCCATTAACTAGCCGACATGTGACTATAAACTACCGGGGCTTACAGAAATGTACATCAATAAAAGTTACATACAGTGGAACTTCGCTTAACGAGTAACCCACTTAACGAGAATTTCGCTTAACAAGCAAAGTTTTCTGTAAATTTGTAACCCAGTTTACGAGAAAGCTTTGCTGTGCGAGCAAAATCCTCACCGCACACACTTCCGGTTCCGTACATCCACCGTGCTCTGACCCGCACTTGCAGTCCACACAAACACACACATGTACGCACAAACACACACGCACATACAGTATTATGCTCACCTTACCTTCCGTTCCACCGTCGGCCTCATGGTTCTTGTAGTTCCCGGGTACATCACAACGTCCTCGCGGTGAACTACAAGTACCATGAGGCCAGCGGTGGAACGGAAGGTAAGGTGAACATAATCTGTGTACCTTCAGTTCCATCGCCGGCCTCCTGGGTCCTGTAGTTCGCCGCTCTAATCCAGGCTGTGCATCGGCAACCATAGCAACGAAACAGGAAGTTCCCCTGTCGCCGCTACTCAAAGGCAGCGCGCTGTCAAAGGCAGGAGCCGCTTGACTCTGATTGGCCATCAGTGCGCTGGGATCGGAAATTCCTCCCTCGTCGTTATGGTAACCCAATACACAGCCCGTGCTGGAGAACAGCAAGTCCCAGGAGACCGGCGATTGAACGGAAGGTAAGGTGAGCATAATATGTGCGTGTATTTGTTTGTGTGTGCTTGTGTGTGTTTGTGTGTGCTTATGTGTGTTTGTGCATGTGTGGAATGGCACAATAGGGGACCTCAATGGGACAATTAAGTTGTGGAAGGAATTGTCTGCATTGCAATGATTTCCTATGAGAAATCTTGCTTTGCTGAACGAGTAACTTGGTTAACAAGCACACTCCCAGAACGGATTGTTCTCGTTAACCAAGGTTCCACTGTATACTGAAAGGACCCTGTTTCAAGATACTATTAGTATGAGGATCCTCAAATAGGGCTTATTTTTGGATTAGGGCTTATATTTTAAGCATTCTAAAAAAAAAAAATTGAAAAATTCTACTAGGGCTTATTTTCGTGGAAACACGGTATGTATTTACAGGGAGAGTTGGGGAGGCAGCACTATCTGTGCCTAAATAGATTGCAGCGGGTCAATGCCATATCTGGTTACATTTACACCATCTGTGCCTACATCGTTTAGAGGGAGAGATAGGAGACAGTCCTGTGTTTTCATACCTCATTCACATGGACAGACGAGAGCAGAAATTACTTTATAAAGGAAAGGAATAGTGTGTGGTCACACAGGACGCTGCACCCCACAGGCAGACGGGGGGCACCCTGATGTCACATAGGACTCTATAATGACCTCCAGGCTCTGTGCATCCTATAAATCTAATGCAGGTGACACTGGTCAGGTAAAAGTGGATGGCGACGATTATATTATGACTTTTGTTCAGCAAAAATCCAATTCCAGGAAACACGAGTCTCTGGGTTTTGGGAACTTTATCAGGCGCCTGTAGATCGTGTTTGGGCTGAAGCCCGGCCATCGCTCTCCCCGCAGTTCTATGTATTATTAGTCTGTCCGGGCATTAAAACCGCTCTGCTGTTTATTAATCCTTAAAAGTTACCAATATTCTCTCCTTTACTTTTCCTGCTCAGGGTCTCAAGGAAACCAAACACCCGTACACGTTTGTATCCCAAGAAGGCTTCAAGGAATTACTGATGGTTCCTGGTGCTGCTGACAAAGCTCTACCCATCTTACCCAAAGTTGCAGCTGCTTTGAAAGGTGCCCTCGTATGTATTCCCCTTCGATGAACGCATAGATAATGTTTTATTACTTCTGCCAGATGAAAAATTAATCTCTGCCGTGTCTGTATGTCACATGGATTGTAATAGGAAACATCTGAGTACAACACTTTCCATCTGGATTGATAAGTCTTCTCTCGATGAGATAAACCCCATTGAATGTTCTTACCTATTAATAAGGCTTTTCTGTAATAGACGTTTGTGGTGCCGAGCCTTCTCCATTCTCTTTTGAACGTGGCGGAATCCCAAACAGATTTGTTATATAGGACTGTGCCTTGCTATACGGGACCTCTGCCCCCACAGCCACCACCACCACCACCACCACCATGGACAATAACATATACTGCATGGTATTAATTTTTTTAATACCATGCCAAAGTATGCCATCGTATGTCTATACCATCACATACGTCATAGCTATACATCGGAGATAGGTCACTGATAACTTCTGACATATACTTCCGATATATAGGTGTCAACGGAGACTTATAGTGCCTTGCGAAAGTATTTTTCAACCTCTTCCCACATTTCAGGCTTCAAACATAAAGATAAAAATGTTCATTTTATGGTGAAGAATCAACAACAAGTGGGACACAATTGTGAAGTTGAACGAAATTTATTGCTTATTTTAAATTTTTTTTAAAAAATTAATAACTGAAAATTGTGATGTGCAATATCAGTCGTCCCCTTTACTTTCAGTGCAGCAAGCTCACTCCAGAAGTTGATTGAGGATCTCTGAATGATCCAATGTTGTCCTAAATAACTGATGATGATAAATATAAGCCCCTGTGTGTAATCAAGTCTCCGCATAAATGCACCTGCTCTGTGATAGTATCAGTGTTCTGTTTAAAAAGGAGATAGCTTCATAAAGACCAAGGAACACAACAGGCAGGTCTGTGATACTGTTGTGGAGAAGTTTAAAGCCAGATTTGGTTACAAAAAGATTTCCAAAACTTTAAGCATCCCAAGGAGCACTGTGCAAGCGATAATATTGAAATGGAAGCAGTATCATACCACTGCAAATTTACCAAGACCCGGCCGTCCATCCAAACTTTCATCTCAAACAAGGAGAAGACTGATCAGAGATGCAGCCAAGAGGCCCATGATCACTCTGGATGAACGGCAGAGATCTACAGCTGAGGTGGGAGAGTCTGTCCATAGGACAACAAGCAGTCATTTACTGCACAAATCTGGCCTTTATGGAAGAGTGGCAAAAAGAAAGCCATTTCTCAAAGATATCCATAAAAAGTGTTGTTTAAAGTTTGCCACAAGCCACCTGGGAGACACACCAAACATGTGGAAGAAGGTGCTCTGGTCAGATGAAACCAAAATCGAACCTTTTTTGGCACAATGCCAAACGATATGTTTGGCATAAAAGCAACACAGCTCATCACCCTGAACACACCATCCCCACTGTCAAACATGGTGGTGGCAGCATCATGGTTTGGGCCTGCTTTTCTTCAGCAGGGACAGGGAAGATGGTTAAAATTGATGGGAAGATGGATGGAGCCAAATACAGGATCGTTCTTGAAGAAAACCTGTTGGAGTCTGCAAAAGACCTGAGACTGGGACGGAGATTTGTCTTCCAACAAGACAATGATCCAAAACATAAAGCAAAATCTACAATGGAATGGTTCACAAATAAACGTATCCAGGTGTTAGAATGGCCAAGTCACAGTCCAGACCTGAATCCCATCAAGAATCTGTGGAAAGAGCTGAAAACTGCTGTTCACAAACGCTCTCCATCCAACCTCATTCAGCTCCAGCTGTTTACAAAGGAAGAATGGGCAAGAATTTCAGTCTCTCGATGTGCAAAACTGAAAGACACATACCCCAAGCGACTTGCAGCTGTAATCGCAGGAAAAGGTGGCGCTACAAAGTATTAACTTAATGGGCATGAATAATATTGCACGCCCCAATTTTCAGTTATTTATTTTTTAAAAAAGTTTAAAATAAGCAATAAATTTCGTTCAACTTCACAATTGTGTCCCACTTGTTGTTGATTCTTCACCAGAACATTAACATTTTTATCTTTGTTTGAAGCCTGAAATGTGGGAAAAGGTTGAAAAATCCAAGGCTGAATACTTTCACAAGGCACTGTAGTTGAGGGAAAATTATAATATTCTACATTCATTTTTGCCTCTTCTCGTTTATAAAGAAGTTGAATAAGTGGTCTCTTTTCTATCATGAAATATCACATTCATTGTAGAGATCGTCTGTTCACTGCAGAGCAACCAGTGAAATAGCTTCCTGCTCTAATTGTTCAGGAAAAAAACAGTGTACACTGAGCAAATAGCAAGGGACTCCGCTGTCTGCTGCCAGAGGGGGAAGGGACTCCGCTGTCTGCTGCCAGAGGGGGAAGGGACTCCGCTGTCTGCTGCCAGAGGGGGAAGGGACTCCGCTGTCTGCTGCCAGAGGGGGAAGGGACTCCGCTGTCTGCTGCCAGAGGGGGAAGGGACTCCGCTGTCTGCTGCCAGAGGGGGAAGGGACTCCGCTGTCTGCTGCCAGAGGGGGAAGGGACTCCGCTGTCTGCTGCCAGAGGGGGACGGGACTCCGCTGTCTGCTGCCAGAGGGGGAGGGACTCCGCTGTCTGCTGCCAGAGGGGGAGGGACTCCGCTGTCTGCTGCCAGAGGGGGAGGGACTCCGCTGTCTGCTGCCAGAGGGGGAGGGACTCCGCTGTCTGCTGCCAGAGGGGGAGGGACTCCGCTGTCTGCTGCCAGAGGAGGAGGGACTCCGCTGTCTGCTGCCAGAGGGGGAGGGACTCCGCTGTCTGCTGCAGGGGTGGGAAAGGACTCCACTGTCTGCTGCCAAGGGTGGGAAGGGACTTCACTGTCTGCTGCCAGGAGTGGGAAGGGACTCCGCTGTCTGCTGCCAAGGGTGGGAAGGGACTCCGCTGTCTGCTGCCAAGGGTGGGAAGGGACTTCACTGTCTGCTGCCAAGGGTGGGAAGGGACTTCACTGTCTGCTGCCAGGAGTGGGAAGGGACTCCGCTGTCTGCTGCCAGGGTGGGAAGGGACTTCGCTGTCTGCTGCCAGGGTGGGAAGAGACTTCGCTGTCTGCTGCCAGAGGGGGAAGGGACTCCGCTGTCTGCTGCCAGAGGGGGACGGGACTCCGCTATCTGCTGCCAGAGGGGGAGGGACTCCGCTGTCTTCTGCAGGGGTGGGAAAGGACTCCACTGTCTGCTGCCAGGGTTGGGAAGGGACTCCACTGTCTGTTGCCAGGGTTGGGAAGGATCTCCACTGTCTGTTGCCAAGGGTGGGAAGGGACTTCACTGTCTGCTACCAGGAGTGGGAAGGGACTCCGCTGTCTGCTGCCAGAGGGGGAGGGACTCCGCTGTCTGCTGCAGGGGTGGGAAAGGACTCCACTGTCTGCTGCCAGGAGTGGGAAGGGACTCCGCTGTCTGCTGCCAGGGTGGGAAGGGACTTTGCTGTCTGCTGCCAGGGTGGGAAGGGACTCCGCTGTCTGCTGCCAGGGTGGGACGGGACTTCGCTGTCTGCTGCCAGGGTGGGACGGGACTTCGCTGTCTGCTGCCAGGGTGGGAAGGGACTTCGCTGTCTGCTGCCAGGGTGGGAAGGGACTTCGCTGTCTGCTGCCAGGATGGGAAGGGACTTCGCTGTCTGCTGCCAGGGGTGGGAAGGGACTTCGCTGTCTGCTGCCAGGGGTGGGAAGGGACTTCGCTGTCTGCTGCCAGGGGTGGGAAGGGACTCCACTGTCTGCTGCCAGAGGGGATGGGACTCCACTGTCTGCTGCCAGAGGGGGATGGGACTCCACTGTCTGCTGCCAGAGGGGGATGGGACTCCACTGTCTGCTGCCAGAGGGGGATGGGACTCCACTGTCTGCTGCCAGAGGGGGATGGGACTCCACTGTCTGCTGCCAGGGGTGGGAAGGAACTCCACTGTCTGCTGCCAGGGGTGGGAAGGGACTCCACTGTCTGCTGCAAGAGGGGGGGGAAGGAGACTGAGTCCGTCCATCACCAAGATAGGGGCAGCAAAAAAAGACAGTTTTTTTGCAATCTCATTATATAGAACATAGAACTTGTGATGCAAGCACTGAATAACTATCTTGAGGGATTAGTATAGAAAATACAGTGCATTATTTTAATTCACAATTTTCTGTGATTGATCCTCAGGTACACGCTGATGGAGGAGTTTTTGAGCGAGGACTGAATGGTCTGGTGCAGTTGAGCGCGGTCGTGGGGCCGGCTCTTAATATTCATCTGAAGAATCTATTAACCAGCGTGAGTATGAAAAAGCTGTAGATGATACTGACAATGGGGTCTTCATGTCCGCAGAGCGGTCACGTATGTCATCATTAGTTCTTTCACCTATTGCTCTATGGCAGATCCTCCGTTCCCATTTACAGGCTCACTGGACGTCTTCTCTGACTGTTTTTTTGGGAAAAGACAAAGTTTGTTCTTCCGATGGCAGTTCTTTGAGTTTCCTGCGGTTTGGTTGAATATAAATAATTGATAACAATGTGTCATTATGTGAGAAATTTTGGAGACTAAACACTTTTTCTGTGTTGATTAGAAAGATCCCGGTTGGTTTGTTTATTCAGTCTTATAAATCATTTACGCTGGTGTTGATGTCTTTGACACTTAAAGGACCACTGATGTGAGTGATTTAACAAGCTTTTATATCCTGGGCAGACTCAACAAAGTTCACTTTAAAGAGATTTTCTCATCTAATTGATCATGGTGATTTTATGTAATCAGATATTTAAAGCAAAAGGCACAAAATCTTCTCTGTCTATCCATTGCATTAAATAAAAGAATTAAAGGGGTTTTCCCAACAAGCAAAGTACATTTTAATCAGTACATATTTGAATAATAATAAGTACCACAATTGGATGTGTCACAAAAATATGCTGAGATAGTGTTGTAATTGTTTATGCAATATGTACTGTGTAATGTCTGTGTCTGACGATTAGGAGGTGGCGACCACCTATATTGTAAATGGCCACTGTGTATCGTGTAGTCTGTGGCTCCAGGTAGTCTTCACAGCTACAATACAAATTCAGTATGCATATAGACACATATGCCAATTATTATTTGAGGATAAAGGGGTTTTACACGCTGCGAGTTATCGCTAACTATGTCGAGCGCGATAGCACCCGCCCCGTCATTCGTGCGACATTTGGTGATCGCTGCCGTTTCGAACATTATCGCTACGGCAGCGTCACACGCACTTACCTGTGCAGCGACGTTGCTGTGACCGCCGAACAATATCTCCTTCAAGGGGGAGGTGCGTTCGGCATCACTGTGACGTCACTAAGCGGCCGTCCAATAGAAGCGGAGGGGCGGAGATGAGCGGGCCGTAACATCCCGCCCACCTCCTTCCTTCCTCATTGCCGGTGGACACAGGTAAGGAGATGTTCATCGTTCCTGCGGTGTCACACATAGTGATGTGTGCTGCCGCAGGAACGACGAACAACATCGTACCTGTGGCAGCAGCAATATTAAGGAAAGGAGCGACGTGTCAGCGATCACCATTTTTGGACGATTTTGCGATCATTGATCGTCGCTCCTTGGTGTCACACGCTGCGATGTAGCTACCGGCGCCGGATGTGCGTCACTAATGACGTGACCCCGACAATATATATCGGTAGCGATGTCGCAGCGTGTAAAGCACCCTTTAGTCAAAAATTATACTCACTCTGGCTGTAGAATTTATTGTACTCTTATCAGAAAGGGAAAAACACTTTTTTTTTTTTTTTTTTTCTGTCAACAAGATTTCGTATTCGTTCATTAATTTAAAATTTTTAAGCCATGAATTCACCCCTGTCATCACCTCCTCATCAGACATGAATCTTTGTCCCCGTAGGGCTTCTTTCAGGGGACCAAAGAAGTGATTGTCTGATGGGGCACGACCAGGACTATATGGCGGATGATTTAACTTTATCTTTCTTCTTGGCTGCCAGTTGTGCGACTTTCCTTGATCTTCTCTCTCCAACCATACACATTGCATAAAGTCTTCAATAAATATTGACACCAGACGAACCCTCAAACCACAAAAAAACGAATCTCTGCACGCGCCTTTTCTTTTGTGTGAGTCACACATGATGCAGTCACAAATGACGTAACTTTCAGTGATTGTAGAGGCAGCGACCTCATACAGAAAGCGCTGATAAGACCGTGCGGCCAACAGAAGCTTCATATAATCCAAGTGCGGAAACATTGCAACTCTGCTTGTAGCTCTACCTTTACGGTAAAGTATTTAATGCATATCATTGGGCAGTGTGCTTATGTCATGGTTTCCTGCTTTTTTTCACATTAGCTTTCCAAAAGATTAATGGAGAAGAAATACAAGGATGGAGTCACGTCTGCACTACAGAACCTTGAACAGTACGGAGGAAAGGTAAATATTAATGGCTAAATATTAATGGTGTTGAAGATAGGAATTAAATAACCAAAAATACTTAATTTAGCCATTTCATAGATTCAAATATATAGTATAGTTGATGAGTTGATGTAACCTACCACATGTATATGTATATGTGTGTATATATATGTATGTATGTATGTATGTATGTATATATATATATATATATATATATATATATATATATATATATATATATATATATATATATATATCTCTATCTATAATTGCCTTATTCTGTCTGTCTTGCTCCAAAATTGTGTCCTTACGGTGACACAAAGCGGATTGGCCGCTGGCCTCGCCATGGCCCCGCCCCCCCGCACGGATTGGTCGCGCGCCCTGGCTCCCCCCCACACGGATTGGCCGGCCGCTCGCACAGGCTCCGCCCCCCACACGGATTGGCCTCTCGCCCCGGCACCCTGCACGTATTGGCAACTCGGCCACGCCCCGCCCCCCTCACGCAATGCACGCTTGCTCTGGCCCCGCCCCCCGCACGCATCCCCCGAACTGACACGGAGACACGACTCCCAGGTGAGTACTGTACCCCCGGGAGCCCACACCAGCATACACCGCCAACCCAGCCGACACAAACCCTCGCATTGCTGGGGTTTGCCGCCGTATGCTGGTGTGGGCTCCCGTGCGAGTGGGGGACGGGATGCGCTGGTAACCATGGTAGCATAGTTACCAGCGCATCAAGGTCCTGCAGTGGCGGAACATCCACACGCACACACATAACAACAGACACACACACACACCAGATCACACTCACTCTCACACACACCTCACACACACATCAGATCGCATCCACACACTCACAGCATCCGGAGATATCGCTTGCTTCTCGGCCGCGATACTGTGCTGCAGTGAGTTTCCAGGACCTGCCGGAGGATCACATGGCCAGAAGCATGTGGTATCTCCGGATGTTGTGAATGAGCGCGTATGTGCAATATCGTCAATGTGTGTGTGAGTGTATGCGATCGGGTGCGTGTGAGTGTATGCGATCGGGTGGGTGGGTGTGTGAGTGTATGCGATTGGATCTGTGAGTGTCGGCAGAGGAGCACGGCGTGCTGGAGGAGGCTGGGAGGAGAGAGGCTGATCCTGGGTAAGGCTGGGAGGGGGAGGCTGGGAGGGTGTAGGCTGATGCTGGGGGAGGCTGGAAGGAGAGAGGCTGCTGGAAGGAGAGAGGCTGATGTTGGGGGAGGCTGGGAGGGTGTAGGCTGATGCTGGGGGAGGCTGATGCTGGGGGAGGCTGGAAGGCGAGAGGCTGATGTTGGGGGAGGCTGATGCTGGGGGAGGCTGGAAGGAGAGAGGCTGATGCTGGGGGAGGCTGATGTTGGGGGAGGCTGGGAGGGTGTAGGCTGATGCTGGGGGAGGCTGATGCTGGGGGAGGCTGGAAGGAGAGAGGCTGATGCTGGAAGGAGAGAGGCTGATGCTGGGGGAGGCTGGGAGGAAAGAGGCTGATGCTGGGGGAGGCTGATGCTGGGGGAGGCTGGAAGGAGAGAGGCTGATGCTGGGGGAGGCTGATGCTGGGGGAGGCTGATGCTGGAGGAGGCTGGCAGGAGAGAGGCTGATGCTGGAGGAGGCTGGGAGGAGAGAGGCTGATGCTGGGGGAGGCTGGGAGGAGAGAGGCTGATGCTGGGGAAGGCTGGGAGGAAAGAGGCTGATGCTGGGGGAGGCCGGGAGGCGGAGGCTGATGCTGGGGGAGGCTGGGAGGCGGAGGCTGATAATGGGGGAGGCTGATGCTGGGGGAGGCTGGAAGGAGAGAGGCTGATGCTGGGGGAGGCTGGGAGGGGGAGGCTGATGCTGGGGGAGGCTGGGAGGGGGAGGCTGATGCTGGGGGAGGCTGGGAGGGGGAGGCTGATGCTGGGGGAGGCTGGGAGGAGGGAGGCTGGGAGGAGAGAGGCTGATGCTGGGGGAGGCTGATGCTGGGGGAGGCTGGAAGGAGAGAGGCTGATGCTGGGGGAGGCTGGGAGGGGGAGGCTGGGAGGAGAGAGGCTGATGCTGGGGGAGGCTGATGCTGAGGGAGGCTGGGAGGTGGAGGCTGATGCTGGGGAAGGCTGAGAAGAGGGAGGCTGGGAGGAGAGAGGCTGATCCTGGGGAAGGCTGGGAGGAGAGAGGCTGATGCTGGGGGAGGCTGATGCTGGGGGAGGCTGGAAGTAGAGAGGCTGATGCTGGGGGAGGCTGGGAGGGGGAGGCTGGGAGGAGAGAGGCTGATGCTGGGGGAGGCTGGGAGGAGGGAGGCTGGGAGGGGGAAGGCTGAGAGAAGAGAGGCTGATGCTGGGGGAGGCTGAGGCTGGGAGGAGAGAGGCTGATGCTGGGAGGAGAGAGGCTGATGCTGGGAGGAGAGAGGCTGATGCTGGGAGGAGAGAGGCTGATGCTGGGAGGAGAGAGGCTGATGCTGGGGGCAGAGAGGCTGATGCTGGTGCAGCATGGCGGATGGAGCACGTTTTGGAGTGCGCAGCATGGCGGATGGAGCACGTTTGGGAGTGCGCAGCATGGCGGATGGAGCACGTTTGGGAGTGCGCAGCATGGCGGATGGAGCACGTTTGGGAGTGCGCAGCATGGCGGATGGAGCACGTTTGGGAGTGCGCAGCATGGCGGATGGAGCACGTTTGGGAGTGCGCAGCATGGCGGATGGAGCACGTTTGGGAGTGCGCAGCATGGCGGATGGAGCACGTTTGGGAGTGCGCAGCATGGCGGATGGAGCACGATGGGGGGTGCGCAGCATGGGGGATGGAGCACGATGGGAGGTGCACACCTCCCCCCAACACACACACACACAACACACCACACACACACTGGGAACCACAAACACCGCCCTACACAGACACCCACACACACAGACAACGCTGCACACACACAACACCCAACACACAAACACCGCGGCATACATAAATATACGCACATACCACGCAACACACACACACATTGCACAAAACATACCTCACCCCAAAACACACCACACACACACAAACCGCGCAACACACACACGCAACGCTACAGACACACAGCGCTCCACAAACAACGCAACACACATACAACACCGCTCTCACCCCCCGCCACACCCAGACAACACCCAGAACATGTACAGCGCCCTACACAAACACTTGGTAACTACACACAACAACATCTAATATATATATAATATATATAAATATATATATATATATATATATATATATATATATAATATATATATATTGCATATTCAGTGATTTTCCTTAATACAATATACCAGCACATGTAACTTAACATGGCTCCTACATCCTGGACAACTCCCAAAGAAGTTGAGGAGCAAAGGAATTCCTAAAGTTCGGAACAACCAATCCAGCACAGACTATGCAAATTCCTATACATCCTGAGTCCAGCCTGCGATACTTGATTGGACTGTATTTTGTCTACACCCTTCACTTCTCTAGAGCTACAAAAAGTGTCAAACAGTAAAGAGAGCCAGAAGCTCTAGCGTCTGTCATGGAGATAGTTATAACTGACTCGTAGTCCGTTATTTTAGTCTCGTGTGCACACATGACATTATAATTTGAACACGGCAGTCAGACCTTAAGAGACCCATTGTAGTCTCGTCCTCAACCATGGCTTACTTATAGGTACTGTATTTTCCAGCGTATAAGACGACTGGGCGTATAAGACTACCCCCAACTTTTTCAGTTAAAATATAGAGTTTGGGATATATCATATATACTCGAGTGTAAGCCAACCAGTAATGCCCCCATTGTTTAGTGATATCCCATCCCATGCAGTAATGAAACCATTGTTTTAATAATGTCCTCCTGCTGGTTCCCTTCTGTCCCATATGTGCCATTGTTTACACAAATAAAAGATATTCTCACCTCTCTTCTGTGCCCGCAGTGCATCCAGCTGCTTCTTGCAGTCCACAGGAACACAGACCCCACCGTGACCGCTGCAGATTGTCGTCATGGCTTTACTACAGTTGAATACTTTACGGCTCCACAAAGCATTCAACTGCAGTAAAGCGTGTCCAATATACAGGGCCGCCACTACTGTCAGCGCTTTACTGCAGTAGTTGAATGGTTTGTGGTTCAGTAAAGCATTCAACTGTAGTAAAGCCATGACGACATCCTGCATCGGCTGCTCTGTACATCGGATGCTACCACCGAGGGGCCTTTGTTCCTGCGGACTGCAAGACACAGCTGGAGGCAGCGCGGGAACGGAGGACAGGTGAGAATATCTTTTAATGTGTGTAAAGCCATGACGGCACCTTGCACCACCGTATTAGACGACACCTGGCGTATAAGAGGACCCCCGACTTTCGACAAGATTTTCAGGGGTTAAAAGTTGTCTTATACACCGGAAAATATGGTAATGTGAGTAAATGCACAGGGTGTTCTGTTTACCCCAGGCAGACACTCGGCTCATGTGTCTTATGTCCTTGCAGCTTATCGGAAGTAGGTTGTGCTCTTGAGCCGGGTATTGTACCCATAAAGTGCAATCGCCACAGACACCTCCCATACAAGTAATAGACAAAATAATCACTGATCTCGGGGAGATCAGCCAGAGAAAACACTGCCGGCAGCCAGCGAAGGCGCTCAACACAGTGAAATCCTAGGTGCATTGTACCCTGGGGAGTATGCAAATCATAAAGGTCCGTGGAGCCTCTGTTAGGAGTCTTGACACAGAAAGATAGCCAGATATCTTTCTGACTGATAAGGGGCAATACCCCGAAACAGCTGTCTGTGGATGGATACCTGGCTTGGTATTTCCCTTGTCATATCTTTAAACTCATCAAGAGATGGATATTGAGTAAAAGGGCCACTTCATATGGTGGTTATGGTGGTCTCCTAAAAAGAGCCAATCCTTGGCAAGGTCCTTCCCGGAGGGATATCTGGCTATTTTCCATGTCGAGACTCCTAACAGAGGCAGCTCCTTGGCCTTTTTGATTTGCATACAAGTAATAGAGGGAGTACATCATTCATATGAAGTCTGTGGGGGAAAAAATTGTTGCTTTTTCTTTGAATGCTGTATTACAGAGGTTTCCCTATGGGGGGCCCAATAGTGGTGCACCATGTGGAGCGCCTACAGGCCTATAAAGGTAAAACTGAGTGCCCTGTACAGGTGCCTTCCTCACGACTCTGCTCTGAGATGAGGCCTCATGGATATCGCAACGTGTAATGTAGAATACTGTTTTTACTTTAATAATTTGATTGAAATGTGATATTAATTTTAGGATTTCTTTGTTTCCCCATGTGCAGGAAAGCCTTGGAATAATCAAATCTAAAATACCGACCTACTGCTCTATATACAGCTGATGGCTGGATATCGGCCACAATCCCGACTTCTCCCTGGACATTTCATATATATCAATGAAAACTTACTTTATTGAAGCATCATTATAAAAAAAAGGTTACCATAACAATGTAATAAAATATACAGGACAAGACCTTAAATGACATCTGGAATCAGATATAGGCTAGAGGGGACAAATGGGTGCAAGTAATGTGTTCACCCTGCAAGGTGGTCGCATACCACACCATGGTGTTATAGGGCATCTTGTGGTATGTAATTACATCTTGGCTTACAACTTAGCTGGAGCATGTGTGAGCCATAAAGTAATGGATAGAGACATGAAACACTAAAACATGGGAAATATGGCTAGGGATACAGTGCTGGCCAAAAGTATTGGCACCCCTGCAATTCTGTCAGATAATACTCAGTTTCTTCTTGAAAATGATTGCAATCACAAATTCTTTGGTATTATCATCTTCATTTATTTTGCTTGCAATGAAAAAGCACAAAAGAGAATGAAATAAAAATCAAATCATTGATCTTTTCACATAAAGCTGCAAAAATGGGCCAGACAAAAGTATTGGCACCCTTAGCCTAATACTTGGTTGCACAACCTTTAGCCAAAATAACTGCGAACAACCGCTTCCGGTAACCATCAATGAGTTTCTTACAATGCTCTGCTGGAATTTTAGACCATTCTTCTTTGGAAAACTGCTCCAGGTCCCTGAGATTTGAAGGGGCCTTCTCCAAACTGCCATTTTGAGATCTCTCCACAGGTGTTCTATGGGGTTCAGGTCTGGACTCATTGCTGGCCACTTTAGTAGTCTCCAGTGCTTTCTCTCAAACCATTTTCTAGTGCTTTTTGAAGTGTGTTTTGGGTTATTGTTCTGCTGGAAGACCCATGACCTCTGAGGAAGACCCAGCTTTCTCACACTGGGCCCTACATTATGCTGCAAAATTTGTTGGTAGTCTTCAGACTTCATAATGCCATGCACACGGTCAAGCAGTCCAGTGCCAGAGGCAGCAAAGCAACCCCAAGACATCAGGGAACCTCCGCCATGTTTGACTGTAGGGACCGTGTTCTTTTCTTTGAATGCCTCTTTCTTTTTTCCTGTAAACTCTATGTTGATGGCTTTTCCCAAAAAAGCTCTACTTTTGTCTCATCTGACCAGAGAACATTCTTCCAAAACGTTTTAGGCTTCCTCAGGTAAGTTTTGGCAAACTCCAGCCTGGCTTTTTTATGTCTCGGGGTAAGAAGTGGGGTCTTCCTGGGTATCCTACCATACAGTCCCTTTTCATTCAGTTGCCGACGGATAGTACGGGTTGACACTGTTGTACCCTCGGACTGCATGGCAGCTTGAACTTGTTTGGATGTTAGTCGAGGTTCTTCATCCACCATCCGCACAATCTTGCGTTGAAATCTCTCGTCAATTTTTTTTTTTTCCTTCCACATCTAGGGAGGTTAGCCACAGTGCCATGGGCTTAAGGCTATGTGTCCACAGTAAAAGGTCCCTGCGGATTTTTTTGCCTGAAAATCCGCAACTTTCGCGGCAAATCCGCACCCGCGGATTTGCCGCGGATTTACCGCGGATTTACCGCGGATTTGCCGCGGATTTTGATGCGGATTTTATTTTTTTTTTTTTCCCCATTCAAAACAGAAAATCCGCACCAAATCCGCACCAAACAATTGACATGCTGCAGTTTGTTCCGCATCAAAATCCGCGGCAAAATCCGCAGCGGAAAAATCCGCAGCATGGGCACAGCATTTCCAAAATGCCATTGAAATGGCTGGGGAGTAGCTGTGCTGCAGATTTTCGGCAAATCCGCGCTAAATCCGCGTCAAAATCCGCGTCAAATCCGCGATAAATCCTGTAGCGTGGGCACATAGCCTTAAACTTCTTGACACTGCGCACCGTAGACACAGGAACTTTCAGGTCTTTGGACTTGTAGCCTTGAGATTGCTCATGCTTCCTCACAATTTGGATTCTCAAGTCCTCAGACAGTTCTTTGGTCTTCTTTCTTTTCTCCATGCTCAATGTGGTACACACACGGACACAGGGCAGAGGTTGAATCAACTTTAATCCATGTCAACTGGCTGCAAGTGTGATTTAGTTATTGACAACACCTGTTAGGTGCCACAGGTAAGTTACAGGTGCTGTTAATTATACAAATTAGAGAAGTATCACATGATTTTTCAAACTGTGCCAATACTTTTGTCCACCCCCTTTTTTTTTATGTTTGGTGTGGAATTATATCCAATTTGGCTTTATGACAATTTTTTTTTTTTTTTTTTTTTGTTGAAGACAAACTAAATGAAGATAATAATACCAAAAAAATTGTGATTGCAATCATTTTCATGACGAAACTGAGTATTCTCTGACAGAATTGCAGGGGTGCCAATACTTTTGGCCAGCACTGTAGATACTCTTGATACACCACCAATTTATGGTTTGAAACTAAATCAATAATGTACAAGTGTGCACACAGAAGCCGATGCATTCTGTATGTGTGTTTCACCACAAATGCTTCATCTGGAGGTGTTAAGTGGTAGTAAAAAATATATTTACATTTACATATTCATCACTCTTACTTGCATCAGAAGTAAGCCATGCAGATGACATTACCTAATGCCTGCTAAGATAAGTGCATGATCAGAAGGATATCGTGCATGGTCCTGTTCTTTAATATGTGTCATGAGGACAATACCTGCCGATCATGCATGCATCTCTGCTGGTGTTTGGGTAGTAATGTCATCGGCACTACTCATATTTAATGTGGATTTGTGCAGATCTGGATGTCGTTACGTTTCCCCTTTAAACATACTATATGTTAGCCAATGCGACTGATAGTAATTACCTGTATCAATCCATTATAGTGTTGTAGATTGATGGCGAAAACCCATCGTTGATGATTTTACCTTAGTGTTAAACCAAATGTACATTTACTTCAAGGTCAACCTGATTATATATAGGATTTTGATAATCTTAGCCCAGATTAATATTGGTCGGACAGCCAGTACCCCCACGGATCATTTGTGGGCAGCTTCGCCGGTGCGGAGCTGGAATTGCACTGTTTCGTGACTTTTCTCAGGTACGACAGCACAGCTCTCCTCTTCAAAGTCCTGGACAACCCAATTCAGCAATAGTAGAAAATATATTCTAGATATTCATGATTCATTTTGGGTACCTGCACATGGTAGCGCTGTTGTATCAAAAGTCCCCCCCCCCCCCGAAATCATACCGTTATAGCATTTTGCTACAAATTTGCTACAGGAAGATGACAGCATTCTGCGGTTTCCATTATGCATTTCTTTAAGGCTGCTGTGCCCTGGATACAGGACTAATGTCAGATGGACCAAATCAACCTTCTCTTCTCCTTTCAATGACTAAACCCCGCATATACTCAGGCTGTAATCCTCGGGTGATCCCATGTGCAAAATGATTTTATATCACCTTAAACCCAGTATTTTCCCTAAAAGATGTCTTGTGATTGTGTCTAAGGTACAGTTCATCCTCCGGAATTTCTTGCACCTCCGAAGAATGAGGCATCGTCACAGTATTATCATCACCGTGAAGCTGTGGCTATAAAGTTATAAAAGTGTCTGCCTTAATAGTTTCCAAAAGAATCCAAGTGTTTTTGTGTTAAGTAAATCCACGTATTTATATAATTACTGGAAATCATCATTATTAATTACACAGATATGCAAAATTTGGGTTTATCAAAATGTTTTCAAATCCAATGACTGAGTCTTATATTTTCTTTTGCCCTGATTTTACAAAAAAAGCAACAAAAAAGAGGAATAAATATCATTACTTACAGCAAAGATGGAACTGCAGCTGTACATTGCCTAGGGAATATATAATTGAGTATAAGCAAACCCGAGTAATGTGCCCATTGTTTAGTAATGTCCCCTGCAGTAATGTGCCCATTGTTTAGTAATGTGCCCATCCTTGTCCCCCCATGTAGTAATGAGCCCATTGTTTAGTAATGCCCTCCCACCGATCCCCTTCTTGTCCCCTATTATGCCGTTGTTTACACACAATAAACATTATTCTCACTTCTTCTCCATTCCCGCGGTGACCTTAGCTGCTTTTTGTAGACCGCAAGACTCAAAGACCCCAACATGATAGCATCCGATGCACGGGGCTGCTGTCTGCAGTTATAGCTTTACTGCCGTTGAATGCTTTGCGGTGCTGTAATGCATTCAACTGCAGTAAAGTGCTGACAGCAGCTGCCCCATGAATGGGATGTAATTATGGAGGAGTGCTTCTGGCAGACTGCAGGCCCATAGACCCCTCCATGATCGCGTGCTGTACACGGGGCCACCGCCGCTGCTGTCAGGGCTTTACTGCAGTTAAATGCTTTACGGCACCACAAAGCATTCAACTGCAGTAAAGCCATGACTGCAGCGACCCCGTGTACAGGACACTATAGCAGAGGGGTCAATGGGCCTGTGGTCTGCCAGATGAAGCTGAAGGCACCGCGGGAATGGAGGACAGGCGAGAATAATGTTTGTGTGTAAGAAGGGGACCAGTAGGAGGGCATTACTAAACAATGGGCTCATGCAGCACTGTGCGCCGCCGTATAAGACGACCCCTGGCGTATAAGATGAACTCCGACTTTTGAGAAGATTTTTCAGGGGTTAAAAAGTCGTCTTATCGCTGTAAAATAAGGTATATTGAACATTCATTCTGCAACTGTATTATAAATTCTTGTGCCTATTTCTTTTCTCTTGATACCACTTCTCTTATACTGTAGAAGGCTGGAGATCTTCTCTGTGACGCATCCAGCAGTCATCTGTCATCATGTTCACGTTCTATCTCCCTTGTTATCATCTTTCCATCTCCTTGACATCCTGATGAAATCTGTATTCTTGCTCTTTGGTAACAGCACCAAGGTTTTCAGGAAAGTAGTCTAAAAAACGTAACTTCAGATTCCTTCAACAACCCAAGAGTTTGAAACGTTTCCGCATGTTCCCCATGATGGTTTTAAATTTTGGATCATTTTTGTTTCCTACAAATGTCTTCACAACTTCTTTCAAAATAATTCCAAGCCCTTTTCTCAACAGCTTTTATTTTTGACCCGAACACTTCGTCCTTCATGGGTTTCTGATTATCCAGATCCACAAAAATGACTTCCTTCAGTTTTGCTTCAGATAGTAATGGAAACGTGTTACACAGATACTTAAACGTCTCTCCTTCATTCGGTAGGGCTTTTACAAACTGCTTAATCAGTCCAAACTTAATGTGGAGTGGTGGCAGGAGAACTTTAGTGGGATCATCTAAACTTTACATAAATACTGTATGTTCTTGAGTCCAGGTTGCAAAGATGTTCTCATTGTCCAACGTTTTTTGGCTCCAGTGATGAGTCCTTTCCCGACTATCCCAATCACACAAATAGCATGGATAATTCAAGTATCCTCCTTGCGGCAAAGAGAGAACTTTCAGATAACCACATATTGTCTATAATTGATCCTCATAGTTATCGTATTTTTCGCTTTATGAGACGCAACTGATTATAAGATGCACCCCCAAATTTGGTGAAGGAATAGAGAATTTTTTAATAAATGGGGTCCGTCTTATAATGTCAGTGTCCGTCTAACAAATAATATAGGGTATATGTCTCATAGCCAACTCATCCTAAAATTAGCCCCCTTAATCTGGATATGGCCACCTTATATTGAACACGTCCCCCAGTGATGCCACATTTCCCCTATGGCTGGCACACATCCTCTATGGCTGGCACACATCCTCTATGGCTGGCACACAGGCCCACTCTGGCTGGCACACAGGCCCCCTATTGCTGCACACGGCCCCTTGTGGCTGGCACACAGGCCCACTGTGGCTGGCACACAGGCCCACTGTGGCAGGCACACATCACCCTCTGTTAGATATCGCCCCCATGTTGCTGCTTTTAGTAAAATAAACTCTTTACCTTCTGCAGCACTGTCCTGTCTCATGTCTCCCTCCCCTACTTCCTGGATCTAGTGCCGGTCATGTGATCGGGACAGCAGAGAGATATCTCTGCGTGCCTGATCACAGCGGCAGGAGCGAGACCGGGGAGACATGCAGGAGGAGGTGAGTAAAGAGTTTATTATTTTACTATGGGCAGCAGCACGGGGCCATATCTAATACAGGGGGAATGGCCATGTGCGATCAAAGGGGAGCACAGGCACATATAATATGCCCCGCTGCCCCAGCCAATCAGCGCGATGCAGTTTCAGCACCACGCTGCTGATGGACAGTGGCTGTGCATATTATATGAGCGGGAGCAGGAGATCTAACGCTGCCGCCGCCAGCTTCACCTGCCCCCACCAGCCCCCAGCACCGCTCCAGAGCTGCCCCCACCTCCACTGGACTCTGTGTGTGTGTGTGTGTGTGTGTGTGTGTGTGTGTGTGTGTGTGTGTGTGTGTGTGTGTGTGTGTGTGTGTGTGTGTGTGTATATACACCCCCCCCCCCCCGTATATTCGGATTATAAGATGCACCCCCAACTTTCCCCCAAAATTTGGGGGAACAAAAGTGCGTCTTATAAAGTGAAAAATGCGATAAGTTTCTTGCGACTAAAGGCCCTGTCAAACAGATAAATGTGCGGCAGATCTGTGGTTGCAGTGAAATTGTGGACAATCAGTGCCAGGTTTGTGGCTGTGTACAAATGGAACAATATGTCCATGATTTCATTCCAACCACAGATCTGCCAAAGATTCATCTCTGTGTGTGATGGAGCCTAAATTCCTATAGCTTTCCCTTAAGTGCACTGAATGTACTACAGGCACTGAAGCATACTTGCTGTTACTGGGCGGTAGCAGCTTTCAGACTTTCTCTATCGTTTCATTGGGGGACACAGGACCATGGGTTATGCTGCTGTCACTAGGAGGCTGACACTAAGTAAACAGAAAAAGTTAGCTCCTCCCCAGCAGTATAACCCCTGAACCGGAGGCGGGCTCAATCAGTTTTTTGCTTAGTGTCGTAGGAGGCTGATGTGGGCCGACTGGGCCCCCTTCAGCCACTTGATTTTTTGCGTATTTTTTTTTTTTCATTTTTTCTCGGCGACGCTCGTCGCTCTCATCTGTGGTACTTCTCTGTTTCTTCAGGTATCGTACTTCTCTTCCTCAGCTCTCGCAGCCCGGTGGGTACCACTCCCTAGGGTCGCAGAGGTTTGAGTCTTCGGGCCCTCGCCCCCGTCCATTCCCGCGGTACCAATCCCTGGTGTGTTCGTGTGGGGCAGAGTCTTCCTGGGCACCCCCTATCCGCTCTGCGGTATCACCCCAAAGGGCGCAAGGGGCTCGGCAAATAGGGACTGGACCACAGCGCGTCTCGAGGATGGGGCCCGCAGCGCTGCTACATTTAGGGGCTTCCCCCCCACCAGCGTCCACCTCCCTGCCTTCTTCAGCCGGCTCCCTGGTGCCCACAGCCATCCCTTCTGCGAGCGGAGCACACAGGAGCATGTGCAGAGTCCCAGCCTGCACTCCGGAGCGCGCCGCGGATCAGGTAGGACACCTACCTTTTCCCCTCGGGCGGCTGCAGTAATTTAGGCCCCGGTCTGGGCCTAGTCGCCGGCCATCCCCGCTACGTCCGCGGAGCTCCCTGCAGACGACTAGGTCGGGCGGATTCGATTCGCGGCTGCGACGCCGCCGCCTTGCGACCGGGTCCGCCGGCGCAGCTTCTGCCCGCGCGGCACCGTAAAAAGTTTAGGCCCCGGTTTTCGGCCTGGTCCTCTGCATCCCAGGCTGCGACGACGCCGCCTTGCGGCCGGGTCCGCCGCCGCTGCCTCTGCCCACGCGACAGCGTTAAAATTTAGCCCCCGGCTTCGGCCTGGTCCTCGGCGTCACAGGCTGCGGCGCCGCTGCCTTGCGGCCGGATCCGCCGGCGCCGCCTTGCGACCGTGTCCGCCGGCGCTGCTTCTGCCTCGCGCGGCACCGTAAAAATTGAGGGCCTGGTCCTCGGCGTCCCAGGCTGCGACGCCGCCGCCTTGCGGCCGGGTCCGCCGCCGCTGCCTCTGCCCTCGCGGCAGCGTTAAAATTTAGCCCCTGGCTTCGGCCTGGTCCTCGGCGTCCCAGGCCGCGACGCCGCCGCCTCGCGGCCGGGTCCGCCGGCGCTGCCTCTGTCGCGGCAGCGTAAAAATTTAGCCCCCGGCTTCGGCCTGGTCCTCGGCGTCCCAGGCCCGCCTCCTGCGCAGCGCTATTGGCCGCCGGCCTTTTCCTTCTCCGCCCTCCGCTCTGCCCCAGGCATCATCAGGGAGGTGGGGGATATTTTTTTCCCGCTCCCTCAGTGTTCGTTTTATTTAAAAAAAAGAAAACAAAGATTATGGCAGACTCCCGGTCTGCGGATGGCTGAGGCTGCAGCAACTTTTTCGGGGAAAAATCAGAACACACTCTTTTTTTGTAGTGTATATTTTTTATATTGGGTCAATTTTTTATTCGAAATACGTGCATGATTTTTCATACATGACTCCTACATTGCTTATGCGGGCACTCGTTTTTTCTATCACGTTTTTAGTACATAGCGTTTCCAGCTCGACTTTTTAGTGATTTTGGGCCGGTAAGCCCAAGACTCGGTCCCCTCTTTTGTGAGTCATTTTCAAGAAGATGTCACCCCTGCCGGCTGGTAACGCCCTATCTCAGGCCATAACTCCCCTCGCTACGTCCCTCGGGTTCGTGCGCATGCGCCGCGTCTCCGGCCGATGCTCGGTCATACCATCCATAGGACTGGCGCAACCCCCTCGGGGAGGTGAGTACCCTACCAGGGACCTTTTCTCCTATGCTGGAAGCGGACCCGCCAGGTCTCGTCCTTGTGGTTCCCCAGTTTCCACTTATCCCCCAGGTCCAGACTGTCCTTCCTCCGGCAGTCTTCCGACCTCTCGGGTGATGGCCCAGGCATCCACCTCTCCTGGTTTCCGAGCAGGACCTAGATGTCTTGGCGCATGACGAATAGTCTGCTACAAATGGTGAGTCAAGCCGTAAGGCTACGGACAGCCCTCTTCTCTCCGTGCACGCAGGTCTACCTGAAGACATTTGAAGCAGACCCTTATGTGCTTAGAGGACATCCAGAGCTCGCCGAGTTACCACGGGCTCACAGACAACTACCAGACGGAGTTGACCAGCAGTAAGTCTTGTCATTGTCCTTTTTTCCCTTCTCCAAGGCAATTTCGGAGAGAAGGGGCACACTAAACTGGAGTCGCTGATGATCACAGTCGGCAATCCAGACACGGAGTTTACCAGCGGTAAGTCGTGTTATTGTCATTTTCGTCCCCCCAAAGGGCTCTGGAGAGAGGGGGCATGCCTCTTTGCAGGGAACAAGGTGAGGGCCACTGCGGTTTTTTCAGTGGACATCAAGTTCGCACGGTGACTGCGTGATCATGGATAATCCCCGGGCGTGATTTTTCCCAGTGGTAAGTCCGTTTATCTGTCTTGCCCCTTCTCGAAGGGGGCTCCGAAAGGAAGCGGCACGCTACCCTTTATGCGACCCGCCTGGGTTCCTCCGGGCTTCTCGTCACTATCGTGCCGCTCCGCAGGGACTTCGCGGACACCATACGCAGCGGTCCACGTCCCACCTATGCCGACCCAGGGCTGGGTATCCTCTTGAGTGAGTACCCTCTTTTCACAAACCTGATGTCTGCCCGCTACTCGGCCTGAACCTCTAGCATCAGTGTGCCTACCATCGAGACCTCGGACTCGGGATCAGGAACGCAGATTCGACATCTAGAAAGTCGCTGACTTTTTTTCCGACGTTCGGGAACGCCCGGTCGGAGATAGGAGAGTCTAGTTTATCCCTAGGCTACGTCAGAGTAGACTACTCTCCCCCCTGGGCTACGTAAGAGAAGGGTATATCCCTTTCCCGGCATCGGCCCTGATGCACCAGGATCGTTCCCTCACGCAGACCCGTCTGGAAGCCTTTATCCCTACAACAGCCATCTCCGCCTTGCATGGCTGCGGACCTTTCCAACCTTCTAAGAACGCTTGCAGGGATCACTGTCCCTACGCATCCTACTCTGCAGAGCTGCTAGGTTTTCTCCGCCCAGAAACGACCGGGAGGCCCAGAGTATCCCTTCAAGGACCATCGCCTTGAGGTTTAGACTATCATCACCCTCTAGGGAGCTTCCCCTTCCTTGCTACTAGGGTAGCTGAGCTACCGGAAGGAGTCCTTCCAGACCCGGTCCGGTCCATCATCCCTCAGGCAGGTGGCTACTCCTCACGCAGGAGTAGTTTTCCTCCTGCCACAGAGCCCCGCGTGCTCTTTGCCTCTCGCTCCCGTTTCTTCCCTTCAGTTTTTGGCTATGTGAGTCCTCGACAGCCTGTGGCGGTGATAGCGACGGTGCACATACCAGATTTCATCCCGGTCTCCCCAACGGAACACACTGAAGAACGGTGACAGGATGGTTCCGTCTTCGCGGGTGACCCGCCAATCTCCTCCTAGCGGACCAGTCTTCGCTACCATCCCTGGGAAGTTTCTCTTTCCTCCTCTGGAGCTTATTATCAACCGTCACCAGCCTCCCGTGCTAGGATACGCTATCCCACCATTCCTCGGCACGGTCCCGAGGGACACCCCTGCAGCGTCGTCTCTCCTTCAACATTCCGGACTTCAGAGCCAGTTACAATTTTTTCTCAAGGTCGTGGTTATCCAGCCAGGTTCCAGTCGGACCATGTCACAGCGGTGATGTGCATCATCCACCAGGAAGACGCAGAGAGAGTGTCATGGCAAGGGAGAGGCTAAGAAGATCTTGCTCTGGGACGAGTCCCTTCACTCGCTAATCTCGGCAGCACATCCCTAGCGTGGACGTTTGGACGGCCGATTTCCGCTGTAGGATAGACCTCGCGTAGGTAAAGGGCTCCACACGGAAATCACCAGCCAGATCTCTGGCGATGGAAGACCTCCGGTCGTGGACCTTTTTGGCCTGCCGATCCAAATCTCAGTCAATGATGCTTCGAGTATGCACCTGCTCTGGACTAGATGACGACGCCCTAGACAGGTCGTGTAGCCTGTTCAGGCTCTCGTGCATCTTCCCGCGGCTTCCTATGGTCTCGAGGGTTCTCAAGATGGACCATGGCAAGCGATAGCTCGGGAGTGGCCCAGGCGAGCATAGTTCACATAATTTACTCATCTCCTCGCAAAGGTCCCGTGGCTCCTTTCCAGACCGCAGAATTCTTCAGTGTCGGGGCCCCTCTATTCTACCAGGACTCAGAAGTCCCAAGTTACATGGCCTCACCAGTGGATCCCGGATGCTGGCTCGGTCAGGTCTGTGGTCAAAATGATGGCAGACATTGAAGAGGACCGGGAATCCAGTTTCCCCGAACATTTATTTCATCGTTCACTAGAAAGGTGGGACCTTCATCCAGTGATGGGTTCGCTCAAGGTACCCCTTTTTTTTTTTCCTGCTCCCATTTGTTTTGATAGGTGGGCTCCTCATGGCCATCTGGTTGTTACAGACGACATCAGGGCGGACAGCCCTCTTGTCGTTTTTCCCCCCTTTTTCTGGCTCCGCCAGCAGGACAAGGGGGGGGCTCCAGCCAGATCCTTGCGTTTCTGTCCAAGACACCTCGCTGTTCCTTCCAGCAGAGGACTTTAGGTTTCGGTTTTTTCGGTTCTAGGCTCCTCTCTCAGCCTAGAAGGGGCATAGTTCGTTCCAGGGCTGGTACGAGCCCACAGTCTTTCGTGTCTGCAGGACAACATTTTTCGGTTACACCGACCGCCAGTCCATCCTTCCACCCTTGCCAAGAAGCGTATGCCGGCGCCAAGGGCCAGAATATCACATGGAGCCTTTCCTCCATCTGTGAAGACCATAGCATGAAGGACGGACTTACGCCGCGGTCTATCGAGCAAGGGGCACCCTTGAACGATTGGACTCCAGTCGTCGATCGACCAGGTCTCCTGGTCCGCCACCCGCTCTAGTCGGCATACCTTGACTATTTTCTACCAGGTTCACGCCCAAGCTTCGGCACAGGCCAGTCTGGGCGTAAGGTTTGCAGGTGGCATTGGCACACCTGTAACAACGTAGGCGCTTGTAGGCCTGGGTCAAGCCCGGCAAGGGGAAGCGGCTTCCTTCCTATCTCCGGTGATGGGTTTCTTCCCACCCAGGGACTGCTTTTGGACGTCCCATGGTCCTGTGTCCCCCAATGAAACGATAGAGAAAGAAGGATTTTTGTGTACTCACCGTAAAATCTCTTTCTCTGAGTCTTCATTGGGGGACACAGCACCCACCCTGCTTGTGTTTTTTGTTATATATGACATGCCTGTTACCCCAGTGCCCATATTTCCAGGTCACTGGTCACACGGCTGTTCGTCATAGTTTCTTACCTTGTTTTATCCAGGATTGTTTGGTTCTCCTCCTACTGCTTGTGCACTAAACTGATTGAGTCCGGCTCAGGGGTTATACTGCTGGGGAGGAGCTAACTTTTTCTGTTTACTTAGTGTCAGCCTCCTAGTGACAGCAGCATAACCCATGGTCCTATGTCCCCCAATGAAGACTCAGAGAAAGAGATTTTACGGTGAGTACACAAAAATCCTTCTTTTTTTTTGGATGAATCAATATAGAGTTTCCACTTGCTCACATTGCACTCAATGTTGAATTTTTCCATTAATTTCTAACTAGTCTATTGATACCAAGATTCTCCACCAAAGGTAACACAAAGGGGGTCAAAGTATGTTGCAAGAAAAAGCTTATGGAGTCAGCATTTGTGAAAAAAAACTGTACTTGATGGAATTTTTTTTTATATTTTTACTGAGTTCAGCGATCTAAAGGATATAAATATCACCTCTATTCAAATATTTTTACCCTCGATGACCTGTGTTAACCCCTTCACAATCAAGGACAGACTGGTACGTCCTAGGTCGTTTTTCTCCTGTCACCGTGGGCTTCTGTGGAGAGCCTGCAGTAATCCCCGCACATGTCTGCTGATCTGACTAGTAGCTGTGTGAAGCTTTTAACCCCTAAGATGACGCTGTCAAACTGTACTGTGCGCCGGTGGGGATTGTTCTGTTCCCTGCCGCCATTGGTGGCCATGTAACACGCTCACGGGGCACCAATGGGTTGTCATGACAGCGCAGAAGGGTCCCCATCTGCTCAGTGGAAGGCCCCCAACTCCTCATTGGAAGACTTCTGCCTACTCAGTTGAAGGTGCATGGCTCCTCAGTAGAAGGTTTCAAGCTGCTCAGAATTCCCCTGGCTCCTCAGTCGAAGGTCCCCCGGCTCCTCAGTCGAAGGTCCCCCGGCTCCTCAGTCGAAGGTCCCCTGGCTCCTCAGTATAAGACCTCCAGTTGACCATGTTTATAAGCGTTGTGAAGCTGGAGTCTCCACATCCATTAGACACAAGGTTGCTGCAACCACTTGATTTATCAACTTGACAGCTTTCTCTCCTCAGCCAGGCTGCATAGTTTTTTGCGCATGCACAAATCCGCAGCAAATCTCCTGTATAAGTGCAATATTGAGCGTATTCAGTACCTGCATAGAAGAGAAAATATTTGTACAAATAGCCACCCCTTTCATACAAAAGAATGGATAGAGACACTATATTTTTATTAGAACAATGGCTATTACACTGGCACAGTACACACAGTACAGTCCCATCTTTACAGTGTGCGGACTGTTCATATAGATCTTAGCTTTCTTAATATTTGTGAATGAAGGAGGCCGAGAGAACAGCCAGCTTTCGTATGTTAAACTGTCCGGTTGTAGCGGATTACAAAAGCTTTGTGCCATCCAAAAACAGGCTACAGGTTGTGGTATTCAACTCTATCCCCGTTATTTTCAATAAATCCGGGCTGCAATATCCTATATCACTCGAGGACACGTGCGGTTGTTGTTTTATTGAGGCAGCTGTTTGATTTTTGGCCTCTACAGCCTATTCCTTCAGTCTTAATTATTGGTGGTTTAGTATATACTTCTTTGCAAGATACGACACTGGCTCAGCAACTTAAGGGTTAAATAAAATGTAGTAACGTTGTTTCCCGTGTAAATCGGACTCTCCGCACTTCATAGTCTTAATGTCTCATAAAAGAGGCGCCCTGCGGAGATTTATTTCTGCCGCATGCCGAGTTTTCCTTCTCGTTCTAATATGTATTTAATAAAGAAAAGTCTTTTTTCTTCGCCGTTTCTTTCGACTGTCGGTGATAAAACAAAGACCACATGATTATGAAAGAAGGTTTTATTGTAATCGGCTGCTATGGCTTAAAGTACATAACACACCAGAACTGGGCTGATGCTCATGGTCATATACAGGACGGCTCGCCGTTATGCACAGTATTATACATTGTGATCATTGGGGCAGTTACAATGTATCAGTGTCTGATAAGATATGCGTTTGTTTTTCAGGTGGTAGTGCCATTATAGGTAATTGGTAGCCTTTTTTTACAAAATATTAATTGGCCCTAAAAGTGCACGTTCCCCGGTCATATATTCTCTGTCTCATTATGTAAAACTAAATCTAGATACATTTGTTCCAATAAATAGAAAGAAGCTCCTGTTCTGGTCACTTAATCTGCAGTTCTCCCATTTGTTCCTGGCACCATCCATACTGGTGACACATAATGTGATT
The DNA here is from genome assembly GCF_048569485.1 of Anomaloglossus baeobatrachus. Classification (NCBI taxonomy): domain Eukaryota; kingdom Metazoa; phylum Chordata; class Amphibia; order Anura; family Aromobatidae; genus Anomaloglossus; species Anomaloglossus baeobatrachus. The sequence goes on from NC_134353.1 coordinate 91,926,999, forward strand.
AGAAAAGCTGTAGGGCCAATACAGAGCTACAACATCACTATCTGATCATACCCTTTTATCAAACGGGAGACGGTCAATGAAAAATTGGTTGTTATAAGTAATTGCTATTCTTTCCTTTAAATTTTTTGTGTACCTCTCTATTAACAAAACTCACCTTTGCCCTTTTGGCCACCGGGAAGTGCAACACATTGCTAACATACACAGACAAGCAAAAAGGTAACAATGTTTTGAACTGCTGACTTTCAGGCTCCATATATCCCCATACACTACAGCTTTGAGTGTGCGACTACCTTCATTTTATAGACAATCATCTTGGCTATCTCATACATAAATTTGACTTAGAACTATGTAGCATATGATTAATTATGCAGATTCTTGTCATGTCACTACATTGTTACTGTTTTGCTCCTAAAAATTTCAGTTTACATTTTTATTATTGTTAGTATTTTGTAATTCCATCTTTTGGCTTTCAACTCTGCCTGAATCCTTCTGAGCATGCTCTTGATCTGATTCAATTATGTCTCAACTGAAATCTGATCCCAGGTCTCTTCTACACATTCCTAATGTTGGTGCATACTGGTCGACTCACCTGGGTATGTATACAGCTTTTTCCTCAACCCTACCCATAAGTGTTCAATTGGGTTGTGGTCTGGGGACTGTGGGGACAATCCAGCACCTCTACTACATTGTCATTGAATCATTTCCTCACCAATCTCTATGTATGCTTTGGGTCTTCCTTCTGGAACACTCTCGTACTTTTCATACCAATAGTACTCGAGTGTACGAAGTAACTCATCTTGAAGGATACTCTCATATGCCTGAGCATTGAGACCACCATCAATTATGGTCAAGTATGCAACGCCTTTGGCTGTAAAAGAACCCCATATTATCAGGTTTCCTGCACCGAACTTAACAGTTCCTTCAATTTCTCAATCCATTAGCCCCTTTTTCCTTTGTTTTTTCCAGACCCATTTGGACCCATGAGAGCCTAGTCTAATGAATTTTGTCTCAACGCTCCAAATCACCCATTTCCAATCTTCTACTATCCACTTTTCATACTTTTTTGCAAACTTGAGCCAACTCTTCTTATCACAATATTGCAGTTGAGGCATCTTCATCTTTTTTCGGGCCACCATTCCAGACTTGTGTCACGTGCATCGCATGGTGCTTCCAAGGATGTCTGTGTTCTCAGTATTACGAGCCAACTTCACTGCCGTGTTTGTCGTTCCAGAATTGATAAACCTTGTGATGAGCCGACTTGGTGACTCCAATATTTTGCCTGGACATCGTCCACTTGTCTTTAGAATGGATCTATGGACTTCAGTTTGTATTCTTCCAATTGTCATGGCACTCACATGATGCAGTTTAGCAATTTCGTGGTTGAGAGAAAGCTATCAAACGGGTTGTAATTTCTAGTGTAGAGGAAGAAAAAGATTTTTCCACCACCAGGAGCAAAACCGTAACAATGCAGTGACATGACAATAATTTATAACTAATCATATGCTAAATAGCTGTAAATCAAATTAATGTATGAGATAGCCAAAATGATTGTCTATAAAATGAAGGTAATCTCACTCTTGATGTTATAGTGGATGGTGAGATATGGGGCTTGACAGTCAAAAGTTCAAAACATTGTTACCCTTTTGCTCGTCAATGTCGGAGGAAGAAAACATCTGAAAAGCCCTTCTCTGATACAACCATTCACAGACTAAAGAACTGTGTGACATAAAAACTATTGATATCTTTGATATGGGAAAAAATATAATTTTTAAATATTGGTTACTATTAAGCGGGCTTTACACGCTACAACAAATCTAACGATGTGTCGGCGGGGTCACGTCCTAAGTGACGCACATCCGGCATCGTTAGTGTTGTTGCAGTGTGTGACAACTACGTGCAATTGCGATTGAACGTAAAACCGTTTATCGCACGCACGCCGTTCATTTCCTTAAAATTGCACGTCGGGTTGTTCAATGTTCGTGAGGCATCACACATCGCAGTGTGTGACACCCCAGGAACGATGAACACATCTTACCTGCGTCCCGCGGCTCCTGCCGGCAATGCGGAAGGAAGGAGGTGGGCGGGATGTTTACGTCCCGCTCATCTCCGCCCCTCCGCTTCTATTGGCCGGCTGCCGCGTGACGTCGCTGTGACGCCGTACGTCCCTCCCCCTTCAGGAAGTGGATGTTCGCCGCCCACAGCGAGGTCGTATGGAAGATAAGTACGTGTGACAGCAAATAATTGTTTGTGCGACACGGTCAACAAATTGAACGTGCCGCACATACGATGGGGGCGTGTCACATCGTGTACGATATCGTATGTGATATCGTAACGGGAAAAGCAGCCTTTAGTTAATAAAATTGCACCAATTTTCAGTCTGCAATCTTTCATCCTCTATTTTGAAGCCACTTGATATTCAGCTTGCAGACTGATCCAGGTTTCCAACTTATGTGGGAGTGCCTCTGCCTGTAATATAGGCTGGATGTGATGTCTGCACATGACTTCAATCATATGTCAGCACAGCTTCTATCTTGTACATAATTCCTTTTCATATATGCTTTCCTCCTTTCCTATAGCCTGTTGTCTCTGTCTTCCTTTAGATACCAGTAAATACTTCTAAGCTGTCTAGATCTGTGTACAAACCTCATAACACACACTGCAGTTGCTGCAGAACATGATAGTACATGTCAGCTGCTGCAGAACCTCATATTACACCTTAGCTGCTGCAGAACCTCATAGTAAACATCTTGGCTATTGCAGAATCTCATCTTGTAACCAGACATCTACTACAAAGTGATGTCACTGTTCGCTCATAGAATTTCATATCCACCAATGATACAATTTTGATCCATTCATCTACATTTACACTCATCTACATTCATCTACATTTAATGGTCCTGTGCCCTGTAAGATATAGTTGCCCCTGACCCAGGAGTATGGTGCAGGTGCTCTAACCCCCCACCCCCCTTTTTTGGGGCAGACCAAGTAGCTGACAGTAGATTCACCAGGAGCATTGGGGAGAGGGAATGTCGTTGACCCCTACACTTCATGGTTTTAGCTAGGGCTCCCCAACCTGTTGCTTGCAGGCATATGATGTGTGGTTTATGGCTGTCTGTCAACTTGTTGCATTAGCACAAGATCTATCAAACAACTAAGAAGAGCAGGTCTAGAGATGGTGACTTTTTTAAGTAGCTCCGCATGGAAGAGCAGATCTAGATGTGCATATACTGGCCTTGGGAGTTTAGAGATAATATGAGTATAGTGATCTAGAGGTAGGATGTTACTGCTAGTCAGAGGAGGTGCTTAAAGCTGGATCGGATAGTGTGATTGGAGTGGTTGATGTGAAAATACTGAATCAAGGTAAGGTGGGGACCCGTAGATGTAAATAGGATTTCTGTTGGAAAGCTTTGGCTGTCATCATAGTGGTAATGGGTCTTTGGCTGTAATTACTTTTAGGGGAGTGAAAGCAGGATGTCACTATTCTGGGAGGGTGGCGGGATTGCGGGGAGGGTCGTCTGGATGTAGCTCGCGACCCTCATCCGGAGCAGAATGTGGCTCTCCAGGAATAACGTTTGGGATTACTGCTGTTAGCTATGGTGGAGGCGTGTTCTTTATCCAGTATGTTGCTGCCTACTTACGATTGGTCAGCACCCTACAGGGAGAAGAGGTACACGCCCCCAGTGAAAACTATCTGATAACATTTTTCAGCCAAGTGGATGTTAACTTGTTAGATGCTAAATACTCTAAATGCTAATATCTCCACAACAGAAAGGCAAATTTAAAAAAGAAATAACAAAAATGTTTTATTCAGATTAGGTGTCAAAAACCTGGTGACCGATTCCCTTTAAGTTTTGATTCTAGACCTTGCCCCAACTCAAAGATAACTGCAAGCTACAGTAATTGATTAAATAAAAGATATGTAAACTTTTACAACCATTGTTTATCTCAACTGCTTTAGAAAATCTGCTGCGAGGAATCGATAGACTAGACTCCAGATGTTTGACCAAACCAAGAAACACTGAAGATGGACACTTCTGTATTTACCCAAACATGTTGTGATCCCAAAATCTGCTGCCAGGAATTGATAGACGAGACTGCAGATGACCACTAGTGTTGTAGCTCAATGATCCCAGCTAAAAAAAACCCCCACCATGATTTTTACCATACTTTATCATTAGAGGTTTATGCTGCATGTGTCTGTGTCACCACCCAGTGGTTGCAATGTAATTTGCAGCTATTGAAAATCTTTGAACTGAATTTATTTTACTCATATAGCGCCTTCATATTCCACTGCAGACATTAATAGTTTGACTAATTACAAACCAAGAAACACTGAAGATGCTCACTTCTGTATTTTCCCAAACATGTTGTGATCCCTTCATTGTAAATTTAAAGGGAATCTGTCAGCAGGTTTTTGCTGCCTCATCTGAGACCAGGATGATGCAGGCAATGAGATCCTGAATCCAACGATGTATCACTTAGATTACTGTTTGCAGCCGTTCTAACCCAATCTCAATTTTTAGATTTAGGAATGTAGCAGAGCTAAAAGAGCTCTCCCGCCCACACCAGGCTCTCTAGAGAGATTGTACAATGACAATTAGGTGTCTATCAGAGGAGGTGGCGTTCAGGACTGCCGTGTGCATGACATTGTAGTCTGAGCAATGAGAAATCCTGCTGCTTAAACAAACAGCAAATAAACAGCAGCTCAGACCTTGACAAGACAGGCATCCCTGAATTCTCTGTTAACCCGTGCAGCATGCTGTCTGCAAGTTACATAGCTAAAACCTGCTAACAGATTCCCTTTAAGGGTTTTTCGTTTATTGTAGGGATTATCAGTTCACTGAGGGATCAGACTACAGTTGCCTATTAACACTAGAAGTCCCAGGAACTTCGAGCTCCATAGGGTTCCAATGGTAGAAATGTCAAATGACCCCTCTCTGGGACTTCTAGTGTTAGTCATTAGGGAGCAGCAGGGGGACAGGCTTAGGGTGCTGTTGCTTTTTACTACTTTTTTATCTCACCTCAGAGCTGAATTTATAGCTACAATGCTTGGTACTGTGGATAGTATCCTCCATGCTTATGCTGCTGCTGCTTTTCAAGGTATGTTAAAGACCATTGAACCTGGTTCTGTAAAACCCCTTATGTGCAGAATCGGACTGGCTACCGGAGGAACCTCCAGTAATACCAGGCCTATCTTCAGTTACCTGCACTGAACTCTGATCTCACCTGATCTCCGGAGTGCAGCCTGGACTGAACTCAGGGTTTGCAGGAAGGATTCCATGGTGATTGCGGTTCAGTTCATGTCACAGCTGCGGACAGGCCGGGCTGAACTGTAGAGCTCAGGTGACAGCTTCGGAGTTCAGCCCAGCCTGTCTGCAGCTGCCATGAACTGAACCGCAATCGTCGGGGAATCAGTCGGCGCTCGCGATTCAGTTCTGCAAACCCCGAGTTCAGTCCAGGCTGTACTCTGGAGCTCAGGTGAGAGCTTCAGAGTTCAGTACAGGTAACTGAAGCTAGGCCTGGTATTACTGGCGGATTCTCCGGTAACCAGTTCGACACTGCTTATGTGCCATGGTCACTGATGGCATTTGTATATAAGAAGTTAAATGGCCAGATTCAAACTTATCTGCAATCCTGCCACAGAATCTGCCAGGCCGTGAATGACCATCACCCTTCCACTAATTCCCGTTCACGTTATAGAAACGTGGCAATGGTGGCATAAAATTGAAAATACCACAGATTTTTTTTTGCAAATTTGGTTTGTGCAAAATGCGGGAGTTTTTTTTTTAAACAACGCACTGGCAAAAAGTCAACGGTTCCTTTATGCCTCAGGTCCTTTCCATTTTAAAGTTAATTGTCTGTAACTAAATCAGAGGAGTGGAGCCTAGAAGGGGAGGTACAATAGGGTGACTTGTATCTCTTTTTGGACTCCCTCCTGGTTTTGGCTTGAAAATACTGGTGCAAAATACTGTCCAGAATGTTACTATGTTATTCCGTATATAACTAATCCAGCAATCTGTGTATTGTGAGCTACAGTTAAAGGGTCATTCCCAAGTTATGCCCTATTGACTGGAGGGAAGGTGAACATGTTCGACCTCCGCTCCAATCATTTGGCTGTGTTTATTGGATAGAGCCAAGCACTTTGCATTGGATACAGGCTAATTTACTATCCTGGGAATGACCTTTCTAAGGCCCGTTTCACACGTCAGTGAAAAACACTGATGTTTTTCACTGGCGTGTAAAACACGCACATGTCCCTCCGTGTGACGTGAATCACGGCACACGTGGGTTGTCTAAGTGCAATCCAGGCTCCATTCTCCGTGGCCCGTGATTGCACTTAGAGATTAACTCACCTGTGCGCGCTCCCGCTCTCCATGGTGCTGATCGCTCCCGTGGTGCAGCATCCGGCCAGCGCTGACCCCCGCAGCAGCTGCTTCCGGGTCGGCTGTGTCGTGCATTCATGAATATGCGCGACAGTAATGAGCCGGCTCAGAAGTAACAAGCTGCACGGGCTGCAGAGGACATTGCTGGAGCTGGGTGCGTAAAAATGATTTTTATTTTAAAAGCACCTTTTTTTCTGGCACGTGTTTCACAGACCACACCACTGCGTGGTCCGTGGGACATCAGTGATGCCAGAAAAAAATGGACATGTCTCCGTGCGGCAATCACGGGCACGTGGGTACGCCGCACGGAGACACGAGCAGTGAAAAATCACTGATGTGTGAGCAGACCCATTCATTATAATGGGTCTGCGTACGGTTAGGTCCAGAAATATTTGGACAGTGACACAAGTTTTGTTATTTTAGCTGTGTACAAAAACATGTTCAGAAATACAATTATATATATAATATGGGCTGAAAGTGCACACTCCCAGCTGCAATATGAGAGTTTTCACATCCAAATCGGAGAAAGGGTTTAGGAATCATAGCTCTGTAATGCATAGCCTCCTCTTTTTCAAGGGACCAAAAGTAATTGGACAAGGGACTCTAAGGGCTGCAATAAACTCTGAAGGCGTCTCCTTCGTTAACCTGTAATCAATGAAGTAGTTAAAAGGTCTGGGGTTGATTACAGGTGTGTGGTTTTGCATTTGGAAGCTGTTGCTGTGACCAGACAACATGCGGTCTAAGGAACTCTCAATTGAGGTGAAGCAGAACATCCTGAGGCTGAAAAAAAAGAAAAAATCAGTCAGAGAGATAGCAGACATGCTTGGAGTAGCAAAATCAACAGTCGGGTATATTCTGAGAAAAAAGGAATTGACTGGTGAGCTTGGGAACTCAAAAAGGCCTGGGCGTCCACGGATGACAACAGTGGTGGATGATCGCCGCATACTTTCTTTGGTGAAGAAGAACCCATTCACAACATCAACTGAAGTCCAGAACACTCTCAGTGAAGTAGGTGTATCTGTCTCTAAGTCAACAGTAAAGAGAAGACTCCATGAAAGTAAATACAAAGGGTTCACTTCTAGATGCAAAACATTCATCAATTCCAAAAATAGACAGGCCAGAGTTAAATTTGCTGAAAAACGCCTCATGAAGCCAGCTCAGTTCTGGAAAAGTATTCTATGGACAGATGAGACAAAGATCAACCTGTACCAGAATGATGGGAAGAAAAAAGTTTGGAGAAGAAAGGGAACGGCACATGATCCAAGCCACACCACATCCTCTGTAAAACATGGTGGAGGCAACGTGATGGCATGGGCATGCATGGCTTTCAATGGCACTGGGTCACTTGTGTTTATTGATGACATAACAGCAGACAAGAGTAGCCGGATGAATTCTGAAGTGTACCGGGATATACTTTCAGCCCAGATTCAGCCAAATGCCGCAAAGTTGATCGGACGGCGCTTCATAGTACAGATGGACAATGACCCCAAGCATACAGCCAAAGCTACCCAGGGGTTCCTGAGTGCAAAAAAGTGGAACATTCTGCAATGGCCAAGTCAATCACCAGATCTTAACCCAATTGAGCATGCATTTCACTTGCTCAAAGCCAGACTTAAGACGGAAAGACCCACAAACAAGCAAGACCTGAAGGCTGCGGCTGTAAAGGCCTGGCAAAGCATTAAGAAGGAGGAAACCCAGCGTTTGGTGATGTCCATGGGTTCCAGACTTAAGGCAGTGATTGCCTCCAAAGGATTCGCAACAAAAATATTGAAAATAAAAATATTTTGTTTGGGTTTGGTTTATTTGTCCAATTACTTTTGACCTCCTAAAATGTGGAGTGTTTGTAAAGAAATGTGTACAATTCCTACAATTTCTATCAGATATTTTTGTTCAAACCTTCAAATTAAACGTTACAATCTGCACTTGAATTCTGTTGTAGAGATTTCATTTCAAATCCAATGTGGTGGCATGCAGAGCCCAACTCGCGAAAATTGTGTCACTGTCCAAATATTTCTGGACCTAACTGTATGTCAGTGATTCTGGTATGTTTAAAAAAAAAAGCACAAACGTACCAGAATCACTGACGTGTGAAAGGGGCCTAAAGGGAATCTGTCAGCAGGTTTTTGCTATGTAAACTGAAGACAGTCTGCTGCAAGGGTTGGAATTCAGGAAATATAAGGTCCGATTTGTTGTGTATTTGTTATGTTTGTTTAAACAGCAGGACTTCTCATTGCTTTGATTACAATGTCATGTGCACAGCAGTGTGGCACGTCCCCTCATCTGATTGACACCTCACTTTCAATGTAAAATCCCTGGTGTGGGCGGGGACTGCTCTCTCAGCTCTGCTACATGGCTAAATCTAAGGCGGGCTTTGCACACTACGACATCGATGTCGGTGGGGTCAAATTGAAAGTGACGTACATCCGGTGTCGCAGGCGACATCGTAATGTGTAAATCCTAGATGATTGTTGATTAACGATCTCAAAAGCGTCGTAATCGTATCATCGGTGTAGCGTTGGCGAATTCCATAATCACGCTGACGCGACGGTCCAATGTTGTTCCTCGCTCCTGCGGCAGCACACATCGCTGTGTGTGAAGTCGCAGGAGCGAGGAACATCTCCTACCTGCATCACCGCGGCTCCCATCGGCTATGCGGAAGGAAGAAGGTGGGGGGAATGTTTACATTCCGCTCATCTCCGCCCCTCTGCTCCCATTGGCTGCCTGCCGTGTGACGTCGCAGTGATGCCGCGCCGACCCGCCCCCTTAATAAGGAGGCGGGTCGCTGGCCAGAGCGACGTCGCAGGACAGGTGAGTACATGTGAAGCTGACGTAGCGATAATGTTCGCTATGGCAGCTATCACAATGATATCGCAGCTGCGACGGGGGCGGGGACTATTGCGCTCAGCATCGCCGCATCGGCTTGCGATGTCGCAGCGTGCAAAGTACCCCTAAAAATTCTGATTGTGCCAGAACAGCTGCACCCTGAAATCTAAGTGATACATCGTTGCATTCAGGATCTCTTTGTCTACATCATGATGCTCTCAGATGAAGTAGCAAAAACCTGCTGACAGATTCCCTTTAAGGCCAATTTACAGTGGCCATTTTCAGCTCATAAATGAGAGTTAATATATTCAAGACAATGGTCGCTTATTCATGACCCAGCTATGTTGTGTTTAGGAGCAGAATAATTGACACTATGATGTGGAGTATGTTGTCAGCAGCACATCAACCGGTTTACAAGGACTGATTAGCTGCCGATAATGATGGGCCACATGAACGATCCAATAAGCTAACAATTGTAATTGTTTACAGCCAGATCGTGATTGGGAAAAAAAGTGTTCTGATTTAATTGTTATTTAATTTTCATAGGATTTTTGAGTGCAGCTGTTCATATACCCTTATCCTGTGGTCTTTAATTATGGTTGTGTTTGCAGTGGTCTCGCCCCTCCTATGCACACAGCTCTGTATGCACTTGGTATCCTCTGTAATCACTCTGCTCACCATTCAGGGCATTACTTCTCGCATTCCTCCGCTGTCATCTTACCGTCAACTTTAACATTTCAAAGGAAATGCACAATGGGCTAATAAGAGGAGAGACAGGAGTTATGGGGATAATAGACGGGACATCGGCGATGATAACAATGCTGTTAAAAAATCAGTAGAAAATAGGATTCTGTATTAAAGAACTAGTAACACTCAATGCTCAACTGTTCCACAAATCGGTAATCTGTGATTCACGCCTCTTGCGAAGTCTATCAGCCTCATCCTGTGATCATTTGTGGTAGACATCACAATGTATTTAGCTGTCCACTTCCATCATCATGTTTGTTAAAGTATCGAAATACTCCCGTGACCAACAAAAGAAGTTGCGACTGGCCATTTATGTCCCTTGAATGGAGGAGCTGGAGCCACTGAAGCTCTTTGTATATTTCCGATCTGGCTAATGGTGGCCATATTTTATACTAGCCCACAACGAGCAAATGGAAAGGGGTTTTCTTTATGGAAAATATTCTTGACACCAACTCTTGTCTAGTGGCCCTATTAGACCTTGTCATAACGAGATGACACGTTTTTACTGCCTGCTATGTGGTAATGGCACGACCATTACTGTAGTGGTATGGCCATTGTTCCAAGATGTCCTACAAGTAGTAATGAGCAAATAATAAAATATTCGAGTTTGGGTTATTCATACCAAATACCTAGTACTATTCCAGTATTTGTCATGAATAACAAAACTAATGCAAGTCAATAGGGAACCCGAGCATTTTCCTGGGAAATCTTCAAGAAAAATGCTCGGGTTCCCCATTGACTTGCATTAGGTTCCTTATTCATGACGAATACTGAAAAAATACTAGGTATTCGGTACGAATAACCCAAACCCGAATATTTTAGTATTTGCTCATCTCTACCTAGAAGCCCTTTTTTAGCACGACAATACCAAGCAGCATGTTGCTTGTGCTACTGAGATCAGCCTGCATGGGCTACTATGTCCTGCAGCATCTCTGGACCTGTCTCCCATTGAGCATATCTCGTAAATCATTAAATGACAATTGTAAAGGGAGCCGCCAGCAGTGGCTCTTGATCAGTTATATGTCCAAGTTGATTCAGCAAGGCAGAATATTCCTCAGTCAACCATTAATGAGCTCACCGATAGCAGCCAAGTTGTTTAAGTGTGGGTATTTCAGCACTGGCCTCTCATACTCGTTAATGAATACATCGAGATGTTCTGAAAATTTAGTTTCCATTTTTTCAATATTTGCATATGAGTAACATATCAATCACTCCTGGGTTTTCCATAACTACACACATTTTTCTTATTTGTGTTGCGATTTCAAAGTTGAGGAGTGTATGTAGGCATTACAAGTTCTCTTGTTAGTGCCCCCTTTGCACTGCACTGTACAGATTTCTTGATTTCAAAATGGCTGTTGATGTAAGTGTGGCGCCCTGAGGCGTCAGGTGCAACAGTGTATTGCATCCAGTAACAGGTGGGGTGCTAACCCCGGGTTCCTGGAAGACCAGTGCTGGTAAATACCATTCAAACACACACATCCATGACCTTTTTCCCAGACTGGGTAACAGGCTAGGGATGGATCTGATGGATGGCCACCTATTGATTGGGACTTATTCAAACCACTAGTCAGACACCTGGGAGGGGGAAGGGCCAGTCAGTGCAGTTAACAGTAGACAGACATCTTGACAGACAGTGAGTCTGAAGTCAGTCGGACGGTCCGTCCTAAGTCAGTCAGAAGTCGACGTTCAGACAAAAAATGTAAAGTGACTTATTGGGCTCAAGGCGTACGATCGCCAGGGAGAGTATGGTGTGAGTACTCACGGGACCAAGCACCGGCGGGCTGCAGAGCCCTAGTTCAGGAAGACGCTTCAAGCTCACCTGATCAATCTGCCCGGTGAGGGAATCATCAGGGTTCATCACCAACGTTAGTGTCTGGAGCACACAGCAAAGAGGGAAACCGGGAACTGGGACAGAGGTCCAACCCAAGAGAGGTTCAAGCTGCCTGCGATACGGGCAGGACTGTGACAACAGGAGGGGACCCCAGAACGCTTCAGGCCATGGGGACCCACCAACTGTAGACTGGTGCATGGAAGTAAAGCTCACCAGGTCACTACACCGGCACTGGGATCAAGGGAATACCGGATCACTTGAGGCCCAGATTGGTAGAGACCAGCACCAGCCGGGTTGCAGCTTCACGGAACCAGTGAGTAAAGAAGAAGTTAAAACGCAGCCCCTGTGTTGTCTAAATTCTTCCTGCACCTCTGCATCACCAACTTTCACCATACTACAACCACCATTATCCTCCCCTGGGCCTAGCTCTACTTGCGGAGGGCATAACATCCAAGCTGCTCCATACCACCAGCCCCAGTAGTGAGAGACTTTGCAGCGGCGGCTTTCCCCACATAGCCGCATACCGCAAGTGGCGTCACGAAAAACTTTATTGTCATTTTTATTTTATTTTCCCTTTCTTTAGCAACCCCCAGAGTCACAAAAACGGGCACCGGCCACCCGTGACATGTTCCCGTGATTCAAGGCCCGGGACCGAGTAACCCAAGGCCCTGACACTGAACATGTAATATATATACTTTCATTTGGAGGTGGTTGAGAAACAAGTCTGGTCACTGTTGTTTGTGAGGACCTGTATTTCTCCCTGTATATATATATATATATATATATATAATATATATATATATATATATATATATATATGTATGTGTGTGTGTGTGTGTGTGTGTGTGTGTGTATATATATGTATATATATATATATATATATTTATATATATAATTTATTTATATATATAATTTATTTATATATATATAATTTACTTATATATATAATTTTTATACATACATACATACATACATATTATATATATATATATATATATATATATATATATATATCTCAAGGGGTTGGACAAAATAATGGAAACACCTAACATTTTGGCATCATAATCTTCGAATATGTTATGAACATGCAAACCGTGACATATGTTAATGTTTTGTAGTTGATTATTTGTGTTACGTGATATGTGTATGTAAATTAACTGTTTGTTTTGCAGAATTGTGAGAACATTAATGAGAACCTGATACCAATGGCAGACCTCTCGGATTTACAAAGAGGCCGAATTGTTGGTGCTCGTATGACAGGCGCTAGTGTAACAGAAAGTGCCGAATGCTTGGCGTGTCAAGAGGTACTGTCTCCAAAGTAATAACTGCGTTTGAAAGAGAAGGAAAAACGTCCACAGCAAAGCACAGGTCCAGCCGAAAGTCGAAGTTGACTGAGAGAGACCGATGGACTCTAAATCGAATTGTTATGGAGCATCGCAAGACTACGGCTCCGAAAATCACTGCTGAGCTCAATGAACACCAAAAGAACCCAGTTTCCACAAAAACTGTTCGTCGGGAGCTACACAAATCTGGATTCCATGGATGAGCTGCAATTAGAAAACCGCTGCTCTCAATGACAAATATGTCCAAGCGTTTAGAGTGGTGTAGAAACCTCCAGAATTGGTCCCTCGAGCAGTGGAAACATGTGATATTCTCAGACGAATCATCGTTTACCCTATTTTCGACCTCTGGCTGAGTGTACGTTTAGAGATAGCCGAAAGAAGCAATCCATCCAGACTGCCTGCTCCCAAACGTAAAACATGGTGGAGGTTCTGTGATGATCTGGGGTGCTATTTCATGGAGATCCAATGATATCCCTTCATGGAAGAATTAACAGCCGAGATTATTTAGGCATTTTGGGCAACCAAGTGCATCCCATAGTTCAAGCATTGTTCCCGGAGGGGAACGCCGTCTTTCAGGATGATAATGCACCAATTCATACCGCTAGAATCGTTAAAGCATGGCACAAGGAACATTCTAATGAAGTGGAGCATCGCATCTGCCCCCACAATCCCCAAACCTCAACATTATTGTGCATTTATGGTCAATTTTAGAGATTCAAGTTAGATGTCGATTTCCGCCACCATTGTCGCTCAAAGAACTGGAGGGTGTTTTCACTGCAGAATGGGCTAAAATTCCTTTGGAAACAATTCACACCTTGTATGAATCCATACCTCGAAGAATATTAAACTAACTTTTGTTGATGTTTCCAGGTGTTTCCATTATTTTGTCCAACCCCTATATTAGTAAGTGTCATAAAATCATGTGCTCAACACATTTATAAAATTAAAGTGGTCAAGTGCTTTAAAGGGGTTGTCTGCTACTTGGACAACCTCTCCCATTCACTATGTTCCTCCTATAAAATAACACCAATACTCACCTCTGGTGCTGGCATCATTACAATAGTGTTGGCACTTCCGCCGGATATCAATTATGTCTGAAGGAGGGGACAGTGAAGCAAATGCGCTGTCTTCACTATCCCCTCCTTCAGATATAATTGGTATGGAGGGTGTGAGAGCAAACACAGCTCTCGCTTCATCCGGGTGTCTAATTTGTCTAAAAGAGAGGGGAGTAAAGTCAGTGTTGATTATCCACAGGAATTGCATGATATAACAATGTCACTCGATCAGGAAAGTCAGTGCCGAAACTGCTGTAATGAAGCCAGCTTAGGAGGTGAGTATAGGTGTTATCATTTTACTGAGGGAACCTTACTGATGAGAAGAGGTTGTCTGAGTACGTAGTAGACAACTCATTTAATTGTATTTTTAAATAATTTGGTCTTCATTCTAATATTAAGATGAAGTAAATACTCAACACTATAGTTGAGCAGATCGATTTATGAGCCTCTGGTCCAACAGTCAGGTCAATTGTCTCTGGACAGGAGGTTCACAAATATCCTGCCTTCCAACATCAGAGATTCAACTATTGATTAGCCACGGCTAGTGTGAGGTCATCATTGCAACGCACAGATGATATTGCGCCAGCCCAGCTAATCAAAAGCTACTTCAGGGATCCCGGAAGGTAAGAGATTCATGAGCGTCCCCGTCCTGCGGTTAGAAATTATTGACCTGGCTGATACACCGAAGTCCCACAAAACAATCCGACCAACTCTACACAATACCATTGTGAACAGCCTTCACACTTTTATTGATATATTTTTCTTTATTCCTTATGTGTTATGGACAGAGTTGAAACATATAATATATTCTGTCACCTCATTGTTGTTCTTCTCGTGAAGTTTTATAAGACAAACGTTCTTCAGACTCTTTCCTTAATATTGGTGAGTCCATGGACATCCTGAAGCTTAATGCTCTTTAGGAATTAAGTCTGTGCTAGCTGAATTTGCTAGTAATGATATATTAGTCTGTTATATTCTCCAGTATGAGGTTGTGCACAGCATCAATAATCTGCGGAACAACAACCACTCTCGGTCATCCAGGACATTCCTCATCATTGGTCATTCATCCCCCAATGTCTGCGACATATCACCATGAATAACCTTCAAGTTCTTTCCTTGCAGAAATAAAAATGTTATCACTCCTCTGCTCTCATTTGCTGTGAATATTACATTAGACTCTGCCATTTTATGTTCCCGCGTGCGTAGAACACTGTTGCCATAAGCAACAAACACACTCACCTCTCCGCTGCCATCGCATCCGACGCTGGATTTTGGCTCAGTACGCATGACCTCGGAGTTATGCGCATTACTTCAGTTTGAAGCCAGGACGCGTACACCTGGCTTCATAGTGTGCATGACCCAAACTCCGGGCTCGTGTGCATTGAGCCGAAATCCCCCGTCGGACGCGATGGCGGTGGAGAAGTGAGTGAGATCATCCTGTGACGCTGCGTATTTATTAGAATGATAGTATGCCCCCGTGGGTGTGCTAACGTGCTAATGGGGGCGACTGGCAAGGGGAAATAATGCCCAGGTGACTAGTCCCCTCGCTCATTAGCATATCATAAAGGATCTTTAGAAATACTTTTTCTAAAGATCCCTTTATCTATGCTCGTGTATACAGGGATAGTTAAGCAGGGATTAGCAATATGCACCCAGAACTGCTTGTGATTCTTGGTGCATATTACACCTGACAGGTTCCCTTTAAACCTCTTCTGATTTGCCAGATAAATATTAATAGTTTTTCTTCTCTCCAATGAATGTACTTTTACAACCTAGACCTTATTCACATGTCAAGTTATTTATCACATGTACAAAAAAAGTATTGTTTTTCATCAGTGTGCCGTATCCATTTTTCGTGTTACCATCCGTGTTTCATCTGTTTTCATTGTATCCTAATATAAAAAAAATATGTTATAGGTCTCCTAAGCTCTGCAAAGCAACCAGTCCGTGTACATCAGCCTGCACAGGAATGGTATCTGTTGTGCTGCCCGGTTTTTCAATGACCCATTCCCCTGAGTAGACAAGGAATCTATGCAAAATAGAATACAGTAGGATGTGGCTTCTTTATGTCTAAACTATCGGCCAGCAAAACAAAAAAACTTAAATGGGAATAGCCACAAAGTAGGTTGTCACTGGGAAAAACGGACAGCAAACATGACAAAGACTAATGACTGAATAATGCAGAAGGATTAATTCACTTGACTGTATTTTACAGTCCATGTTTGGCCTGCATTTTTTTCCAGCCTACTTCAGGTCTCTTGATCCAAACTCACAGCCTTGTACACTGAGGATCAAAAGGGTAACAATGTTTTGAACTTTCGACTTTCAGGCTCCATATCTCACCATCCACAACAGCTTCAAACTTGAGACTACCTTCATTTTATAGACAATCTTCTTGGCTATGTCATAAATAAATTTGTCTTGCATCTATTAAGCATAAGATTGTTTATGCAAATTCTTGTCATGTCACTGCATTGTTATTGTTTTGGTCCTTGTGGTGAAGTATCTTTTTCTTCCTGTATACTGCAAATTACACCTGTTATCACATTTCCGTAATAGCTCGGTGTGTTATTATGTTGATTCTCAAGCAAAAGGTCAGTGGTCCGAATCGAGGAGCAGCTATGAAGGATTTTTCCCAAGAAAAGAAAAACAGCATTATCCAGCTCATCGATAGTGGTCTCTCGGCCAAACTGCATCATGTGAGTGCCATGACAGTTGGAAGAAAAATAAAGTCCATCCATTCACAAGCCAAGAGGTGGATGTTCAGGCAAATTATCGAAGTCAACAAGTCAGCTCATCGCAAGGTCTATTAGTTCGGGCATGACAAACATGGCAGTGGTGGTGGCTCGTATGCTTCATAATAGTGAGATCACAGATTTCCATACAAGCGCCATGCAACGGACTTTATACAAGCCTGGAATGGTGGCCAGAAATAAGGTGAAGAAGCCTCAACTTCGATATCGACATAAGAAGCATCAGCTCAAGTTCGCAAAAAAGTACGAAAAGTGGACAGTAGAATTATGGAGACTGGTGATTTGGAGCGATGAGTTGAAAGTCAATAAACTAGGGTCTGATGGGTGCAAATGGGTCTGGAAGAAAAGGGACTAACGAATCGAGAAATTGAAGGAACTGTGAAGTTTGGTGGAGGAAGCCTGATGATATGGGGTTGTTTTATAGCCAAAGGTGTTGGATATTTGACCAGGATCAATGGTAGTCTCAAAGCTGATCTGTATGTGAGTATCTTGCAAGACAAGTTACTTTGTACACTCGAGTATTATCGGTATGAAAAGGATGACATAATGTTCCAGCAGGATACTGACCCAAAGCATACATCGAGATTGGCAAATAAATAATTCAATGACAATGAAGTAGAGGTGCTGGATTGGCCCCCACAGTCCACAGACCTCAAAGCAATTGAATACTTGGATAGAGTTCAAGAAAAAGCTCTATAGATACCCAAGTGAGTTGCCCAGTATGCACCAACATTGGGAATGTGCAGAAGAGACCTGGGATCAGATTTTAGTTGAGACATGCTTGTATCTGATCGAGAGTAGAGAGCTGGAGTTTAGATATAGTTCGGTTTGGGTCCCGGTCTTGACCTGAACCTCAATGGAAGTCATTAATTAGGCAGTGAGCAGGGTTTTTCCATTTTTTATTTTTTTTTGGTGCATGTTACATCTGATCATGCTGTTGTTACCCCCAGTGTGAGCCGTTCAAACACTGCAAATGGCTTGCACTAGGATGAGCACCGAGAGGACACAAGCACATGGATGCTTGCGCAAGTGATTTGCAGACATAAAGCACCCAAACACTGGTTTGTTTGTAAAGTCTGTGTTTGGTACAAACACCGAACTTTGGATTTGCTCATCTCTAATAGAGAGCATGCCCAAAAGGATTCAGGCAGTGCTGAAAGCCAAAAGTGGACTTATAATATACTAACAAAATAATAAAAATAACAAGAAGAAGAATCTGCATATCTAATCATATGCTAAATAGTTGCAAGTCAAATTTATGTATGAGATAGCCAAGATGATTGTCTATAAAATGATAGCAGTCTATGATTCAAAACTGTAGAGGATGGTGAGATATGGTATATGAAACTGAAAATTTTAAAACATTGTTACCCTTTTTCTCGTTGGTGTATGTGCCTATCAAGCTGTTAGTTTAGGTCAGAAGACCTGCTGTCCATCCAGAATTGCGTTCCAAACACAGGCTATACATTTTTATAACCATGTGAATGCAGCTTTAAAAAGATTTGCAATTCTTTTTATTAAAATACCTTTTGTTTGGCTTGTAGAGACTTCATGTAATACACTACACGTCAAGTTGCTCAATACAGTTCTGTCACCATTACATCAGACATGCTCTACAGACAGCTTTCCTTTACTAAAGCTAATCTAAGTTAAATTCTATTAGAATTATATTTATTTTATTTACTTATTTTTCACATGGGATCTTAGATTAGCTTTAGGACAGGGCAGAGAGTAGTTGCAGAGTGAGGGCTTCTCTGATGGAATGAGGGCAGAATGGGATCAAGCAGTACGCACTGTAGTGTATTTTATGCAAGCTCTTCAAGCCAAGTGATTTTCTTTTTTAATTAACTCCTTGACTTCAAACTTCAAAACTAAATATGGTTTAGCACATTGTATTCCAGTTGTTCAAAGCCAAGTACCTCCTACTCAAATAAAGTACATCAAACTACTCATAAGACTCTGATAGTACAAAGTACTGTATGAGAGCAGTGTGAGTGCTCCCTTGGTACATGACATGTTCGAGAAAGTTACAGTTACCACCAGTTGAGGACTTATGGTTTTGTCCATAATTAATTGCTAATTATTAGTGAATCAGTTACATTACCTTATCCGCTATATAGATGTGTTGCTGTCTAAGCTGACTTCAGAGTCAAAGCAGTACAGCCTGCGGACTGCAGTAGGGCCAATGTAGGAATGGGGTGTTGGAAAGGTCTGTTATTTTAAAGGCACCCTGTTACCAGATTTGGTGAATATAAGCTGCAGCCACCACCAGTGGGCTGTTATATACAGCATTCTAACATGCTGTATATAAAAGCCCAGGCTGCTGTGTAGAACATAGAAATCACTTTATAATACTCACCTAAACGGTCGGTGCAGTGCAGACTGGTCGGATGGGTGTCTCCATTCTTCGGGTCCGGCGTCTCCTCTTTCGGCCATCTTTGTTCTCCTTCTTCTGAAGCCTGGATGCATCTTACGGCATGCACACGAGCCAGCATTGAGATCCCGCGCATGCGCACTATAATACTTTGATCTGTCCTGCTCAGGGCAGATCAAAGTACACTTGCGCGGGACCTCAATGAAGGCCTGTGTGCATGACGTAGGATATGTCATGCACACAGGCTTCAGAAGGAGGACAAAGATGGCCGAAAGAGGAAGCGCCAGACCCGGAGAACGGAGACACCCATCTGACCAGTCTGCACCGCACCGCCCCTTAGGTGAGTTTTATAAAGTGATTTTTACATTCTACACAGCAGCCTGGGCTCTTATATACAGCATGTTAGAATGCTGTATATAAGAGCCCAATGGTGGTGGCTGCAGCTTATAGTCACCAAATCTGGTGACAGGTTCCCTTTAATGAACTTACCAGATCCCCTTTAAATATTCAAATACTGAGATCAACAACCTTTTTCTTCTGTAAACCTTATTTTACTGAAGCTTCATGGTTGGTCATGGTTGTTCCAACAGAAATCAAAACCATCCCTTCCCTTCAAAGCTAATACTCATCCTGAGAATACCAAAAAGAATAGCAACATGTTCTAAGACTTACAGTCTCTCAACAGTTTTGTAGGCATTTCTTCCAGGTAGAAGGCATAAAGTCAGACACATACAGACTTATATTTTCATTTCATAACCAAATAAATGTAATCTACAATTCATATTAAATAAATAGGCACAATCATTAACAAAAATACACCTGTTATTTTATAAGATTTCGCCAATTTGTTGGCCAACCCCAACATACATTGGGTTTATTATTGGCCCATACCACAACCTGTTTGATTGGAGTGCTCATAGTTGACCGGTGATAAACAATATATCATGGTCCATAAATGATATACTTATCTAAGAATGCTTGTGAACGGGGCTGTCTAGGATTTGCATAGTGATGACCTAGCCTTAGGATAGATCATCAATATCAGATCGGTGGAGGTTCGACACCCACACACCCCCCTGGATGTAAAAAGTGTACAACGCTGGACAGCATGGTTCTGTATACTAGGCAGTGACTTCTTGGATTCTGCAGCTCAGATCTTGTTGCTGAATTGCAGTACCCCAAAAATGGCCAACAGAACTATGGTGCTCCAGTTCTGTATACATCTGGCTGCTACAAACAGTTGATTAGTTGGGGTGTCGGGAGTCGTACCCCCACTGACCTGATATCTATGACCTATTCTAACGATAGGTCATCAATATCAAAATCCTGGAAAACCTCATTTGAAATAAAAGGGCCCAGACTGTAAAACAATTCCTATCAACATATGAAATGTTTTAAGCATGAAAACAAACCTGAAACATTATACATCATGAGACCTGATTTTTGGAAGGCATCATAGAAAAGCTACTTTGCATAATATATGACTTAGTATAAAGCTGAACAGTCTATTCATGGTAAGATGGAAACTGCGGCTCCAAATTATTGTCAAAAATAGATGAAAGGTCCGTCCTTCATAGTCCGCGAACATGAGCTAAATCACATTCTCAAACAGCTGCATGGAGCACATGATATTTTCATCCTAAAAAAAAAAAAGAAAACACAGAAAAGAGTTGAAAACCAAAAATTCTGCAACAAATTACATTTGAAGAATACTGTAATACCATGAAGATTGGTGATCAGTATTAGAAACTCTTTCAAGGCTTGTATTCAAGAAAAGATAGTAATTACATTTTTGTGTCTTTTGTTGGGTTTTGTTCCGTAGTTCAGTCTCTTCTGTGGACACAAGAAATGAAATGTTCACAGACGAGATCTCTTTGGCTGCTTACGCTTTGAAGCCCAAAGTGATCCAAGCTGAGATATTTCCATATTGAGTTCATGTTCAATATTTTCTTACGTTGCGCTCAAATATATTTGAAGGAATTTAAAAAAAAGCTTAATGGAAAAGTACAACGTCACTCTTATGTAGACCCCATCGCTCGGTCAAGGTGTTCATAAAAATCATTAACCGTACAGGTCACCTCTCAGAACTGTAATCCGTAACTTTACTGTAAGTCTTGCAGCAGGAGAAATGAGGAAGTATAATTATCCATGGACCAGATTTTGATTTCTAGCCAGCTAAAAATCTCAAAAATAGTGTCACGGCACGGACTTGGGGAAGGTCTGGTGTGGGGTAAGACACACAACAACAAGGGTAACATGAGAAACAGTGGGTACACCAGGGACA
Source organism: Anomaloglossus baeobatrachus (assembly GCF_048569485.1). NCBI lineage: Eukaryota > Metazoa > Chordata > Amphibia > Anura > Aromobatidae > Anomaloglossus > Anomaloglossus baeobatrachus. Next base: position 91,948,592 of record NC_134353.1, read on the forward strand.
CTTTAACAACAGTAAGCCCTAGCTTTAGTGAGAGGGAAGATAAACACTTCCTCTACTTACCTGCCTCTGTACCCTGCACTCCTAGCCTGTCCCTATACAGGTTCCTCACCTGTCACCGAGCCAGAACCTGAAGCCCAGAGTGACTCTTCAATAGTCCTGGCTAGTGAGTGGGCAGGTAAGGGATGCTAGCCTCACCGCTGCACTAAAACAATGCACCAGGGAAGGGAGACAGATGGTAGGGGGAAACAACGATAAATTACTACAGTCAGCACCAAGACTGCAGCCACCACAGCAACTTCAACAGAGGGTTACAGCAGCTACGTCCACCTCTGGGCCCAGCATTCAAATGACAAAGAATAACAGGCCATAATGCAGAGAGACAAATAGTTGTTCCTATGAGGTGGTTCAGGGGTTAGTACCAATCTAATCTAAGGATCCAAGGACAAACATCTTAGTCAGTTAAGGTTTTGTGTCACTTACTTAGAGATGGCTTATTTCATGCCTTAGGTTATATTCTGCTGGGACATCTTGGCTCTTGGCATTCAAGTGGACCTTACTTTGACACATACCACCTAACTAAATATTTTTTGCAGACCAACCACATCCCTTCATGGCATCATATCCTAATGGCGGCGCACTCAACGCCACAGTGCAATATTAGTTCAGGAATTGTTTGAGGAACATGACAAAGAGTTCAAGGTGTTGACTTGCCCAGGTGTCAATCAGATTGAGGATCTGTGGGATGTAGTGAGAAAATAAGTCTGCAGTGAGAAAACAAGTCTGATTCATGGAGGCTTCAGGAATTAAAGAACCGCTGCTTTTTTCTTGGTGCCATGCGAGGACGTGAGTCTAAATCAGTCAAAGCTGTTTTACAGCTTGAGATGTGTCTACATAATATTTGGTTTTGGTTTTGTCTGACTGGTATATACATATGTATGTGAATTATAGTAGCCCTAAGCACAATGAGATTTTGTAAACTATTCTCTATATGATTTACTCATTTTACTCATTTTCTTTCTGTGTATTCAAGTGAACGAGAATCTTCCAGTGGATGTAGCCTCAGACCCAATTCTAACTAAGGACATTCTGTCCATTTTAACAAAAGTTATCCAACCAATGTTCAGATGGGCGTGAAAACGTATTACTGCTTAATACTATTAGACTTTGTTGTTTAATTATGTCATTTTGTGTCCTTTATGATCACTGATACATATGATACACCACATAGCCGCCCAAACAGGGGTCTTCGTTTAAAGGGAACCTGTCAGTGGGATCAACCATCGTAATCCTTCTGTATGGGCATATAGGTCATAGAAAGCTCAATAAAATGATAGTCTGCAATCTGAGCCCATATTCTAAAAAAATTCATGTTCCTAAATTGTTTTTAAGTAAGCTGTTAAGATCTAAGGGTCGGACACAGATCTCCCTGAGAATCTGCCTCCAAAGATTATTCTAAATGAAAGAGGTTATTAAATGGGTGAAATAGTGACGAGTAGTTCCAGCACACTAAGGGGTACTTTGCACACTACGACATCGCAGGTGCGATCAAATCGAAAGTGGGGTCAAATCGAAAGTGACGCACATCCGGCGTCGCTGTCGATATCGGAGTGTGTAAATCGTTATTGATATGATTAACGAGCGCAAAAGTGTCGAAATCGTATCATCGATGTAGCATCGGTCATTTCCATAATTTCGGAAGGACCGATGTTACGATATATTGTTCCTCGTTCCTGCGGCAGCACACATCGCTGTGTGTGAATCCGCAGGAGCGAGGAACATCTCCTACCTGCGTCCTGCGGCTCACGCCGGCTATGCGGAAGGAAGGAGGTGGGCGGGATGTTTACGTCCCGCTCATCTCCGCCTCTCCGTTTCTATTGGCCGCCTGCCATGTGACGTCACTGTGACGCCGCAGGACCTGCCCCCTTAGGAAGGAGGCGGGTCGCCGGCCTGAGCGACGTCGCAGGGCAGGTAAGTCCATGTGAAGCTGCCATAGCGATAATGTTCGCTACGGCAGCTATAACAAGAGATCGCAGCTGCGACAGGGGCGGGGACTATCGCGCTCGGCATCGCAAGCATCGGCCTGCGATGTCATAGTATGCAAAGTACCCCTTAGTGTGCCGGAACTACTCGCCGCTATTTCTGGACTATATTTTTTCTGAGCACCTATCCATTAGATTGAGCCGAGTCTAATTTTATTTATAACTAGCTGTACTACCCGACTTCGCCCGGGTTAATAACTGCTGTTAACAAAATAGAATGTATTAACAAAAATTTATTCTGCACACAAAAACCACAAAACAAATAGAAATGTAATTATTAAAAGGCAAAAACTAAGCTAATAGAAGCATTTCATAACATATATTTCAACACCCCAAATATTCCACACAGATTTAACTAAATTGGCCAAGCAATGTGCTCCGTCTGTTTCTTTCCAGGTCTGTCTCTTTCCAGGTCTGTCTCTTTCCAGGTCTGTCTCTTTCCAGATCTGTCTCTATCTGTCTCTTTCCCCGTCTTTCTCTTTTCAGGTGTCACTTTCCATATCTGTCTCTTTCCAGGTCTGCCTCTTTCCAGGTCTGCCTCTTTCCCTGTCTGTCTCTTTCCCCATCTGTCTCTTTCCCCATCTGTCTCTTTCCTCATCTGTCTCTTTCCTCATCTGTCTCTTTCCTCATCTGTCTCTTTCCTCATCTGTCTCTTTCCCCATCTGTCTCTTTCCCCGTCTGTCTGTCTCTTTCCTTGTCTGCCTCTATCTCTCTGTTTCTTTCCCCCTCTGTCTCTTTCCAGGTCTGTCTCTTTCCCCATCTGTCTCCCGGTCTCTTTGTCTGTGTCTTTTCCTGTCTGTCTCTTTCCCTGTCTGCCTGTCTCTGCCTGTCTCTTTCCTTGTCTGTCTCTATTTCTCTGTCTCTTTCCCCGTCTTTCTGTATCAAGGTCTGTGTCTTTCCCCATCTATCTTTGTCTGTCTCTCTGGCGGTCTCCTCCTTCCCTGTCTGCCTGTGTCTGTCCCTGTCTGCATGTCTGTCTGTCTCTTTCCCCATCTGTCTCTTTCCCCATCTGTCTCTTTCCAGGTCTGTCTCTTTCCAGGTCTGTCTCTGTCTGTCTCTTTCCCCGTTTGTCTCTGTCTGTCTCTTTCACTGTTTGTCTCTGTCTGTCTCTTTCCCTGTCTTTCTCTATCTCTCTGTCTCTTTCCTGTCTGTCTCTATCTGACTCTCTCTGTCTCTCTGTCTGTCTCTCTCTATCCGTCTCCCCACCGACATTTTATTTCCTCGTCTGTCTCTTTCCTCGTCTGTCTCTTTCCTCGTCTGTCTCTTTCCTCATCTGTCTCTTTCCTCATCTGTCTCTGTCTGTCTCTTAACCCGTCTGTCTCTGTCTGTCTCTTTCCCCGTCTGTCTCTTTCCCTGTCTGTCTCTTTCCCCGTCTGTCTCTTTCCCCGTCTGTCTCTTTCCCCGTCTGTCTCTTTCCCCATCTGCCTGTGTCTGTCTGTCTCTTTCCTTGTCTGTCTCTATCTCTCTGTTTCTTTCCCCATCTGTCTCTTTCCAGGTCTGTCTTTTTCCCTGTCTGTCTCCCCGTCTCTTTGTCTGTGTCTTTTCCTGTCTGTCTCTTTCCAGGTCTGTCTCTTTGCAGGTCTGTCTCTGTCTCTTTCCCTGTCTTTCTCTTTTCAGGTGTCACTTTCCAGATCTGTCTCTTTCCAGGTCTGCCTCTTTCCAGGTCTGCCTCTTTCCTCGTCTGCCTCTTTCCTCGTCTGCCTCTTTCCTCGTCTGCCTCTTTCCTCGTCTGTCTCTTTCCTCGTCTGTCTCTTTCCTCGTCTGTCTCTGTCTGTCTCTTAACCCGTCGGTCTCTGTCAGTCTCTTTCCCCATCTGTCTCTTTCCCCATCTGTCTCTTTCCACGTCTGTCTCTTTCCACGTCTGTCTCTTTCCACGTCTGTCTCTTTCCCCATCTGCCTGTGTCTGTCTGTTTCTTTCCTTGTCTGTCTCTATCTCTCTGTTTCTTTCCCCATCTGTCTCTTTCCAGGTCTGTCTCTTTCCCCGTCTGTCTCCCGGTCTCTTTGTCTGTGTCTTTTCCTGTCTGTCTCTTTCCCTGTCTGCCTGTCTCTGTCTGTCTCTTTCATTGTCTGTCTCTATTTCTCTGTCTCTTTCCCCATCTTTCTGTATCAAGGTCTGTGTCTTTCCCCATCTATCTTTGTCTGTCTCTCTGGCTGTCTCCTCCTTCCCTGTCTGCCTGTGTCTGTCCCTGTCTGCATGTCTGTCTGTCTCTTTCCCCATCTGTCTCTTTCCCCATCTGTCTCTTTCCAGGTCTGTTTCTTTCCAGGTCTGTCTCTGTCTGTCTCTTTCACCGTTTGTCTCTGTCTGTCTCTTTCCCTGTCTGTCTCTATCTCTCTGTCTCTTTCCTGTCTGTCTTTATCTGACTCTCTCTGTCTCTCTGTCTGTCTCTCTCTATCCGTCTCCCCACCGACATTTTATTACCTCATATATAAGCTTCTTATACTATGAATGTCTTTTGTTCCTATAGCAACCAATCACAGCTCCTACTAATAACCTGTAGTTCCAGGCTCTATTTACTTTAATGGAGGCATGTTTTTTAGAGCGTAACTGTAAAATGCGGGGTTAAATTTTCCTGTCAAAACATAGTCTACGATGTTCCCTGGGTCACATGAGGTGTCTGTGCAAAATTTCGTGATTGTAAATGCGACGGTGCGGATACACTTTTCGTTTCACTTTTTCCCCATTATGTAGATAGGGGAAAAATTGATTGGTAAATTGGAATGCGCGAGGTTAAAATTTCACCTCACAACATAGCCTATGACGCTCTCGGGGTCCAGACGTGTGAGTGTGCAAAATTTTGTGGCTGTAGCTGCGACAGTGCAGATGCCAATCCTGGACATACATACACACATTCAGCTTTATATATTAGACTAGCTGTACTACCCGGCTTCGCCCGGGTTAATAACTGCTGTTAACAAAATAGAATGTATTAACAAAAATGTATTCTGCCCACAAAAACCACAAAACAAATAGATACAAATGTAATTATGTCTTTCTCCCCATCTGTATATATCTATGGCTCTCTCTTTGTCTGTCTGTCTCTTTCTCCATCTGTCTCAATCTCTTTCCCTGTCTGTCACTTTCCCTGTCTGTCTCTTTCCCTCAGTCTCTTTCCACTTGTCTGTCTCTTTGTCTGTCTCTTACTCTGTCTCTTTCCCTTTCTTTCCCTGTCTGTCTGTTTCCCTGTGTCTGTCTGTCTCTTAACCTGTCTCTCTCTTTCCCTCTCTTTCCCTGTCTGTCTCTTTCCCTGTCAGTCTGTCTCTTTGTCTGTGTCTGTCTCTTTGTGTCTGTCTCTTACCTTGTCTATGTCTGTTTCTTACCCTGTCTGTGTCTGCCTCTTTCCCTGTCTATGTCTGTCTCTTTCCCTGGCTGCATTGTGACACGCCAACATTCCATATAAGGGCGTGGCTGTGCATTCTTCTGAAGTTCTGGCTGCACTGTGGCTCCCAGCTCCATTCGCTTTAATGGAGGCAGGTTTTTTGGAGATTAACTGTAAAGAGTGGGGTTAAAATTTCCCCTCAAAACATAGCCTATGACGCTTTCGGGATCCAAAAGTGTGAGTGTGCAAAATTTTGTGGCTGTTGCTGCGACGATGCGGATTCCAATCCCGGACATACACACACACATACACGCACACATTCAGCTTTATATATTAGATTACCTGGGTGAGACATGTAGATTAGGAAAGCAGACTGTCAGTCAGTGCATGTCTCACGCCTCCTTTCATGTAGAGTAAGCTCTGGCGGCAGATTCTCAGGGAGATCTGTGTCCGGCCCATAGATCTTAACAGCTAATTTACATATTAAAAAACTATGGATTTCTCTGAAATAAGACATTGGATTGCAGATATTAAGGCATAATTTTTTTCAGCTTCCTATGACCTACATGCTCACATAGACGGCTTAGGAGGGTGGTACTACTGGCAGATTCCCTTTAATTCACAAAAAAAATAAAAAAAATACAAAAAAAAGTGATTTACTGTGAAATAGTCTGTGTGCATTGATCTTTTAGCACAGGACTGTTGCATAAATAGACCTTAGAAATGTATTATCGGAAGATGTTTAACCTGGTCTTTTCTTTTCATTTTCTGCTTCTTATGCTTTTTTCTTCTATTAACGTTTTTTAATAAAAAAAGGTTTCAGCTTCCTTAATATTGGATAAAATGAGCTTGTGTTTGTCCCAGGCTTGATATAACATCACTTACTGTTGATTCTTATACTATTTCATGGCTACATCTTTCCAAGTAAACTTTCTTTTGGAAGATATCTACCTGAACTTTATTTAAGCCTCGAGCCCTTTAAGGTTCAGTCATGTTGAGCCCTTACCTTCTTCCTGCAGGTTACATATTCAAGTTCATGAAGTCTTTCCTGACATGTCTTATGGGTCAGAACCTGCACTATTTGTCTTTGTTGCCTATGTATGAATCTTCTGAATTTAATATCATATTCTAAACAACTGACCTGCCCCTTACGACTCTCAGACTACCCGATCCTCTGGCCTGAAGTGTTTAAGTAGAGAACTTTTTTCTTATAATTTCTATTAATTCTTATTGTTTTAAATCTTTTTTTTTTCCAATGAAAACTGCATACATTTATAAATACAATACATAGATCTCTTAGACCTGATGGTGGTGTACTTACGTCTGAATGGTTTTCTTCTTATTAAAATTTTATTTTATTAATCCAACTAAAGCTTATTTTAATATCAAGAATGATAACAGGCATAGAGTTTTTAAAACAAGTACACCAGCCTCATCAAGTTTAAGAGATCTATTTTATGCTGTTTGTATTGTGAAATCTAGTGAATGATCTAGTTTAAGCCCTGGTTCCAGCATGATGCGTTCGACAGCGAGTCTCCGCTCACATGTACCCATACAAGCCTATGGGAGCATGTGAAATATCGCTCTGCACTCGCATGTCATCCATCCGCAGTGCAATGTACGCAGAGACAGGACGAGGAGGAGAGGGAGAAAGTGCTCCCTCCTCCTCTCCTCAGCAGCTGTGATGCAATCACAAGATCGGATCACAGTCGCATGACCCTCGGATCACACTCGCAGCAGATCATTAGCATATAGATTCCAATGCTCTCGCATCGGAAGCTATGAACAAGTGGAACCGATGCCTTATACGAAGTCTCTCAGTAAATAATGACTGTTCATACAAAGCACAAGCTCAGTGTACCCTTAGTGTGGCCAAAAAGTTCACTGCACCTTCCCACCTACTTCTTTTCCATCTATCTTCCCCATCTTCTGGCTTCTGTTAAATCACAGCTGTCAATAATAGAAGAGAAGGGAGGAGATAGCTGGATAACAAGTAGGCAGGAAGGTGTACTGAACTTTTTGGCTACACCAAGGGTACAATGAGTGCTTGTGCTTGGTATGAACAGTCACATTTTTGCGGAGAGGCTCTATAAAGTAAACCAGCCACCAGATTTAACAATACAAACAACATATATTATTAAAAAGATCTCTTAGTCTGGATAAAGCTGGTATACTTACTTTTAAAACCCATGTCAGACTGCGTGTATAATCCTGTTATTATCGATATTAAAATAAGCTCTTGTAGGACTCATGACTAGGGATGAGCATACCTGAACTGTAAAGTTTGTGGTTCGTACCGGACACTGGGTGTCCAAGTTTCAAACTTGAACACAGACTTTAAAAAAAAGTTTGTCTGAGTTCGGTGTTCAGGTACTATTCTTATGCCAATAAAGTGGTAGAAAGGATGCAGTGCAGCCAATCAACAAGCTTTATTGAATGGGGACGATGCCTGTATGCTTCCGTGAAAAAAAATCACGTGGGATCCCCCTATTTTTGATAACCAGTGCAGGTAAGGTAGATAGCTGTAGGCTGCAACCCTCAGCTGTCTGCTTTACCTTGGCTGGTTATCAAAAATAGGGGCGTCCCACGTGATTTTTTTTCTTCATTATTCACAGAAGCATATGTGCCGCCCCGTGACCCCGTTACCTTCAGGTCGTCTCAGGGTCTTCAGGGACTGGACGTCCTGGATTCTTCTGGTCACAGATAGGTTGACTTCTATGGGATTCGTGACGCCACTCTCGGTATTGCGGTCAGGGCGACCGCCACTGCAGTTTAAGAAACACCTGGGGCTGATGGTAGGCGCAGTTAGATGTGATAGCCTCCCGAGAGTGAGGCTGGCCCCAGGGCCCAGTGTAGGTGTGTAATACCACAGGTCGCAGAAGAACTCACACGCACAGCAGGAATGTCTTTCAGGGTTTTTACTCCCTGCAGGTGGCAGGGATGAGTAACCCGGGCGATGCTGTGATGCTCCAAGTAGGGAACCAGGCTCCTTCAGGCTGACTTAGGGGGTGGCTCCTGACTCGCCTTCCTAGCCCTCTTGTTTTTGCGGTGACCCAGACTTGTAGTCCTACGGGGTCACCCAGGGAAGTTGCTTCCGCCTGTTCTCCCCTTTTCGGCCCGTTTGCTTGTAGCCTGGACCAGGTAACTCCGGCTGCTTGCCTCTTGTTCCTATGAGCCCTCTCGTTGCTACGTGGCTGCGGACTCTGTGGTAGTTTGGTGAAGGGCATGAAGTGCCCTCACCTGCAGGTTGAGCAGGCCAACTGAATGGGCCCCTGCTCTGGGGACCTGTAACCCCGTGCGGGCCTGGTTCACCTGTCAGTCCAAGTACTCAGCCACCCCTTTGCACTCCGGCCTCAGGTGGTTTTTGGGCGGCACTACCAAGTGGCCGTTCTTTCCCGCCAGTAACCACTGCACCTGCGGTGTCTGCCTAGTGACAGCCTCCAGGTTTCCTCCTTGCAACTGCTCTCTCTCCCTAAGCTTCACTAACTGACTGGCTTACTACTCCCCCCTCCCCTCTGTGCCTGCCTCCGCAACGTAGCAACCAGACTCTCTACCACAAGCCTTGAGTGGAGATGGAGACCACGCCCCCTCCTGGATTTCCCAGGGGTCCCTTCAAAGGTCAATGTGGGAGACCTGGTTACTATGTGCCTGCGTGTCCACACCCGGGTCAGCTTTCTGGATTACCTGTGTTGTACTGACCCAGCATGGGTGCAGTACTCAGTGGTGCCTGACCAGGTCAGGGGCGCCACACATACAGGCATCTTCCCCATTCAATAAAGTATGTTTTAAAATTATTTATTTAAATAATTAAAAAACACAGTATGGGGGGATCCACCCTATTTCTGATAACCAGACAAGGTAAAGCAGACAGCTGAGAGCTGATATTAACAGGGTGAGAAGGGTCATGGTTATTTGGCTCTTCCCAGCCTAAAAATAGCAGCCCACAGCCGCCCCAGAAGTGGTGCATCCATTAGATGCGCCAATTCTGACGCTTTACATGGCTCTTCCAGTTTGCCCTGGTGCGGTGGCAATTGAGGTAATAGTTTATGGTATTGATTTCAGCTGGGAATTGACAGCTAGCATGGGTTAGTAATAGATAGGTGTCTATGAGACACCCCTATTAGTAAGCCGGCAAGTGTACAGTTAAAAAACAAAGACACACTGGAATAAATAATTTATTTAAATAAAGAGTTCCCACAAACTCCCTCGTTGACCAATTTATTAATTAAAAAGAAATCTTCGCAGTCAGCAGCAGAGACTGAATTTCTCACAAGCATAAGAAATTCCAGGCTGCTGCTAACTGGCAGTGACCTATGGAGTGTCGTTCTCAGAACGGAGCTCCAGAGGAATCAATGGGCATCATGGGACATTACACCATTGGATTACATCTGAACTTCCAGGGTTTCTTCTTAATTAATAAATTGGTGAACAAGGGTGTGTGTGAAAGTCTTTATTCACGACTGGATTACTTTGGAACTTCAAGGATTTTTTAAAATTACTAAATTGGTGAATGACAAAGAAGGGCATTTTTATTGAAATAAACTATTTTTCCAGTCTGTGTGTGTGCTTTTTTTTAACTGAACACTTGCTGGGTTAATAATGAGGGTGTCTGATAGATGCCTCTCCATTACTAACCCCTGAACTTAATTCCAGCTGCCAGTTCACAACTGACATCAATCTCAAAAGAATTACCCCAATCGCCACAACCCCAGGGCAATCGAGAACAGCAGGGCAAAGTGCCTGAATTGGTGAGTCTAATGGATTCGCCACTTCTGGGTCAGTTGCGGGCTGCTGTTTTTAGGCTGGGAAAGGCCAAATAACTATGGGCCTTCCCAGCCTGATAATACCAGCCCTGTCTGCTTTACATTTGCTGGTAATAAAAAATAGGGTGGACCCCACACTGTTTTTTAAATAATTTAAAAAAAATGGTATGAGGTCGCCTCTGAGCTCTTTCTGAAGCCTACTAGCTCTTACTAAGACCATTTTCCAGCCATTTACACCACCAAAGTTCGGGTCCCCATTGACTTATATAGGGTTTGGGGTGAAGTTCGTGGTAAGTCCAGGTCCCGAACCAAACTTTTAACTGAAGTGTAGCCGTATCTACAAACGCAAACATCTATGGGTCAACTAATCCCTACTCACGACTGTTCATTTTAATACGATTATACAGCCATTCGAATGAGTTGGTTTTCTTTTGAAATAAGTATACCATCATCAGGTTGATTTGGACAGTCATTTTGTGCGGAACGACCTCCTTTAAATGAAATTGTGTGCTGAAGTTTTCTCTCATTGCTAAAATAAATACATAAATTACAAAATACAACCATGGCTAGCACTGGTAAACTCACTTTTATGAGTTGCTGTTTGTACACAATTTATATTTTGATTTCTCGATACTTACTTTTTGGCAGCTTTCTATGAATTCATCTATAGTCACCACTCCATCTTTATTGATGTCCATTTTCTGTATAAAAAACACACAATTTAGATAAACATAATAGTGTATATTTAATAGAAAGTAACATTAAAAAATTGCATGACTTCAAACATATATTCCACATTTTTTTTGCCAAATCAAAAGTTATAGTTTGAATAGTGTGAATAGTGTGGATTGGGGTTGTTATTAAATGGATAAAATGGCAAAGTGTCTGTTAAAACAAGCAACTTTGCTACTTAATTTATTAGTGTCACACGAATTAACCCCTTCAGTGAACAGCGTAAAAAAAATATAAAGAACGGAGCAAACACTGTCTTTTCATCAGATGACAAAAAAGCGGAATAAAACACGATCAAAAAAGGCACAAGTAAATAAAAATGGTATCTCTAAAACCTTCATCCTCTCCCGCAAAAAACAAACTGCCATGTATCTCTGTCAGCAAAAAAAAAAAAATATGATAAGCTATAGTTCTCAGAATACAGCAATGCAAAAACAATTATTTTTTCTATAAAATTGTTTTTATGGTGTAAAAACGGCAAATCATAAAAAACTATATAATATATAACTGTGGTATTACTATAGCCATACTGACCCAAAGAATAAAGCTATCTTATCATTTTTACCACACAGTGAATGGCATTAAAAAAAAAAAAATCATTAATTGCAATTTTTTCATGATTTTGCCTCACAAAAAAAGTGAATTGAAAGCGATCAAAACATATGGGGCCAAAATGGTACCAAGAAAAACTTAAACTAATCCCGCAAAAAACAAGCCCTCGCATGACTATCGGCAGAAAAATAAGAAAAACTATAGCCTTCAAAATACGGTGATGAAAAAAAACCCCTTGATTTTGTAAAAAAGTGTTTATTAATGTATAGTATTCAAAAAACAATATAAATCTGGTAACACTGTATTCATACTGATTTGAGGAATAAACCCGCCTAATCACCTATACCACATGGTCTGTAGCATAAAAAATAGTAATAAAGCCAATTCTCCAACTGCTGTTTGTTTGTTTATTCTGCCTGCCGAAGTTCACAGTAAGACACTGCTTATATTTATCCTGCTCCCTACACTGAGAGCTTACAAACTGAGTCCAGAGTGACTCTGCTGCCTCATTATAGTGAACAGATCAGTCAGGGGTTTCACTTGAATCATGTATTTCAGAGATGAAAATGGAAACCCTGATGTAACTGCTCAACATAGAGCACAGGATAAATGTGATCCAAAGTGCCACCAAACAGCATTCAACTCAACCCACAAAAACACAAGTCTCCACTCAGGTCTGTCATCTGTTAATAGAAATATAGAGGGCTTCCATGCTACTGGTAGCACAAAAGCTAAGGAAATGCGTTATAGCCCCCTTCCCTTCTGAGTACCATAATTTGTCTAAGCCACAGTTAGAATCCACATGCATGGGTGTGTGTCTCGAGAAGCACGAGCTGGGCACAATGTATGGGCACTACAATGTACTGGGCAAGACAAGTCTTATTTGCAAAGTTTAATTCTGCAAAATTCACTGTGTTTTACTCCAAGGTTGTTGTTCAGAAAAATACCTTGAGGGGTCTAGTTTCCAAAATGCGGTCACTTGTGTGGGGGGGGTTCCATTGTTTCGGCACATCAGAGGCTCTGCAAATGTTGTCCACTAATGATTCCAGTCAATTTTGCATTGCAAAATTCAAATAGCATTCATTCTGTTTCGAGCCCTGCCATGCGCCCAAACAGTATTTTTCCACCATCAGTGTTCTCAGGAGAAATTGCACAACAAATTGTATGGTGCATTTTCTCTTGCTACCCTTGTGACAATGCAAAATTTGGGGCTAAAGTAACATTTCTGTGGGAAAAAGTAACATTTTTATTTTTCCTTCCACATTGCTTTAGTTCCTGTCAACCATCTGCAGGGTAAATAAAGTTCTTGGATGTGGTTTTGAGCAGTTTGAAGGGTGCAGTTTTTAGAATGGTGTCACTTTTGGGTATATTCTGTCAAAGTCACTTCAATTGTGATGTGGATCCTAAAGGCCACTTTACACACAGAGATAAATCTGCGGCAGATCTGTGGTTGGCGTGAAATTGTGGACAATCAGTGCCAGGTTTGTGGCTGTGCAGAAATGGAACAATATGTCCATGATTTCACTGCAACCACAGATCTGCCAAAGATTTATCTCTGTGTATAAAGGGGCCTTAGGCTACTTTCACACATACGGTTTTTGCTCTGCGGCACAATACGGCGCTCTTCAGAAAAACCGCAATCGTTTTTTTGCCGCCGGTTGCTTTTTTTTTTTGCATAGAATAACATTAGTGCCGTATTTTGCCGCATGGGCTTGCGTTCGGTCCGGTTTTTGCCGCATGCGGCAGATTTAGCCGATGCCGCGGCCGGATGGAACGTTGCCTCGAACGTGTTTTGCTCCGGCAAAAAAAACGCATCGCGCCGCATCCGGCCGCTGCGGAGCAATTTTCAATGCATGCCTATGAACGCCGGATGCGGCGCGATGCGGAAAAAACGCATCCGGCCGCCGCATGTGGTTTCTTCCACTGCGCATGCTCAGTAGCATGCCGCAACCGGAAAAAAAACAGACGGGCCGCATGTAAAAACTTATGCAAAGGATGCGGTGTTTTCGCCGCATCCGTTGCATAGGTTTCACAGCCGGATTGACCCGCACTGCTCAAACCGGATGTGTGAAAGTAGCCTTAAAGAAATGGTTTTGTAAATTTTGTTGGAAAAATGAGCAATTGCTGAACTTTTAACCTTTCTAAAGTAGACATGTGGGAAATGTTATTCAAACAGAGGCCGCCATTGCGATCCTGCGCATGCGCATTTTGATCTGCCTTGCTGAGGGCAGATTAAAGTATTTTAATGCGCATGTGCAGGTGGTATTGGACCTTTCCTGCGCCTGCATATTACAGCACTTTGCTCTGCACGCAGCAGGGAAGAGGAAAGTGTGCATGCGAAGAAGCGCAATTGAGACTTTTGTGTGGATGGCATTGAATGCATCATTCACACAGAGCAGCAAAGGAGGACGGCGATGGAAGGAAGATAGTAGGCACTGTATTGAGACCAGCGACGTCCAACGGACCCAACCTCCTCGCAGATGAGTATAATATACAGAATGCTGTATATAAAAGCTCACTGGTGGTGGCAACAGCTTATAAGGGAAAAACCTGGTGACCGGTTCCCTTTAATATGTGGATCTTACCTGGAAGAAGTTCTCCACGTGCTGTTTTGGTGTATCTTCCCTAACAACAGGGTATGTGCATTTTCCCATCATATCATAAATTGCCTTCATGATATCAAGCATCTCCTGTAACACATGATTAGTAGATATCGAGATCAGCTGCCATCAGTCATATTTCCACTTCACCACATATAGATTACGATCATGATAATAGCATAGAATTAAGAAATCTGATTTCATTGGCTGCTAGTTTAGAATGTGATAATAGTGGATGTATGCATGATTAAAAATAAGACAATTGTCAGTAATTGATGGTATAACCCGTTGACAGCAAATATCTGATATGATGCAATAGACAACACTAAGGGCGGCTTTGCACGTTGTGACATTGCACGTGCGATGTCGATGGGGATCAAATCGAAAGTGACGCACATCCGGCGTCGCAGTCGATATCGCAACGTGTAAAACCTTTTTGATACGATGAACGAGCGCAAAAGTGTCATTATCGTATCATCGCTGCAGCCTCCGACATTTCCATAATGCCGATGGTGCGACAGGTACGATGTTGTTCCTCGATCCTGCGGCAGCACACATCGCTGTGTGTGAAGCCGCAGGAGCGAGGAACATCACCTTACCTGCCTCCCGGCTGCAATGAGAAGGACGGAGGTGGGCAGGATGTTTACATCCTGCTCATCTCCGCCCCTCCGCTTCAATTGGCCGCCTGCCGTGTGACGTCGCTGTGACGCCGCACGACCCGCCCCCCTAAGGAAGGAGGCGGGTCACCGGCCAGAGGGACGTCGCACGGCAGGTATGTGCATGTGAAGCTGCCGTAGTGATAATAATCGCTACTGCAGCTTTTACTAGATATCGCACGTGCGACGGGGGCGGGACTATCGCTGCAGCATCGGTAACACATTGTTACCGATGTCGCAACGTGCAAAGCCCGCCTAAGGTTTATCCAAATATAGGCCTGGTTGATCATTTGCCCTTTTGCCAGTTGTTTCATCTTGCTTTTCTTTTTGCAAACGTGGATTTGCCCTAACTTTATCAAAATATGCAAACTATGGCCTCGATTCATCAACAATCGCGATTTTTGGAGTACAGAACAGGACAGCTGGTCATGAATTAGATGGGCTGTGGTGTCACACCGACAGCCACACCCTGTGCTGCACCATTTTGGCAGGGATTGGAGAAACTGGTGTGAAACCTGAAAAATGGCAAAGTTTTGGTGCAATTTTTCAAAACTTTTATGCCAAACTTTATGGCCAAGTCTATCTCCTGATCTGAACGCAGTTGAAACACCCTATGGTGAATTCTGAAGAGACAAGTTGTCATCATTCTCCATCCAGCATCCAGACTCTAAAAGAGGTCATTCTTGAAAAATGGATAAAGATGGATGTTACAATATGTCACCAACTTATACATTCCAGGCTTAGAAGTGCTTGGTGCTGTCCTTACAAATCTTGAAGTTCATATAACATAGATGTATTAGTTTTTGATGTGTTGTGTATTCATTTTTGCATCAACTAACTTGACTAAAACTGAAGTTTTGGAATGAAAGTTATATCTTTTACCATACTTTCATGTTATGGGTCAAAAAATGTTCTGTGAAACTCAGTAGTGCCACAATCGTGAAAATTATTCTTAACTTTCAAAGGCAGTGTACTCATTTACGCTGAGAACTGATTTTATATATATATATATATATATATATATATATATATATATATATATATATATATATATGCCAAAAAACAGTAGTATTTGATATTTAAAACAATATAGAAATGCGTTTATTAATCCATGTCCAATAATATAAATGTTTCAGCTCCTCAAGAAACCTATGTTCAACCAACTTCTTCATACGTCCCCTGATGAAGAGGTGAAACACGCGTTGAGACCTTGGAGGCTTCACATGACTAAATTAACGGGTCAGTATCATCATTATGGTTACCTACTAAACTGAGGAGATATATGGAATATTGATCAAGGTTATGCTTGTTAGTTGAGAGGCACTTAGTGTATTGTAATTGTATATATTGATTAGCACTAACAATTAAGTTACCCTCTATGCACTGTGCAGTTTACTCTAAAAAATATAATTGTTATTATAAACCCCCCCCTCCTATCATTTTCAGTTGTATGTGATCCCGTTAGTGAATTGGCATTATTAATTCTATGCTTATTATACTATAATTATGTGTGGTGAAGCTTACCTTTTGGACTTCTTGCTTTTTTAATATTTTTAATATGATTGTAATACTTCAATAAAAAATACTTTTATTAATTTTGGGTCAAATACCACTTTTTTCTGTCGAGATGTTGTTATAGAATCATTTGGGTGGTTCCCCATATTAAATAGTTAGGTCTATTATAGTAATAAAATTATAGATCCTCAAGAAACCTGTCTCAAGCGCTTGAGGTTCCAGGAGAACTAAAATGTTCTAATTTGGAAAATAAGGGTCAGAATAAGACGATGTTTCTCTACATTATGGGAAAGTCTCTTACCTCTTTAGTGATATATCCATCTTTATTAATATCGTATAAATTAAATGCCCAGTTCAGTTTTTCTTGGATTGTCCCTCTCAGCAGTGTAGAAAGTCCCATTACAAAGTCCTACAGAGACAGGATGAAAAAATGAAAAAGTTAGGAGTAGAGATGAGCCACCCCCCTGGCGTTTGAGTTCGGTTCGTCGAACGGAGGCTCCATTCGACGAACCGTTCGACGAACCACTCGAAACCCATTGAAAACAATGGGAGGCAAACAGAAACACATAAAAACACATTATACATGTACACATACAGTTAATAAACATTGCCATAACACTTACAGGTCCCCGCGACGCGTCCTGCACTCTGTCCCCGCCGCTTTTCCTTCCGATAATCGCTGCGTCCTCCCAGTAACCAGCACTGATGATAGGATCTATCGTGACGTCAAAATAGCATGTGACCAGTCACGTGTCTATTATCTCATTGGCTACAGACTGGTCACATGGCTAGATGTCATGCTAGGTCCTGTCAGTGCATCTCTCCGGTACACGGTGATCGTTCCAGCATCTCCGTGTACCAGCGAAATGCTCTGGCACATGGTCGGCTTCCTTGTTCCTGCATGTGTGTGCTCTTTACAGAGTCAGCCCACATGCAAGGACTGGTTGCCACAGCCGGTGAATAACGGAGATCACCGTTGCTATAGCAACCCGCCTGTCAGCGGTGACATTACCGCTTACAGCCTGCAGCTTCTGCTCACTCACTGAGTGAATAGACTGCATGGAGCTGATGTAGCAGAGTTGCATGGGTTGAAGGAGAAAGAAGACTGAAGACCATGGATCGTGAAGGGATGAGAGGGAGTAATAAACATGGAGCCTCTAAGTGTATCTGTGTATTTATTTATATTAAAGTATTTTTTCTCTGTGTGGTGTCTTTTTTTTAACCCTTTATTGGAGATTCTTAATGGCCGGGTCAAACTTGCCTGACATTAAGAATTTCTGGCTTAATACTAGTTAGTAAAACAAAGCTAGTATTAAGTCATTATTACCCAGCAAGCCACCCGGCTTCAGGGCTGCTGGAAGAGTTGAATACAGCGCCAGATGATGGCGCTTCAATGAAAGCGCCATTTTCTGGGGCGGCAGCGGACTGCAATTCGCAGCAGAGGGGCCCAGAAAGCTCGGGCAACCTGTGCTGCGGATTCCAATCCCCAGCTGCCTAGTTGTACCTGGCTGGACACAAAAATGGGGCGAAGCTCATGTCGATTTTTATTTTTTAAATTATTTCATGAAATTCATGAAATATTTAAAAAAAGGGCTTCCCTATTTTTTTAGTTCCCAGCCGGGTACAAATAGGCAGCTGGGGATTGGGGGCAGCCGTACCTGCCTGCTGTACCTGGCTAGCATACAAAAATATGGCAAAGCCCACGTCATTTTTTTGTTGGGCAAAAAACTCCTGCATACAATCCTGGATGGAGTATGCTGAGCCTTGTAGTTCTGCAGCTGCTCTCTGCTCTCCTGCATACACTAGTGAATGGAGAATGCTGATCCTTGTAGTTCTGCAGTTGCTGTCTGCTCTCCTCCATACAGACGGGCAGCAGACAGCAGCTGCAGAAGTACAAGGCTCAGCAAACTCTTCCAGCTGCCCTGGTGACGGATAGCTCTCTGGGTAATAATGAGGTTAGGGCTAGCTTTATATTATCAACTGGCCCTAATCCCGAAATTCATGGTGTCACGCCAATATTAGACATGGCTACCATGAATTTCTAGTACAGATAAAAAAAACACAACACACAGAAAAATATTTTTATTAGAAATAAAACACAACACAATTAGTGACGCCATCTTTATTGAAATAAAGAATCCCCCTCCGCAGTAATCCTGGGTCAAGGGTCCCGCACCGTCCAATTCAGATCCAATATAATCTGATCGGTTTACTGGAAGGCAAAGCGATCAGATGATGTGTCAGGTTCAAGGGCCTGAATCACATGACACAGCAGCTGATTGTATAAACGGCTTTTATACAATCAGCTGATGCATCAGTGCAAAAAAACCCCCCAAAAAACTACACACTTCAGTGCAGACTCCTGTCCAACAGCAGCAGATGATAGTTTAGCCGGCCGGGCTTTAAAAAGCCGACCTCACCGCTCGACTTATAGTATCAGCTGATGCCGTCAGGTGACCGCATCAGCTGATCATTGCCAGGTCTGAGAGAGAGAGAAAGAAGAGAGAGAAGATAGAGAGAGAGAAAAGAGAGAGAGAGGGAAAAGAGAGAGAGAAGAGGAGAGAAAAGAGAGGAGAAAGAGAGAGGAGAGAGGAGAGAGAGAGAAGAGAGAGAGGAGAGAGAAGAGGAAAGAAGAGGAGAGAAGAGATTGAGAGAGAAAAGAGAGAGAGGAGAGAGAGAGAAAAGAGAGCGAGGAGAGAGAGAAAAGAGAGAGGAGAGAGAGAAGAGAGAGAGGAGAGAGAAGAGAGAGAGGAGAGAGAGGAGAGAGAGAGGAGAGGAGAGAGAGAGAGAGAGAGAGGAGAGAGTGGAGAAAGAAGAGAGAGAAGAAGAGAGAGGAGAGAGAGAGAGAAGAGAGAGGAGAGAGAAAGAGAGGGAGAGAGGGAAAAAGAGAGACTGAGAAAAAGAGATAGAAAAAGAGAGAGAGAAAGAGGGAGGGGAGAGAGAGAAAAAAAAGAGAAAAAGAGAGAGTTAGAAAGAGAGAGAGAGAGAGAGAGAGAGGAGAGAGCAATGCAGCCTCATTCCGTGAACTGCTCCAATTTTAGAGGTGTGTCCCGTGGCTCACAGCTGATGTCCGGCTCCTCCCCTCAGTGCATAATTAAATTAAATTATAAATAAATAATAATTATAATTTAAATTCTTTACCGGGGCAGCTGGGACTTGAACTCGTGAACTAATGCTTCTTAGGCGAGAGCTCTAACCATTGAGCCACTGGCTCTAATAAGAAACATAGGCAGATTTGGTAATCTTTAGCTCTATACTGCAGTGGAGAATCTAGAAGCAGATTGTTCAGCTGCAAGGATGGAAGGATGGATGGGCGGATGGATGGATGGATGGGCGGATGGATGGGCGGACGGACGGGCGGGCGGATGCACGGACGGGCGGGCGGATGGACGGACGGGCGGGCGGACGGACGGATGGGCGGATGGGCGGACAGACGGGCAGGCGGGCGGATGGACGGACGGGCGGGCGGATGGGTGTTCAAACACCAGCAGTACCGCACTCATCACCGCACACACGCATGCACTACAACCCCCATCATCACCGCAGGCACTATAACCCCCATCATCCTCCCCTCAGTGGATAATTAAATTAAATTATAAATAAATAAAATTATATTTTAAAATTAAAAATAAATTAAATTTTCTTTCCCAGGACTGCCGGGACTTGAACTCATGAACTAATGCGAGAACTCTAACCATTCAGCCACTGGCTCTAATGAGAAACATAAGCAGATTTGGTAATCTTGACGTCTGCATTGCAGAGTGAAGTCTGGTGACAGCGCGATTCACTTCAGGTGCTACGTGGAGAGGACACAGCGATCGTGTTCTATGGGGCTCCCTGTCATCTTCATGTAGCAGAGCCGACAGTGTCGTGTGGATTACTTCGGACCTGGAGGGGTATTTTGGGATTTTAATAAAATGGTGAAAGAGGGTGTTTTTTTGTCTTTTATTCCAAATAAAGGATTTTTCACCGATCGTGTTTATTTACTTTCACTTACAGTTTAATCATGGAAGGTATCTCAGGGAGACACCTGCCATGATTAACTTTTTATTACCCCGATTGCCACCGCACCAGGGCAATTCGGGATGAGCTGGGTAGAGTCCCGGGACTGCCGCATCTAATGGATGCTGCAATTCCGGGCGGCTGCTGGGTGATATTGTTAGGGTGGTGGGCTCCCCATGACGTGGCGCTCTCCATCCTTACAATACCAGCCTCCAGCTGTGTGGTTTTATCCTGGCTGGTATCAAATATGGGGGGAACCGCATTTATTTTTTTTTTATTGTTTATTTATTTATTTTACTGCACGATATAGAGCTGCCCGCCGGCAGCTGTGCTTGGTTGCAGTGAGACAGCTGTCACTCATCGTGGGGGCGTGTCTGACTGCAACCAATCATGGGCGCCAGTGGGCGGGGAAGGCATGGAATACCTGATTGAATAATGAAGCGGCAGCCACTTTCAAAAGAGGAAATGCCGCTGGAGATTTGTAACAGCCGTGCAGCGAGACGTCTGTGATCGGTGAGTAGGAAAGAGAGAGGGATTGTGCTGGGGACACAGGACGCATGCAGATACGCAACATGCGCACATAGCCTTACTGTGAAAACCCAAGCTTTTGGTGATCGAACCGTTATTGAATGGTAACTCGAACGGCCGAACTTGAAGCAAATTGTTCCAGTTCGTCGAACGACTCCAACATACCCCAAAATCACTCGAACATGAAATTGGCGAACCTCGAACATCGCTCATCTCTAGTTAGGAGCCAGCAACTACTTGCTGTAAAGTTGAGCCCACAAACTTTCTCAGGGAGAAAATGTTAATGGGTGCAGCATAATGTTGGGGGCAAAGTTTTCTTACCCCTGAAGAGAGCAAAAAAGTTCTTAAATATATCATATATTTCGGTTTATAAGACACACCGGATTATAAGACGCATCCCGAATTTAAAGAAAAAAAGGCGTAAAAAAAAAAAGGGCGGGCCATCTTATAATATGGTGGTGTCTTATTGAGGGGGGTGGCAGTAGTGGTGGAGCAGGGTCACAGGAGGCAGGAGTGGTAGTGGAGCAGAGCAATGCTGTGGGTGGTGTGGCGGGTGTTTCAGATACTAACTTCTGGCGCTGTGAGGTAGACAATATTCAGAAACTGTCGGCAGTGCGGGCTTCAAAGAAATGGTGCCTGGATTTGGTGCGTGCGCAGATTGAGCTATCGACTCAGTGACAAGCCGAAATCTCATCTGCGCATGTGCCACCTCGGGGCACCATTTTCCTTAAGTCTACTGCTGCAAGATCAATGGGCCAGAGGTGGCTCTTACGCAGATGAGATCTTGAGCCGAGAGCTTCATCTGCGCACGTGCTGACTCTGGGAGCCATTATTTCAAGCTCGCACTGCCAAACTTTTCAGGATAGCCCCTTTCTCACTGCCCGCAGCACAGCAGCCTGCAGCACAGTGCCTACAGCCCCAGTACTGGCAACCCCAGAACAGCACTCGCAGCATTGTCCTTGCCTCCTGATACTCCTCTCCACCACCTCCCAGTAAGCTACATTTGGATTATAGGACACACCCCTCATTTTCCTCCCAAATTTTTGGGAGGAAAAGTGTGGCTTATAATCTAAAAAATACTGTATATCTGTGATAAGATATAAATTAGTGTTATGTAGGAAAGTAATGTGTGGTATAGGAATGCATAAGATGTAGTGTAATGTAAAGATGTAGCAATGTTAGTTAAGCAATGTAGTATAATGTGCCTGCAAGTAAATGTCACCATCTGGTGACCGAATGTTATAATATAGGTAAAAGCTTATGTAGGATGTTTTGGTAAGATAGACTGCCTGGTAACTGACTGCAGGGCAAGAAACAGTTAAGCTGTCTCAATTTACTCCTGGCTCAGCTGCAGCTGAGCCTTTTTTTTAGTTTCACTTCTGATACAGGTCACGTTAGGGGTTAATCCTTCCTGCCTTGTCCTGGAGGTCAGGCTGCTTTATTAGGGCACTGTTTCTCTGGGCCTATGCCAGTGATATTTCTGGCTCTGCTGTGTTCTGCTCGTGAGTGATCTGTTGTCTGCCCTGCCCCCTACTGACCTCCGTGTTCACCTGACCTGTTAACCTCCTCTGTTCTCTGTTTCCGTCTTGTCAGTGTCTCTCCCCCTGTCTCCCTTCAGCTCCCTGCTCGTCTGTCTCCCTGATCGTTCCTTTTCTGTTTACCTATATTCTGTCCTTGTCTTCCCATTCTCCGTTGCTTCTGAGTTCTGATTTCCCGGCTACTGACTATTTGCTTCCCTCTGACTACGTTTAGACTTTGCCCCTGTGTATTTACAAGACCTCATGTTGTGACACGGCTTTCTGACGATTCTACTGCCATCTGGTGGGCTTGACTAGTATTACCTCTGCTAGGGAATTCTCTGCTCATACGTTTTCTCCACTCTAACATCCCCTAGTCGTTTACCAGCTAACTACCTTTTCAGGTAGTTTCAGGAATCCTCTCTGTCCCACATTACTGCGCTGTACTGCTATTGTACCTCTTAGAGTACAGCGTGACATAAGCTGTGGGATTAGCCCACAGGAAGAGGAGACGTCCCTAGGTAAAGGACAGACTCCATCTTAGAATTCAGATAGGGAATGGCTAGTGAGTAGGATGGATGTACAGTCTGACGAGTTGTGTTTTGGTCGCACTCTGTGGGCGATTTTTGGATCCTGCAATGTTAAGACCGTGCAAGAGTAGCGTGAAAGAACAAACAGACTCAAGGAGGGAGGTTGTAACCCGGAATGGAGATCAGCAGCTAAAACTAGCAAAGAAGTTGAATGCGATCTTTATATGTAGGGCCTGGAGATGGACGCTTAGTGGCAGGCCCTGAGTAGCTTACACTGAGAGGTAATGGGCCGAAATGGTGTTGAATGTGAAATGAGTATGCAGTCCTGTGTGGCAGATCCGAGAGCGTCGTTATTCTTTATGGCTGGGAGGACATGGAACCGCAGGCGGAAAAGAATGACTTTTATGTTCCATTCTGTTACGCTAAGCTGGGGGGTGGCAGAAGGACTGGGAACATCCATGACAGTAACAACTGAGGTGAACTTAGAACACGTGTATGTAAGGATGCTGTGTGTTAAACGAATGTCTGACAAGAAGTGTACCTGCTACGTCTTGTGTATATTTGTCAGACAGAGATTGCTTCCATCTCCATTGCCTCCATGATCTGGTTCTGGTCTGCCCAAAACAACGGCCAGAAGTGGCCTCCTGAAAGGTATGAATACCACCGCACCGATCCACACATCCAGCCAGGACCACAACACTTTTCCTGGTAAGTGGGGCCGGGGAATCCATCGCCTGCGTCTATCACCCTGTGGCCCTTTACACAAAAAATACAGACGTGGTGCCCATGTTTCAGAGTGTTTTTGCACCGGTTTTTGCCATTACAGTTTTGTTTATTGCTTAGCGTTCTGCTTCAGTGATTTTTGGATTTTTTTTCCCACAATTTTTCAATCGTTCTTTTAACACTTATTAAGCAAAAAAGAAAATTCTAGTGTTTTTTTTGCATTGGAAATGCTAATAAAAATGTGCAAAAAACCCCAAAACACCTGGGGATGCATTTAGGCTTCCAATTAACTTTATTGTACATATTGAGCATCTTCCTTGTAGAAAACACTTCAAGTGTATACTTCTTCTAATTTGTTAGTGTCTTTTGAAAGCTTGATGTGTTTAAATGAAGCTCAAAAGCCTGAACATATGAACAGCAAGTCATCTATGCATAGAAATGAATGTTAATTATTTAGTAGTTTTTCCCCCATTATTTTACAAGCAAAAATAAACAAAATAAAGATGCGGTGTGTGAGAGAATACAAGCCATTTTGTATTCTATAGAAACTGTCTTATCTCATAACTGAATGATGTCATAGGGTTCAGCTTACACTAATGGGGAGGGAAGTTTCACATTTATGCACACCCCTGCGGCTCTAATTGGTTCATGGTAATTTCTTTGTGTGATGTACTATATAAGCTGGTCACATGATGTAATAAAACAGTACACCACATTTGGCTGTGCTGGGTTGATTTCTCCAAGGCACTTGTAAAACAAATCTTATTAATTTGGAGTTCCAAGGGCCTAGAAGTAGAGTATGTCACTCACAAGTGTGGACTCAGCCTAAACACTCCTTCAAAAACTCGCCAAACAAGGAATATTTCCTGATGTGAGCTTAGAGTGAACCTGTCAGGTGTAATATGTACCCAGAACCAGGAGCAGTTCTGGGTGCATATTGCTATTCCCTGCCTAAATGTCCTTGTATCTAGTTAGCATAGATAAAGGGATCTTTAGAAAAGTATTTCTAAAGAGCCTTTATGATATGCTAATGAGCGCAGGGATAAGTCGCAAGGTAGTTACTTCCCCTGGCTAGTCTGCCCCATTGCTAACATGCTAATGAATGCGCAGCGTCAGTCATGGAGGTGCTCAACCCCGCTGCCACCGCTGGTTTTCGGCTCAGTCTACATGATCAAAAGTCCCAGACTCCCAGTCATGCATTCTATGAATCCGGGTGTACGCGTCCAAGCTTCTAGTGCGCATGATCAAAAGTCTGGGAACATTCTGATCTTGCGCACTGAGCCAAAAGCAGCGGAGGTGAGAGCGACCATGCCTCTGACGGTGCGCAATTCATTAGAATGTTAGCACACCCACAGGAGCGTGTTTACATGCTAAGGGGGCTGATTAGCAAGGGAAGTAATAACCTTGTGACTAATCCCATGGCTCATTACCATATCATAAAGGCTCTTTAAAAATACTTTTTCTAAAGGTCCCTTTATGCTAGTACACACTGGGACAGTTAGACAGACATTAGCCATATGCACCCAGAACTGCTTGTGGTTCTGGTTGCATACCAAGACCTGACATGTTCACTGTAATATGTTTTTGTTGTTTGACCTTTCACGTGTTTATAAGTGAGGGGGGCTCAGACCCATTTTTCAGATAGGGACAATGTGTTCCACATTAATCCAGCGTTTGGTATATTAGCCTCTCCTGCCCAGGCACAGGTCCATCCAGACGTGATACAGACCCAATTCAGATAACACAGCTTATCTACCAGGGAAGAGATGCTCGGCCTTGATGCATTATCTCCTCATAGAGGGATAAGCGATGAATAGAATCTAAATCCGTGCCCAAGGCTTTACATCGTGAAAAGAAAAATATCTAGTAAGAAGAGATTTTCACATCCTTTTAATGCATGACTGTCTGCTTCTACTTTGTCTGACTTTACTCTGTATCTGCCTCTCATGTCACCATAATACCCTCTCTGAATTAAAATAGGTACCAAACAATGCCCCCAAATGTTCCACATTAGCTGATAAGTATATATACACGTCTTTTAATGTTCTGTTACCAGTGCTCCAAGTCATTCCCCACCAGATCTGCAGAGCGAGCCTGTCAGACCTTGACTGCCCTACTGCAGAGGCTTCCCCAACCGGCTTGTTAAACGCCAAACCCATAAACCCCCTTTCCTCATCCGATAATAAACAATTAACACCATTATTGGATAAATTGGCCAGAACGGCCCCTTTTATTAATAAACAAATACAAATAAATAACCATTTATATAAATGCAAGGGAGGTTCTTGTAGCCCCAAAGCATGACGGACACCAAATATTGTTCATCAAACCATCCGGCATATTTGCCCCCATCCGCAACCACAAGCTCGGGGGCACCACCGTTGCCGGAAAAACTTTGTCCCTAACCGACTCTCAGGGGACCCAACCCTCTAGAGCCCCCAAGTCCGCCAGGCAATTTCCATTCCAGAATAAACGAGGGGGGGTGGTCCCCATCTATCCAATGTACCACACCCCCACCCTGACATTTCTACCAACTCCAAGAACCCCCCTTCCCACAGGTGGCGTCACGAATACAAACTCTAATCACCCTTGTAAATAACCCCTCCATCTTTATTGATAACGCCGGGGTCACAAAACCGGGCCTGGCCGCTGTGACACCTTAATCACTACACCGGCGGCCCGGTGACGAGTAACCTCCCAGACCCTGTGGTCGCATCAGATATACAGCAAAAAGGGAACAGCAATGATAACGGTTACTATGAGCGGTCACAGACCAAGATGCCAGGACTGTAGGTGTGTGCTTACTAAACTAGTGGATTCATTGTGGGACTTTGTGGTCATTGCCATTTCCTTTCTGTTAGGTATGATCATCACTATAAGTATGCCAGGTTTAAAGGGGCCTGGAGCTCAATCTGCAGTCACTTTAAGTAATTGCAGACTTGTGAATCCTCACAAGTCTTCGGTGCCAATACCGAAGACTTGTGACCACAAGTATGTGATTTGCATAGTTCTGGCCATTTTCCGACTAGACATGTCCATCCTAGACACATCTAGTTGGTACGTGTTCGCATGGATGCAGATCGAAAGACTGCGGTCACGCACACGCCCACACCCGACACCAGAAGATCTGACAATGTGCAAGGTGCACATAGAATGACTGCAGACTTTAACCCCAAGCCTATAGACAAGCCTCTTAAGTCAATTTCAGTATCTTTGTTTATACCATTAAAATGAGCTGAAACATAAGACTAAGGATTTTTAGAGGATGTAGTTTGGACTGGATCTTGAATGATGTCTCCAATATGTGACACAATACGGTTTACAAAGCAAAGGTAAGAGGCAAAGGGTTGATTCCTTCAAGACTTGTATTTCGTACACCAGTCTTAATGAAGGTTATGCAGGATTACGATGTGTCTAATTCATTAAGAGATATACGCCACTTGATGAATTAGTCACATCTGATCAGTGGCGTGCAGCTCAGTGTGTCTTGCCAGAAATGGCACTCCAGTCGATGAATGGTAATAACATTTTTAGCTAAAAATCTCACACAACTTTTGATGTGCGGGATAACCTATAACTCCTACAACTTTGTATTGTCTTGTTTATTTTAACCCTTTAATGACCTTAGATATATATGATGCTGCCACGGGGTCTGACGTTACCCATTACCGGGCTGCGGTTCTTCTTCTGGGTCGCCATGGTGACCTTGCCCGATTCCGTGACCCTGGCGATGTCAATAAAGCTTTGGATAGGGATGATGGGAGTAGTTGTTCGTGATGCTGTGATGCCCTGGGCAAGCCAGGGGTCACAGGTCATCACACCACCACACCCTACACCCCAGTTAGGAACATAAAGGCTACCAAAATCCTTGTTGCCTTCCTCCAGGGGCTGATGTTCACACCAGGGGGTGGGCCAGGCGGTTGGCTCCGCCCACCGAGGAGTTCACAGCCCTGGAGGCGGGAAGAACCAGGCAGAACAGTTAGGGAAGTGAAGGAGTAAACAGTGAAGTGGAAGTTCAAGTTAGGGGAGTAAAGTAGAAGGAAGTAGTAGTGGAGCTAACGAGAAAAGCTGAAGTGACAGAAAAGTGACAGTAGTAACGCCTGAAGTTGGTCCAGGTGTGTGCCCCGGACAGTGCCAGCAAGGTCAGCAGACGGCGGTGATAGTCCGCAGGGGTGACTGCTCGGAGGTTGCTGGAAGGACCGCGGACGGGTAGTGGCCCGGCGGTCTGGAGCAGTATACGAAGAACAGTCAGCACCAGGGCAGGGGCCTTTCGGATCCCGGCAAGGCTAGGAGTCGCCATAATTTGCCAAATCCGTCAGTGAAGGGGACGTCTGTCTCCAAACAACCAAGTCCCGATTGAAGGCAACAGTCCGACCGTTACGGAGAGACACCGCCACCGCCAGGGCACCAGTTTCTCAGGGCCAGCGCCTGCGGGCAAAGTAGGGCTCCTCCGGCCCATATCCAAGCCGGGGAGCCGGTTACCGGTGGGAACCCATCGCAACCATCATCATCTTAGGTGCAGGAAAAAGGGACCGTCACCGTCACCTACTGGGGAAAGCAAGTGCAGCCGTCCATGGGAACCGTCTTTCCAGCCGTGTGTTTTACCGAGAACTGTGTCATCGTCTCAGGCTGAGTGAGTACCACAGTGCCGCAAGGCACAGCGCTGCCCCCGCGTCCCTGCACCCCACCAAGCCCTGTATCACCCACCTAATCACTGGGCCCCGGGATCACCAACCCCTACCCACGGAGGGGCAACACAACAACTGGCTGCTCCATACCATCCTTCCCGGGATCCCCATACAGAGCAGCGGTGGTGTCAGCAAATCACCACAACCGTGGGTGGCGTCACGGACAATAACCAATCCCCACACCCAAAAATCCCCTTTCACTCACGGGCAAGGAGCGCCGCTAGAGTCCCCGGGATCCGGCCCATCGCTCGAGCCACCGAGCAGCAGCAGGCTGCAGCAGCCGCGGCAGCCGGACCCGAGCAGTGGGAGAGCGCGGCGTCCCCTCCTCCGCCCGCGACAACTTGGCGTCACAAACAGGATCTTACCGCTCTGCCGTTGGGTAGAGGTGCGCCTTGTGACCGCCGGAGGTATCCGGCTGAAAAATTCCAGAAGTCGCCATCTTTGGCGCGAAAAGTTCCCGCTCGAGCATCTTCTCGAGTAGCAGAGGCGCGAAGGCCAAAACCCCGCCCCAATAGAGGAGGGGCCGGTAAGAAGCTAAGGGGGACGCGATGGCGGCTGGCTGCATGTGAACGCACCTATAAAAGCAGGGACGCCAGGACTCTGCAGACATCTTGTTCCTGAGAAAAGCCGCCAGCAGCATGTGGATGCCGTCCCGCGACACCGTAGCCCCCGCGCCTGGAACCGCGGCGTGGGTGGAGATCCGGACTGCGCAGCTCTACCAACGGCTGCAGGTTAGGATGCAGCTCCTCATGGAGGAGTGGGAGGCCAACATGGCAGACGTAATTGCGACCATGCGGAGACGCGAGGAGGAAGCCGAGGAAGGCAGGGTGAGTGACCCACGCCCCGATGCCCTTGAAGGGACGGTCATCGCGGCTGCGGGGCCCGGTCCAAACCCTCTCCCCCTGCCGCCTCTCTCGCCACCCGTCCCGGAAGCCGTGACCCCGCCACTAGGCCCGCTGCCACCGCAACCGGTAGCGATACCCAGCATGCCCGCCCCGGCGGGCCGACCTGTAGCCGGAGCCCGTAGCAAGTCGGAGGTGCTGCCATGGAAGGCCCCAAAGTCCGCACTGGAGGCATCCCCCGAGAAGTCCCCTGAGCAGGAGCTGATGGCCCGTTCCAAGCCGAAGGCCCAGCAGCGGAAAGCCCCTGTGCTCATCCCCCACACCTCGGCTGAGGTAGCACCGGGTTGTTGCTGTAAGGCAGCGCCCAAGGCCAAGACACTGCAGGACCCGCCACCCAGATCCCTGACAGTGGGCAGCGTCCAGAATGTCCCGCGGGGCCCGACCCGTGCGCCGGAGCTCGCAGCAGCGCCATATTGGGATAGCGAGCCGGTGCCGCTGGGCCTGGAGATCGGTGAAAGAGAGAGGAAGAAGGCCGAGCTGGTGGCCCGAGCGATTAGAGAGAAGGAGAATCTCCGCCAGGCCACATTCCGTGTCCGCGGCCCGCTGTACGAAGGACAGGTGAGTCGGTTTGATGTCCGCCGGGGCTATGGGTTTATATATGAACCGGGCCTGGAGGCCGAAGTGTTTGTAGCCCGGCGGGATGTGAATGCCCACCTGCCTGAAGAGCATCCCGGCCGTAACTTAATGCCGGGCGACATTGTGCAGTATACCCGGCACTGTGGAGAGAGGGGGTGGTTCGCCCTAGATGCCAAACTGAGGGGCAGCCAGGAGAGCCGAGTGAGTTCTGCACCCCCTCCCTCGGATGAAGCTGAATATCCGGAGTAATGGCAGCGGAGCACCGTTGTCCAGTCCCTGTTGGGACCACCAATGAGTTTTGTTTGTAAGTTTGAAAAGTTTGAAAAATGATGATAAGCAAGATGATTACTGAACAGTAACCAGATTATCTTCCGTGATTGAGAGAAAACCGGCCGTTGCCAGCACCGTTGTCCCCGTGGGGACCGTTTAAAAAGTTTGCATGGAGAACTTTCCATGGACAAGCCCGTGAACTTGCAGGGCAACCACAGACGTTAGTGGCTTGTAAATCAGTTGTTTACCGTTACCGTTTCCGTATTGCCGCCTCCGGAGATGCAGGTTGGAGGGAGGGCCCGCAGTAGAGCCGGATGGGGCCCAGCCACCACAGGGACCGGTGGCTACCCTCTGGAGGGGAAGGACAGATCCCGCTCGGGTAACTTGTGCTGGACTTGGGTCAAGGGGTGCTGCCTGGGCTTTAGGGGCAGCATCAGGGCCAGGTTGCTTGGGTGGGAGAGAGCGGAAACCGTAACCGTAAACCGTTTGCAACGTTTAAGAAATGTACCTCCCGATTTGGGATGAAGTTATAAGATGTAAATATGTTACCGTTTACCTTTTTATATATTTTCAGAAAATAAAACCGGTGTTGGACGGGCAGCCCGCGGACGGTCTGCATTTTGCTAAGGGGGAATGTGACGCCCTGGGCAAGCCAGGGGTCACAGGTCATCACACCACCACACCCTACACCCCAGTTAGGAACACCAAGGCTACCAAAATCCTTGTTGCCTTCCTCCAGGGGCTGATGTTCACACCAGGGGGTGGGCCAGGCGGTTGGCTCCGCCCACTGAGGAGTTCACAGCCCTGGAGGTGGGAAGAACCAGGCAGAACAGTTAGGGAAGTGAAGGAGTAAACAGTGAAGTGGAAGTTCAAGTTAGGGGAGTAAAGTAGAAGGAAGTAGTAGTGGAGCTAACGAGAAAAGCTGAAGTGACAGAAAAGTGACAGTAGTAAAGCCTGAAGTTGGTCCGGGTGTGTGCCCCGGACAGTGCCAGCAAGGTCAGCAGACGGCGGTGATAGTCCACAGGGGTGACTGCTCGGAGGTTGCTGGAAGGAACGCGGACGGGTAGTGGCCCGGCGGTCTGGAGCAGTATACGAAGAACAGTCAGCACCAGGGCAGGGGCCTTTCGGATCCCGGCAAGGCTAGGAGTCGCCATAATTTGCCAAATCCGTCAGTGAAGGGGACGTCTGTCTCCAAACAACCAAGTCCCGATTGAAGGCAACAGTCCGACCGTTACGGAGAGACACCGCCACCGCCAGGGCACCAGTTTCTCAGGGCCAGCGCCTGCGGGCAAAGTAGGGCTCCTCCGGCCCATATCCAAGCCGGGGAGCGGGTTACCGGTGGGAACCCATCGCAACCATCATCATCTTAGGTGCAGGAAAAAGGGACCGTCACCGTCACCTACTGGGGAAAGCAAGTGCAGCCGTCCGTGGGAACCGTCTTTCCAGCCGTGTGTTTTACCGAGAACTGTGTCATCGTCTCAGGCTGAGTGAGTACCACAGTGCCGCAAGGCACAGCACTGCCCCCACGTCCCTGCACCCCACCAAGCCCTGCATCACCCACCTAATCACTGGGCCCCGGGATCACCAACCCCTACCCACGGAGGGGCAACACAACAACTGGCTGCTCCATACCATCCTTCCCGGGATCCCCATACAGAGCAGCGGTGGTGTCAGCAAATCACCACAACCGTGGGTGGCGTCACGGACAATAACCAATCCCCACACCCAAAAATCCCCTTTCACTCACGGGCGAGGAGCGCCGCTAGAGTCCCCGGGATCCGGCCCATCGCTCGAGCCACCGAGCAGCAGCAGGCCGCAGCAGCCGCGGCAGCCGGACCCGAGCAGTGGGAGAGCGCGGCGTCCCCTCCTCCGCCCGCGACAATGCCACCTGTGGTCTGCGGTCAGTTTTAGCCGCTGCTGCGGGAGGTCTTCTCCGGGGCGGATGATAATGCAGCTCAGATGGTACAACTCTCCACAGGCAGAGCTCAGGCCCAGGGAGGATGATGGTAGGAGTAGTGATGGGACGACACAGAGGGTGCAGGTAAAGTTCTTTTACTCACTGGAAGCACACTGCCATTGGAGTGCTTCGCGGTGATGGACTTCAGCCGATCCCGGATACTTCGGAGGTCGAGACCGGTGTTTCCTTCTGTGTATCACCTTTCGACAGTTTCCCTCTACCCCAGCTCCTGGGCCGTGGAACGGGTCATGGGTGCCTTCTGCACTCCCCGTGAACCCTGGGATCCCCCTTCTTTCCTAAGAACCTGGGTCGAGCCTTCAGCTCCAGATCACGGGCCCCGAACTTTCCGTGTCTTTGTTTGCTTGTCTGTTCCTGAGTACGACCTGACTCGAATGCTGTCCTGTTCTAACTCCTGTTGTGTGTGAGATGGCTCCTAACTTCCCCTGTGGAAGCCTCACCACCCGGATTCCTGAACTAGTGGGCAAGAGGTTCCATACCTCATGATGGCTACCCCAGCACCTACCCTAGCCCAGTCCCAGTGGAAGAGCTCCAGTGTTATGTGTTTGTAATGCCCTGGCCCCCAGGGGTCACAGGTAACACCTCACACACACACCCCATCCCTTGTGAGGACACACCCGTCACCCGAAAGGGAGACCTGATGCCTCCCTCAGGGAAAGTAGGGCACACCAGGTGGGCGGAGTCAGGCAGAAAAGACACGCCCAACGAGGAGACTACTGTCCTGAGGCAGGAAATACAGTTTAGTTTAAAAGAGGAGTTTGTAGTGGACAGTGAAAGTGACAGGAGGTGTGGAGGAGCAGAGCTGTCAGGGACCCGGGTTGGAGTCTGGGAACCCCAAAACGTCAGGCAGGCAGACGGTGGTGGCCGCCTGCAGGAGTACCGGTGCAACGACCGGCGGAACCGTAAGGACTGGGTCAGGTTTGGAGTCCGCCGGACCTGAACCGGGGAGTCAACCGTTTACCGGAGCACCAGAAAACGGGTACTCAGACCCTGTCCTAGCTTAGAAGGCATTGAGTGTAGGCAAATTAACTGATTGCAGTCTGGATCTCACAGGTTCATTCTCACCCAAGTCCCGAAAGAAGGCAAAAGCCCACCGATACCGAGTGAGTGCCACCGCCAAGGGCCAAACACCCAACGGGCCAGTGCCTGCGGGCATCCGAGGGCTCTTCCGGCAGCTAAACGCCAGGGAGCAGGCTACCACTGTCTAGGCAGGGGAGCCGAAAACAGAACAAGAGGTGCAAGGGAAAGGGGCCACCATCAACCCCACAAGGGACACAGGCAGCCGACTGCGGGACCCGACCATTCCCGAACTTTGGTTTACCAGTGACTCTGAGGGCAAATTAATCGTGAGTACATCAGTGCCACCCGGGCACTGTACCGCACCGCAGCGCGGCACCTTTGCACCACGACACCCAACATCGCCTGTCCCACCACCGGGCCCCGGGACACACCGCCCCTGCCCACGGAGGGGTTAACACCAAGGCTGCGCCATAACACCATCCCCCGGGAGCCCCCACCATCATCCGCAGCGGTGGTGCCAGCTATCACCACGAACCGTGGGTGGCGTCACGACTCACCCCGCTCCACAGTCCCACCACCTCTTCCCTTTAACAGAGCGACGTGGCCCCCGGTCCGGGAGGCGCTCGAGCCACCGACGCGTACTCGAGCCCGGATCCGAGCAGCTCGGCGGCCGCAGCCAAGCCCCCAGGGCGGTACACGTTGGATGAGTGTTTTGGTGGTGGTTACCGGTGACGACCTCCTCCGTATCCGAGATGAATACTGCACCTCGGGTGAGGCGCCTGAAGCCGCAGGGATGCAACATATATTTTTCCTTGGAATCAATGTGTATAAATTTGTCTAAGTAGCTGAACTACTCAAACGTTTTGTCTTTTGGAACACAAGGAAGTAAAAACAAAAATATCTGAGTTCTTAAATGTGAGATCAGCTCTAAAATACATAATAAACGAACTGTCAAATGTGGGAGACTTAGCCCCATAAAAGTCATGCCAACACTGTACATTTTAGCGGTATGGTGTCTAAGAAAATTACTTTAAACTCAAATGCTCAGGGCTTCATAGCGCCCTTGGTGAGGCTTAGGCGGGCTTTGCACATTACGACATCGCAAGCCGATGCTGCGATGTCGAGTGCGATAGTCCCCGCCCCCGTCGCAGGTACGATATCTTGTAATAGCTGGCTGGATATCGCTACGTACGCACCTGCCCTGCGACCGTCGCTTTGGCCGGCGACCCGCCTCTTTCCTAAGCGGGCGGGTCGTGCGGCGTTATAGCGACGTCACACGGCAGGCGGCCAATAGAAGCGGAGGGGCGGAGATGAGTAGGACGTAAACATCCCGCCCACCTCCTTCCTTCCGTATAGCCGCCGGCGGCAGGTAAGGTGATGTTCCTCGCTCCTGCGGATTCACACACAGCGATGTGTGTTGCCGCAGGAACGAGGAACAACATCGGACCTGTCGCGGCACCGGCATTATGCAAATGTCGGCGAATACACCGATGATACGATAACGACGCTTTTGGGCTCGTTCATCGTATCATCTAGGATTTACACACTACGATGTCGAAAGTGACGCCGGATGTGCGTCACTTTCGATTTGACCCCACCGACATCGCACGTGCGATGTTGCAACGTGCAAAGCCGCCCTTAGGTCTTAGTGCACCATTACATCCCCTTAGTTAGCATTTTGTGAATTTCACACAGTTATGATTGACAGCGCTCGCTTGCCTAGAGTGATCGCTGACTAAATCCAGCCCACGTGTTGGAGTGTGCATTGACCCTGCCGGACTCTGGTCGCACATATAGTGTCAGTGATGGTGTGCACACAATGTGGGGCCATCCAATGAGTGTCCACACAGTGTGGTGAGTGTGTGTTTGTGATTGTGTGTGTGATTTGATGTGTGTGTGATCTGGTACGTGTGTGTGTTAGCGATCTAATGTGTGTGAGTGTCGACCAGAAGCAGAGGAGGACCGTGTGGAGCCTATCTGCATTTGAAGGTCACAGGAGGACCTGGGAGTGATGCAGACGTCCAGGGTCTGGTAAGCATGAATCTCTAGGGAAGGGGGCGGTCTGCTTTTTTGGAATGGTAAACTGTGTTTCTCCAAGAATAAGCCCCACCCTGAAAATAAGCCCTAGTGCATTTTTAGGGGCAAAAAAATAATATGACAGTGTCTTATGTTCAAGGAAACACAGTAGGTGGGAAGGTGCACTGAACTATTTGGCCACATCAAAGGTACACAGAGCGCTTGTGCTTGGTTTGAACAGTTATTTTGTGCTGACAGACAGTCAAGTCTCCTCCAACTCTGCTCCATAATGAAACAAGTGGAGTATGCAGGCTGCCCTGGTTTCTGCAATTATAGATTAAAAGCTTGCATGTATGATTGGATTTCTTCCTCCTTTAAAATTTCCTTCCACGATGAAATATTTTTAGGCTATGCTCCAATGTAATTAAGGAGCACAAGCCTAATTGCATTGGAAGCCTTATTGGTTCCAAAGGGTAAAAAAAAGGGTTAACTGGAGCAATATCGGGTCTGTGCGTTTTGAAGTGTGTCTTTAAATTTCATGGTTTCCTTGAACAGCAGACACCAAAACTGGAAATCAGACTCCAGGGAGGGCTGCTTCTCCAGAACCAAGGTGAAGTATCAACACTAGGCTATTAGATAAGAGACTTTTATTGAAATTTCTTTCCTGACTGGAGTTTTAGCTGAAATGCTCAGCAACACGTGTGCCGTGAATAAATAAATCATCTGAACAGATGGAGCCGGGGACGGCTCTATGGGGAGCGCAGCACTGTGCACAATGGTTGCATCTGCGCGGATAATGCACTGTTTACCCACAAACCAGGCAGACACCGTTCATTTATATCTTCCCGCAAGGAGACCCCGCTAGAGATGAACGGATGCTTTACTTCCCAACACCCCTGCCCAAATTAAATTTTGAGACTTAAAGGAAAAGTCAGATATAAGAGTTCCTTCAGTCGGAAAGCCCTGCTATAACCGGGGGTCTCTAGCTCACTCACCCCAGAAGTTTACATAAAACGAGAAATATTTATTAATTATTCAGTACTCAAAAAAAGTCAATTTCTCCCGAAAGAAAAGTGAAAAAATAAATCGATACAGGTATTTATTTTTTTTTCATTATAACTGTTTTTCTTGGGAAAGATGGCACCCCGGATGGGCTCACTTCCAGATCCACTCATTGTTTCTGACAGGCAGGCTATAGAATAATGGTTATTACACAATTCTCCCCTCCCCTACCCTCTAAAAAAAACAGATTCAGAAATGGAAAATAATTTAATGAAAAATGTTTGAAAAAGCAACATAAGGACTTATATCAATGGAGGACACGTCATGTCTACTGTATATTTGTAACAAGTCCCTATTCATTGTGGCTATAATAACATAAAAATGGCTTGTCCTTTACTTAGAAATGCTTTGCAAATGGGCTCAAGGCAATGCTAAAAACACATCTACCAGACCTCCAGTGCTCCTCCATGGTGCCCCCTGGATTCCTGGATAATTTTAAATTAACCCTGTTCTTTACAAAATGCACTTGTACCTATGACAGCAGTGGTCCCCAACCTTTCTGACATGCCTGCACTGGGGCCTGGAGTTACTAGTTACCGGCCGCAGATTCGTTTCTGGGACGCTGCGGCAAGGCCTGGTTCCGTGACCTCGGCGGTGTCAGTTTGAGTAGGGATGATGCTAGGGATGGTAGTTCATGACGCCACCTGTGGGCATGCGGCAAGTTAGGTGCAGCCTCTGCGGGATGGGGACCACTGGGGCAGATGGTGACGCAGCTTGGTTGGTATAGCTCTCCACAAGCAGAGCTGGGCCCCAGGGTGTATGGGGGTAGTATTAGGTGATTGATGGAGGTACTTAATGTTGGGGTGCAGGACTGAGGACGCTGGTAATAACTGGAAAACACAAGGGCTGTAGTTTCCTTTACCTTTTACTTGGTAGTTGATGGTACAGGCCCAGGAGACTGGTCCAACAGGTAACACAGGTCCGGTGAGCCTGGAAGCAATTGAGGGAATCCACCTAACCAGGTGGGTTGTAGGCCTTCCTGCTTGTGCTGTAATGTGTGGGTCCCTGTGGCTTGAAGCTACACTGAAACCTTCTTCCTTAGGTTGGTTCTGATTCTCACCCGTATGGCAGGCAGCGGGAGTCCTTTACTGGTGCCGCTTCTTCTATCACGGCTCCTGGCTGTAGTATGCTGCTGTGCTCTGGGCACTCTGTGGGCCAGAAGACCTGCAGTCTCCTGCCCTTCGGATTCTGCTGCAGGGACTTTAGTACCCACACAGCCTTGGACTCCGATGTCTGGTTCTATGTGCTTGATCCTGAGGGAGCTCTGGCGCAGCTCTCTGCTCAGCAACCATCTTCCATCCACTCCTGTCTTGCTCTAACAGTTTAGTTTCACTTTCGTGTGTCTCTGTGTTCCTAACTCCTCCTCCAGGCCAGAATACATAGGGAAGCTCTCCTCAAACCGGGTTCTCGAGCTCCTGTCTATAATAGTGGTAATATTAGTGTTTAGTATTGTGGTTTTTATTGTATTAAAGTATTGCATTACTCATTTACTATGTGGTTTTAATATGTGATCTAGTCATGGTGTAGTGGTATTTGTCCCTTGTAAGTGCTATTATTCAGTCACTCTGGGGTGGTAATAAGGGGTCTGGTCATGGTGTGGTGGTATTTGTCCCTTATATGTGGTATTATTCATCTTGGTATAGTGGATTGTGCTGTATATGGTGGTTATTTGTTCTCTCTGATATCAATTAGAAGATGATTTATTTCCATTAATGATTAAATACTTGGAAGTATAACCCCCTCCCTGTTCTGTGACATCTTGCTACACAGTAGCACATACAGGGGTTCTCTGGTGAAAACAAGTAATCACCTCTCCACAAGATTAGTGATAACTTATTGATCAGTGAGGGTCTGGCTACTGTGACCGTCACCGATCGGCAGCATGGGAAACTTTTAGCCCCATTAGACTGGAGCTCATATTTGACTCAACCACTGATCCATTAATTTCCTTAGTGGCTGTGTGCACTACACTTGGGTTTTTCTGGAAGCCACAGAGATGATGAATGGAGCTGCGGTAAAACATCCGATCTGCTACTGTATTTTTGAAATTGTGATTAAAAGTGTCCTAACAGGCATAAAAGTTCCTTATTCGTCCAATTGATGTGGTTTCCAGTTGTCAGATTCTATCGATTAATAAGTTATCACCTATCTTGTGGATTGGTTATAACTTGTTTTCACCAAAGAACCCGTTTAATGCAAACTACCGTAATTGTAAATCACATGGTGCGCACAATAGATGTGCAGGAGCCGCCTGTATTTTACAGTTGATGCTCCACTATAAAGGAGATATTGGCTAATAGGTACTTGTAATGCTGTAGAGTGGGCCCCTAGAGTCAATTTCTCCTGTGGCCCCCAGATACCTCAGTCCAACCTTGTCTGCATGCCACTAGTTTTTATTTACAATGATACAACTAAGATGGAAGTGTAGACTTTCAGGTTTAAATAATGGGTTTGAACAAAAATATCCTATGAAACATTTAGGGATTGCAAACCATTTTCTACAAAGTCTCCTCATTTCAGGGGCTCAAAAGTAATTGGACAAATTAACTTTACCATAAATAATATGTTAATTTTTAATACTTTGTAGAGAATCCTTTACAGACAATGACTGGCTGAAGTCTGGAAGCCATGGATGTCACCATCGCTGAGTTTCCTGATTTGTAAAGCTTTGCCGGCTCTTACAGCAGCTAACTTCAGTTGCTTCTTTTTGGGTCTTTTTGGCTTAAATTATGTATGGTCAATGGGTCAATGGGGTTGAGATCTGGTGACTGACTTGGCCATTCCAAAATATTACATTTCTTTTCCTTAAAAAATAAAAAAACTACTGGATTTCTTTTGCAGTATATTTTGGGTCATTGTCCATCTGTCCTGTGATGTGCCATCCATTCATCTTTGCTGCATTTGGTTGAATCTGACTAGAAGGTATCGCCCTGTACACTTCAGAATTCATCCGGCTGCTTCTGTCTTCAGTCACATCATCAATAAACACTACTGATCCATTGGAGGCCATGCATGTTCGACCATCACTCTGCCTCCACCATGTGCTACAGTGGATCTGCTGTGTTTGGGCCAATGAGCTGTTCCAAGCCTTTTTCATACTTTCTTCTTCCCATCACTCCAGTACAGGTTGATCTTAGTTTCATCTGTCTAAAGAATGCATTTCCAGGACAGGTCTGGTTTCTTTAGATGTTTTTTTTTTTCGCAAACTCTAATCTGGCCTCTTTATTTTTAAAGCAGATTAATGGTTTGCACCTTGTGGTGACCCCTCTTTATTTTCTCTCAAGAACTCTTCTCTTTATGGTAGTGTGGCACCCTACCGTCGCCACAGAGGTACTGCTCCTCAGCCAGAGGTGTGGTGCCCCATCCTAGGTAAGAAAGAAGCCATCTACCAATTCATGTACCAAAAACCTGCAGACACCCAATTATCAGCTCACACATTAGATCAGTGACGGGGCAGGTCCCATTATGCTCGTCGACCAGTAGACTGGTTATGACACTTAAGCCACATGCACTGTCTCTGGAACCAGCCTGGGGGTGGAGCTTGGTGGGTGAGCTGTTTGAGGTAAATGGGCGGAGCCAAGTTTGAAAGTTGACAGTTGATGGTTGACAGAGTCAGTCAGGAGCTGGGAGGAGACCGACTAGGAGATCGGACCCTGGGGGTCTTCCTCGACCCTGGTGACGTTAAAGAGAGAATCTCAGAGACTTAGGGGTGGGGTTCCAGACTCCCCTTTAGTCTTGTTCCACAAGCAACATCCCAAAGTGGAGGGATTTGGTCCCAAATGGGGTCCCGGTCCCTAGGCTAGAAAAAGACTTTAGGACTTTCTAGTAACACCGGAGGCCAGGGTGGCTGTACGCACCTTTGGGCCACAAGCAGCACATGAATCCGCTGGAAGGGGGTCACAGAGGATCAGGTACCCAAATAGGCAGAAGTCCCTTTAGAGGTCCACGACCCTTGGCTCAGGGCATTGTGTGTGGAGCCACAGGACTGGCGGGAAAGAGCGCAGATGAGACCACCAGGAAAGGCAAATGAAGGTGAACCGGTACTGGCCTCAGACTTACTGTTATGCTCCCCGGGTCCCGACGTCGTTCCTCACTCACCGCTCCGGTCCCCGGGTCCCCTGCCTCCAGCCACACGTCCTCCTCGGCACCGCTCCCTGCTCTGGCCTCCGGCACCCGGGCGTCGCGCATGCACATTAGGGCGCGCGCGCGATCACTGACCTCTTATAGAACCAGCACTCCCTAACAGGATATTGCATCAGTCAGGGTCAGATATATTAGGAGCTTCCTGCCTGGAGGGCGTCGCCTGTTCTACGAGTTCTATAGCTAGGAGTCCAGGTCCCGCTTGCTGTGTCTTGCATTAACACTGTGTCTTCCACAGAACCAGTTCTACCAAGTTAACCTGTTCCTGTCCACAACCTGTCTGAGAGGTCCTGCGGGGACAGTCCTGCTAAGCTATCCTGGCCTGGGCCACAACCTGTCCGAGTGGTCCTACGGGGACTGTCAGCTGAGACTCCACCATCTTCTCCAGCCTGAACCCGCTTCCTACCCTCGGCTTCACCCGGTGACCCCTGCCTCCTTCTGGTTGGACTCTGCTCACGTCTGCCGACTCTACCTGGCACCAGGAACTCTGTGTCCTCAAGGACTTCCTCATTCCTGTTTCTAGAAGGACTCTGCCCTTGCCCCGCCTTCTGCTCCGGCAACCGTGTCCCTGGTCCCTCTGGTAGGCTTGCAGGACTATCCCAGTCTAGGGGTAGCTCTATCTGCTTCGCCGGAGGTGACAGGGGCACGGTCCAGAGGATCCACCACCCGGGCGTAACACTTACTCGGGATAGGCGGATGCCCATCACTGGGGATCCCAGCATACCATGGGTGGACTAAGCTGGCTGTCAACCTGGAACCGATACAGTGAGTAACAGACTGTTATTGCAAAGCCACGGTGTCGTCTCCATTCCTCCTGCGTCATAGCCTGTCCTTATAGACTTTTCATATTTCCAATGGTCACCCCGGGGTCCCGCTCCACCTGTGGGGAGCAAGATTACCTCAGCTGCGCCATCATCACCTGACCCAGGGAACATGCAGCGCAGCGGTGGCCCACATAGCCGCAAAACCACAGGTGGCGTCATGAACTTTAAAATCTCTGAAAATCAACTCCCATCATCATCCCCTTTATTATTTAAAAGACACCACCAGGGTCACGGATCCAGACCCCACCAGTGCTAACATCCCCGCACTAGTCCGGCCCGGTTCTGAGTACCCCCGGCCCTGGAGTTGGTCGTGTCAGTAGACATCCCTGAGAGTGTTCACTTGGATGGATGTTGTGAAGAGTTTTTCTTCACCATGGAAAGGATTCTTTAAACATCCACCACTGTTGTCTTCCCTGGACGTTTAGGCCTTTTTGCTTTCCCAAGATGACTAATGAGCTTTTTCTTTTCTTTTTTTTTTTACAAAATATATCAAACTGTTGATTTGTCTACCCCTAACATTTCTGCTATCTTTCTGGTGGATTTTTTCTTTTTTTTCAGTCTAATAATAGTCTGTTTCTCTTCAATTGAGAGCTCCTTTGACTGCATGTTGTGGGTTCACAGCAACAGCTTCCAAATGAAAATAGCACATCTGGAATCAGCTCCAGACCTTTAATCTGCTTGATTGATAATGGATTAATGATGCAATGGCCTATGCAATTTGGTCTAGAAATATTTGGATAGTGACACAAGTTTTGGCATTTTAGCTGTTTATCAAAGCATATTCAAGATACAATTAAATAATCAATATGGGCTTAAAGTGCAGACTCTCAACTTTTATTTGAGGTTATTCCCATCCTAATTGGAGTAAGGGTTTAGGATTTATAGTTCTTTAATATATAGCTGCCTCTTTTTCAAGGAGCCAAAAGTAATTGGACAATTTTCTCAAAAGCTCTTTAAGGGTGCTTTACACGCTGCGACATCGCTACCGATATATCGTCGGGGTTACGTTGTTAGTGACGCACATCCGGCGCCCGTAGCGACATCGCAGCGTGTGACACCAAGGAGCGACGATCAACGATCGCAAAATCGTTCAAAAACGGTGATCGTTGACATATTGCTCCTTTCCTTAATATCGTTGCTGCCACAGGTACGATGTTGTTCGTCGTTACTGCGGCATCACACATTGCTTGTGTGGCACCGAAGGAACGACGAACATCTCCTTACCTGCGTCCACCGGCAATGCGGAACGAAGAAGGTGGGCGGGATGTTATGTCCCGCTCATCTCCGCCCCTCCTCTTCTATTGGCCAACCACTTAGTGACGCCGCAGTGATGTCGCTATGACGTCGAACGCACCTCCCCCTTGAGGGAGGGATTGTTTGGCGGTCACAGCGACGTCGCTGACAAGGTATGTGCGTGTGACGCTGCCGTAGTGATAATGTTCGCTACGGCAGTGACTACCAAATGTCGCACGAACGACGGGGGCGGGTGCTATCGCTCTCGACATCGCTAGCAATTGCTAGCGATGTCGCATCGTGTAAAGCACCCTTTACTGTAATAGATAGTCTATAGATAGTGAAGCAAGCAGGACAACTCTCTAGATGGACTCTATTTTAAAAGGGACCAATTTCTCTTCTGCCTTAAAAAAAGCACTTGCAATTTTTTTTAACTCAGCCTTAAAAAGTAAAGCCATCTGATAACTTTTTGAACTTCTTGTTTCTTGTGTTTGTTGGGATCTATTGGAAACTGAGATCAAAGGGCAGAGAGAAGAGCTTTGAAGATGACACCATGTTGAAGAACATCAATAACAGATATACATGACAGATGAAATGACCGACTGATGTGCACTTCACAGCATGATTCATTGTGAAGTAATATTCCATGCTCCTTCTCTATAACTTGTTCCAAAGCCATAAACGAAGCCATACTTTAGTCTACAATCAGATGTAGCGGAGCTGAGCTTCACAAACAGACATCAGTGACCTTCAAAATTCAGCTTTTGGGCAATTTAAAAAATATAGCAGGTAGTGACGAGTCAGCTCAAGACTTAAATATGTCGTAAGTGTTAAAGGGTTATCCAGGATTGATATTGATGACCTACTCTTTCAATAGGTCATCGATATTAGATTGGTAGAGGTCTGGCACCCCCAATATTCAGCTGTTAGCAGGTTCAATGGCCGTAGAGTGTAATCATTGGATGTAGCCAGAACACTACAGATCCTCACACTCTGTAGTGGCCATTCGTGGGTGCAGCAGCCCAGTTCACCGGAGTGTGGACGTGTAAGGGGTGGGCAGACCCCTTACAAGGAAGCACAGGTTTTCTCTGAAGTGATTAATGCTGTCCCCATAGAAACTGTAGAGGAGGGAGGAGGGGCCGGCAGCTTAGGGGGAAAGGAAGTGTGTGCTGAAGGCAGTTGTGTCCGGGACGGGAGAGAAGAAACAGCCAGGGGCAGAGTGTGGAGCTGAGTGGGCAGAAAGAAAGAAAGAAAGAAAGAAGGGAGCTGGAAGAACAGGGAAGCCGGAGAGAAAAGGAGCGGGCGGAACCTCATAGTGCGAAGCAGTCCCGGTGTGGGTCCGGGCTGTGGGTAGCCAGAAGTGGGAGCCGGGCGAAGAGGAGTAGTCAGGCAAGTCACCCACTTGAGGGGACGCTAGGGCAGGCTTTCCCCAGCTAAAGGAAGCACCACAGCACTGTGTTTTGTTACTGCCACGTGTGGAGACTTGCAAAGAATAAAACATGTTTGTTATTTGCATTGAACCATGCCTGAAGAGTATTTGTGCACCGGACGACATCTGCACCACCACACTCTGCCCCACCAAGACATCTCCCGTCCCGATAGTGACGGCGGAGCCAGGGGTAAGCCTGACAGAAGGGGCCACGACTACAAGCCCAGAGGCGCCCCTGGCACCCCGTTACATGTGGCGTAGTCGGCAGGATCCGGATCGTATGCAAGGGGACCCGCTCCAAGAAGATGGAGACCAAGTGGTGCCCAGGGCCCCTGATCCGGACTTTCAGCGAAGATTTACGATCCCATGGTGGGAAGAGGAAGAAGTGCCTAAGGCGTTGGACCGGGCACAAGATGGCGGCAAGATGGCCGTTGTCTGTGAAGACACAGAAAGCGCGCGCAGAATTGGCGCCAAAAGAAGAGCCTGGGGCTGGCCGGTGCCGAAAAAGAAGTTCGGAGTACTCCGCCCAAAGAGGGGAGGT
This sequence comes from Anomaloglossus baeobatrachus, assembly GCF_048569485.1. Taxonomy (NCBI): domain Eukaryota; kingdom Metazoa; phylum Chordata; class Amphibia; order Anura; family Aromobatidae; genus Anomaloglossus; species Anomaloglossus baeobatrachus. The sequence goes on from NC_134353.1 coordinate 91,992,742, forward strand.
GCCGGTCCCAGGGCACGAAGGAAGATATGTGAAGTGGGCGGTGTTCCAGAGAAAAAGAAGAACCGCCGCGTAGGGGTCGACCTGATGTGTGAGACTGGGGGTGGAGTATACCCAAGAGCGGGAAAAGTAAGCCCGCCTCCACTTCCTCCAGCATCTCCACTGACCCCGACGCCATTACCAGAAACGCTGACTCCGAGCAAGATGGAGACTCCAGGAAGACAGCAAGCTGCGGTAGCCGCACTAGTAGCGACTAGCCTGGGCAGAGGACGCCCGAAGCAGACTGCGGCTGCGGAAGGACCCACCCTTAACCTACCGGCTGTGCCAGGAGGACTGGAGCGGCCCACTACACAAGAGGCCGCACAGTGGCAACAGGAAATCGAGTGGGAGGAATGCCAATACCGGCGGCGGTCGCAGCAAAGACCGGTGCTAGCTGAACTCTCCCACCCGAGACGTTGGAGCAACCCGCCAACTACGAGCCCTTCCGGAGGCTGCGCCGGTTGCCCGGACAGTCCCGGTCGGAGTACGTGCAGGCCCAACGAGCCGAATGGCAACGTGCATATCATCCGGAGTGACTTTTCAAGACCGGAAGATGGCGGGCCTGTTTTTGTTCAACACCGGCGTTGTTTTGAGCCGGAAGAAGGTGTGTTGTTTGTAACCGTTCAAGTTGCTGAGCCCGGAAGAGAGCCTGATGCTGGACTGAGCCAGGGGCTCCCTCCGTGTCGTTAAGAAGATTTTTGCCGAGTTGTGTTCCTGCCAGCTAACGTCTAAGACCGGGAGTGCTGCAAAAGCCTCCGGGCAGAAACTCCACTAAGACCGGGAGTGCCTGCCGACGGCCTCCGGGCACGACTAAGACCGGGAGCTTCCAGGAGGAACTCCGGGCGCTGGACTGGTGTGCCCTTGCGGGTGCCCTCAGGTGAACATGTTCGCAGTTTCATTAAAATGACTTTGTTTAGTTTTAAAATGTGATTTTAGATTTGTGCCTTGCCGGGAGGCTTAGGCTTAAAGAGGGGAGGTATGTAAGGGGTGGGCAGACCCCTTACAAGGAAGCACAGGTTTTCTCTGAAGTGGTTAATGCTGTCCCCATAGAAACTGTAGAGGAGGGAGGAGAGGCCGGCAGCTTAGGGGGAAAGGAAGTGTGTGCTGAAGGCAGTTGTGTCCGGGACGGGAGAGAAGAAACAGCCAGGGGCAGAGTGTGGAGCTGAGTGGGCAGAAAGAAAGAAAGAAAGAAGGGAGCTGGAAGAACAGGGAAGCCGGAGAGAAAAGGAGCGGGCGGAACCTCATAGTGCGAAGCAGTCCCGGTGTGGGTCCGGGCTGTGGGTAGCCAGAAGTGGGAGCCGGACGAAGAGGAGTAGTCAGGCAAGTCACCCACTTGAGGGGACGCTAGGGCAGGCTTTCCCCAGCTAAAGGAAGCACCACAGCACTGTGTTTTGTTACTGCCACGTGTGGAGACTTGCAAAGAATAAAACATGTTGGTTATTTGCATTGAACCATGCCTGAAGAGTATTTGTGCGCCGGACGACATCTGCACCACCACACTCTGCCCCACCAAGACATCTCCCGTCCCGATAGTGACGGCGGAGCCAGGGGTAAGCCTGACAGAAGGGGCCACGACTACAAGCCCAGAGGCGCCCCTGGCACCCCGTTACAGACGGCCCTAGTTTATCCTTCTATATCCGCTTTTCTCATTGTATACATCCTCTCTCGGAATGATGGTACGACTCAACATGTCTGGGATTTACCAAACACTAAAGCCTGCTTTACACCAGGCAATCTATCGTGCGATAGATCGTCGGGGTCACGGTTTTTGTGACGCACATCCGGCATCGCTGGCGATGCCGGCCTGTGTGACACCTCCTAGCGACGCAGTATCGCTCACAAATCGTGAGTCGGGTACTGCTCGTTAGGTTCCATAATATCGGTTACTTTAGTCGCCCATCGTTTCCGTGGTAGCACACGTCGCTCCGTGTGACACCACGGGAACGATGAGCAGCTCACCTGCCTCCCGCGGCCGCCGCCGTCTCTATGTGGAAGGAAGGAGGTGGGCGGGATGTTTACATCCTGCTCATCTCCGCCCCTCCGCTTCTATTGGCCGGCGGCCGTGTGACGTCGCTGTGACGCCGAACGTCCCTCCCACTCCAGGAAGTGGACGTTCGCTGCCCACAGCGAGGTCGCACGAGAGGTAAGTATGTGTGACGGGGGTTACTACCTTTGTGCGACACGGGCAGCGATTTGCCCGTGACGCAAAAAGGACGGGGGCGGGTACGATCGATTGTGAAATCGCACAATCGGTCGTACCGTGTAAAGCAGGCTTAAGAGCCAATTCATTATTGCAGTTCTGCTTTTTTTGTCTACTTTTTTATTATTCCTTGAACTTCATCCCCAGGGTGATTTTCCAGTTTTTTGTTTTTTCCTCCCCTTCTTACAAGAACCATAACTTTTTTTCCCATCAATATAGATCGATGAGAGTTTGTTTTTGGTGGAATGAGTTGACTTTTGAATGGCACAGATTGTACTGTAAGAAGGGAAAAAAAAATTCCAAGTGTAGTGTGGGACACTTTGGGGGCCACCACATAGTATTAGGAGCTGTGAATTCTGTATTACTGTGTATGGGGTGACAGTGGGCGCATAATACCATGTAAGGAGACTGTGGGAGCCATCTTGGTGTGTGTGGGTACTGTGGAGTTATCATGCTGTGTGTGGAGATTCTGGGGGTCATCATTCCGTGTCTGTGGTGGCTGTTGGGGTTATACTGTGTGGGAGGCTATAAGGGCCATCATAGTGTGTTGGGGGCTAAGGAGGCTATCATACTGTGTGTAGAGAGATGTGGGGTTCACACTGTGTGCAGACGGCTGGAGGGGCCATCATTCTATGTTTGGGGGGTACTGCAGAAACATATAAGGGGACTCTGGGGGCTATCATGCTGTGTGATGCTGTAGGAGGGTGGCAGAGTATATGTAAAGTATAATGTGTTATATGATATAATTTAAAGTGAAGTATTCATGCGTAGAGTAATGTTAGAATGTAGATTATAATGATTATGAGAATTGTTGCCATCTTGTGACTATTTTAGGTAATGCAAATGCAGGACACAATATAGTAAGGTTGTAGCTATGATTTTAGAAAGATAGGGTTAACGATAGTGAGAGGAGGGGAAATAGTATTAAAAGTGGCCAACTTAGGGTCAAGAGGCAGAAAGGGTTCAAATCAGAATAGGAAAGGACGTGGGCCAAGGTGTGAGTGCTGATCCCAGAGTTTGAGATCACCTCTAGAGATCCAGAGCCTATGGCTAACCTCTGCGGGCTTGCTTTAGTCATCCGGGGGTGGAACAGACTAGGAGTGGGAAGAGGAACAAGGAGATGGTCCCGGTGTACCAAGGACTTGTCGCGGGCGGGGAGGAGGGTGTCAGCACACCGCGCTCACCCCTTCTGCTCGGGTCCGGCAGCTGCTCCTGGTGGCTCGAGCTGTGGGCCGGATCCCGGGGTTTCTCGAGCGACACTCCTCGCCCGTGAGTGAAAGGGGGTGTTTGTTGGGTGTGGGGGATTGTTATAGTTCGTGACTCCACCCACGGTTGTGGTGATTGCACCACCGCTGCTCAGTGTGGGGGCCCCGGGGATGGTGATGCGGAGCAGCCAGGTGTTGTGTTGCCCCTCCGTGGGTAGGGGTTGGTGATCCCGGGGCCCAGTGATGAGATGTAAAGTGTAGGGCCTGGAGGGCGCAGGGACGCGGGGGCAGCGCTGTGCCTTGCGGCACTATGGTACTCACTCAGCCTGACACACGGACACAGTTTGTATGGTAAACCAACGGCTGGTAGGACGGTCCCACAGACGGCTGCACCTGCACTCCCGGTAGGTGACGGTGATGTCCCTCTTCCTTGCACCTGTGTTGACTGATGGTAGCGGTGGATTCCCTCCGGTTACCCGCTCCCCGACTGCAATCTGGGCCGGAGGAGCTCTACACTTTGCCCGCAGGCGCTGGCCCTGAGAAACTGGTGCCGTGGCGGTGGCGGTGTCTCTCCAATACGGGTTGGGCTGTTGCCTTCAATCGGGACTTGGTTGTTGGGGGATCTGCGTCCCCGTCACTGACGGATTTGGCAAATCTGGCGACTCCTAGCCTTGCCGGGGTCCGAGAGGCCCCCTGCCCTGGTGCTGACTGTCCTTCGGAACACTGCTCCAGACCACCGGGCACACAGCCAACGGGGTCCTTCCAGGAACTTCCAAACGGTCCCCCTCCAGACAGTCACCGCCGTTGCTGACCTTGCTGATCTGGCCCTCACAAAGCTGGACCCTTCAGGCTGTCCTTCTCTTCTGTCATTTTACTTGCTTTTCTCCTTTTTCCTCTTTTCTACTTTCACTTTCTTAACTCCTCTACTTTAGCTCCTCACACTTGCCCTGCCTGGGCTAAACTGCCTGGTTACTTCCTGCCTCCAGAGCTGTGAGCTCCTTGGTGGGCGGAGCCAACCGCCTGGCCCACCCCCTGGTGTGCATCATCAGACTCCTGGAGCAAGGCAACAAGGATTTGTGGTTAGCTGTGATGTGCCTACCTGGAGTGTGGGGTGTGGTGGTGTGTGACCTGTGTCCCCTGGCTTGCCCAGGGCGACACATTCCCCCTTAGCAAAATGCAGACCGTCCGCGGGCTGCCGTCCTACACCGGTTTTATTTTTCTGTAAAAAGGGGATAACAGGGTTAAGCAAACATAAATGACATTTTTAAACAAAAACTCTTCCCAAGACGGGAGGCACATTTACTTAAACGTTGCAACGGTATACGGTCACGGTTTCCGCTCTCTCCCACCCAAGCAACCTGGCCCTGATGCTGCCCCTAAAACCCAGGTAGCACCCCTTGACCCACAGTCCAGCACAAGTTACCCGAGCGGGATCTGTCCTTCCCCTCCAGAGGGTGGCCACCGGTTCCTTTGGTGGCTGGGCCCTGGCCTGCTCTGCTCAGGGCCCTCCCTCCAACCTGCCTCTCCGGAGACGGTATAGCGGAAACGGTAACGGTACCCAACATATTTACAAGCCACTTAACGTTTGTGGTGCCCTGCAAGTTCACGGGCTTGTCCATGGATAGTTCCCATGCAAATAAACTTTAAACGGTCCCCACGGGGACAACGGTGCCGGCTCCAGCCGGTTGCAAATCAACACACAAATCAGGTGACAAACTCGGTATAATCATTTTCTTCTTATCATTTCAAACTTTCAAACTTTTTCAAACAAACAATAACTTCAGTGATGGTCCCAACGGGGACGGTGCAACGGGCATCCGCTGCCCTACTCCGGTCCTTTTTCTGCTTCATCCGAGGGAGGGGATGCAGAGCTCACCTTGCTCTCCGGGCTGCCCCTCAGCTTTACATCCAGGGCAAACCACCCCCTCTCTCCGCAGTGCCGGGTGTAACGCACCATGTCCCCCGGTATAAGATTGCGGCCAGGATGCTCCTCGGGCAGATGGGCGTTCACGTCCCGCCGGGCCACAAACACCTCGGCCTCCAGGCCCGGTTCGTATATGAACCCGTAGCCCCGGCGGACATCAAACCGCCTCACCTGCCCCTCGTAGAACGGGCCCCGGACACGGAAGGTCGCTTGCCGCAGGTTTTCCTTTTCCCGAATGGCTTGGGCCACCAGCTCGGCTTTCCTTCTCTCCCTCTCCGCGATCTCCAGGCCCAGCTTTGTCGGCTCCCTGTCCCAGTATGGCGCTGCTACCTGCTCCGGGGCACGGGTTGAGCCCTGCGGGACATCCAGCACATTACCCACTGTCAGGAAGGTGGGTAGCGTATCCCGCGGTGTCATGGCCTTGGGCGCTGCCTTGCAGCAACAACCCGGCGCCACCTCAGCCGAGGTGTGGGGGATGGGCACAGGGGCTTTCCGCAGCCGGGCCTTCGGCTCGGATCGGGTCGTCGGCTCCGGCTCGGGAAACTGCTCGGGGACTGTCCCTGGCACAATCTTCGGGGCCTTCCAAGGTAATGCCTCCGGTTTGTTACGGGCTCCGGCTACAGGTCGGTCCGCTGGGGCGGACGGGCTGGGTATCGCTACCGGTGGCGGTGGTAGCGGGCCTAGTGGCGGAGTCACGGCCTCCGAGACGGGTGGCGAGGGAGGCAACGGGGGGAGAGGGCTTGGACCGGGCCCCACAGCCGCGATGACCGGCCCTGCAAGGGCATCGGGACGTGGGTCACTCACCCTCCCTTTCTCCGCCTCCTCCTCGCGTCTCCGCACGGTGGCTACAACGTCCGCCATGTCGGCCTCCCACTCCTCCATGAGGAGCTGCATCTTCACCTGCAGCCGTTGATAGAGCTGCGCGGTCCGGATCTCCACCCACGCCGCGGTTCCAGGCGCGGGGGGTACGGTGTCGCGGGGCGGCATCCACATGGTGTCTTCACTGTTTGCTTCCAGGAACGGTATTTTCGCAAGGTCCTGGCGTCCCTGCTTTTATAGCCGCAGCTACATGCGTCCAGCCGCCATCGCGTCCCCCTTAGCTCTTTCCGGCCCCTCCTCTCTCGGGGCGGAGTTTTGTCCTTCGCGCTTCTACTGCTCGAGAAGACGCTCGAGCGGGAACTTTTCGCGCCAAAGATGGCGGCTTCTGAAATTTTTCTGCCGAATACCTCCGGCGGTAACAAGGCGCACCTCTACCTGACGGCAGAGCGGTAAGATCCTGTTCGTGATGCCAAGTTGTCGCGGGCGAGGAGGAGGGTGTCAGCACACCGCGCTCACCCCTTCTGCTCGGGTCCGGCAGCTGCTCCTGGTGGCTCGAGCTGTGGGCCGGATCCCGGGGTTTCTCGAGCAACACTCCTCGCCCGTGAGTGAAAGGGGGTGTTTGTTGGGTGTGGGGGATTGTTATAGTTCGTGACGCCACCCACGGTTGTGGTGATTGCACCACCGCTGCTCAGTGTGGGGGCCCCGGGGATGGTGATGCGGAGCAGCCAGGTGTTGTGTTGCCCCTCCGTGGGTAGGGGTTGGTGATCCCGGGGCCCAGTGATGAGATGTAAAGTGTAGGGCCTGGAGGGTGCAAGGACGCGGGGGCAGCGCTGTGCCTTGCGGCACTATGGTACTCACTCAGCCTGACACACAGACACAGTTTGTACGGTAAACCAACGGCTGGTAGGACGGTCCCACAGACGGCTGCACCTGCACTCCCGGTAGGTGACGGTGATGTCCCTCTTCCTTGCACCTGTGTTGACTGATGGTAGCGGTGGATTCCCTCCGGTTACCCGCTCCCCGACTGCAATCTGGGCCGGAGGAGCTCTACACTTTGCCCGCAGGCGCTGGCCCTGAGAAACTGGTGCCGTGGCGGTGGCGGTGTCTCTCCAATACGGGTTGGGCTGTTGCCTTCAATCGGGACTTGGTTGTTGGGGGATCTGCGTCCCCGTCACTGACGGATTTGGCAAATCTGGCGACTCCTAGCCTTGCCGGGGTCCGAGAGGCCCCTGCCCTGGTGCTGACTGTCCTTCGGAACACTGCTCCAGACCACCGGGCACACAGCCAACGGGGTCCTTCCAGGAACTTCCAAACGGTCCCCCTCCAGACAGTCACCGCCGTTGCTGACCTTGCTGATCTGGCCCTCACAAAGCTGGACCCTTCAGGCTGTCCTTCTCTTCTGTCACTTTACTTGCTTTTCTCCTTTTTCCTCTTTTCTACTTTCACTTTCTTAACTCCTCTACTTTAGCTCCTCACACTTGCCCTGCCTGGGCTAAACTGCCTGGTTACTTCCTGCCTCCAGAGCTGTGAGCTCCTTGGTGGGCGGAGCCAACCACCTGGCCCACCCCCTGGTGTGCATCATCAGACTCCTGGAGCAAGGCAACAAGGATTTGTGGTTAGCTGTGATGTGCCTACCTGGAGTGTGGGGTGTGGTGGTGTGTGACCTGTGTCCCCTGGCTTGCCCAGGGCGACACAGACTATGTCAGAATGGTGAGGTAAACTGACAGAGAATACCAGGCGATGGCTGCTCTACCGATATTGAGAGGCTTAGGTGAAGAGAGGAAGAGTATTGCCCCAGCTAGGGTGAAAGAGAATCAGTTACCATGTCTGCCATGAAGGTGTTAAGAACAAGTAAAACAAGTAAGGTTAAGAAAACCCTTATGTGATGTGGTTCATTCACAGCGATCCCTGCATCTGAGAGCAGGAAGGTGTATGGAGCGCCAGGAAAGCAAGAGAATGCCAAGCACCCCACACAGAGTTGTACCCACACACAGGGATCACTAAAAATAGGAGCTCAGTGACCGAGTGGGCCATCATACTGTGATTGAGATATTATGGGGCTAATAATTCTGTTTGTTTTTTGCCTTTGGATTCCAAAACGCTGCATTGCGCAGTAGAAACACAGTGAATGGGATTTAATAGAAATCCCATGCTCACTGTACTTATTTTTCCCATAGAATAAATAGACATACTGTGCGGTTTCCTGAGCAGCAGCATGTCAATTTATTGCTGCAGAGCCGCAAATGTTCTCAGCAGGAGAACAGAGTGAAAGAGCGTCCCGAAACCTAGTCGTCAAAACGGGCAGCTGCGTTTTCCTGTGGACAGCACTCATGGCCCCGCAGGAGGGGACATGCTGCGTCCAGGACACATCATGTCCGGATCGTGGGCACGTACCCTTACTCTTAAGCTATGTGCTCACGGGACTATGTAACTGCGAATATATCCTCAGGTATGTCCGCAGGTTTCCCGCAGCTGATCCCCGGAGTCCACAGCTATCCATTGCTGCGGGATTCCAGCGAAATATCTGCGGTACACCTGCGGACATTCATGCGACTTACCTGCGGAGGTCCCGGCTTCTATCTCTATAGTGGAGGGCCGGGAATTCCGCAGCTATTTCCGCAGGAATAATTGACATGCAGTTACGTGCGGCTGCAGGACATCCGCAGCATATTCCACAGCTGCACATACTGCAGCATGGACACAGCACTCCCCATATCCCATAGGATAACATGGGGAGTGTCTGTACTTGCTAAAACCTGCGGATTTATCTAGAAAATCCAGATAAATCCACAGGTTTTCTGCGGCAAAATCTGCGGGTACAGAGTCCCGTGGGCACATAGCCTTAGACTTTACAGTCACTTTACTCTTGTAAGCTAATTGACAACCAACAGGGACTGCATTTTCTCTGACATTGACCCTTTTGGTCATAAGTCTTTAGGGTGTCAATCTTGGATGAACACAGTAATAATTAGATATGATCTCCTGTCCTGTACATACTCAGCCCTAACCCCTTCACGACCTATGACGTTTATCGCGCTCCGGCAGGGATTTTTTCCCCATTGAAAATAAAACAATAAAAACAACAAATACACATATTTGGTATAATCTATCAAAGTATAAAAGTCAATAATCTGATCAGTAAAGGCCGTAGTGAGAAAAAAAAATTCCAAACAGCAAAATTACGTATTTTTAGTCACCGCAACATTGCATTAAAATTCAATAACAGGTAATCAAAACATTACATCTACCCAAAAATGGTATAATTAAAAACATCAGCTCGAGCTGCAAATAATAAGCCATAACCGAGCCCCAAATCCAGAAAAATGACATCGCTACGGGTCTCGGAAAATGGTGACAAAAACCGCAATTCTTTATTTTTTGACAAATGTCTGAATTTTTTTTCAATACTTAAATAAAAGGAAAACTAAGCATGTTTGGTCTCTACGAACTTGCACTGAACTGGGGAATCATATTGCCAGGTCAGTTTTACTATATAGTGAATATTGTAAATAAAAAACCCCAAAAAACAATTGTGGAATTGCACTTTTTTTGCCATTTTATAGCCCTTTGAATTTTTTTTCCAGTTTTTCATTACAATATGTGGCAGAATAAATGGTGTCATTCAAAACTACAATTCATCCCACGAAAAAACAAGCCCTCATATGGCTATATTGTTGGAAAAATAAAAAAGTGATGGCTCTTGGGAGAAGGGGAGGAAAAAACGAAAATGAAAAAAAAACAGAAAATCACCCGGAGGTAAAGGGATTAATCTTTAGATGTCAGAATATAACCTACAATGCAGCTAGGCCACTGATACCCTCTGCCCTTCTCCCTTCACATCTAATAGTTTGGTAAAAAAAAAATGAAAAATTTGTTAAAAACGAGAGTAAGGATGGTTATAATAATTACTACAGCCATAATGTTTTCCAAAAACATCCAAAAAAGGTAATGCTGTGTCATAAAAGTAGTGTTATATGCAAGAATGAATTATACCATGAAAAGGGAATAATTTATGCCATTAATATATCTAAGATTAAAGTAATGACTTACCTCGAAACTCACAGATCCATTGTGGTCTGTGTCGAAAGCATTAAACAGAAAGTGTGCGTAATTCGAAGCATCTGTAAAAGAAAATACACATAATTGGTAAATATTAAAATATTTTACAAGTGTAGATTTATTGGATTGCTATGAATTTATCCAATTATTCACTATTTCAGTAACACAATAATTATAATAAGCATGTTTCAGATCTAGAAATGATGTAATACAGTACAGGCTTGAAGGGAGTTGGAAAGAGAAGTGGTGGTGGGGTACAACGTGGAAACTCAAGCGGGCTTTACACGCTGCGACATCGCTACCAATATATCGCCGGGGTCACATTGGTAGTGACGCACATCCGGCGCCAGTAGCGACATCGGAGCGTGTGACGCAAATGAGCGACGATCAACGAGTGCAAATACGTGCGATATCGTAGCTCGTTGTCATGTCGTTCATTTCCATAATATCGCTGCACCGATGGTACGATGTTGTTTGTCACTCCAGCGGCATCACACATCGCTGTGTGTGACGCCGCTGGAACGACAAAGATCTCCTTACCTGCCTCCACCGGAAAAGGAGGAAGGAAGGAGGTGGCCGGGAGGTTCAGTCCGCTCATCTCCTCCCCTCCTTTTCTATTGGGCAGCGGTTCAGTGACGCTGCTGTGACGTCGCTGTGACGCTGAACGAACCGCCCCCTTAGAAAGGAGGCGGATCGCCGGTCACAGCAACGTCGCAGGGCAGGTAAGTAGTGTGACAGGGGAGTGCGATTTTGTGCACGTCAGACAGCGATATGCCCATGTCGGACAAAAGAGGGGGCGGGTACACACGATAGCGATATCGTAACCGATATCCCTCCCGTGTAAAGCCCGCTTTAGAGATCAATTTTCTTGTTAGCGGAAAATGATTAATAAAAAGTTTCTGTACAATTTTACATGGTGTGTTTGATTGCGTTAAGCTAAATAAGGCCTCTTACCTGTCTCAACCAATGCATAGATGGTAAAAGGGGGCTGGCTTTCTTACTAATATGAGCCATCCCTCTTCAATTGCCACAATAGTGACAGAAAGCACAGGAAATGGTCATAATCTAGCCAGAAGGAGAACTGCCTGGACCAGGGACCAGCACTGATCTCATTCTATATAATGAATTCAGTTACCTTGGCACCCCCTAAAATCCATCTATTATGGACATATCCCTCTATGTGATACCTGTCTTTGGATTAGTTCATAAATAGCAATTCTTTTGGGCTTTGGCATACCTCCCAACTGCCCCAGATTCAGCGGGACTGTCCCGATTTGAGGGTTCCCTCCCGCAGTCCCGATATTCACGGTTCTTGTCCCGACTCCTCCCCTCAGTGCAGTGCATAAATTAACTCAAGAAACACAGTGCATAACTTAAATTCTCATCTGCTCTGGTTTCCAAGGACAGGGTTAGAGGTCATGACTCATGAACTTGTAAGCTATTCATTCATAGGCAGCAGCTCTACCATTGAGCCATTGTCTGCATTGAAAGGTATACGAGGATTTGGTAATCCTATACTGTATTGCAGGCAGAGAAACCAGAAGTAAATTATTCAGCTATATAGAGATATAGATAGATAAATACTGTATCTCTATGTAGGTGAAGGAAAAAGTCAGATTCTTTTGTTCCTAAAAAAAACTACTATAAAGAAATGAGGAAAAAATATAAACAAAAATATAACTAGGGGAGCCCCAAGCTGTTGAGCTACAAGCTATGACAACAGCTGAGAGAGGATTTTATATAGATTAAGCAGCAGCCTCCACAGCAGATTACACAGGACAGACATCCATTGTATAGAGCAGTATGTCCTGTATTTTAGAGGGAGAGGAAAATATTTTTTTTTCTTTTAAAAAAAAAATAAAAAATAGAAAAAATAGGATAATGTAATTTTTATTACGCATTTTTTTTTAAGTAAACACCACAAATCAACAAATAACATGGACATATTTGGTGTCCCTGTAATCGTAACAACCCAAACAAAACAGCGATCAGATTATTTGTAGAGATAAGTAAATGCCGAAAAAAATGTTGCAAGTGATTATATTTTTCTATTAAAACCCAGAAAAAATGTAACACTGAGGCCGTGTTCACACGAACCGTAAATGCTGCTTTTTTCTACAGGTCTTCTCTGATTATTGGTGCATTTTTTATGCGTTTTCCCAGATATTTGATATATTTGGTGCAGATGTGTATCCGGGGTTTTAATTCTTTTTAATACTACAGGAAAGCTTTGATACTGGATTTAAAAATACAACAGAATTTTTTTTTGCTTGCGGTATTTTTCAGGCTCTACAAAGACTTCTATAGACAAAAAAAAGCACCAAAACTGCACAGTTCAGCAGAAGAACCAGGAGCGGAGCTTCCATGAAATCACATTCTCTTTGCGCGGACATTTAGTCCATGTTCACACGTAGCGTAAATGCTGCATTTTTTTCTCCTGTTTTTTTTTTTTATTTGTCTTTTTTATTTCCACATATGTTCTGCTGTGTTTAATTGTCCAAGAAAAGTGGATGTAATTTCATGAAAAGACACCGCTGAACTCTGCAGTTTTTGGAGCTTTTTTTTCTCTAGCGGTTTCTATATGGAGCTTAAATAAAATGCATGGAAAAAACTGCAGTTACTGAGTGCAGAATCCAAGCTTTTCTGTACCATAAAAACACTAAAAACCACGGTTTCACATCTGCACTACAAATGCCTGAAATAGTGAGGAAAAGGCATAAAAAATGCAGCAAGAATGCAATAATCAGAGAAGATTGTTAATGTATAATTAGGTGCAGACATCGGCAGAAAACAAAAAACACACAATTTCTGTAACATGTGAACATAGCCTTATAGTCACAAAAACGCAACCTGTCATATAGTGAAGCTTATATAAATACTAGCTGTAGTACCCGGTGTTGCCCGAGGTAGTAACAGTCTCTCTGTCTCTGTCTAACAAATAAGAAATAACGTTTGGAACTCCATTCTATGTCTGAACTGGGTGCAAAAACCTAAAAAAACATCACTATGGGGAGATAAGGTATGCACACCAGTGACTATGTAAGGGGAATACATGAAATAGCAGAAAATGCTGTGTGAATACTGACATGAAAAATTCAATAGCTATATGTAAGAATGAAATGTGAAAAATGGAACCTGCATTACTGCCATGAATATATGAATAAAGAGAAATTTAGCTACTGAATTGATCAATGCAATAGAGCCCCAACACTACGCCAAAGTATTTCTCTATGTTGGGGTCCCTAGCTTGTGTGTGTCCTCTCATGCAGTTAAAAAACTTACCGTGTATGGGAAGCTGAGACCCAGGCTATTTATGCGTATGATGTGGATTGGCAATAGGTGTGGTTGGGGAGGGTTCACAAACGAAAAACTACTAACAATAAGGAATAACGTTTGGAACACCATTCTAAGTCTGAACTGGGTGCAAAAAACCTAAAAAAAACATCACTAAATTTCTCTTGATTCATATGTTCATGGCAGTAATGCAGATTCCATTTTTCACATTTTCATTCCTACATATAGCTATTGGATTTTTCAAGTCAGTATTCACACAGCAGTTTCTGCTATTCCATGTATTCCCCTTACATAGTCACTGGTGTGCATACCTTATCTCCCCATAGTGATGTTTTTTTAGGTTTTTGCACCCAGTTCAGACATAGAATGGAGTTCCAAACGTTATTTCTTATTTGTTAGTAGTTTTTCGTTTGTGAACCCTCCCCATACACACCTATTGCCAATCCACATCGTATATATAGCCTGGGTCTCAGCTTCCCATACACGGTAAGTTTTTTAACTGCATGAGAGGACACACACAAGCTAGGGACCCCAACGTAGAGAAATACTTTGGCGTAGTGTTGGGGCTCTATTCCATTGATCAATTCAGTAGCTAAATTTCTCTTTATTCATATATTCATGGCAGTAATGCAGGTTCCATTTTTCACATTTCATTCTTACACATAGCTATTGAATTTTTCATGTCAGTATTCACACAGCAGTTTCTGCTATTCCATGTATTCCCCTTCCATAGTCACTGGTGTGCATACCTTATCTCCCCATTATAATCTCTGTCTCTGTCTGTCTGTGTCTGATGTCTGTCTCTGTGTCTCTGTCTTTCTGTATCAGTCTCTCTGTCTGTCTCTGTATCAGTCTATCTGTATGTCTCTCTCTATCTCTGTGTCTCTCTCTCTCTATCTCTGTGTCTGTCAGTCTCTTTCCCCATCTATCTCGTTCTAGGTCTGTATCATTCCAGGTCTGTCTCTTTACCCGTCTGTCTCTTTTGCCGTCTGTCTTTTTCCCCGTCTGTCTCGTTCCATGTCTGTCTCATTCCACGTCTGTCTCATTCCACATCTGTCTCTTTCCTCGTCTGTCTCTTTCCCTGTCTGTATCTTTTCCCATCTGTCTCGTTCCAGGTCTGTCTCATTCCCCGTCTGTCTCTTTCCCCATCTGTCTCTTTTCCTATCTGTCTCTTTCCCCATCTGTCTGTCTCTTTCTCTTTCCGCATCTGTCTCTTTCCCCGTCTGTCTCTTTACTTGTCTGTCTCTTTCCTTTTCTTTTTCCTTGTCTCTGTCTCTCTGTCTGTCTCTTTCCCTGTCTCTCGGTCTCTATTCCTGTCTGTCTGTGTCTGTCTGCCTCTGTCTGTCTCTTTGTCTGTCTCTCTATCCATTTCTTTCCCTGTCTGTCTCTTTCTGTCTCTGTCTCTCTCTATCCGTCTCTCCACCGACATCTTATTACCTTACTCATATGCTTCTTATACTAACAATGTCTTTCTTTCCTATAGCAACCAATTACAACTCCTATTAATAACCTGAGCTCGTATCTCCATTGACTTTAATGGAGGCAGATTTTTTGGAGAGTAACTGTAAAGCGCAGGGTTAAATTTTCCCGTCAAAACTTAGTCTATGACATTCCCTGAGTCACATGGGGTGTCTGTGCAAAATTTCGTGATTGTAAATGCGACGGTGCGAATTCCTTTAACGGACATACACACATACATACATACACACATAGACATATGCATACACTGAGCTTTATATATTAGATGAGAAAGTTCTGGCTGATACGACTTTGAATGAATGAACAGTCCGGGGCATCTGCTAAACATCCCTCACTGCTAAATGTGTGTGGATTCGGATGTGGCTATGGGTGTGGTCAAAATTTTCCGCTGCGCATTGCATGCGCCTCATGCTTTGTCTCTCTTTCTGTTCTTCAAAAATTGGGAGGTATGGCTTTGGGTCGCACCTCATGCATATACTATGGCGCCCCTGAAGCCATCATGGAGCCACAAGGTACTGCATCCCCACCAAGGATGCAGGACCTATCCCCTTAGGCACCCAGAACCCTAGTGTCGGTAACATTAAAAACCCAGGTAATCCCAGTTTTCCCCCAAACAATCCCCCATACAATGGTACATAGCTAGGGCCGGACCAATGGATGGACGGCTAGAGGTGGAGCCAATCCAGTTCACTAGTTGAGGAGATGGGAGGGGAAGACAGAGAGAAGTCAGATAGAGTCTGCAGTGAGAGGGAGCAGACAAGTGACGGAGACAAGTGACAGTAGTCGGAGTGCGAGTGTGGAAGGTGGAAACTGACGCAGGTTGATAGTGACCTGGTACCCAGGAGAAGTGGTTGCCGTTGGAGTACAGTGGAGTACTCCTGGAGCTACGCACCGACTGGGTACAGGACCCTAGGACAGGAAAGAGCTCCAAGCCGACCTGTTAACACCTGCACAGCAAGGGGACCATCAAGAACCTTGCTGACCCTAAGAATCCAAAGACTCTGTAGCAAAGGGAGAATCGGGGACAGGACCAGAGACTCCAACCCCACAGGGTTCACGCTACCGTCAGGCGGACAGAAGTGGACAAACCACAGAACGGGGACCCCCAGTTGTTCCATACCACGGGGACCCACTTACACGAGACATGTGCAGGGGAAGAAGATACCAGGGAACCAAACTGGCACTGGGACGAAGGGGACCTGGAGGCAAAACCAGCTGGCCCTGGGCAACCAGTTAACATCTACCAGCAGTGAGTAAACGAGTTGCACTAAACCTCTGTGTGGACTCATTTCTTCCGACGCCCACTGCACCATACACCCTCTGGGGCAAACTCTACTTGCGGAGAGTCTACCATTCTAGCTGCCAATACCACCAGCCCCAGTAGAGACATTCTGCAGCGGCGGCTCCCTACACTTAGCCACAACACCACAAGTGGCGTCACATGTGAACATTACCTTATTCTTCCCTGTAAAAATCTCCATTACAAAAAGGGACCAGGGCACGAAACCGGGTAACGGCCACCACCGTGACTTCCCTAAGACCTATACTGCCCGGAACCAAGTGCGACAATACAGTTGTAGATTGGTCTCTGTGTTCTCCTACCCCTGATGATTTAAATAAAATCTGTCACCAGATTTAACAATACAAACTGAATACATTGACCTGATTGGGTTGGTATACCGTACTTACTTTGAAAACCCAGTTTTTGCTATGTAAGCTGCAGACAGCATGTTACAAGGATTAACACAGAGAATTCAGGAATGCCTGTCTTGTCAAGGTCCAGTCTATTGTTTATTTGCTATGTTTGTTTAAGCAGCAGGACAGATCATTCATCATTGACACAATGTTAATGTGCAATCTCTATAGAGAGACTGGTGTGAGCGGGACAGCTCTCTCAGCTTTGCCACATGGCTAAATCTAAAGGCAACT
Source organism: Anomaloglossus baeobatrachus (assembly GCF_048569485.1). Classification (NCBI taxonomy): domain Eukaryota; kingdom Metazoa; phylum Chordata; class Amphibia; order Anura; family Aromobatidae; genus Anomaloglossus; species Anomaloglossus baeobatrachus. The sequence goes on from NC_134353.1 coordinate 92,009,687, forward strand.
TTATTCTGATCCCTGAGTGACCCGATAACCCCTTTAAAAAATGAACACCCCTTAAAGGGAATCTGTGAGCAGGTTTTGCTATGTAAGCTGCAGACAGCATACTGTAAGGGTTAACACAGAGAATTCAGGGATGCCTGTCTTGTCAGGGTCTGATCTGTTGTTTATTTGCTGTGTTTGTTTAAGGCCTAAAACACACTTCTGCAAAAAAAAGGTCCGTGTGACACGGTCCGTTTTTCGGGTCCGTGTTCCGTTTTTTGGGGCGTTTCTCCAGTATGTATGGCATTTGTGTGATGACGTATGCGAGCCATGTGTACGTGTAAAATGTCCGTGTATGTGTACGTGGAATGTCCGTTTGTGTGTTGCACAATGTCGTTGATACATGTCGGCTGACAGCAGACAGAGTTGCGCGATGAGAATGAACTCGGGTGAACTTCACCCGACTTCATTGTCATGCCGCGGCTCTGTCTGTGCGCCGCGTACTGATTAGCGGTCACCTGTAAAGGATTCACCAGTGACCGCTAATCCCCCGAGTGACTGAAGTGAGCAGCCCTCTCTCATACTTATTGCTCCCCGATCACCAGCGCGGCGAGGAACAGCTGTGCAGAAAATACGCGGCAACAATTACTTTGAATATGCCGGCCGCTCATTAATCAATCTCGTATTCCCTGCTTTCCCCACCCACAGACGCCTGTGATTGGTTGCAGTCAGACACGCCCCCCACGCTGAGTGACAGGTGTCTCACTGCACCCAATCACAGCAGCCGGTGGGCGTGTCTATACTGTGCAGTAAAATAAATAAATAAATAATTTAAAAAACCGGCGTGCGGTCCCCCCCAATTTTAATACCAGCCAGATAAAGCCATACGGCTGAAGGCTGGTATTCTCAGGATGGGGAGCCCCACGTTATGGGGAGCCCCCAAGCCTATCAATATCAGCCAGCAGCCGCCCAGAATTGCCACATACATTATATGCGACAGTTCTGGGACTGTACCCGGCTCTTACCGATTTGCCCTGGTGCGTTGGCAAATCGGGGTAATAAGGAGTTATTGGAAACCCATAGCTGCCAATAAGTCCTAGATTAATCATGTCAGGCGTCTCCCCGAGATACCTTCCATGATTAATCTGTAAATTACAGTAAATAAACACACACACCCAAACAATCCTTTGTTAGAAAAAAAAAAACGCTAACAAATTGCCTTGTTCACCAATTTAATAAGCCCGAAAAAGCCCTCCATGTCCGGCGTACTCCAGGATGGTCCAGCGACGCTTCCAGCTCTGCTGCATGCAGGTGACCGGAGCTGCAGAAGACACAGCCGCTCCTGCCAGCTCCACGCAGCTAATGAAGGGAATAGCTTGTGTGAGTCCTCTCATGCAGTTAAAAAACTTACCGTGTATGGGAAGCTGAGACCCAAGCTATTTATGCGTATGATATGGATTGGCAATAGGTGTGGTTGGGGAGGGTTCACAAACGAAAAACTACTAACAATAAGGAATAACGTTTGGAACACCATTCTAAGTCTGAACTGGGTGCAAAAAACCTAAAAAAAACATCACTATGGGGAGATAAGGTATGCACACCAGTGACTATGTAAGGGGAATACATGGAATAGCAGAAACTGCTGTGTGAATACTGACTTGAAAAATCCAATAGCTATATGTAGGAGTGAAAATGTGAAAAATGGAATCTGCATTACTGCCATGAACATATGAATCAAGAGAAATTTAGCTACTGAATTGATCAATGCAATAGAGCCCCAACACTACGCCAAAGTATTTCTCTACGTTGGGGTCCCTAGCTTGTGTGTGTCCTCTCATGCAGTTAAAAAACTTACCGTGTATGGGAAGCTGAGACCCAGGCTATTTATGCGTATGATATGGATTGGCAATAGGTGTGGTTGGGGAGGGTTCACAAACGAAAAACTACTAACAATAAGGAATAACGTTTGGAACACCATTCTAAGTCTGAACTGGGTGCAAAAAACCTAAAAAAAACATCACTAAATTTCTCTTGATTCATATGTTCATGGCAGTAATGCAGATTCCATTTTTCACATTTTCACTCCTACATATAGCTATTGGATTTTTCAAGTCAGTATTCACACAGCAGTTTCTGCTATTCCATGTATTCCCCTTACATAGTCACTGGTGTGCATAACTTATCTCCCCATAGTGATGGTTTTTTTTAGGTTTTTTGCACCCAGTTCAGACTTAGAATGGTGTTCCAAACGTTATTCCTTATTGTTAGTAGTTTTTCGTTTGTGAACCCTCCCCAACCACACCTATTGCCAATCCATATCATACGCATAAATAGCCTGGGTCTCAGCTTCCCATACACGGTAAGTTTTTTAACTGCATGAGAGGACACACACAAGCTAGGGACCCCAACGTAGAGAAATACTTTGGCGTAGTGTTGGGGCTCTATTGCATTGATCAATTCAGTAGCTAAATTTCTCTTGATTCATATGTTCATGGCAGTAATGCAGATTCCATTTTTCACATTTTCACTCCTACATATAGCTATTGGATTTTTCAAGTCAGTATTCACACAGCAGTTTCTGCTATTCCATGTATTCCCCTTACATAGTCACTGGTGTGCATACCTTATCTCCCCATAGTGATTGCAACCAATCACAGGCGCTGGAGGGTGGGGAAAGCAGGGAATACGAGATTGATTAATGAGCGGCCGGCATATTCAAAGTAATTGTTGCCGCGTATTCTCTGCACAGCTGTTCCTCGCCGCGCTGGTGATCGGGGAGCGGTATGAGTCGGGGGAAGAAAAAAACCGAGCGCCAATGTAAGTATGACTGAGAACAGCAGAAAAAAAGGTAAGTATACTGACTTTTATTTAAAAAAAACAAAAAATAAAATCGCTAGTGTAAAAACGCACATGCACGAAACGTGCTGAACACGGACATACTCCGTGTGCGGTACGTGCAGGCATGGACCCATAGACTAAAGCGGGTCCGTGCCTGTGTGCTGCCGGCCAAAAATGGACATGTCGTCCATGTAGAAAAGCGCACACACGTACTTACCACACGGACACACGTTCCGTGTGATTTTACATGTGTGTACCATCTACCATTGAATAACATGGGTCCCCGTGTGTACGTGTCTCCCCGGTACGTGCAAATACGTACCGCACACGTACAAATTAAACGGATGTCTGTTGCGGGTCTAAGCCACAGGACTTGTCATTTCTCGGACTACAATGTCACACGCACACAAACCCAAATATCTCGCAAGGCAGACCGGCATGCCCCCTCCTCTGATTTACACCTCACTGTCTATGTACACTTTCTATAGAGAGCCTGGTGTGGGCAGACAGCTCTCTCAGCTCTGCTATATGGTTAAATCTAAAAATCAGATTGTGACAGAACGGCTGCAGCCAGTAATCTAAGTTATACATGATTAGATTCAGGATCTTTTTGCCTACATCATGCTCCTGTCAAATGATGTAGCAAAAACCTGCTGACAAATTCCCTTTAATACTAAACCTTCTAAAATAGGATCATACATCTATTTCTACATGTATTTTCAGAGTAATCAAAATATCTAATTTAAAAATATGTAGTGTCAAAACTACAAAATAGGATCCCAATACTCTGTATTTTTGTACTCAAGTATAATTTTTAAGGAAATACAGGTATTTAATAATAATAATAATAATAATAATAATAATAATAATAAAAATATCTGACACATCAAATAAAATAATATAATTATATTAAAAACAAAAATATAAAAAGTAAAGATGCAAACCACGGTGGGTACACCGTGACCAGAGTACAGACCAAGAATAAATAATTGTATCACAAAACAGTATATACGGTAACAACAATACATAAAGTGCAAAGACAGATATTGCACTGCTAAATATATTATAAAGTGCTGATATAATATCAAATGAATGCAAATTAAGTGCAGCGCTGATAAAAATTGTCATTCCTGAGAATGTAAATAGTTATATATAAATGGATACAACCAAATTTAGAAAACTAAATAAGTAAAACGTATCTCATAAGACAAATTGATAGACCAATAAAGTGCTATACTAGTGCGCTGAGTGTAGTTCCTTACTATATGAATTGAATTACTACATTGCAAGTACCAGCTACTATCTTAAATGACCCAGATGTCTGTAATCTATGTATAATTAACAAAGCTTCAGTAAGCTACATATACATTAGTATAAGGAGTATAAACAGCAGAAACCACATTCATGGGATGCCTTAAAATACCTGTGTATTGCTATCTTTTAGTCTGCGTATGTGTCTCCAGCCACTGACACACGTTTCGTCTCCTTCATCAGGATTTACCCAATGAAGGAGATAAAATGCATATTGGTGGCTGGAGACACATGCACAGGCTGAAAGATAGCAAGATAGTTAGGGTCATTTACCCTAACATTTACCCTAAGTTGGAGCATATGAAATCCCATCCAGTACTAAAGCTGTTAAGGTTCATTTCTATCCTGCAGTGATCTAACAAGTAGTTGTAATCTCAGATACAGCCACTACCTTCTGCTAGAAGTATCCTCTTCTCACTCCTCCCTATGGCGGCTGTAGCTCATATCTATGCTGTTTAATTTGAAAGAGCCAGTCTTGGAGAAGCTGAGATGTCGCTTCTGTTGCAGCTGAGAAGTTGGTGTTGGAGAAGCTGTGGAGTATTATTTGTTGTTCCTTTCCCCACCTGTTAGTCTTCCCTACTTCATGTTGTCTAATTGCCGTGTCTCGCTGGCCTTCACTAGTTAGGGTGAGTTCAGGGCCAGTGAGGGCCTAGGTGTGAGATGGTGCACAGGGGGAAGGATCCATCTAAGGATGTTAGGAAGTGCAGGGATCAGCCTTAGGTGAGTGTTAGGAGGTTACCCCACTCCCCCCTCCCTAGTGCCAGGGCCTTCTGTTGAATTACTACCTGGCTATTACTTAATATAGGGTGAGAAATTGTCTTCTTTCTTGTATGAAATTGGAAGTTTGTTATATTGCAACTTTGTTTTTCATAGACCAATGCTATAATAGAGCTACATGAGCCCGGTACTAAACCTTTGTCCAATTTTATACAATATCCTGTTCAATTATTTTTTGTCTGACTTTTTTTTTTGTGGAACCACCAGGAAAAATGTTACATATTTGAAAAAGCTGATCGGAGCCTCGATGGCAGTCCACCGGGGTTGTATGGTTGGCTTTGCTGTGTACATAAGCCCAAATAGATTTCAGCCATATTCTAAAAATCAGTCTCTATCAGACATCCGACCACACAATTCACATATTACGTGTCCCGATTATCATGTTCCAAGTAACTAATGACTGACACATACACCGTAGCAATAATCAGAAGATATCGCAGAGATTTGTATCTGTAGCATTTTTCATTTCTCCACATTAGCCTTTGTTGACTACACATCGACCTTCACGCACGGATCAATAACCGCCGAGAGGTGGAGGCCGAGAGCTCCGGCAAATGTTAACATCATCGTTAATTTTCTATTTTAGCACGCAGTGAGCAGAACTACAGCAACGGTTGGAGGAGCAGCCTCATCTTTATTTATCAAAAGTGTTACAGTGTAACACACAGAAATGTCAATTTGTTTTGACAACTGTGAGAAAGATCAAATTAAATTTAACCCCTTAAAGACTTGAGCCCGCAGAAATTTCACTCTTTAATTTTATGTCCACATTCCAATAACTTTTTTTATTTTTTATTTTATTCTTTCAAAACAGCTGCAGTGGCTTCTTTTTATGTAGAATGAGTTGTGCCACTTAATATCACCTTTTTGGCATCCAGGTATGACTTTCAGAAAAATTTTTTGAAGATGTATATGTATATGTGAGCTTTACTTAGTGAGTCAGTATGATTATGACAATGCAGAGTATATATGGTTTTTATCTTTTGCTATGTCTCTGTTACCGATGACACTGTTAATGATGTCTTGAGCTCAGCTCCTAAGCCACATGTGGTGGCTTACAATAAAAACCTAAGATTCACACTGTACTGCAAATGCGGGTAAAGGGTTAACAAAAATATGAATCAAATAATTACTCTACTAGATGCTGTGAATTACATGACAAACCTTGTTTCCTTGACCTGGATCATACTCAATGCAACGCTCACAGCCGGTGTAGAGGCAGCAAGCTGGATTAGTGGACCCACTGGACAACAGGAGGGACAAGGGCTTACCCTTAGTGGAAGGGGCTTAACTAAGCACCTACTGGGCGGACACAGGTACCACTCCCAGGACAGGGGACAGACTCATTTAGGGGCACAGGTATAGGCAGGTACAGTCAGGATGACTGAAGCAGACAGGGAGATGGGTACGGACAAATATGGTGGGCATGGCAGGAACAGATAGGTATGGGAAAGCAGGTACAAGGAGACAAACACAGGGATAAAGGGATAGGAGCACAGAAACGTGACAACTAGCTAGTAGCAGACTTGTATACCAACTAACTAAGGTCACTGTGCAGGCACCTCCTCTAATATGAGGGTGTCTTAAATACATAGTGCCTCTCAGCCATAGGCTGAGAGGCATTTAGTGGAAATGGCCCGCTGGTCCTTTAAGAGGAAGGCCGGTGTGCACAATTGGCGCCCCTGAGGCATTAGTCGCCACAGGGTATTGCATCTCATTTAAGATGCAATGCTTATCCCAGGTAAGAAGAGGTTAATCACTGGTTTTTATCACTTACACAACATCCAACCAGTTATTCAGACAGTACACAACTCAGAAAGCTAGACAGCAAGGGAAATTCCCGGTTGCTGGGACAACCACTGTTGAGTCATCAGAAAGGTGGGGGCTGCACTGAGAGAGTAGGAACACAAAAACAGTTTAATTTTAGAATAGTCTGAAACTCTGAACAACACGGTCGCAGTAGAGAGTGCTTGAGAGCTTCTCCTGCTAGAACCGGGCAGACTGGAAAAGGGCGATAGGCAACCGGTGGAGCTAGTGAGACAGAGGAGAACATAGTAGCTGGAGGTCGAGCCTAACCGTTCTCACAGTGCCAGCGCAAACAGGGTGCAGAGCCCTGTTGTGGGACATATTCCACGTTGGACCACCAGAATTTGCAGGGGATGGGGATTCCAAGTCCCATTACCCACCACCCAATTTCCTGGAGCACAGTGACACATAGGGTCCGGGGTCAAGATCACAGTCGGGCCCCCTGCATACAAGATGGGACACTGGGATCCCCAAGTTGCTTCAAGCCACGGGGACCCACAAGTAAGCGCAGAGGAGGAAGGTCTCACACTCCACAGACACTTGATTGCTTCTGATTTACCCGGGACCGGCTGGAGCCCATCGCAGTGAGGAGTGGCACCATCGGGGCATCTTATGAACTGTGAGTAAACAGAACTTTGAACCGCAGCCCCAGTGTCATTCTTGTCATTGCCGTCGCCCCCGCTTTGGTGCCACCAGCCATCCCCACCGCCCTCATTTCCCTGGGGCCCGCTTCACCTGTGGGAAGCGAAACCATCTTTGCTATTACTACCATACTCCCCGGAGGACAGCGTCAGCAGCGGCGGCTAATCCCTGGCCGCATACTGCAGGTGGCGTCACGACAAACATCACTCCCGGCTTCTTATTCCCCTTTTATTTTGGACACCTCGAGGCAAGAAGCTGGGTAGGGCCACCCGTGACATCCCCGGAACCGACACGACCGGCCTGGCAACGAGTAAGGTTAACTCCCTGCCCCCTGGGTGCCACACACGCGTGCTTGTGCAGAGTGCACAAGCCCCAGAGGGAGAGGGAGACAGACGAGCACATGCGCGTCTATGGAGCTGCAGGGGAGGACGAAACCTGGTGGCGGTGGTGAGTAGGTTAGCTTCCCTGTGCTACACTCTAATTGTGCAGTGTGTTGAAAGATGTATCCCCGATTATGTCCATGACAGGTAGAGGTCCAATGACGATTTGATTCTTCAGGATGCCCTAGGAACACAAGACCTACAGGCCTAAAAAAAGTGACTAGTGTAAATGTGATGCCCTGGACTCCAGGGGTCACAGAATAACATCACTTACACACACACCCCCTCCCCTGGTCAGGAACAACAGTCAAACAAAACCCTTGTTGCCTCCCTCCAGGGTCTGATGTCCACACCAGGTGGGCCGGAGCCAGGCGGTTGGCCCCACCCATCAAGGAGTTCACATTCCTGGAGGCGGGAAATCTAGTTAGTCGAGTTTAGGAGTTGAAGTGGAGAGGTGGAAGTGAGAGGAGAAAGTGTGTGTGTCTGGGTCGGAGCCCAGGCACAATCAGCAAGGTCGGCAGACGGTGGTGGCCGTCTGCAGGAGTTGGTGGAGGTCTGCGGAACCGTAGGACCGGGGTCGGGCGGTGGCCCGCCGGTACCAAACCGGGGAGCAGATTGAAGCCAAGCACCAAGGCAGGGTACTCAGACCCCGACTAGGCTCGGAAGCCGCCGTAAAAGTCGAATTCTCTGATTGCGGTCTGGACCTCAGGGGTTCATTCCCAACCAAGTCCCGTCAGAAGGCAACAGCCCAACCCGTCCGGATAAGAGCCACCGCCAACGGCCAGAGATCCAAGGGCCAGCGCCTGCGGGCAAAACGGGTTCTCCCGACACGTACAAGCCGGGGAGCGGACTACCTGTGGGAATCCATAGGGGTCAAACACTTACACATGGGTGCAGGGAATGACAGCCACCATCAACCCGTCCGGGGAAAGTGAAGACACCGCAGCCGACTGTGGGCCCCGTCCATCCAGCCGTTTGGTTTACCAGAGACTCTGTTCTTGTCTACCTGAGTGAGTACACCAGTGCCATCCGGCACCGCGCGGTGCCGCAACGTTGCCCCCGCATCTACGCTGCCTCCCCCCATCGGCACCTGCACCTATCCCTCCTCCCTATCCCCCAACCGGGGCCCCGGGACCAATAGCCCCTACCCACGGAGGGGTCAATACCTTAGCTGCTCTCTGCCATCGCTCCCGGGATCCCCCGTCACCAGCAGCTGTGGTGCCCACCATCACCACAACCCCGTGGGTGGCGTCACAACCGACATTCCATCACGAACCAACCTTCCCTTTCACTCGTGGGTGAGGAGGCGCTGCTCGAGCCCACGGGTCTGGCCCCGTGCTCGAGCCACCGAGGAGCAGAAGCACCGGACAAGAGCGCCGGTGATTCCCAGGCGAGCGGCGTTCCCAACCCCTCCGCCCGCGACAATTTGGCGTCACGAACAGGATGCTACCCATCTACTTACCAGTTTACACAAAACCTTGTAAATAGAATACATAGCCTGTCAAACTGAACAGATATTGCAACACATAAGAACACCAAAGTATTAGGCTAAAAAAATTGAATTTTATTAAATACACTTTAAAAGACAAAAAGCGGAAAAATAGATAACACTGCATAAAAAACCCAGACCTGGTGCAAACAGAATATATGTATATATCAAAGTTGGTTAAAGGTAATTTAATAGAGGGTGGATCTAGGTGACAAAAAGGTGAGCCCCAAGAAAAATAACAAACAGCAGACAAAAGGCAAAAAAGGCCAAACATGCAAAAAAGCTAAAAAGACCTTTGTAAAGTGCCAAGTGCTGGAAAAAATTGCACTGCTTTAAACCAAAAGGTTTTGGTATTTATGTTTGGTCACAGTAAGAGGGTCCCGACCAGTACATTGTGCAAACAGGTGGGTCCAAGTAAGGTAAAGTGACCAGTGCAATTAATATATGCAGACAGAAGTATACATGGAAAGGGCAGACTTAATCAAAAAGATCCATTACCTCAAGAGAGTAAAGCACCAGGACAGGCAACCTCAACATATGTTTCCAAATGGGTCTTCGTCCTGACGAAGACCCATTTGGAAACATATGTTGAGGTTGCCTGTCCTGGTGCTTTACTCTCTTGAGGTAATGGATCTTTTTGATTAAGTCTGCCCTTTCCATGTATACTTCTGTCTGCATATATTAATTGCACTGGTCACTTTACCTTACTTGGACCCACCTGTTTGCACAATGTACTGGTCGGGACCCTCTTACTGTGACCAAACATAAATACCAAAACCTTTTGGTTTAAAGCAGTGCAATTTTTTCCAGCACTTGGCACTTTACAAAGGTCTTTTTAGCTTTTTTGCATGTTTGGCCTTTTTTGCCTTTTGTCTGCTGTTTGTTATTTTTCTTGGGGCTCACCTTTTTGTCACCTAGATCCACCCTCTATTAAATTACCTTTAACCAACTTTGATATATACATATATTCTGTTTGCACCAGGTCTGGGTTTTTTATGCAGTGTTATCTATTTTTCCGCTTTTTGTCTTTGAAAGTGTATTTAATAAAATTCAAGTTTTTTAGCCTAATACTTTGGTGTTCTTATGTGTTCCATCTACTTACCAGTAGAAGTGCGCCTTACAGCCCCCGCCGGCGGTGTCCGGACGAAAATTTTGAAATTCCGGACGCGAAAAGTTCCCGCTCGAGTCATCTTCCTTGAGCAGGGAAGGCCCAAAAAGTGAAGCCCCGCCCTCAGGAGAAAAGAGGTGCCGGAGAGAACCAAGGGGGGGGGAGCGGGTGAAGGCCTGCCTGATATAACCGAAGGGATAAAGGGCAGGGATGCCAGGACTCTCAAACTAGAAAGAAATTATTTTTAGAGGCAGTATATCAAATTTTTACTAGCAGTCCTACCTTCATTAAATATTTAAAACATCAATTTTTTAGATAAATTTAAAAGTACAAAATAATCCCACACCGTGAGTGAATACACACAACCAACAAAAACAAAAACAAAAATTCGGACACAATGAGGCCACAATTGGGGACCTCCTTATATGCGGAGTTATTGTGGAAATCTCGGTACTGTTTATCTAGATTAGGGCAAACAAGTCTAGATACACCCTAAATCAGTCTGTCCGCTACCTGTCAATGGAGATATAACTTATGTTACACGCACCCTAAAGTTAAAAAGGTGCCCCCATTCCACGACGGCTAGCCCTTTGTAGCTGCCCCTAAACTCCCTCACTAGTACAGATATAGGTAGTTTAGATATTTAAATAATTAGTTCAAAAAAGGTCACTTATCTTAAACATTCTCACGGCAGCTTTTTACATGAACACAGTCTGCAAAATGAGTCCAAAAAAGAACTCATGAGGCCACAATTGAAGACCTCTTCATTTGTAGAAATTTCAGTACTGTCTATCCAGATTAAGGCACCGGAGTCTAAATACACCCTACCTCAGTCTGTCCGCTACCTGTCAATGGAGATATAACTTACGTTACACGCACCCTAAAGTTAAATAGGTGCCCCCATTCCACGGCGGCTAGCCCTTGGAAGCTGACCCTAAACTCCCTCACTAGTTCAGGTATAGGCAGTTTAAGTATTTGGATAATTATTCAAGGTGGTCACTTATCTTAAACGTTCTCATGGCAGCTTTTCCACAAAAGATACAGTCCGCAATATGTCCAAAGAAAACTCGACGCGTTTCCCCCCACTAATATGTATTGGGGTTCATCAGGAGTTTTAAGGCACAATCGCCTGTGGAATAAATAATTCAATTAAAAATCTTGTCCAAAAAATACCATTACACAGATGGAGGTTCCCCATATCTTATTACATACCATTCTGATGCCCAGCTGCATATGTAGCAGCAAATGTCCCTCAAAGACGGTGCTTGTGGCAGACCAAGCTGCATCACAAACCAGAGCTCTTAAATACATTCCCTAATGGCAAGATATCATATCTTGCCATTAGGGAATGTATTTAAGAGCTCTGGTTTGTTACCTCCATCTGTGTAATGGTATTTTTTGGACAAGATTTTTAATTGAATTATTTATTCCACAGGCGATTGTGCCTTAAAACTCCTAAACTCCTAAAAAATTGATGTTTTAAATATTTAATGAAGGTAGGACTGCTAGTAAAAAGATTCCAGGACTCTGCCACCCGTATTGTTCCTGGAGGCCCAGCAAGCAGGATGTCCGCCCCGTTAAGCAAACCCGCGCCCGGAACAGCGGCGTGGGTAGAAGCCCGGGTGGCGCAGCTAAGCCACAGGCTGCAGACCCAAATCCCGCTTCTGATACAGGGATGGGAGGCTGAAATGGCGGAAGTGGCGGCGGCCGTGCGGGCCCATGAGGCGGAGGCAGAGTTGAAGGAGCAGGTAAGTGACCCACGCCCCTGTGTCCCGGAGAACAGGTCGCTGCGGCTGAGGGGCCCGCTCTGCTCCCGTTTACCCTGCTGCGTCCCCCACAGCCCGTAGCGGTTGTCACTGCCCCGCCAGTCAGACCGTTGCCCCCGAAACCGGCAGCAGATATCCCCGTACCCGCCTGTGAGGACCCGCCCGTGGAGGCTGCCCACGGATGACCGCTTGCCCGGCCGGCACCAATCCCGCTGCCCTGGAAGGTGCCCGTTCCCCGTGGGGAGCCATGAAACCCAGGGGTGGTCACACCCGAAGAGGCCCCGGCAGTCCGCCCGGCCACGGAAGCAGTGGAGGCCACCAGCAGGAGGGCCCAGCAGGTGAGGCCTGCCATCCCTGAAACCCACGCCTCGGCTGAGGCAGCGCCGGGTCGCCGCTGTAAGGCAGCATCCCAGGCTGCGTCACCGCAGGACTTCCCAGCGAAGGTATCGGTCGTAGCCGGTGCGGGGGAGATCCGGCGGGGCCCGACCCGCGCGCAGCAGGGGTACGCAGATGTCCCCTTTTGGGATCAGCAGCCGAACCAGCTGGGCCGCGAGATTGCCGTCAGGGAGCAGCAGAGAGCTGAAGTGCTGGCCCGCACAATCCGGGAGAAAGACAACCTCCGGAATGCCACCTACTGGGTGCGGGGCCCGATCCACGAGGGCCAGGTCAGGCGGTTCGATCACCAGCGAGGATATGGGTTCATTTACAAGCCGGGTCTGGAGGCCGAAATCTTTGTGGCTCGCAGGGATGTGAACTCCCATCTCCCAACGGGCCACCCTGGCCGTGACCTGAAACCGGGTGACCTGGTACACCCGACACTGCGGGGAGAGGGGCTGGTTTGCCCTGGATGTCCGGAGGAGGATGACCAGCAGCACTCCCGCACGGCCTCAGTCCCCTCCCCCACCGTACTGTCCGGATGTAGAGCTGGAGACGTATGAGGAAGGCGACCTCAAGTGATTGGCAGCGGACCCCCGTTGCAGCAGAACCGTTGTCCCCGTTGGGACCTACAGTGTGGTAGCCGATTGGCTATGAAGAGTCTGGCCCCCGTTGGGACCTTAAGTTATATGTTTTCCGTAAAAGCCCATGCCCACATGAGAAACTGCTCATGAACACAGCCGAGAACTAGCAGGCCAACCACGAACTTGTGGGCTTGTAAATAATTCTGGGCTGGAGTCCCATTAACTGCCTCCGTAGAGGCAGGTTGGAGGAGAGACCCGCAGCGGAGAAGGCTGGGGTCCGGTCACCACCAGGACCGGTGACCATCCTCCGGGGTCAGGGGTCCCTCTGGACGTGGGGCCCCCTGAATGATAGCCGGGTGCGAGATACCGTACCCGTTCCCGCTTGGGCAACCTGAACCAGGTTCTGTTTTCCGGACTGGGGAAAAAAGGTGCTGCCCGCTTCTTAGGGGCAGCATCAAGATTTAGGTTGTTTGGGTGGGGAAGCGGAAGAACTGGGACCCGTCCGTGTTATTAAAAGTGTTTTTATTGATGTTTGCAACGTTTAAGTAACATGCCTCCCGTCAGGGAAGATTTAACAAAAATGTATTCCACTGATTTTCTTTGTTATTTATCTTTTACAGAAAATAAAACCGGTGATGGGCGGGCAGCCCACCGACGGTCTGCGTTCTAGCAAGGGGGAGTGTGACGCCCTGGACCCCAGGAGTCACAGAATAACATCACTTACACACACACACCCTCCCCTGGTCAGGAACACCAGTCAAACAAAACCCTTGTTGCCTCCCTCCAGGGTCTGATGTCCACACCAGGTGGGGCGGATACAGGCGGTTGGCCCCACCCACTGAGGAGTTCACAGGCCTGGAGGCGGGAAAAGTAGTTAGTCGAGTTTAGGAGTTGAAGTGGAGAGGTGGAAGTGAGAGGAGAAAGTGTGTGTGTCTGGGTCAGAGCCCAGGCACAATCAGCAAGGTCGGCAGACGGTGGTGGCCATCTGCAGGAGTTGGTGGAGGTCTGCGGAACCGTAGGACCGGGGTCGGGCGGTGGCCCGCCGGTACCAAACTGGGGAGCGGACTGAAGCCAAGCACCAAGGCAGGGTACTCAGACCCCGACTAGGCTCGGAAGCCGCCGTAAAGGTCGAATTCTTTGATTGCAGTCTGGACCTCAGAGGTTCATTCCCAACCAAGTCCCAAGTCTACCTGGGTGAGTACACCAGTGCCATCCGGCACCGCGCGGTGCCGCAACGTTGCCCCCGCATCCACGCTGCCTCCCCGCATCGGCACCTGCACCTATCTCTCCTCCCTATCCCCCAACCGGGGCCCCGGGACCAACAGCCCCTACCCACGGAGGGGTCAACACCTTAGCTGCTCTCCGCCATCACTCCCGGGATCCCAGCAGCGGTGGTGCCCACCATCACCACAACCCCGTGGGGGGTGTCACAACCAACATCCCATCACAAACCAACCTTCCCTCCCCCCCTTTCACTCGTGGGCGAGGAGGCGCTGCTCGAGCCCCCGGGTCCGGCCCCGTGCTCGAGCCACCGAGGAGCAGAAGCACTGGACCCGAGCGCCGGCGATTCCCAGGCGAGCGACGTTCCCAACCCCTCCGCCCGCGACATAAACCCACAAAGATCACTTGGTTGTGGCAAACAGGAACTCTGAAGACACCCATAGTGGAACAGGGGGCATGGGTAAAACAACCTGAACTCTAGTGGATTCATAGCAAATGTCTTGGTCCTTCAAGTGCTGGTAAGGGACCGATCCTAAATTGATAAAGTGGTTGTTTTTCAACTAAACTTTGTAAAACATAACTTGTAACAATCAAGTGCATTGTGTCACTTCTTGTGCACTGTAAGTTTGCAATGCTTCTACGAAGGAAAAAGATCTCTTGTTTGCTCAAAACGTCTGCATTTTTAAGGAATAATGTAATGTCCTTGTTGTCTGTGTCCAGCCACAGTAAAGGCCCTAAACCCCTGTAAACTCGTTCTTATCATAGGATTTGTTATTGCTAAAGTTTAAATATAAAGCCAACGTATGTAACAATCTGTATTCTGCATGATTGCAATATGGATTTCATACAACTGTCCTGATTCTGGTTATGTCTTATCTAAGGAGCACGTTCTGGAGAATCTAATAAGCACATTGAAGAGTATTTAGCACTTGTGGTGCCAGTGTTACTGCCGAGCATCTGCTGTGTTCATCGCAGTCAAATTATTGATTCATGTTTGTGTTGTACTTAGTGGGATATTACTGAGATTGCACCTTACATTACACTTCATAGATCTTAGCTGTGAACTGCAGAGATATAAAGTACCACTTACCTCCCTGTGGGAAGAACTGAGCGTAAATGTCTTTAAACGTATCTTCATTGACAATCCCACTGGGACATTCCTGGAAAGAAAAAAATAATGGTGGTGATGAAACACGTTGCGCACTGATTTTTCTGACACTTGTTTCTGTTTTAAAAATTCATGTCTTGTCATATTTTACATCAGTTTTCTCCTGGGTTTGCTATAGAAACTAAGGGAAGCAGAAGAGCAGTTGATTACATTTTGCCGCTGAATCCATGCATGTGGACCGTTATGTGGGCGCACTTTGATACTAACACCAGTTAGAATGCTCAACGATGTGTGTGAGATTCTCATTGTGTAGTTTTCCTCTATATACACTTTTTATCATCGTGTCATTTTTAAATAATTTCCCACGTTTATTTATTACAAAATATCAATGATGGCAGCAGCGTTCACACGTCAGGATGTCAGAAGAAAGTAGAGGCCGACGGATGACCAGGACCATTATAAGTCCCATTCAGACACATCTGTATTTGGAAATGCACTAAGATTGGGACAGACTTGATAATAATTGAATTCACGAGACTCCCTCTGTGCCATTGCCCCCATTATATAACATCCAACCTCTTTCCATAATGTCTGCCTTTACTAACAATAGTGAAAGAATGGTGTTACAGCGCCGACTAGGGGAGGGTCCAGCATGAGTCAAAATACACAACAGGGGTAGCACCACAACAAACAAGGGGTACACTGGGGACACTTTAACAACGGAGGGCCCTAGGGCTAGCGAGAGGGAAATGGACACCTCGTCCACTTACCAGCTGCTGTACCCTGCACTCCTAGCCAGTCCCTATACAGGTTTCTCATCTATCGCCAAGCATTAACCTGAAGCCTTGGGTGACCCTAGAATAGTCCTGGCTAGTAAGTTGGCTAGTAAGGGATGCTAGCATCATCGCTGCACTAGAACAACACAGTTCAGACACTGAGCATTTCACTCATTATATGATGGGCTCCCAGTGCAAGCCTTAAAGGTGACAAACAACTCACAACACAACACAAACACATGGGAAAGTGACAAGGACATATACTCATGCGAAAACAAAACAGCTGGACAAGGAAAAAGAGGAGGACACACAGATATAGGCATGGCACGCCCTTCTAAAGTCATGTAAAACACCGCAATGTGACTCCAAGCGGAGTCTCCCTTTTTTCCAAAAATTGGGCCCCACACACACCCACCCCTTCAGTGGCAGCAGTTGTGCCCCAGTTGTACACTTCACAGCTAGATTTGCATCAAGCACATTCAAAAATACGCCATAATTAACCGTCCCCAGGATGACACCGGAGTAGGTAGCAAAGTCTTTCCTGATCCCAGCTCTGTTCATCTTGGCTTCTTTTAAAAACACAGCAAGCAAGGGTTACTCCAAGCGGAGTCTCCCTTTTTTCCAAAAATTGGGCCCCACACACACCCACCCCTTCAGTGGCAGCAGTTGTGCCCCAGTTGTACACTTCACAGCTAGATTTGCATCAAGCACATTCAAAAATACGCCATAATTAACCGTCCCCAGGATGACACCGGAGTAGGTAGCAAAGTCTTTCCTGATCCCAGCTCTGTTCATCTTGGCTTCTTTTAAAAACACAGCAAGCAAGGGTTACTCCAAGCGGAGTCTCCCTTTTTTCCAAAAATTGGGCCCCACACACACCCACCCCTTCAGTGGCAGCAGTTGTGCCCCAGTTGTACACTTCACAGCTAGATTTGCATCAAGCACATTCAAAAATACGCCATAATTAACCGTCCCCAGGATGACACCGGAGTAGGTAGCAAAGTCTTTCCTGATCCCAGCTCTGTTCATCTTGGCTTCTTTTAAAAACACAGCAAGCAAGGGTTACTCCAAGCGGAGTCTCCCTTTTTTCCAAAAATTGGGCCCCACACACACCCACCCCTTCAGTGGCAGCAGTTGTGCCCCAGTTGTACACTTCACAGCTAGATTTGCATCAAGCACATTCAAAAATACGCCATAATTAACCGTCCCCAGGATGACACCGGAGTAGGTAGCAAAGTCTTTCCTGATCCCAGCTCTGTTCATCTTGGCTTCTTTTAAAAACACAGCAAGCAAGGGTTACTCCAAGCGGAGTCTCCCTTTTTTCCAAAAATTGGGCCCCACACACACCCACCCCTTCAGTGGCAGCAGTTGTGCCCCAGTTGTACACTTCACAGCTAGATTTGCATCAAGCACATTCAAAAATACGCCATAATTAACCGTCCCCAGGATGACACCGGAGTAGGTAGCAAAGTCTTTCCTGATCCCAGCTCTGTTCATCTTGGCTTCTTTTAAAAACACAGCAAGCAAGGGTTACTCCAAGCGGAGTCTCCCTTTTTTCCAAAAATTGGGCCCCACACACACCCACCCCTTCAGTGGCAGCAGTTGTGCCCCAGTTGTACACTTCACAGCTAGATTTGCATCAAGCACATTCAAAAATACGCCATAATTAACCGTCCCCAGGATGACACCGGAGTAGGTAGCAAAGTCTTTCCTGATCCCAGCTCTGTTCATCTTGGCTTCTTTTAAAAACACAGCAAGCAAGGGTTACTCCAAGCGGAGTCTCCCTTTTTTCCAAAAATTGGGCCCCACACACACCCACCCCTTCAGTGGCAGCAGTTGTGCCCCAGTTGTACACTTCACAGCTAGATTTGCATCAAGCACATTCAAAAATACGCCATAATTAACCGTCCCCAGGATGACACCGGAGTAGGTAGCAAAGTCTTTCCTGATCCCAGCTCTGTTCATCTTGGCTTCTTTTAAAAACACAGCAAGCAAGGGTTACTCCAAGCGGAGTCTCCCTTTTTTCCAAAAATTGGGCCCCACACACACCCACCCCTTCAGTGGCAGCAGTTGTGCCCCAGTTGTACACTTCACAGCTAGATTTGCATCAAGCACATTCAAAAATACGCCATAATTAACCGTCCCCAGGATGACACCGGAGTAGGTAGCAAAGTCTTTCCTGATCCCAGCTCTGTTCATCTTGGCTTCTTTTAAAAACACAGCAAGCAAGGGTTACTCCAAGCGGAGTCTCCCTTTTTTCCAAAAATTGGGCCCCACACACACCCACCCCTTCAGTGGCAGCAGTTGTGCCCCAGTTGTACACTTCACAGCTAGATTTGCATCAAGCACATTAAAAAATACGCCATAATTAACCGTCCCCAGGATGACACCGGGGTAGGTAGATAAAGTCTTTGCTGACCCATGACTTGTTCATCTTGGCTTCTTTTAAAAACAATGTAAGCAAGGGTTACTCCAAGCGGAGTCTCCCTTTTTTCCAAAAATTGGGCCCCACACACACCCACCCCTTCAGTGGCAGCAGTTGTGCCCCAGTTGTACACTTCACAGCTAGATTTGCATCAAGCACATTCAAAAATACGCCATAATTAACCGTCCCCAGGATGACACTGGAGTAGGTAGCAAAGTCTTTCCTGATCCCAGCTCTGTTCATCTTGGCTTCTTTTAAAAACACAGCAAGCAAGGGTTACTCCAAGCGGAGTCTCCCTTTTTTCCAAAAATTGGGCCCCACACACACCCACCCCTTCAGTGGCAGCAGTTGTGCCCCAGTTGTACACTTCACAGCTAGATTTGCATCAAGCACATTCAAAAATACGCCATAATTAACCGTCCCCAGGATGACACCGGAGTAGGTAGCAAAGTCTTTCCTGATCCCAGCTCTGTTCATCTTGGCTTCTTTTAAAAACACAGCAAGCAAGGGTTACTCCAAGCGGAGTCTCCCTTTTTTCCAAAAATTGGGCCCCACACACACCCACCCCTTCAGTGGCAGCAGTTGTGCCCCAGTTGTACACTTCACAGCTAGAATTGCATCAAGCACATTCAAAAATATGCCATAATTAACCGTCCCCAGGATGACACCGGGGTAGGTAGATAAAGTCTTTGCTGACCCATGACTTGTTCATCTTGGCTTCTTTTAAAAACAATGTAAGCAAGGGTTACTCCAAGCGGAGTCTCCCTTTTTTCCAAAAATTGGGCCCCACACACACCCACCCCTTCAGTGGCAGCAGTTGTGCCCCAGTTGTACACTTCACAGCTAGATTTGCATCAAGCACATTCAAAAATACGCCATAATTAACCGTCCCCAGGATGACACCGGGGTAGGTAGATAAAGTCTTTGCTGACCCATGACTTGTTCATCTTGGCTTCTTTTAAAAACAATGTAAGCAAGGGTTACTCCAAGCGGAGTCTCCTTTTTTTCCAAAAATTGGGCCCCACACACACCCACCCCTTCAGTGGCAGCAGTTGTGCCCCAGTTGTACACTTCACAGCTAGATTTGCATCAAGCACATTCAAAAATACGCCATAATTAACCGTCCCCAGGATGACACCGGGGTAGGTAGATAAAGTCTTTGCTGACCCATGACTTGTTCATCTTGGCTTCTTTTAAAAACAATGTAAGCAAGGGTTACTCCAAGTGGAGTCTCCCTTTTTTCCAAAAATTGGGCCCCACACACACCCACCCCTTCAGTGGCAGCAGTTGTGCCCCAGTTGTACACTTCACAGCTAGATTTGCATCAAGCACATTCAAAAATACGCCATAATTAACCGTCCCCAGGATGACACCGGGGTAGGTAGATAAAGTCTTTGCTGACCCATGACTTGTTCATCTTGGCTTCTTTTAAAAACACAGCAAGCAAGGGTTACTCCAAGCGGAGTCTCCCTTTTTTCCAAAAATTGGGCCCCACACACACCCACCCCTTCAGTGGCAGCAGTTGTGCCCCAGTTGTACACTTCACAGCTAGATTTGCATCAAGCACATTCAAAAATACGCCATAATTAACCGTCCCCAGGATGACACCGGGGTAGGTAGATAAAGTCTTTGCTGACCCATGACTTGTTCATCTTGGCTTCTTTTAAAAACAATGTAAGCAAGGGTTACTCCAAGCGGAGTCTCCCTTTTTTCCAAAAATTGGGCCCCACACACACCCACCCCTTCAGTGGCAGCAGTTGTGCCCCAGTTGTACACTTCACAGCTAGATTTGCATCAAGCACATTCAAAAATACGCCATAATTAACCGTCCCCAGGATGACACCGGGGTAGGTAGATAAAGTCTTTGCTGACCCATGACTTGTTCATCTTGGCTTCTTTTAAAAACAATGTAAGCAAGGGTTACTCCAAGCGGAGTCTCCCTTTTTTCCAAAAATTGGGCCCCACACACACCCACCCCTTCAGTGGCAGCAGTTGTGCCCCAGTTGTACACTTCACAGCTAGATTTGCATCAAGCACATTCCAAATCTACAAGCATTTACTCTCCCCAGGATGACACAGGGGTTGTAAATTCCTTCTGGATCCATGACTTGTTCATTTTGATGAACGTCAGTCTGTCCACATTGTCACTGGACAGACACGTGCGCTTATCTGTCAGCACACACCCAGCAGCACTGAAGACACGTTCAGAGACAACGCTGGCAGCTGGACACGACAAAATCTCCAAGGCGTAAGTTGATAGCTCTGGCCATTTTTCTAGGTTTGAAGCCCAAAAGGAGCAAGGCTCCAGTTGCACAGTCATGGCATCGATGTTCATTTGGAGATACTCCTGTATCATCCTCTCCAGCCGTTGCTATGTGTCAGACTTGTTGTCTCTGGTGGCCTTGCAAAGGAGGGTCTAAAAAAATTATGAAAAGATTCCATAAAATTGCTGTTACCAGCACCAGATACGGTCCTACTGGTACGTGTAGACTGTTGAAGATGACGAGACCGTCCCATGTTTGTCAAGTTACAACTGGGAGATTCACTCCCTGCACCTGCACGGTTGTTTGGTGGAAAAGCGGATCTAAGATCGAGTAACAGCTTCTGCTGATATTCCTGCATACGTGCGTCCCTTTCTATGGCTGGAATTATGTCACAAAATTTGGACTTGTACCGGGGATCTAATAGTGTGGCAAGCCAGTAGTCATCATCACTTCTAATTTTGACAATACGAGGGTCATGTTGGAGGTAGTGCAACAAGAAGGCACTCATGTGTCTTGCGCAGCCATGCGGACCAAGTCCACGCTGTGTTTGTGGCATAGAGGTGCTAACCGTTCTTTCGTCCTCTGACATCTCCCCCCAACCTCTTTCAACTGAAATTTGACCAAGGTCTCCCTCATCTGCTGAGTCTTCCATGTCCATGGACAGTTCGTCCTCCATTTCTTCATGTCCTTCTGCACCTTCCTCAACATCTCGCCTGCTACCATGCGCCCTTGTTGATCCATGTCCCCCATGCTCCCATGCCTGGCGCCTTGGTGATGATGAACATCTGGACCTTGGTGATGTTGTTGTCCCTTGCGCATATGAATCCTCCTGTAGTTCATCCCCTTCCTGTTGTCCCACCCCCTGACTCCGAATAGTGTTTAGCGTGTGTTCCAGCATGTAAATGATTGGAATCGTCATGCTGATAATGGCATTGTCAGCGCTAAACATATTCGTCGCCATGTCGAAACTGTGCAGAAGGGTGCATAGGTCCTTGATCTGAGACCACTCCATCAGGGTGATCTGCCCCACCTCTGCATCTCGTTGGCCCAGGCTATACGTCATGACGTATTGCACCAGGGCTCGGCGGTGCTGCCACAGTCGCTGTAACATGTGGAGAGTTGAATTCCAGCGTGTCGGCACATCGCATTTCAGGCGATGAACCGGCAGGCCGAAAGACTTCTGGAGCGATGCAAGTCGCTCAGCTGCGGCGCTTGAACGGCGGAAGTGAGCAGACAGTTTTCGTGCCCTGTTCAGAAGGCCATCTAGCCCGGGATACTGTGTTAAAAATTGCTGCACGACAAGGTTCAACACTTGAGCCATACAAGGTACGTGTGTCACCTTGCCCAGGCGAAGGGCCGCACCCAGGTTTGCAGCATTGTCGCACACGGCCTTACCAGGCTGCAGGTTGAGTGGAGACAACCATTTATTAAACTCGGACTGCAGAGCTGACCACAACTTTTCAGCTGTGTGACTCTTATTCCCAAGACATGTCAAGCTAAAGACCGCCTGATGCCATTGCGCTCTGCTGCCAGCATAGTAATGAGGGGTGCGTGATTCCTTCTGCGCAGTGAGAACGCTGGTGGCCTGACCAGGCAGGCTTGGGGCGGAGGTGGAGGACCCAGATGAGGTGGAGGATGCAGAAGCAGTGGCGGAACTTGGACAGACAGAGGATTGACACACAAGTCGTGGGGACGGCAAAACTTGTGCAGCAGACCCTTCACCATCTATCACCATAGTTACCCAGTGCCCAGTCAGCGACATGTAACGTCCCTGTCCATGCTTACTGGTCCAAGTATCGGTGGTGAAATGCACCCGTTCACACACAGAGTTTCTCAATGAAGCGGTGATGTTGTGTGCGACATACTGGTGTAGCGCGGGCACACCTTTCTTAGAGAAGTAGTGGCGACTAGGCATCTGGTACTGGGGCACAGCGACAGACATAAGGTCTCTAAAATCCTGTGTGTCCACTAGGCGGAAAGGCAGCATTTCGGTAGCCAACAGCTTACAGAGGGATAGAGTCAACCTCTTCGCTTTGTCATGGGTCGCAGGAAGTGGCCTTTTATTTGACCACATCTGAGGGACAGAGATTTGGCTGCTGTGTGTAGACGGTGTTGAGTAGGGTGTCCCTGGAAAAATGCAGCTTTGTGAGGAAAGTGCAGGCGGAGACATGATGTTGCCTTCATCCAAAGTTGGTGCTATCGATGTCTGAGAGAGCTGTACACACTCACTTGTTTCCCCTTCCAAAACAACTGACGACCTACCAAGCAAACTGCCTGTTGCGGTTACAGTGGTGGAAGTTGTGGGTGGAAAAACAGGTGTGACAGCTGTCCCCACAGTCCTAGAAGATGACGAGCGCGCGGATGCACTGGAAGGGGCAGGCGGTGGATGGTTCGCTCCGCTAGGCCGCATTGCAGCACGGTGAGCTTCCCACCGGGCCATATGATATTTATTCATGTGACGATTCATGGAAGAAGTTGTCAAACTGCTGAGGTTTTGACCTCTACTAAGAGAACCATGACAAATTTTACATATCACATAATTTGGGCGATCTTTTTCTATGTCAAAAAAGGACCAGGCTAGGCAAGGCTTAGAGGCCATGCGACCTGTTGATCCACCCCGAATAATGCTCAGAGGCAGAGTGGTGGCTGAGGATGCAGTTGTAGACGTGCTACCAGTGCTCCGACTCTGTCCAGGAAGGCGCAAGGTAACTTCGTCGTCGGTTGCATCCTCCTCCACCGCCTCTGTTGACCTCCTCGAGTGCCTGACTGGGGGTTAACAGTAGGTGGGATCTAGAACTTCATCATCAATTGTTGTGTTTGCACTCCCCTCCCCCTCAGACCGAGCCTCTCCTTGCCCTGACCGAATATTTAAGTTGTCATCCCAATCGGGTATCTGCGTCTCATCTTCATCAGAATGTTCCTCATTGTCTATAACCACAGGTGTTACAGTTTGTGACAAAGGGTCAACATTATGCTCAGAAACTTGTTCCTCACGGCCTGAATCCGAGTCACAAAGGTTCTGGGCATCACTGCAGACCATTTCCTGTTCTGTACTCACTGTAGCTTGGGAGCAGACCTCTGATTCCCAGGCTATAGTGTGACTGAACAGCTCTGCAGACTCAGCCATCTCAGTTCCACCATACTGTGCAGGGCTGATGGAGACTTCAGAGCTGGGAGAAATCAAGTGTGATTGGGATGACAACTCAGAGGACTGGTGTTTTTTGGATGCGGTACTTGAAGTGGCTGAGAGGGCACTTGTTGGACCACTTGAGATCCATTCAAGCATTTTCCTTTTTTGCCCATCATCTACCTTTCTTCCTGTTGTTCGTGTCCGTAAAAAAGTGAGCACATCGGATTGTCCATGGTAAGTAGTAGACATCTTACTTTTGCTGGTAGAGGGTCTATCTTCAGCAGATGATAATGGAGCTTTGCCACCTTCCCCACGGACAAAACCTTTTTTGCCTTTTCCACCACGCCTCTTCCCCTTTCCACCAGCATCTGTCATTTTGCCACTCATGTTGATTGCGACAAGATTGTGGACTGAAAATGTGGTAGTAAAAATTGAGAGGTGGTGTAGATTGCAGCGGTGGTCTAGCTTTATTAACAGCAGAATAATAAAGAATAAATATCCCTGACAATGCAACTATAGGCCTTAAACTGGCAGCAAAAATTGCTAGTCTAATGGCTTAGTTATAATGACTTGGAGTGTGCAACGCAGGCAGACGCGCTCTGCAAATGTCTTTGCACTAGTGGGACTATAGCAAAGTCCAATAGCCACGTATAGGATGCCACTAGGTACACTGAGTGTTTGCTAGTATAATGGCTTAGTTATAATGAGTTGGAGTGTGCAATGCAGGCAGACGCGCTCTGCAAATGTCTTTGCACTAGTGGGACTATAGCAAAGTCCAATAGCCACGTATAGGATGCCACTAGGTACACTGAGTGTTTGCTAGTATAATGGCTTAGTTATAATGAGTTGGAGTGTGCAATGCAGGCAGACGCGCTCTGCAAATGTCTTTGCACTAGTGGGACTATAGCAAAGTCAAATAGCCACGTATAGGATGCCACTAGGTACACTGAGTGTTTGCTAGTCTAATGGCTTAGTTATAATGACTTGGAGTGTGCAATGCAGGCAGATGCGCTCTGCAAATGTCTTTGCACTAGTGGGACTATAGCAAAGTCTAATAGCCACGTATAGGATGCCACTAGGTACACTGAGTGTTTGCTAGTATAATGGCTTAGTTATAATGAGTTGGAGTGTGCAATGCAGGCAGACGCGCTCTGCAAATGTCTTTGCACTAGTGGGACTATAGCAAAGTCAAATAGCCACGTATAGGATGCCACTAGGTACACTGAGTGTTTGCTAGTATAATGGCTTAGTTATAATGAGTTGGAGTGTGCAATGCAGGCAGACGCGCTCTGCAAATGTCTTTGCACTAGTGGGACTATAGCAAAGTCCAATAGCCACCTATAGGATGCCACTAGGTACACTGAGTGTTTGCTAGTATAATGGCTTAGTTATAATGAGTTGGAGTGTGCAATGCAGGCAGACGCGCTCTGCAAATGTCTTTGCACTAGTGGGACTATAGCAAAGTCCAATAGCCACAGATAGGATGCCACTAGGTACACTGAGTGTTTGCTAGTATAATGGCTTAGTTATAATGAGTTGAAGTGTGCAATGCAGGCAGACGCGCTCTGCAAATGTCTTTGCACTAGTGGGACTATAGCAAAGTCCAATAGCCACGTATAGGATGCCACTAGGTACACTGAGTGTTTGCTAGTATAATGGCTTAGTTATAATGAGTTGGAGTGTGCAGAGGACAAGAGGGTACAGTGGCAGGATTGTGGGGCTCTGGGTAGAGGAATGGAAGCCTGCCTTTCTATTCCCTCCTAATGGTGAAATGCAGGGAGGAAATCCCTGACCTGGGCTACACAGACGCTGTTGCTGTTTGCAGGACCTGTCACCTATGGCTCTCTGACCCTGCCGGTTTGAGCCCTTAAAAGGACTGCTAGAATGTGCTCTCCCTAAGCTGTCTAACGCTGTGTATGCAGCGCATACAGCTGTATCGGCGATAGGACTCAGGAGGACGGAGCTGCGACAGTGATGTCTGACACCAAAGACGCAGAAGGCAGATAATGGCGTCCTGGAGGAAAATGTCCGTTTTTATAATGCAGGGACATGTGACATGGACATCCTATCACACATGCCGTTGCTTCTCTGGCTAAAAGTCCACTTAGCTGTGTGTGTGTCTGGGATTGGCTGA
Source organism: Anomaloglossus baeobatrachus (assembly GCF_048569485.1). Taxonomy (NCBI): domain Eukaryota; kingdom Metazoa; phylum Chordata; class Amphibia; order Anura; family Aromobatidae; genus Anomaloglossus; species Anomaloglossus baeobatrachus. The sequence goes on from NC_134353.1 coordinate 92,035,797, forward strand.
CATGCTGGCCCGCCCCACAAGACGCGCGCGCTTAGGGAAGGAAGACAAGAAAAAAAAAAAAAAAAATGGCGATCGCCATTATAGAAACAGCAGTGATCTGAAGGCGCTGTTCATGCACACTATACACTGAAATGTCATAATAGTGTGATTCACAGAGTGACTTACACTATTACAGCAGAAACCAAGCTAGGATTTAGCTGGTTTTTTGCTGCTAGAACCGTTCTCGAACGTTTCTAGAACAATCGAGCTTTTGTAAAAAGCTCGAGTTCTAGTTCGAGCTAGAACATGCCCCAAAATCACTCGAGCCTAGAACTGGAGAACCACGAACCACGAACCGCGCTCAACTCTACTGCTGACTCATTAACTGCAGAGTCCAAACCTTCTCTGGTAATAACATCACCACAAAAACTGTGCCTGGAGCTTTATAACATGAGCAGAAGTTTCCATGACCAAGCGGTAGAATGACAGCCTTACATCACCAAGCGCAATGTCAAGAATCATATGGAATCATGAAAAGCCACAAATACTGGAGACTGGAGCAGTGTAATGTTCTGCGCAGTGATGAATCTAACTTCTCTATCTGTTATCTCATGGAGAAGTCTGGGTTTGGCAAATATCAGGAAAACATTACATGTGGTACCGCATTGTGTCAACTGTACAAATTGCTGGAGTAGAGATAATGCTACTTTATTTTTCTTTTTATGGTTTGGCCTAGGATTGTGTTTACTTTGAAGGGAAGTTTTAATGTTTTAATTCTTCAACATATGAAAATCCTTTCGATAATTGCATATTTCCAACTTTGTGGAAACAGGTTTCTGTTTCATTATGACTGTGCCCAGTGCACAAAGCAAGGTCCATAAAGACATGGTTGGTGTAGTTTGGTGTGGAAGAACATGACCAACCATACATAGCCCCAACCTCAATGCTCATATACTACCTGTGGGATAAACTAGAATGGAGATTGTGAGCCCAGCCCTCACCTCCAACATCAGTGTCTGACCTCACAAATTTTCTTTTGCATGAATGGGCAAAAATTCCTGGACACTTCCAAAATCTTAAGAAAAAACAAAAAAACGCTTTCCTAGAAGAAAAGAAGATGTAATAACTGCAAAGGGGAAAAATGTCATATTAATGTCTATTGATTTAAAATCGGATGTCAAAGACATTCTGTGGGTGTAATGTGTAGTGTCTAGTGATGGATGGACACGCAGATAACCGAGATCAGCAGATCTAACCGGATTTAAAAAAAAAACCAAAACCGGTGACGGTTGGAATTGATCCCGGATATCTGGCCAGACTCTGGTCCCCATATAAGTCTATGGGGGCCAGAATCTGGTGCTTAAAATGGTGGTAGAAGGGATAGGGGAATTGGAGCAAGCGTGCTATACTTATCCGCAGCTGCTCATTATTGCACATGCATATTTACTGCTTTCCCGCCCACCAGCTGTCCTGGCATCTGTGATTAGTTGCAGTCAGACAGCACTCCCAACCTGTGTGACTACATGTCTGGCTGCTTGTAATCACAGATCCTGTCTGCAAGTCGTTGTATATTTGATTAAAAATAAAGAAAAAAAATTGTGTAGGGTCCCCCCATATTATGATACCCTGCACAGATAAAGCATGCTGCAGCCCCCCGCCGTGCACTTATCTTGGCTGTGTATCAAAAGAAGAGGAACCGCATGCAGCTTTTTTTTTTTAAAAAAAAATTAAATAAATAATTAAAAAAAACAGTGTGCGGTCCCCCGAATTTTGATACCCAGCCATGATAAAGCCCAAAAGTTTAGGACTGGTATTCTCAGGCTGGGGAGACCCATGCTTATTGGGCCACACTCAGCCTAACAATAGCAGCCTGCAGCAATCCAGGATTATCACATCCATTAGATGCAACAGTCCTGGAACAGTTCTTGTTGTAATGAGTGTTGAGCGACTTGCCTGTTGCATCCGTGAGTAGTTGAGAGAAAATTCCATTAAATATAATACTAATGGGGAGAGCCTATAAAGGTGTAAGGAGGTGGACTTCTGGACTTGTTCCCACCCTGAAGACACCAATATTGTTGGAACAAAATGTGGTTTATAATGTAAAGTGTAATGTGAATTATGTCCTGCTTTAATGTGTAGTGTGAATTATGATGTTTTCTTGTATACTGTGTTGCACTGTACTGTGAAGAAGAGTAGTTATGGCCAGCAACAGGCAGTAAGGAAACAGTTAACAGTTGGGACTAGCCAATAGGGGACTGGCTAGGATGTAGGGTAAGTGATTATTTCCTGTGGAACATTAGATAGAGCCCAGCAAGTGACAGATACAGACCAAAGGTCTGAATGATTGTCAAGGCTGGTACAAGGATAGTGTGATCCTAAGGGACAGATCGAGGCACAAAGAGAGTGGTAGAGACCCAGTGTGAAGGACAGAAAAAGGTCTAAGGACTCACCATAGAATAGTGTCACCCAATCAGTAGGGTTCCGTGAAGGGACATCTAGCAGAGAAGCCCTAAGTAACTTATGGCATCTAAAGCTAACGGGCTAAGACTGATTAGAACATGAGATGAAGGAGTGACCAGGGCGGGAGTTCCCTAGGCATCAGAAAGCTAGTCAACAATCTAATTGGTCCCTTGTAAGTGAGCGGGGTTTAGCTGTGGGTGGGCAGAGTTTTAGCGGCATTACTAAAATCTTAAATATGTGTTCACCTGAGGTGAACACATATTTAATAGGGAGCCAAGAACAATCCGAAAGAGGCGGCTCTTTTTGGTGAGCGGAGCCATGGGAACCGGATCACCAAAAAGAGCTGGACTGCCCATCACTAGTTCTGTTACTAAAAGTAATACTGCTTGTTTTTTTAATCATTGAGAGCACCCCCCCCCCCCTTCCTTCAGGAATGACTCAGCAGTGCTGGGGGATTTTCAGCCTGGCTTCCTGTATGTGGTGATTCATGCTGGATGGTTGTAAGCGTATCGCAGAAACCAGCGATTAACCTCTTCTCCACCGGGAGAGAATTACAACTTAAACCAGATGCAATTCCCTGTGGCGACTGAGCCTCTGGGGTGCCACAGAAACACACCAGAACAGTGGGAACAGGAAACACTGAGCTGGGATCGAACAGAGTGTGTCTAAAGTTGCTCTGTGTCAATGAAATGCACAAGAAGTTGTGTGCCCGTTATCGTGTGTATATAGTTCTCAAAAAAGAACTGTTACGTAAAAATACTACGTTGTTGTGATGTTGCTGGTGGTGTCCCTTATTGAATTGGTTAACATCTGGTCCTGGCCAGTCAAAGCAATGGGCATCATATGGCCTGGAAGGCCGTATGACCCCACTAGTGAAAGTCCACACACCCAGCCAGGTTGCATACCAGGGCGCGAGAGGACAGCACCTCACCCATAACTACATCTTTGTGCCACATTAAAAGGCACAAATCAGAATTATAAAAGAGTGAAGGATGGATGATTGCTGACTTGGTACAATCCAAGTTGGAAGTGTAGTGTGCTTATAATGCTTTTTTCAAATGTACTGTGCCGCCAAATGTGATCTGCAACCATTACCCATATTGTACTAGCGAAAAGAACCCACAGGGGCCCTGACAGGGCTATACAAAGTGTTTGGTGCATCACCACGAGAAACACCTAAATGGGACAGGCTGTGCTATGGAGAGACATCCTTGAAATGTGCAATGACAAGGGGTTTTCCAGGCAAAAAGAAAAATTTCTCATCAGCATGGCTCTGCAAAAAAGATAAAGTAATTGATGCTCATCTGAATCCAGCATATACTGATCCATGGTTTGCACTGACACAGGAAGCGGAGGAACCACCTTTCCACCAGCAGCATGACTACTATGCAGCAATCGGGTGACTTGAGCAGCGTGTCTTAGGAAAATAGCTGACCGCTGCAGTCTATCACAGGTTGCAGTAGCCCTGTTGAAAGTGGAATGGTGACATCTCCTTTTCCTATGGCAGCACAAACCGCAGATCGCCCTGCACTTGTTCGAGAGGAGTATCATTAAAGAAGACCAACCCCCATGATTTTCATGTATAAACTAAATCCAGTACTTTACTGGCGCTATCATGCTGATTCTAATCATACCTTTATTTATGAGATCAGATGTATAGTTTCTGAAATATAAGTAAAGTTTGTGCAATGCACTGATATTTGATGAGAGGTGCAATGGAATATCTAATAGGTGGGTCCGGTTTTGCTAGTTAATCCCGCCCCTGCTTGCCTGCCTGTCCTCTCTCCCCTAGTCCTTCATCCCTCTTGTAATAACAGAAACAGGGGGAGGAAGGAGAGGCAGCAGACAGGGGCGGGAATAACTAGCAAAACCCGACCCACCTATTAGATATTCTGCAGCACCTCTCATCAATAACAGTGCATCTCACAGACTTTACTTGCCTGTATTTCAGAAACTATACATCCGATCTCACAACTAAAGGTATGATTAGAATCAGCATGATAGCGCCAGTATAGATAGCACTGGATTTAGTTTATATAGTAAAATCCTGGTGGCTGGTCCTCTTTAAGCTAGGTTTTTTTTTTACAAATCCATGTTTCTGGGAAACTTTTCTTTTTCCATTGTCAACCTCTATAAAGATGGGTGACAGACACTTTGGGCTCAACAAAACTCTTGTTGGACTTTCAGAGGATTCCAAGGTCCTGGCCCTGGTTAACCCCCAGTTTAAACTAAAAGTATACTCATTTTATAATGCTACAATCAAATGTACAAAGTCACCAGATAAAGCATGTAACTACTCAGAATATAATATGGGTCACGAAGACCCATGATGGCACAGGGCATGATTATAGAAAAAGGCTGTTGTGAAGAAATAGTCTTTCTAAAATTTGTTTAACTACAAAAGTTCTGCATGATTCCCCTTACTCAGAGACGAAAGGCGAAAATATCCATTCTGCCAAAGCAGGAAAGCAAGATATTTTACTGTAAGCAACTACTAAGGCTTAGTATACAAATAAATATATGAAGAGAGCGCGAGCACAGAAAATCAATCCACTAGATATTGTGAAGCAATGCATTAAGCCAATTCTGCCCTTTACTGTATCTCTGCCCGAGGCTAATGATGTAATCTCACTGACAGGCAGCGAGGATTGACAGTAGTTTTGTTCATCGTCTTGGGACATTTTGATGAAGTCTTCACATGTGATGCCTCAGAGAAGATATTGATGTGGATAAACCCTTACTTCATCTTTAGTCCTGGACTAACTATGGTATTTTCTTCTGTTTAGTGAGTGAAATCTCTACATTTACCACTTAGATTCACTTATTCTTTTCAGTTAATCAAATGTTTTCACAACCCGACATTCAACAGAAATCTGAGCCCCTAATACTCGTAAAATAAGGGTGCAGGCGGGGTGTCACAGGGTGTGCATTGGGTGGGCTCCACAGCAAGGCTTGGAACGGGGCTATCAGTTTAAAAATGAGAAGTTTTTTATAGGAACAAGTGCAGTCGCTTATCATAAAGAGGACCAGTCACCAGGTAAAAAGTGGACAGTTTTTGCTCTTTTTTTTTTACTTCTGCTGTTCCCCTAAATATTCAGGTTTTTTTCATCCACCATATAGTTCCAGAGAAAATATTTCTGGTCTTGTAGGGGGGTGTCCCATGACTTGCAAGCCCCCCGAAGATGCCATTGCATTGTATAAATCTATATATAAGTTTGAAGCCTGAAATGTGGGAAAAGGTTGAAAAATTCAAAGGGGCTGAATACTTTCGCAAGGCACAGTATATATACAGTAAATATATATATATATATATATATATATATATATACAGCTTAAAAAAATAAAGGGAACACTTAAACAACAAAATGGTATTTTAGTGTTCCCTTTAATTTTTAGAGCAGTATATGTGTTGCCCAGGGTTATGGGGTACTCGGTCCCGGGCGGTGTATAACTGGGGAATGTCCCTTTGGTGGCCATTGCCCAGTCCCGTGCCCTGGGTGCTTTTTGAAAAGGGGAATATTTACAGGGAATTTGAATAATGTTCAGACGTGACACCACTTGCGGTTTTGCGGCGATGTAGATGGAGCCGCCGCTGCACAATGTTCACTATTGGGGCTGATGTTAGTGGCAGCTTGGATGTTAGGCCCTCCGCAAGCAGGACCGGCCCCAGAGGGCAGGTGATGTGACAGGTGTCGGAAGAAGGTAGGCCACACAAGGGTTTCAGTGTAACTGGTTCTTAACTCACTTTCTGGTGGTAACTGGTCACCCGAGGCTGTCTGGTTTCACCTTCAGGTCCCCTTTGTCCTAGTGATGGTTTAGTAACCTGGTGGCTTCTTCCCCTGCACCTGTCTTTGGTTGATGGGTCCCCATGGCATTGAGCAGCTGGGGGTCCTCTCCTGGTTGTCTTTTTCAGCAGTCTGTATGACGGTAGCGTGAACCCTGTTGGGTTGGAGTCTCTGGTCCTGTCCCCGGTTCTCCCTTTCCTACTGAGTCCTGAACTTCAAGGTCAGTGAGGTCCTTGATGGTCCCCTCACTGTGCAGATTTTATCAGGTCTGCCTGGAGCTTTTGCCTGACCTAGGATTCTGTACCCCGTTGGTGTGTAGTTCCGGGAGTACTCCACCGTACTCCACCGGCAACTAACCGCCTGGGCCCTCAGGTCACTGTTCACTCCTGTCAGTCCGTCTGCTCACTTTCACTGTCTCTGCTAGACTGTTGTTCACTGTCTGACTTTCTACTGTCTGCCCCTCCCACCTGGTTGTCTAGTGGACTGCAGTGGCTCCACCTCTAGGCGGCCATCCATTGGTCTGACCCAAGCTTTTTACCATTCTATGGGGAAATGCTGGGGAAAACAGGGATTTTTGTGAGTGTTTGATGTTACTGGCACTGGTCTTCTGGGTCCCTAGGGGGTAGGCCCTGAATCCTGGTGAGGGATGCAGTACCCTGTAGCTCCCTGATGGCTTCAGGGGCGCTACATATATATATATATAGCTCCTCTATGCCACGGGGACCCACCAACCAAAGACAGGTGAAGGGGAAGAAGCCTACTAAGTTGTGACTAACTACAACGGGACTGGCTAGGAGAGATTTTAACATAGACTTGGGCAAACAGATGATCACGTGAACAGTGGTGAAGGAACTCTGTCCAATGGTGAAATGAATCCCTGTGAGTGGGACTAGACTAGAGCCATGCGGGATTCTTTGAATTTTTTGTCCGCCACCATGATGTTAAAGATAGAAGAAAATAGTCTAAGACTAACAGCGATCCTGGATGCAAGGGAGTAGTCTGCAGTAAATTGTGTAAGGAAGTAAAATGTGCCCAGTTTGCAATGAGACACTGTGTGAGATGTTGAGTTAAGAACTGTTAAATTTGAAACTGGACTCTGTGTCTAAATCATCCCATAAGAAGAGGTGGGGTTCAAGTGGTTACAATTGTACTGTGGAGGTGACCGGGGCACGGACTGATAATGATAGGCTGCTCAGCAGCCGGGGTTTACTCCTGCCTGCGGCTATTACTGCCCTGTGCCACCCCCGCAATCAGAACAGTCTTTCCAATGAGTTGTTGTTCACAGGATCCTCTGGGGCGTGTCTTTAGGATGCTCTGCATTATTACCTTTATAAACCACGCACCCATGGAAAGACCATAAAAATTAGCACTAAATAAAAATACCCATATCTCTCAAACCATATGGTGGATTTAAAATAAATAAATAAATAAATAAATATAAAAAAAATGCAATACTCAGGGGAGGAGTAGGAATAAAATAACAAAAAATGACCACTTTTGAACTGGTATCTGGTCCTCTTTTAAGTTATGCTCACATGGAGTTTTGTTTCTTTTTTTTGAGTGGATTCTCTCCAAAATCTTCCTTTAAAAACTATTGGAAAACTTCTAATTCCACTTTGCTTTTTCATCTGAGATTAACCTTTTTTTATTTGTTCCTGAAGATGTTTTCCAACATGCTTCGTGGTAAAAAGAAAGTGCATGCAACTTCTTGAAGTGGATACTGAAGGAAACCTCTCCAAACTAGGCACTGTAAAAAAGTCTTACTTAAAAAAAAAACTCCTCTAAAACTCAAAAAACACTGAAAATGCTTCACTATATAAAAAAAACAACCCTCTTCAAAAATTGCTTCAGGAAATGCTTCAAGAAAAAATAAACTCCTCCAAAACGTCAACCAAAAATAGATGTTTTCTGAAACTGTTGCTGCTTAAAATTTGTTATTCATTTTAGCATGCATCAAAAAATTCTATGTGAACATAGCCTTAATCCTAGTCTTACAGTCATAAAATCAGGGATCTAGGGAAGGAAAATTGTACTGATGTCTTATGCAGGGGAGAAGCCACTGTAAGGCCGGGGCCACACGGTGACTACTGCGATGCTGGCATGACACTCGGCTCACACTGGCCGCACAGCGGGAGCTGAGTGTTGTGCGAGTGTCATGCGATCGGACCACAGCTGCGGGGGGCAGGCCAGCACTGAGGAGGGGCGGGTCAGTGCTGAGGAGGGGCGGGTCAGTGCTGAGGAGGGGAGGGAGGGATTTATCTCCTTCTCTCCTCTGTAGCCGGCTATTGCCATTCTTGCTCTGCACTCGCATTACACCGGTGTAATGCGAGTGCAGTGTGATTTTTTTCTCGCCCCATAGACTTGAATGGGTGCAAGAGAAACAAGGATCGTATTGCACCCGCAGCATGCTGCGATTGTTTTCTTGGTCCGATTAGGGCTGAGAAAATAATCGCTCATGTGTGCTGACACACAGGCTAATATTGGTCCGAGTGGAATGCGATGTTTTATCGCATTCCACTCGCTCCGATTTTCACGCTGTGTGTCCTAGGCCTACCATGGGAATTTCAAAGAGGCATTATTGGTCAGGTTAGAGATGGAGAACAGAAGAACCTGAGAAGACCATAATGATTTCTGTAATCGGGCATATTTCTCAAATTTACACTGGACAGTCTATGGGCTAGGTTCATCATAGCAATTCATTTGATTCTTAAAACTTACATATTTTGAGACTATCTAGTCTGAGTTTACACCAACCTATTATTTGGCTGAATTTGTGACGGACATTTAAGCCAAAGGTTTTGCACAAACCCTTGTCCAAAAACCCACACCTCTTTTCTGCAACGTAAGTTCCCTTGTCATACATGATGCAGAAAGTTTCTAAAAATAATACATTTGGTGCAAAAAAAAATGAAAGATTTTGTGACGTTATACAAGAATACTGATGCTTTTAGCTTGATAAAATGATCCATGTATCAAAATAGTGAGTAAACAGGGATTCCAAAATTTACATTATGGTACTTTGTCACTGGCACCCTAAATGTTAAATGTTAAATAGGGATTTAACAGTCTCTTATTTTGAGTCTGTTACGATTAGGGCTCATTCAGATATCCATTGTCTTAACATATGGGGGAAATGATCTTTTTTTTTTATCAGTGATATTTTTCAGTTTTGTTAGCAGATTTTCATCCAAGTCTCATCAGAGTTTGGTCAGAATTTCATCAGTTTTTCTTGAATGAGAAATAGACAAAGAGCGTTTGTCCACTGTTGGAGTTGTTCTTACTCCAATTAAAAGTTTCTGGGATTCATTTTATCCAAACCCCCTCCCCCTGCAAAATGGGTTTTGGACCCATGCGCCGACGGGGCCATTGACTATAATGGTGCAGACGGAGTCACCATGTGCTCTGTCGTGCACCATTTTCGGGAGTATATGCTTACTGGAGGCTGACACCCAGATGTAGTCTACTACGTCTGGGTGTCCGCCTCCAGTAAACGTATATTCCCGAAAAAGGTGCACGACAGAGCACATGGTGACTCCGTCAGCAGCATTATAGTCAATGGCCCCATTGGCGCATGCATCCGAAACCCATTTTGTGAGGGGCTTGGAAGGAAGCCCTGATGGAACCACTGAACAGAGGTCAGAACGCAATGTGAAAGGTTCCTTACATATTGTAGATAAGACTTCACCAATTATTCATCACACATGTAAAAACACAAATGGGATCAGCAGGGAAACTGAGCAGCAGTGCAGTTATCAAATCATCAGCACATCAGTTAATTCTGTGGATTTTCACTGCTCACTTTACCCTATGATGCTTGACAATCCTGCAGCAAAATCTGTGACACAGTTACACATTTGTCATTTTCTGCCAAAAATATGTTCTTTTTGGATGCACTCTTAAGGGGCTGTATGAGACTAGGAAAAAATTATATACAGTATATATACGGTATATACTGCTCAAAATAATTAAGGGAACACTAAAATACCATTGTGTTGTTTAAGAGTTCCCTTAATTTTTTTGAGCAGTATGTATATACCATATTTTTCGGACCATAAGAGGCACTTTTTTCCCCCCAAATGTTGGGGGAAAGTGGGGGGTGCGTCTTATGGTCTGAATGTGGCTGCGGGGAATGAGGGTGCTGCGGTGGAGCGGGTCATCGGGGGCACGAGCAGGCTGTAGCAGCCTGCCGTGACCACGTGGGCCCGCTCTTTACATATGCACGCCCATCCTCCCGCCCATCTCTCAGCGGTGAAGCCGGCGCTGACAGGTGGGCGGGGTGATGGGCGGGGGGTGCATGCATAATTAACAGCGGGCCCACATGATCACCCCTGGCAACTACAGCCTGCAGTGATCATGTGCGGCTGTATTCATTGCCCCCGTACATCATTACCAGTGCGGGGTGCAGTGAATGAGTGTACTCACCCGTCACCATGTGTGGAGCTGTCCCCCTGCAGCATCGCGATGTCTTCCTGTCTGTGCCGGTCCTGTGTAGAGAACGGTGAGCACAGTGATGACGTCATCGCTGTGCGCGCCGCTAGTGTCCACACAGATCAGCTGACCGGCACAGACAGGAAGACATCGCGATGCTGCAGACAACGGTGATGGCTCCACTCAGCGGCGCTGCTGCTGAGACAGGGAGGAAGATGATCGGTGCTGCAGGGAGTGAGGGAAGGTGAGTATAAACATTTATTTATTTTTTCTGTGCTATAGGATACAGGCCATATACCAGGATGGGGGTATTTTATAAGCAGGATGGGGGTATATGAGCAGGATGGGGGTATATTATGAGCAGGATGTTGGTATATGAGCAGGATGGGGGGTATATAGCAGGATGGGGGAATATGAGCAGGATGGATGGGGGTATATGAGCAGGATGGATGGGGGTATATGAGCAGGATGGATGGGGGTAATGAGCAGGATGGGGGTATATGAGCAGGATGGGGGTATATGAGCAGGATGGGGGTATATAGTAGGATGGGGGGTATATAACAGGATGGGGGTATATGAGCAGGATGGATGGGGGTTTATGAGCAGGATGCTGGTATATGAACAGGATGGATGGGGGTATATGAGCAGGATGGGGGTATATGAGCAGGATGGATCTGGGTATATGAGCAGGATGGGGGTATATGAGCAGGATGGGGGTATATAGTAGGATGGGGGGTAAATAACAGGATGGGGGTATATGAGCAGGATGGATGGGGGTTTATGAGCAGGATGCTGGTATATGAACAGGATGGATGGGGGTATATGAGCAGGATGGGGGTATATGAGCAGGATGGAACTGGGTATATAGCAGGATGGGGGTATATGAGCAGGATGCTGGTATATGAGCAGGATGGATGGGTGTATATGAGCAGGATGGGGGTATATGAGCAGATGGATGGGGGTATATGAGCAGGATGTGGGTATATGAGCAGTATCATATACAAGGCAGGAGGATCGTTACCAGAATGGGGTACCTTAGTAGAGAATTTGGCGACATTACCCCATAGCAGTGTCAGCAGCAGATCCTCGCCCCATAACAGTGTGTCATGACCACATTTTTTAATTCAAATTTTATTTTCCTATTTTCCTCCTCTAAAACGAGGGTGCGTCTTATGGTCAGGTGCGTCTTATAGTCCGAAAAATACGGTGTGTGTGTATATATATATATATATATATATATATATTAAATCAGACAGAGCCCCACTGTTTCTGTGTAAAAAAAAAAAACCTTGAAAGTATATAATTACACAATCTTTATAAAGTGTAAAAGGCAAAAAAAAAAGGTTTGGTTCGCCTAGGCTGCATTTACTGAATTTTCCACTTTCAATTCCATCCAAACTGTAAATCCTGTGCATATGGATGTAATGGTCACATTGCACTGTACATATTCTCCCTTAGGTTAGAACAGTCCGTGTCAAACATCATGTCACTTTTCAAGTTCCTGTACTGTGTGTCCTAATTTGTAAACTCTTGTCTTGTCCATTTCATCTGCGGCACACTTGTGTCTTGTCACATTGCAGCTGACAAAGGTGTCCTACTACATCAGGAGCAAAGTGTTCAGAGTTCGGAAAATGTTACTTTTTTACTTTACAGAATATAATAAAGTAACTTCTTAATCTCAATAAGGTTAACATTTTTGATACATTTCATTCTTATATATTTTGTTATAGCAGCAGCAGTTTCTGTTTTTTTTTTACCGGGGTCCAATTATATTTTATGGACAAGAAATTAACGTTTTAGCTTCTTGCAGCCACTACTACTGGGGGGAACCTTAGGGATTACCATACCTCCCAACTTTTGAACAAAGGAAAGAGGGACAAATTTTGACCACACCCCTAGCCACACCCATTTGGCAGTAAGGGTCAGCAGATGCCCCGGACTGTTCGTTAATAGTCATAGCAGCCAGAATTTTCTTATATTTCTATGTGTCACTCACTATATGACATGTTGCTTATTTGTGTCTATAAAGAGGTGTTCACACGTTGCATAAATCCTGTTTCTTTTTGTTTCTGCCGCTGTCTGCACCAAACTACACAATAACAATCTGCTCTGATTATTCCATTTTTGTGGCATTTTTTCTGCCTTTTCTCCATTATTTAATGCGTTTTTGGCTCAGATGTGAATCTGCTTTTTTAAGTGTTTTTAGGGTAAGTTCACACAGTGTGTTTTTCGGGTGCGGTTTTGCTCAGAAAACTGCATGACTGCTTCCTTTGAAGCAAACTTTAAAAAGTTTTAATTTTTGCTGTCTGCACACTGGTTTTTTTTAGCTGTGTTTTTGTGGTGCCCACAAAAACGCAGCATGTCAATTATTTTTGCGTTTTTCACTGCGTTTTCCACCCATTGAGTTCAATGAGATGTTCAAAAACGCAATGAAAAACGCAAATTGCAAATATAGCTGCGTTTTAGTGCATTTCTATGACTAAAAACGCAGCTATAAACGTAAGGGGTGGGCAGTAAAGTGACATGTACAGGAAGAGGATTCCTTCTGTTGGTAAAGACAGAAGCGTGAATCCTCCCGGTACCGTCACCGCTGCTTCCACCTCCCGCACGGCGCCATGTCCGCTCCCGTGCGACGCCATGTCCAGGAGGGAGATGGAAGCAGCTGAGAAATGAAAAGTGAACAGGAGAAAAAAAAATGTCATACTCCCGACATGTCTGCTCTCAGCTCCTCTCCCGTTACTGCCACCCCTACTCCGCCTGTGTGCCGTCTCCCAGGCACGTCCGATAGCTGCAGGACCTAGCAGTGATCACCTGATGCAGTCACCTGACCCATCAGCTGATTGTAAGTCTCGCGGTGACGCCGGCTTTTTAGCGCCCATCCGGCTTAACCTATCAGCTGATGCCGTCAGGAGACTTCATCAGCTGATTACCCGCATGTTCATGTTATTTACTGATTTGTGATGTTTATTATTTTATAAAAAAAAGTGTAATAAAAATTACTTTGTTCTATTTTTTTTTATTATTTTTAGTAATTTTATTAGAAGAAAAAAAAACCCCTCTTTTCCTCTCTCTCTAAAATACAGGAGATAGAGACACTGCTCTGTACAGTGGAGCTCTGTACCCTGTGTAATCAGAGGCTTCATTGTAGGTTTATTCATATAAAATCCTCTGTACTACATCATCAATTCTTAGTGGCTCAACAGCTAGAGCAGCTAGGAAAGCTAAAAGGCTCATGGAGACATGCTTGAAAGTTGCTGGTTTGATTCCAAGTTGGTGAACATAAAAAAAATAAGATTTTATTTGTATTTTTTTTTCCTCATTTCTTTATAGTAATTTTATGGGTACAAATGAATCTGACTCTTTCCTTCACCTACAAAGAGATGCAATATTTATCTATCTATTTACAGTTAGGTCCAGAAATATTTGGACAGTGACACAATTTTGGCGAGTTGGGCTCTGCATGCCACCACATTGGATTTGAAATGAAACCTCTACAACAGAATTCAAGTGCAGATTGTAACGTTTAATTTGAAGGTTTGAACAAAAATATCTGATAGAAATTGTAGGAATTGTACACATTTCTTTACAAACACTCCACATTTTAGGAGGTCAAAAGTAATTGGACAAATAAACCAAACCCAAACAAAATATTTTTATTTTCAATATTTTGTTGCGAATCCTTTGGAGGCAATCACTGCCTTAAGTCTGGAACCCATGGACATCACCAAACGCTGGGTTTCCTCCTTCTTAATGCTTTGCCAGGCCTTTACAGCCGCAGCCTTCAGGTCTTGCTTGTTTGTGGGTCTTTCCGTCTTAAGTCTGGATTTGAGCAAGTGAAATGCATGCTCAATTGGGTTAAGATCTGGTGATTGACTTGGCCATTGCAGAATGTTCCACTTTTTTGCACTCATGAACTCCTGGGTAGCTTTGGCTGTATGCTTGGGCTCATTGTCCATCTGTACTATGAAGCGCAGTCCTATCAACTTTGCGGCATTTGGCTGAATCTGGGCTGAAAGTATATCCCTGTACACTTCAGAATTCATCCGGCTACTCTTGTCTGCTGTTATGACATCAATAAACACAAGTGACCCAGTGCCATTGAAAGCCATGCATGCCCATGCCATCACGTTACCTCCACCATGTTTTACAGAGGATGTGGTGTGCCTTGGATCATGTGCCGTTCCCTTTCTTCTCCAAACTTTTTTCTTCCCATCATTCTGGTACAGGTTGATCTTTATCTCATCTGTCCATAGAATACTTTTCCAGAACTGAGCTGGCTTCATGAGGTGTTTTTCAGAAAATTTAACTCTAACCTGTCTATTTTTGGAATTGATGAATGGTTTGCATCTAGATGTGAACCCTTTGTACTTACTTTCATGGAGTCTTCTCTTTACTGTTGACTTAGAGACAGATACACCTACTTCACTGAAAGTGTTCTGGACTTCAGTTGATGTTGTGAACGGGTTCTTCTTCACCAAAGAAAGTATGCGGCGATCATCCACCACTGTTGTCATCCGTGGACACCCAGGCCTTTTTGAGTTCCCAAGCTCACCAGTCAATTCCTTTTTTCTCAGAATGTACCCGACTGTTGATTTTGCTACTCCAAGCATGTCTGCTATCTCTCTGATGGATTTTTTCTTTTTTTTCAGCCTCAGGATGTTCTGCTTCACCTCAATTGAGAGTTCCTTAGACCGCATGTTGTCTGGTCACAGCAACAGCTTCCAAATGCAAAACCACACACCTGTAATCAACCCCAGACCTTTTAACTACTTCATTGATTACAGGTTAACGAGGGAGATGCCTTCAGAGTTAATTGCAGCCCTTAGAGTCCCTTGTCCAATTACTTTTGGTCCCTTGAAAAAGAGGAGGCTATGCATTACAGAGCTATGATTCCTAAACCCTTTCTCCGATTTGGATGTGAAAACTCTCATATTGCAGCTGGGAGTGTGCACTTTCAGCCCATATTATATATATAATTGTATTTCTGAACATGTTTTTGTAAACAGCTAAAATAACAAAACTTGTGTCACTGTCCAAATATTTCTGGACCTAACTGTATCTATCTATTATCTGTCATGTAACTATATATCCCTCTATCATCCATCCCTCTATCATCCATCCATCCCTCTATCATCCATCCATCCAACCAACCATCCATCCATCCATCCATCCATCCATCCATCCATCCATCCATCCAACCAACCAACCATCCATCCATCCATCCATCCATCCATCCATCCATCCATCCATCCATCCATCTTTGCAGCTGAATAATCTGCTTCTGGTTCTCACCTGCAATATAGAGGTCAAGATAACCAACTCTTCCCAAGTTTTTCAATACAGTGGCTCAGTGGTAGAGCTGCTGCCTATGAAACAATGAGCTTCACGGATCATGGGTTCAAGTCCTGGCCGCCCCGATAATTCAGAGCTGATGATAATTTAATTTAATTTATTCACTGCACTGAGGGGAGGAGTCAGGACATCAGCTGTGAGCTGCGGGAGTGCGGGACACACCTCTAAAAATCGGGGCAGTCCCGCAGAATCCGGGACGGTTGGGAGGTATGGATTACTGCAACTTTATAAATAGAGGTTTCTTATACAATAAAACCCAAGGGGAATCTCTGTCACCAGGTTTTTGCTACGTAGCCTGAAAGCAACATGATGTAGGGGCAGAGACCCTGATTCCTGTGATTTGTCACTTACTGAGCTGTGTTTTGCTGGTTAAATAGAAATAGTGTTTTTTCATCAGGAGTAGAGTTGAGCGCGGTTCGCGGTTCGAGGTTCTCCAGTTCGCGGCTCGAGTGATTTTGGGGGCTGTTCTAGATCGAACTAGAACTCGAGCTTTTTGCTAAAGCTCGATAGTTCTAGATACGTTCGAGAACGGTTCTAGCAGCAAAAAGACAAGCTAATTCCTAGCTGGCTTTCCGCTGTAATAGTGTAAGTCACTCTGTGACTCACACTATTATGACATTTCAGTGTGTAGTGTGCGGGAACAGCGCATTCAGATCACTGCTGTATGGATAATGGCGATCGCCATTGTTTTTTTTTTTCCTTGTCTTCCTTCCCTAAGCGCGCGTGTAGTGGGGCGGGCCAGCATGTCAGCCAATCCCAGACACACACACAGCTAAGTGGACTTTTAGCCAGAGAAGCAACGGCATGTGTGATAGGATGTCCATGTCACATGTCCCTGCAGTATAAAACCGGACATTTTCCTCCAGCACGCCATTATCTGCCTTCTGCGTCCTTGGTGTCAGTCACCGCTGGCGCAGCTCCTATCTCCGATACTGCTGTGTACGCTATATACACAGCGCTGTACAGAATAGGGTTAGAAGTTTCTATCAGTCCTTTTAAGGGCTAATACCGGCAGGGTCAGAGCCATAGGTGACAGGTCCGTGAAAACAGAGTTTAACAGCTACACAAGATGACAGCGTCTGTGTAGCTAAGGTCAGGGATTTCCTCGCTGTATTTCCCCATTAGGAGGGATAGGAAGGGAGGCTTCCTTTCCTCTACCCAGACCCACAACCCTGCCACTGTACCCTCCTGCCCTTTGCACACTCCAACTCATTGTTACTAAGCCATTATACTAGCAAACACTGAGTGAACTTAGTGGCATCCTAAAAGTGGCTGTTGGACTTCTGTATTGTCCCACTAGTGCAAAGATATTTGCAGCATGTCTGCCTGCATTGCACACTCCAACTCATTGTTACTAAGCCATTATACTAGCAAACACTGAGTGAACTTAGTGGCATCCTAAAAGTGGCTGTTGGACTTCTGTATTGTCCCACTAGTGCAAAGATATTTGCAGCATGTCTGCCTGCATTGCACACTCAAACTCATTGTTACTAAGCCATTATACTAGCAAACACTGAGTGAACTTAGTGGCATCCTAAAAGTGGCTGTTGGACTTCTGTATTGTCCCACTAGTGCAAAGATATTTGCAGCACGTCTGCCTGCATTGCACACTCAAACTCATTGTTACTAAGCCATTATACTAGCAAACACTGAGTGAACTTAGTGGCATCCAAAACGTGGCTGTTGGACGTCTGTATTGTCCCACTAGTGCAAAGATATTTGCAGCACGTCTGTCTGCATTGAACATCCAAGCTCATTGTTACAAAGCTATTATACTATCAATTTATGCTGCCAGTTTAAGGGCCGTAGTTGCATTGTCAGGGATAATTATTGTTGTTTATTCTGCTGTTAATAAAGCTAGACCACCGCTGCAATCTACACCACCTCTCAATTTTTACTACCACATTTTAAGTGCACAATCTTGTCGCAATCAAAATGAGTGGCAAAATGACAAATGCTGGTGGAAAGGGGAAGAGGCGTGTTGGAAAAGGAAAAAAAGGGTTTGTCCGTGGGGAAGGTGGCAAAGCTCCATTAACATCTGCTGAAGATAGACCATCTTCCAGCAAAAGTAAGATGTATACTACTTACCGTGGACAATCCGATGTGCTCCCTTTTTTACAGACACAAACAACTGGAACAAAGGTAGATGATGGCCAAAAAAGGAAAATGCTTAAATGGATCTCAAGTGGTCCAACAAGTGCCCTCTCTGCCACCTCAACTACCACATCCAAAAAACACCAGTCCTCTGAGTTGTCAGCACAATCACACTTGCATTCTCCCAGCTCTGAAGTCTCCATCCACCCTGCACAGTATGGTGGAACTGAGATGGCTGAGTCTGCAGAGCTGTTCAGTCACACTATAGCCTGGGAATCAGAGGTCTGCTCCCAAGCTACAGTGAGTACAGACCAGGAAATGGTCTGCAGTGATGCCCAGAACCTTTGTGACTCTGATTCAGGCCGTGAGGACCAAGTTTCTGAGCATAATGTTGACCCTTTTTCACAAACTGTAACACCTGTTGTTATAGACAATGAGGAACATACTGATGACGATGAGACGCAAATACCAGATTGGGATGACAACTTAAATATTCGGTCAGGGCAAGAAGAGGCTCGGTCTGAGGGTGAGGGGAGTGCAAACACAACAATTGATGAGGACGTTCTAGATCCCACCTACTGTCAACCCACAGTCAGGCACTCGAGGAGGTCAACAGAGGCGGTGGAGGAGGATGCAACCGACGACGAAGTTACCTTGCGCCTTCCTGGACAGAGTCGGAGCACTGGTAGCACGTCTACAACTGCATCCTCAGCCACCACTCTGCCTCTGAGCACTAGTCGGGGGGGGCTCAGCAGGTCGCATGCCTCCAAGCCTTACCTAGCCTGGTCCTGTTTTGACATAGCAAAAGACCGCCCAAATTATGTGATCTGTAAAATTTGTTGTGATTCTGTTAGTAGAGGGCAAAACCTCAGCAGTTTGACAACTTCTTCCATGAATCGTCACATGAATAAATATCATATGTCCCAGTGGGAAGCTCACCGTGCTGCAATGCGGCCTAGCGGAGCGAACCATCCACCGCCTGCCCCTTCCAGTGCATCCGCGCGCTCTTCATCTTCTAGGACTGTGGGGACAGCTGTCACACCTGGTTTTCCACACACAACTTCCACCACTGTAACCGCAACAGGCAGTTTGCTTGGTAGGTCGTCAGCTGGTTTGGAAGGGGAAACAAGTGCGTGTGTACAGCTCTCTCAGACATCGATAGCACCAACGTTGGATGAAGGCAACATCATGTCTCCGCCTGCACTTTCCTCACAAACCTGCATTTTTCCAGGGACACCCTACTCAACACCGTCTACACACAGCAGCCAGATCTCTGTCCCTCAGATGTGGACAAATAAAAGGCCATTTCCTGCGACCCATGACAAAGCTAAGAGGTTGACTTTATCCCTCTGTAAGCTCTTGGCTACCGAAATGCTGCCTTTCCGCCTGGTGGACACACAGGATTTTAGAGACCTTATGTCTGTCGCTGTGCCCTAGTACCAGATGCCCAGTCGCCACTACTTCTCTAAAAAAGGTGTGCCCGCGCTACACCAGCATGTTGCACACAACATCACCGCTTCCTTGAGAAACTCTGTGTGTGAACGGGTGCATTTCACCACCGATACTTGGACCAGTAAGCATGGACAGGGACGTTACATGTCACTGACTGGGCACTGGGTAACTATGGTGATAGATGGTGAAGGGTCTGCTGCACAAGTCTTTCCGTCCCCACCACTTGTGTGTCAATCCTCTGTCTGTCCAAGTTCCGCCACTGCTTCTGCCTCCTTCACCTCATCTGGGTCCTCCACCTCCGCCCCAAGCCTGCCTGGTCAGGCCACCAGCATTCTCACTGCGTAGAAGGAATCACGCACCCCTCATTACTATGCTGGTAGCAGAGCGCAACGGCATCAGGCGGTCTTTAGCTTGACATGTCTTGGGAATAGGAGTCACACAGCTGAGGAGTTGTGGCCAGCTCTGCGGTCCGAGTTTAATAAATGGTTGTCTCCACTCAACCTGCAGCCTGGTAAGGCCGTGTGAGACAATGCTGCAAACCTGGGTGCGGCCCTTCGCCTTGGCAAGGTGACACACGTGCCTTGTATGGCTCACGTGTTAAACCTTGTTGTCCAACAATTCTTAACACACTATCCCGGCCTAGATGGCCTTCTGACCAGGGCACGAAAACTGTCTGCTCACTTCCGCCGTTCAACCGCCGCAGCTGAGCGCCTTGCATCGCTCCAGAAGTCTTTTGGCCTGCCGGTTCATCGCCTGAAATGCGATGTGGCGACACGCTGGAATTCGACTCTCCACATGTTACAGCGACTGTGGCAGCACCGCCGAGCCCTGGTGCAATACGTCATGATGTATAGCCTGGGCCAACGAGATGCAGAGGTGGGGCAGATAACCCTGATGGAGTGGTCTCAGATCAAGGACCTATGCACCCTTCTGCACAGTTTCGACATGGCGACGAATATGTTTAGCGCTGACAATGCCATTATCAGCCTGACAATTCCAGTCATTTACATGCTGGAGCACAACAGACACAACAACATCACCAAGGTCCAGACGTTCATCATCACCAATGCGGCAGGCATGGGACCATGGGGGACAGGGATCAACAAGGGCGCATGGTAGCAGGCGAAATGTTGAGGAAGGTGCAGGAGAACAAGAAGAAATGGAGGACGAACTGTCCATGGACATGGAAGACTCAGCGGATGAGGGAGACCTTGGTCAAATTTCAGTTGAAAGAGGTTGGGGGGAGATGTCAGAGGAAGAAAGAACGGTTAGCACCTCTATGCCACAAACACAGCGTGGACTTGGTCCGCATGGCTGCGCAAGACACATGAGCGCCTTCTTGCTGCACTACCTCCAACATGACCCTCGTATTGTCAAAATTAGAAGTGATGATGACTACTGGCTTGCCACACTATTAGATCCCCGGTACAAGTCCAAATTTTGTGACATAATTCCAGCCATAGAAAGGGACGCACGTATGCAGGAGTATCAGCAGAAGCTGTTACTCGATCTTAGCTCGGCTTTTCCACCAAACAACCGTGCAGGTGCAGGGAGTGAATCTCCCAGTTGTAACTTGACAAACATGGGACGGTCTCGTCATCTCCAACAGTCTACTCGTACAAGTAGCACCATATCTGGTGCTGGTAACAGCAATTTTATGGAATCTTTTCATAATTTTTTTAGACCGTCCTTTGCAAGGCCACCAGAGACAACAAGTCTGACACATAGTCAACGGCTGGAGAGGATGATACAGGAGTATCTCCAAATGAACATCGATGCCATGACTTTGCAAATGGAGCCTTGCTCATTTTGGGCTTCAAATCTTGAAAAATGGCCAGAGCTCTCCACTTACGCCTTGGAGATTTTGTCGTGTCCAGCTGCCAGCGTTGTCTCTGAACGTGTCTTCAGTGCTGCTGGGTGTGTGCTGACAGATAAGCGCACGCGTCTGTCCAGTGACAATGTGGACAGACTAATGTTCATCAAAATGAACAAGTCATGGATCCACAAGGAATTTACTACCCCTGTGTCATCCTGGGGAGAGTAAATTCTTGTGGATTTGGAATGTGCTTGATGCAAATCAAAACATCCTGTTTGCAACTAGGGCACAACTGCTGCCACTGAAGGGGTGGGTGTGTGTGGGGCACAATTTTTGGAAAAAAAGGGAGACTCCACTTGGAGTAACCCTTGCTTGCTGTGTTTTTTAAAAGGAGCCAAGATGAACAGAGCTGGGATCAGGAAAGACTTTGCTACCTACCCCGGAGTCATCCTGGGAATGGTTAAGTATGGCGTATTTTTGAATGTGCTTGATGCAAATCTAGCTGTGAAGTGTACAACTAGGGCACAAGTGCTGCCACTGAATGGGTGGGTGTGTGTGGGGCACAATTTTTGGAAAAAAAGGGAGACTCCGCTTGGAGTAACCCTTGCTTGCTGTGTTTTTTAAAAGGAGCCAAGATGAACAAGTCATGGTTCAGCAAAGACTTTGCTACCTACCCCGGTGTCATCCTGGGGACGGTTAAGTATGGCGTATTTTTGAATGTGCTTGATGCAAATCTAGCTGTGAAGTGTACAACTAGGGCACAAGTGCTGCCACTGAATGGGTGGGTGTGTGTGGGCCCCAATTTTTGGAAAAAAGGGATACTCCTCTTGGAGTCACCTTGCGGTGTTTTACATGATTTGAGAAGGGCGTGCCATGCCTATATCTGTGTCTCCTCCTCTTTTTCCTTGTCCAGCTCTTTTGTTTTCACGTGAGTATATGTCCTTGTCACTTTCCCATGTGTTTGTGTTGTGTTGTGAGTTGTTTGTCACCTTTTGGACACCTTTGTTTTCTAGGTGTTTTTATGTGTTTGTGATTGCCTGCCATTGTTTCCTATGCAGTTCGAGTTCGGTTCGTCGAACGTTCGACGAACCGAACTCGAATGAGACCTCCGTTTGGCGAACCAAACTCGAGCCGAACCGGGACCGGTTCGCTCATCTCTAATCAGGAGATTACACTACAGGCAGTGGTGTAACTAGAGTCTGATTTGCACCCGGTGCAGAGTTTAAGCCTGGCCCCTCTCTTCCCCTGAATGGTGATCAAATGTATGGGCCATCATAGCACTCTAAATCCTATACAGTCATATGAAGATTCACATGGAAGAACGATCAGGCTCCATACATTTTCAAAATTGAGATACTAGTACACCCTGGTGAATGGTAATTGTACCAATACACTTCCTTTGAAAAGTTGGAAAAAACGATCATGGTCTAGTTTAATTTTACAGTTGCAAATATGTAGTCAGATTTAATAACAATCAGAGTTCAGGTAGAAAGAACAAAGCAAACAGCTTTTTTTTTAACCTTGCTCGTTCTTCCATCAGACTCTTCATATGAGTTGCCCAACCCTTCATTGTGTAATAATGATTCCCATGCTGTACTAATGTCCCCCATCCTGAGCCACTTCCTGGCAAATATGTCCCCCATCCTGTTAAATATGTCCCCATCATGGCACCATTCTGGTATATGTCACTATCATGGACCCATTCCTGTTATATGTCCCCATCATGGCCCCATCCTGGTGTATGAATCCTCATGGCTTCATCCTGGTATATATGGCCCCTATTCTGGTATATATGTCTCCTATCATGGCCCCATCCTGATATATATGCCCTCATCAGATATAAAGAAGCAGAGGGAGTCACTTTGACCTCATGTCTGGCCTTTAGTCCGATGGCGTCCATCATTTATGCGTCTTTTTAGGCGTCCCCAAAAGTGCGGTCATCAACAGTTTTGTTCACCTATGAAAAGATGGAGAAAACACTGAACAGAGGCAGAATGGAGTCCAGAGTAAGCTGCCTCATTGTAAAGAATGGATCCATCAGGGGTTTCACATAAATCATGTATTTCGGACATATAGATGGAAACCTGATGTAAGCACTCAGCGTAGAGCACAGGATAAATGTGAATTGATCCAAAATGTTCTGTACCCCAAATTGCATTCAACTCCACCCACAAAAACACAAGTGCCCACTCAGGTCCGTTATCTGTTAACACAAATTGTGGCAATCAGCCACATGCTTAAAACTCATTTCATTGATTCTGTCAATGTGCAATACAGGGTAATTGTTGTGAATGTTAGTTATGTTTTGGCTGCTGGGAGGCTCCCTCTGGTGGCCAGGAATGGTTTGGACTTGGACCAGGTGTGTTGTGCAGTGGGTGTTTCCTTTGCTAACTCTCTGCTTATTTAAGTCCTGGTCTGATTGCAGGCTGTTGTCGGATGACAGTTTTCTTTGTATCTCTAGCCTGCTTAATCCTGCTTTACACCACATCTACTCCAGATAAGTGCTTGCTCTTTATTTATTGTCTGGTTCTTTTGCTTATCTGGGTTTGTCATTTGTTGTGGTTGGTTTCAGTTTATTTCCTTCCAGGGATTTCCCCCCTCAGTGGATTGTTGAGGAACTCCCTGCAGTTCTGTGTGGAGTATAGCTCCTTTGGGTCCATGTGTTTGTGGCTTGTTGAATTTGTTATAATTCTTGTTTTCTGTTCATTGGTATGACAAGGGCACCTGGTATAGGACGAAGTTCAGATCGAGCGATCTGAGGGCCTTTTTGTACTATCAGGAAGTTGGTATTTTGCAGGGTTTTTCTCCTCGGCGTTTCATCCTCAGACCAACGGTCAGACTGAAAGGGCTAACCAGACCCTAGAGACCTATTTACGGTTTTTTGTTTATGCGGATCAGGATGACTGGGTTTTGTTTTTGCCTTTGGCTGAATTTGCCCTTAACAATAGAGCTAGCTCTACCACATTGGTGTCCCCCTTTTTCTGCAATTTTGGGTGTCACCATGGGTTCCTCTCAGGGCAGCTTTAGGCGTCTGACTGTCTGGGGGTGGATTCGGGGGTCAATAGAATGCAGCAGATTTGGGGGCAGGTAGTGGATAAATTGTTTCAGTCCCAAGAAACTGCCCAAAAGTTTGCCAACCGGCGTCGGACTGTTGGTCCCCGGTTTAAAGTAGGGGACATGGTGTGGTTGTCCTCTAAAAATATTCCTATGAGAGTTCCATCTCCTAAATTTAAGCCCAGATTTATTGGACCTTATAAGATTTCGGAGATTATTAACCCTGTATCTTTCCGTTTGACTCTGCCTGCGTCATTTAAGATTCACAATGTCTTCCATAAGTCCTTGTTGAAGAAACATGTGGAGCCAGCAGTTCCTGCAGCGGCGCCTCCTGACCCTGTTTTGGTACAAGGGGATCTGGAGTATGAGGTTGAAAAAATTCTGGATTCCCGTCGCAGTAGGCGTCAGCTTCAGTACCTTGTGAAATGGAAGGGTTATGGGCAGGAGGATAACTCTTGGGTTGTGGCTTCTGACATTCATGCGGACAGGTTGGTTCGCACCTTCCATCATGCTCATCCCGAGCCACCCGGTTGCGTGGGTGAGGGTTCGGTGACCCCTCCTCAAGGAAGGGGTACTGTTGTGAATGTTAGTTATGTTTTGGCTGCTGGGAGGCTCCCTCTGGTGGCCAGGAATGGTTTCGACTTGGACCAGGTGTGTTGTGCAGTGGGTGTTTCCTTTGCTAACTCTCTGCTTATTTAAGTCCTGGTCTGATTGCAGGCTGTTGTCGGATGACAGTTGTTCTTTGTATCTCCAGCCTGCTTAATCCTGCTTTACACCACATCTACTACAGATAAGTGCTTGCTCTTTA
Source organism: Anomaloglossus baeobatrachus (assembly GCF_048569485.1). NCBI lineage: Eukaryota > Metazoa > Chordata > Amphibia > Anura > Aromobatidae > Anomaloglossus > Anomaloglossus baeobatrachus. The sequence goes on from NC_134353.1 coordinate 92,061,025, forward strand.
TTTATTGTCTGGTTCTTTTGCTTATCTGCGTTTGTCATTTGTTGTGGTTGGTTTCAGTTTATTTCCTTCCAGGGATTTTTCCCCCTCAGTGGATTGTTGAGGAACTCCCTGCAGTTCTGTGTGGAGTATAGCTCCTTTGGGTCCATGTGTTTGTGGCTTGTTGAATTTGTTATAATTCTTGTTTTCTGTTCATTGGTATGACAAGGGCACCTGGTATAGGTCGGAGTTCAGATCGAGCGATCTGAGGGCCTTTTTGTACTATCAGGAAGTTGGTATTTTGCAGGGTTTTTCTCTGGTCACCATCAGTTCCTTTCCTGTCCTTTCCTATTTTAGTCACCGGGGGCCTCACCTTTTGCTAGTCCTGTCATCTACCTGTGTATTGTGTTTTTCCTATATCACCGCAGTCTTTGAATGTGGGGGGCTTGCTATTCTTGTCTATTTTCTGAGGCAGAGAGTTGTTCATCTTTCCTACCTTTAGGATAGTTAGTACTCCGGCTGGGTTCGCGGTGCACAGGATGTTAGTTCACCTCTCGGCTACTTCTAGTTGTGATGGTTAGTAAGGGGATGGCGGCCAGATTAGTTGCCAATGCTCTTGTCACCTTTTGCCAATGATTTGTGGTGGTCTTCCATGGTTCCGGATCATAACAGGTAATATTGTAGTACCGTGTTAGCCAGAAAAATCAATTGAAATACTATGTCCCAAGAATGACAAAAGTGTTTTAGGAGTGATATCACTCCTAAAATACTTTTGTCATTCTTGGGACATAGTATTTCAATTGATTGATTTTGTCAGAACGGCTGCACCCAGTATTCTGTGTGATATATCGTTGAATTCAGAATCTCCTTGCCTACGTTATGTTGCTGTCAGATGAGGTAGTAAAAAAACCTGCTTACAGATTCACTTTAAGTGGCCAAAATATCAAATATAACACGTCCAGGTTAGCATTCGCTCTACGTCTGGGGTCTACATAGGAACCTGTACTATTCATACAATGATGTGCTGATGTACAACAGAACATACTGAAGGGAAAGCTTCTCCAATTGAAAAGACTGGGATGGGACCAGAAAGCCTAATAACCAGGAAAAGTAGAGCAATAGTCTCATCAGGGGTGGACATACCATTGGTGCAGCCTGTGTGGCCGCACAGGGGCCGAAGACATAAAGTGACCTAATTTCTAACTCCAAAGCAGGTGCAGTTGTGCATTATGATGAGTAAATGGCACACTGACTGTTCTTGCACCGGAGACTTCTTCTGTTCATGTCCACCAGCGAGTCTCATATTCCAGTTCGCCTCCGGTAACTTGTAAAATTGATTTCCCACTTTTTTCACTTTCTGTACAACTTTTTAGGCATCTATCCTTTAGTTTTTAAAGCTGAGGACTAGTGTATGGAGGAGATAGTGTAATGCACACACTGAAAATCTGCAGAAGTGGCCACTTGGCGCAGACCCCGGCAGAATACCCACTGTGTACACCCAGGCTTTGTATTAATATTTACTTGCTGCATCTGTCTGATATATTCAGGGTTATTCATTTTCTGTTTTCTCTCTGCTGCTTGAATTTGGAAGCAGATTATGGGTGAGATGTCAGAATAGCAAATGTACTGAAACAGAGAATGTTCAGAAGAGATTTATGTCGGAATAGATTTCAATATTTCAGGCGTAATCATGCTTGGTATTCTTATTTGTATAAATATTTTCAGTCGGAGGCATATTATGTATCAGCAACACGCTCAGAATATTAACCAGGGCAAATCACTGCAGCATTACAGGCAACCTCATGGGATCTGCTCTTATTAGAGAGCAAATATTCTAATGTATGAAATGTTACGTTCCTATATTGCAAACTATAATGAGAGTATCAATTAAAAGGGGGTCAAGTATGAAGAAATCAATTACAAATTATACTAAAGACCCCCCTCTGAAAAGACCTTGCTGCTTGTAGCTGCAACTTAAAGCTCAGTGTGAGACATGATGTCATCATTGATCCCCCCACTGCGGAAACCCACTAGAGTTAGGAACGTACAGCGCCCCGGTAAGGAATAAGGGGATAGCTAGCCCCCCAGGCGAGTGAAAATCCCATGGGTGACAGCTGTATGTGACAGCTGAAACCCACAGACATTGACCCCATCTGGTGCTGAAACCAATCGGGGCTGATTAACAACTTACATACCGGTGTCAATCTAAGTGGTGAGAAGGGTGTTAAAAGACCACCTTTGGCAGGATTGGCCCTCCACGATTATAGTCGCGGGTGTTAGTCATTCCCATGGTATTCTGATGATCTGATGTCCCCAGTGGCCTGTTAGATTCTGCTATAAGCATGATCTAACAGGCACAGTCAGTGAGACACTGACAAGTCTCATGTGCTGCAGTACAGTACAGCAGTGCATGAGACCGGCAATCAATGTAAAAAATATGTCCTACAGTGGGTCTAAATGAAAAAGTAAAAAAAAATAAATTGAAATATGAAAAAAATAAAGAAAAAACAAACAAAAAAGCCTACACAAATCATGAAAACCCACTCACCACAAAAAAACGCATCATTTGCGTTAAAACAAAAATAGACAAAAAAAAAAGTACACATAATTGGTGTTGCAATGTCCTCAAGAATCCGATCTATAGAACTGTCACATTATGTATTCCGTACAGCCAACATTGTAATAAAAATTCCAAAAAACACACCAAAAAATGATGTTTTTTCATCATACTGACACAAAAAATGTAATAAAAAGTAATCAAATAGTCATATGTTAAAAAGAAATTGGTGTGAAAGAACACGTCAAACCTTCCTGCAAAAAAAGAAAAGCCCTAATATGGCTCATTCGAGAAACAAAAACAAAAAAAAGTTACAGCTCTCAGGATATTGCAATGTAAACCAAATACATGTTTGAAAAATATACTTTTTAGTGTTTAAAAATAGCGAAGCATAAAAATGATATAAAATCTGGTATTGCTGTAACCATACTGACCCGAAGTGTAAATCGGTCTTATCACTTTTAATGCAGGGTGAACTAAGCAAAATTAAAAATATTAAAAAAATGAACTGATGGTTTTTGTTCAATCTGTGACTGAAAAATTGGAATAAATTGAAATAAAAAAAGGTTGTATATCCTAAGATGGTACCAAAATAATCTCCAACTTGTCGCGCAAAACATAAGTCCTCATATAGCCCTGTTTGCCAAAAATTAAAAAAGTTACAGCTCTCAGAACACGACGACGAAAAAACTATTATATAAAATAATTTTTACTGTGAGACAGTAGCATGAGCATAAAAAACTATATAAATCTGGTATTGCTGTAATCGCAGTAACCCAAAGAATAAATCAATAAATCCATCTTATCACTAATACCGCACCGTGAACTGCACAAAACTAAAAAATAGGTATTCTTTTACTGCAGTTTTACTGCTATTTGTTCATTCTACCTCCCAAAAATCGGAATAAGGTTCAGTTCCCATTTATCCTGCGCTCTCCCTTGAGCGATTATGTTCGGTTTCCATGTGAATCTCAAAAAACAAGATCCAGACAAAACTTCCAACAAAATGACCCACTCTAATAAGGCAGAGAGAGACATTTTGGACTTTTCTGGTCTCTGTTCCGGTCTGGCAATGACCCATCATTTTAGGCATCTTTTTAGTGCACAAGTGTGGAAGACCACTATTCTGTGCATGCCTAAAGTGATGGAGACCACCGGAACAGACGCCAAATGGAGTTTTGTCTGAATTGCATTTTTGTGGCATTTACAAGAAAACCCGATGTAAATGCTCAATGTAGAACACAAGAATGCGATCCTGGCCATGTATTGAAAGCAAACAAAAAATATTATGTACCTCAAAATGTTACCAATAAAAAAACCCCTAGCATCGTACACAAAACCAGCCCCCACTCAGGTCCGTCAACTGTCACTGGTAATGCAGTAGACTCCCACGTTACTGGTAGAACAGATTCGGCAAAGGCAACAGTTCCGACCCTCCAAATAAAATCAGTGAAATGTTCGCTCCCAAATCCAATTGCCCCCTCGCTCTAAACCCCACTGTACCTAAACCTCAGTAAGCTGTCACATGTTTGCCATTATTGTAGTGGGGAGAGCACACTAATTTATGGGGTGCATGTGTGACGCCCTGGCAAAACCAGGTAGTCACAGAAAGAGTTAAACCTCCTTGGTACCACCTGATCCCACACTGGTACAGTGAAGCAGCCGCACCTCCCCCCTAGTGTAACAAATGGAGCAGGAGGGGAGGAGTTGAGTCAGTTGGTGGAAGGAGGGAGAGGAGTGCAGACAGGGTTGTGGTCCCCTGTGCTGCTGGGGAAGTGAAGCCAAGAGAAAGCAGAAGTCTTGAAGCTGAAGTGGAGAGTAGGCTGAGGGGAACCTGTAGTGGACCGGGACAGGGTAGTGGCCCGCCGATAGTGTGCAAGGGATCCTGGACTTGTGCAAAGAGAGGACTTCCCCCATCCGAAACAGAGGTGACTCTTAGCTGGAGTGCAGGAGAGAGAGAGAGGGCCCTGCTTCTTGTACCGGGTGTGGGATCCGAACACCTCTGTATCAAAGGCCTACGGACACCAGCAATTTCTGGTTAAGTACTGGACTCTGTGTTTCCTGACCCTACACATGAAAGCAGCCTCATCCAACACCAGGACAACCTAACTGAGTTTCCTGCTCCCTGCAATCCTTGCCACCACCACAACTCCCACTGAGCCCCGGGGCATCCATTCCTACCCACGGAGGGTTAATAACATCCAGCTGCCAGCCCAACGCCCCCGGGAGTCCCCTCAACGGCAGCGGTGGTACCCCATTTACCACATACCGTGGGTGGCGTCATGTACAAACTTTCCAAAATCCCATACACCATAACTCTCTTTTTAATTGAAGTGACTGCGAGACCCCCGGTTCCGGAGACCCTCGAGCCACCCACCGAAGGTACAGATCCGAGCAGCGTCTGCTGCTGTGAGCAGGGTGGTACACACGTCTCCAAAAGGAAAAGCTGGGCACAATGTATGGGCACTGGGCTGGCATGTTTGTAATTCTCCAGAAAAAAATCTCACTAAGGATGTTACAAAATAGTCACTGCAGCCATAGATTACCGTAATTAATTGAGAGGTGAAATTTTTACAATGGAGTCACTTTTGTTTTCTTTCTGCTGTCCTGGCTCCTTAGGGGTTCTGCAAAGGTCACACGCAAACTATTGCAGCAGAATGTGTGCGCCAATAGCCAAATAGCGCTCCCTCCTTCCTTCTCAGCCATCCGCGTGTTCAAACAGTAGTTTCTGAAAACACATAGGAGATCACCGCATGCGGGAGAAATTTTGTACAATAAAATGTGGGGTCCAGTTTCACTTTTTCTACCCTCTTGTAACTAATATATTTGCAGGTAATAAAAAAAAATGACATGTTTACCACTAAAATGTTATATTTCCACTTCCCAATGTTATAAAATTCTGTGAGGGACCTGTGGGTTCAAAATACTCACTACAACCCTAGAGGAATTTCTTTAAGGGGTTGTCCAGAATAAGTGATAAGTCTGCAATCTCTCTCTGTGGCACTCTATGTGACTGCAGACTTCTCTATAGCAGAATCCTCTAAGTGCACACAGTGTGCACTGCAAGGATTCACCAGTGTCTGAGCTGCAAACAGTGGTCACATGGCCGCTATTGTGTTCTATGCATGTTCCTGACTAGTGGGTACGGCCAAGCTCAATAGAAATGTATTGAGCAAGGACGTCCACTGGACGGGTGCACCTACTAGATGGATGCACCCACTCCAAACACTTGTATAGAATGACGTCACACCCACTAGTCAGGATTTGGCCAGTAACACGCATAGCGCACAAATGGGGTGATGTTACTGTTGTTCCTGGCTCAGAAACCAGTGAATCCTCGCAGGGCACAGTGTGTACCCTAGGAGGAATCATGAGTCTGCAGTCAGATAGAGTGACTGCAGACATCATTTTAGACCGGACAGCCCCTTTAAACAGTGACATTTCCAATATGGGGTAACTTTTGTGGATTTTACACCTCAGGGGCTCAGATAATGGAATCTGCATTCTAAAAGCTAAGTTGCACTTCTTTCCATGCCATCATGCCGTGTGCTCAAACAGTAGTGTACAACCACATATGGGATGCTGCCACATTCAGTCAAAACTGCTTAACAAGTTTTCCTGTTTATTTTCTCCTAATACCACTTGTAATTTACCACTAACATAAAGTACAATATGTCATGAAAAATCATTCTCAGAATCACTGGGATTTAGAGAAGCATTCCAGAGTTATTATTACATAAAGTGACACTTTCCAAAATTTGTCTTGATCATTAAGGTCAAAATCGGCTTACTCACTAAGGGGTTAAAACCTAGCCTGTTTCTGGGCTTCAAAGGAGAGCATTAATTTTACTTTATGCAGCAATACTGTGGTATTTCTCTGTATTGTATAAGCGATCAGATAATCACAGGTTCAACCCACTTAAGGCGACTAATAAATATGGTAAAATGTAAAAAAAAATGTTAAAAAGTAAATAAAAATATAAACGTTCAAATCACCCCTTTTATCCCATTAAAAATGAAGATATTAATAGTAAAAAACAATAAACACATGGTATTGCTGTGTGCAGAAAATTCCAATCTATCAAAATATAAAAATAATGAACGCGATAAACACCGTAAATAGAAAATAAATTAAAAATGCCAACATTTGTGGTCACCAAAACACCTAAATCTAAATATCATATCTATTCCAAAATGGTATAAATTAAAACGTTGTCTTGCCCCTCAAAATATAATCTATCTTTCAGCTCCATTGATCCCAAAAATAAAAATGTTTCGGGTCTCGGAATATGGAAACAATAAAAATATGTATATATTTTACACATTTCTGTTTTTTTCACCACTTAAAGGTAGGGTCTCGCATTTTTTATTTTTGTATTAATAATAGTGATTATGAAATCAAGTATTTTTAATACAAAATTAAATTCACTGTTTATTTAGTTTTTATTTAATTCTAGTTTTACTGAAGCACTGGGGCTGCCATCTTGGATTTGCTGTGAGTAACAACAGTTAAGGCCCTGTCACACACAGAGAAAAATCTTTGGCAGATCTGTGGTTGCAGTGAAATCATGGACATATTGTTCCATTTGTACACAGCCACAAACCTAGCACTGATTGTCCACAATTTCACTGCAACCACAGAACTGCCGCAGATTTATCTGTGTGTGTGACAGGGCCTTTACTCACCTCCTTTATGGAAGCCCCTGGGCATAGAAGACCGGTGTCGGGCTCCGACCCCTGTACATAACACAGGAGAGCTCCCTGCTGTGACCTGGAGATGCCTCCTGGGCTGTCCAGATCACAGCAGAGGGAGGAGATTAGCGCCATCTTTGTGGAGCTCACAGCGTATGCTGTGTGCTCCACTTTCAACCTGTCAGCCATCGGGATGGATGGGGTGAGTACCGGTGCCGGGCAGCGGTGATTGCACCGTAACTGATCCTGGTGTGCTGCTCCCCAATCTGCCGCTCACCCCCCCCTCCCCGCTTTTGCTCACCCTCCCTCCCCACGTGTGCTTACCCCCCTTCCCTGTGTGCTCACCCCCCATCCCCGCATGTGCTCACTACCCCTCCCCACGTGTGCTCACCTCAGGCCTTCGCTCTTTGCTGCTATGTACTGTTATCACTGACAGGACAGGCTGCCGGGGATGCAGGTCTGAGGTGAGTGCATGCGGCATTGGGATACAGTCAGTGGGGCATTGGGAACAGTCAGTAGTTAATGGAGCATTGGGAAACAGTCAGTAGTCAGTGGGGCATTGGGGAACGGTCAGTAGTCAGTGGGGCATTGGGAAACAGTCAGTAGACAGTGGTGCATTGGGAAACAGTGCAGCACGGGATACAGTGGAGCACTATGCAGCTGGCCTTATTGACACTAGACATATTAGGATCACTTTGCGGTCACCATCAAAATGGCTCTGCACTGTGATCCTACACTTCATACTCTTTTATCCTTTTGCAAACACCCAGATTGGGAGGGGGAGCTGTGACATCACACACAGGAGAGAAGATTCCACCCACTTTTACTGCAGTTGTAATGTGAGCTAGTTCTACAGTAGCTCTACAGCAGGATTTCAGCAGCTGGTCCCCCTAGTGTTTAAGAGTGGAAAATATCAAACTTTTAATTTTTTTTATATTTTTCTCAATTAAAAACAAATAATATTATTTAAACATAACATTACAACATTAATACTTTATATTTTTTTCAGTTATTGAGAAAATTTATTTTTTTTGACGACACCTTCCCTTTAAGTAATGAAAAAAAAACCTGAGCAAGTTTGATATCACCATAATTGTACTGATGTCAAGTCATTTTTACCACACAATGTACGTCATAAAAAAAATAAAATCCCCCAAAATTATTTAAGGATTGTAAGTTTTCTCAATTTCATAGCACTTGGAATTTTTTTTCCTGTTCTCCAATACACTATGTGGTAAAAAGAATGATGTCATTTAAAAGTATAACTTATCCTGCAGAAAAACAATAAAAAACGTTATGACTCTTTGAAGAAGGGGAGAAAAAATGAAACGCAAAAACGGAAATTGGCCACATCGTAAAGGGGTTAAGAGCCACATCAGCACCAAACACCGTGACTTACTGATTACGAGTTGGGCGTCCCCTATACTCTCTTCTGTGCACAATCCTCTGTGAGCGAAACTAAGGGGTACTTTGCACACTACGACATCGCAAGCCGATGCTTATGATGCCAAGCGCAATAGTCCCCGCCCCCGTCTCACATACGATATTGTGTTATAGCTGCCTTAGCGAACATTATCGCTACGGAATCTTCACACGGACTTACCTGCCCTGCGACTTCGCTCTGGCCGGCGAACCGCCTCCTTACTAAGGGGGCGGTCGTGCGGCATCACAGCGACGTCACACGGCAGGCGGGCAATAGAAGCGGAGGGACGGAGATGAGCGGGATGTAAACATCCCGCCCACCTCCTTCCTTCCGCATAGCCGGCGTGAGCCGCAGGATGCAGGAAGGAGATGTTCCTCGCTCCTGCGGCTTCACACACAGCAATGTGTGCTGCCGCAGGAACAAGGAACAACATCGTAACATCGGTCCTTCCGAAATTATGGAAATGACCGATGCTACAACGATGATACGATTTTGACGCTTTTGCGCTCCTTAATCGTATCAAAAACGATTTACACACTCCGATAGCGACAGCGACGCTGGATGTGCATCACTTTCGATTTGACCCCACCGACATCGCAGCTGCGATGTCGTAGTGTGCAAAGTACCCCTTAGATCTCTCCATCCATCACCGTATTATCGGCTGATTGCTCTTACCTGATCTAGTGTACTGTAGAAGTGTGAGCAGCAGCAGCATGTCCACAGTGTGTGACGCCCTGGCAAAACCAGGGTGTCACAGAGGTTTGCATCCATCTTTTCGGTGCAGATCTCACTCTCCCTTGGGGAGTTTCCAGCACAGTTACACACAACACCAGTGGGAGGAGCTGAGAGGTCTGAAGTGTCTGGGAGGGAACTATATAGGGAGTCTCCAGTTTGCAGGCAGCAGTCAGTCTGTAGGAGGTGTGGAGTCTGTAAGGAGCTCCTGTGTGGAGCTTGGGGAGAGGGGCAGTAAGGGCCTCAGGAATAGGCCAGCCGCTTGCTGGGAACCCGAAGTGGACCGGGACAGGGTAGTGGCCCGCCGGTGCCGACTGGCGGGACCCAGTCCAGACCCGTGCACGGAGCAGATACAGACTTCAGGCAGGAGAAGAGCACCTGTATTACACCCCTGGGTGAGGGGCCCGTCCTCACAGCATCCGAGGGCACCAGTTACCAGCAATTTGGTTAACTCCTGGACTCATGTCAGTTATTGCCTTACATTGTGAGTACTCCTGCACTACCTGGTCCAAGCCGTGGACTGCACCCGTCACTCCCAAACCAGGACACTTAGATCCAGGGCATCCACCCCTACCCAGGGAGGGGTTAACATCCAGCTGCCATTCCATTGCCCCCGGGTGCTCCCCAACAGCAGCGGTAGTACTCCACTTTACCACACACCGTGGGTGGCATCATGAAGTATCCACAGCAATCCTCGTACATATACACCCCTTTTATTTGAGTGTCCACACGACCCCCGGGTCCGTAGACCCCTCTAGCCACTGCAGCCCGGCTGCTGACGTGGGGGCAGCACAAGTGTATCTATCTAGAGTCCTGTAATCTTCAGCTATGGCTATAAATGTTATTTCATCCTCAGTCCTGACGCCATATATTCCACCAAACTACATTCACGTAAGCAAAACTTGTGAGCGGCTTGTATCCTTGATTACTTGCACATTTTTGATGGATGTCTATAAATCTGTTTTAAAAGTGTTCTCTGGGAATGGTAAAAAGCAGATTACCAAAGGAACATCATTCTAAACACATAAATTCCTAAATATTTTTAGGATACGTGCCCATGGTCAGTATAAGCAGTGTGTTTGATGCAACGTTTTTTCGCTGTGTCCAAAACGCTGCTTCACACATCCACGTAAAACACACGTGTTTCACGGTCCATGGTGAAGGTGCGTATGTGTCTGCGTGTGTCTGTGTTACATGTGCTGTCCCTCTGCTATCCCTGTGATATCCAGATAGCAAACGGACAGCATGAGGTGGTATACTTACCTTGACCCCGGAATGTCTGACTAAAGGCCTTACCATTAATCATTAACCAAAAGTCCCCTGCCCACTAAGACTCTTATCTAAACAAACACAAATACTGCGTGACATTGGATATAAAAGGCCACAGCAGCCCCATTTTATTAATAACAAAGCATAAACAATATAACATTTCAAATGTTCATTTAAGAACACCCGAAAAAGGAGGGGGGGGGTAATTGAAGGTTAACAAAACTGTTCATTGCAACATCGGCCCACCTCCTGCCCTCAGACGCACCACACCGACTCGAGAGAACCTGGCCAGATGTTGCTCACACCATGTCCCGCTGAGACTCAACTCAGCAAGGACCCGTTTCACCAAACACTTGCACCACTAGAGGTAACCCGCTCTTGCACTGGGTTCCGTCCTCTCTTCTGTGCAAGCCCCCACCTTTAGACACCCCCCTCCTTTCCACTGCTGCGACAAATCACGATCTTCCTCTTCTTCTTTGCCGATGTTGAATCTACCATCAGGGCGGGCGGGCGGGAATGATTCAGAACGCCATCCAGGTAACAATGCTCATTCTCACCCCTGACCTGACCTATATATATGACCCTCTCTAGTACCACCCCCTGACCAATCAAACTGACCCTTAATCCTAACTCCCCCTTTAGTTCCACTCCCAGTTATCCTGTACGACTAAACTCTAATTTACATTTAACCCTTTATTAACCCTCTGCCCTAGCATCCCTCCTAGTCATGCTGCCCTCCCTTGAGCCCCCCTGGGGCAGCAGTCCGGGCTATTCCTTGACTCGCTCTTACACTGGGTTCCGTCCTCTCTTCTGTGCAAGCCCCCACCTTCAGACACCCCCCTGCTTTCCGCTACCGTGAGCGCGCATGATCCCTTGTGTGCGCGAGTCCTCCCGCAAAATCAACGCCTTCTCTACCCCATCCATAAGCCCCAATGTCCACATATCAATGCCGACCGAATTCAAATGGACACCGTCCCGACGCAAACATTCAGCGGAGGAAGATTCCAAATCTGGGTGCCTAACCGCGACACCCCCCACGCGAGACACAAAACGCTCAATTTCGCGATTAACTTTAACTCGCGCTCTATTGACTCCCTCAACCGATCTAGAGCAATGCCATACCCATCGCGCAACCATGTCAGACCACACAATCACTAGACCTGAGTGGGATGACAAGAGACGAAGACAGTCACACTTTATATCTTGAATCAGATCCCTAGACGCCCGAAGACTCAAGTCATTCCCACCCGCGTGCAATACTATCACATCAGGTGGTCTATCCAACTCCGAATGGTAGCGTCAGGTAGGCATAACTTCGCTCCACATCATGCCTCTAACTCCGATCCATCGCTCCGTCGCCTTCTCTCTGGGGACCCCCAACTGATGGCCATTAGGTCTGACACCCGCACAAAAAGCACCCCAGTATACATACGAGTGACCGAGCACCCACACCAACAATGGTAAACCTACAAAACAAAAGTGAAATACAGGAGGGCGGAAAGGGGAAAACATAGGGAAGGAAAAGGGTAATGAAGACCAAGCAAAAACCACCCTAGACCTCCCACCCCTGAACATCTTACAACAGGGCCGGCCGCACATAAGATCTATACCTATGCGATTCCCAGCGTCCAATCTTACGGACAGCCTGCTCGCTCAGGGCCCCAACGAGCCGCCTGAGTCGCCGCCCCAATCTGAAAGGAATGGGATGCGAACTCTGCCTTGTTGAGACCGCAACACTGCAGGCACCTCCGAAAGATCCAGACAAACTGGTAGCTGGACAAGGCTGACCCGTCTTGATGAGACAAAAAGGACCCCGCGCGGGTTCCCCTCACCTCCAGAAAGGACAACACCTGTCTGACAGGGCACTCTACTAAACCCGGCACACCAGGTAACAATGCTCACTCTCACCCCTGACCTGACCTATATATACGACCCTCTCTAGTACCACCCCCTGACCAATCAAACTGACCCTTAATCCTAACTCTCCCTTTAGTTCCACTCCCAGCTTTCCTGTATGACTAAACTATAATTTACATTTAACCCTTTATTAACCCTCTGGCCTAGCATCCCTACTAGTTATGCTGCCCTCCCTTGAGCTCCCCTGGGGCAGCAGTCCGGGCTATTCCTGTCTCCTGATGCTGCTGTCACTTCCTGGTCCACGGTCAGTGCAGTAAATATTCATAAGCATAATGATCATGACTAGGAAGTAACAGCAGAGGCAGAGACAGCAGTGCTGGAGACAGGTAAGGATAAAAATTCTTTATTGTTAAGTGACGTGTTTTCTCCGGTACGTGTCACACAGATGTCACACGGATCTAATCAGTTTATGGTCCTTGTGACATCTGTGCTGCTGAACAAAAAACGACATGTTGCCATGTGGTATACATGAACACATGGTCCGTGTGAATACATGGTCCGTGTGAATACATGGTCCGTGTGAACACATGGTCCGTGTGAACACATGGATGTGTGCGCAAGCTCATTGCTTTTAATGGGTCTATGTGTGTCTGGATCTCCGGTACATGTGAAAAGGGACGTCACATGTACCAGAGACACGGCTGTGTGAAAGAGGCCTAATACAGTACAAGCACAGTGGATGGTATTGATAGAAATCCCATGCCCACTGTGCTTTTTTAAAAAAATGCGTAAACTGATGTGTGGTGACACGCGGAACAGTTGTCACATGATCTCCCAATAAAGTACTATTTTTAAGCAGAACCAGTGCCGCATATTCTTCCTTTCTACATTCATGAAAACTAACACGTCTTCTGGCTGAATACCACATATACTAGTTAATACCTGCAAAATGTCAGATTCCTTGCATGCTATTTATTAGCGTTTTTGCTTGCTGTTTATTCTATGTTGTTTATGTAGCATTATTTTTACTCAGAAATCATCCTATGATGTTGGGTGAGATGCTCATATTGTATCTACTAATAATTATGGCTTAAAGGGAACCAAGCCTCAGGATTTTCGTGTATAAGCTGCAGCCAGTGCAGTACTGGCACTATCATGCACAGTGTGTACATACCATCAGGGGGCAGCTCGGGTGTTTAGGCAGTGAAATACAACTTTATAAAGTTTGAAATTTCGTGCACTTTTTGATTGACGTGTGCACCTCTGCAGATAATGTCCGGGCGGGTTATGCAGGAGTTCCCCGCCCCCCCACCAGCCTGTTCCTCCCTCTCTCCTGATGTCCGGGCGGGTTATGCACGTGTTCCCCGCCCCCCCGCGCCGCCTGTTCCTCCCTCCCTCCCTTTGGCTGTATGTAAATATCTAATCTTCAGAAACATGGCGCCGGAGTGGGCCTCTGCGCATAGCGCTTATCTCCGGCGCCATGTTTCTGAAGCCCCCGCATTACACAACTTGGTGTCTGAGAGGGCGGCGCATGCGCCCTCATTTCTTCACAGCCCGTTGTGACCGCGGGAGCGTGCGCGATTAGAACAGGACAGAACAGCTGACCGGAGGACGCGATTACCTGCTGCTCCTGTATCGTGCCGCCCCAGGACACCGGGCCAACACACCAGCCGGTGTGACATCGCTGTGGCGCCGCCCTCTCAGACACCAAGTTGTGTAATGCGGGGGCTTCAGAAACATGGCGCCGGAGATAAGCGCTAGGCGCAGAGGCCCACTCCGGCGCCATGTTTCTGAAGATTAGATATTTACATACAGCCAGAGGGAGGGAGGGAGGAACAGGCGGCGCAGGGGGGCGGGGAACACGTGCATAACCCGCCCGGACATCAGGAGAGAGGGAGGAACAGGCTGGTGGGGGGCGGGGAACTCCTGCATAACCCGCCCGGACATTATCTGCAGAGGTGCACACGTCAATCAAAAAGTGCACGAAATTTCAAACTTTATAAAGTTGTATTTCACTGCCTAAACACCCGAGCTGCCCCCTGATGGTATGTACACACTGTGCATGATAGTGCCAGTACTGCACTGGCTGCAGCTTATACACGAAAATCCTGATGTTTGGTTCCCTTTAAGTTTGAGATTTGGCTGATTGATATATTGAAGTAACTGGAGAGATCATTTAAAAATGTTTGTGCATATGTATAACCTAGCAAACCGTGTTATCCATAGCAAAATCATCTTCATTCATGACAATGCACCATCATATGCTGCAAAGAATACCTCTGAGTAATAGCCTATTGGCATAAAAGCAGAGAAACTCATGATGTGGCCACCACAGCCTCCACTGACCTCAACCCAATTGAAAACCTTTGGAGTATCCTCCAGCAAAAGATCTATGAGGATTGGGGGCAGTTCACATCTAAACAGCAGCTATAGGAGGCTAGTCTGACATCCTGCTACAAACTATCAAAGACACAAATCGTTTAATGAATTTGTCACAAATGATAAAGTCACTAATTCAGAGGAACTAATGCAAAAAAAAAGGCGGAAATGCAATGATGAACTTGGCCTAGGTGCCTAAATGCCCCTATACCCACCCACACTGTGGAATGTGCTGTAAATAAGGAGACGGTGCTCTAAATGCTGGGAGACTTTCAGGCATTTACATCCAGCAACTAGAAACCATATGTCATTTTTATTGAGCCAAACAATCTTTTAATATAAATTTACATATCAAGCACCCGATTCTGGAGGTGACGTCGAGACACGGAGGAACACATAATGGCCTTTTCATTAGAGAAATAAAAATGAAAAGGAAAATGAATGGCGTGTACAAACATCTTGAAAGTAATCAAATCAGTCCGCTAAATTGGGATCAATAGCAGCAACTTCTATTCCTCTCTGAGCCAAAAGGGACATGTAATGTAATATAAATCAATGCGCTATTAGATTAAAATAAACAGTGGCATGTCTCATCCACCGCAACGTGGAGCCGAGCTCTGCACAATACAGACGGAGGGGACTCTGGAGTACCATGTGTTATGGGAGATGTATTTACACACTGTATATTACATATACATATTCAACATTTACAGTGTATATAATGTATACAGTCTAGCACAACAGTGAGTACACCCTCACATTTTTTGTAAATATTTTATATCTTTTCTTGGGAATACACTGAAGATCTGACACTTTGATACAATGTACAGTAGTCATGGGTGTACTCACTTTTGTTGTCAGCGATTTAGACATTAATCACTGTGTGTTGAGTTATTTAGCTGTCACCAAATTTACCGTTATACAAACTGCACACTGACTACTGTACATTGTATCACAGTGAAAATGGCCAAATTGTGCCCAAATAGCCATTATTCCTCCCCCTTTTCATGTGACTCATTAGTGTTATAACGTCTCAGGTGTGAATGAGGAGCAGGTGTGTTACATTTGGTGTTATCCCTCACACACTCTCTCATACTGGTCACTGGAAGCTCAACATGCCTCCTAATGGTAAAGAATTGTCTAAGGATCTGAAAAAAAGAATTTTATATGGCCTAGGCTATATGAAGATAACCAGCACACTGAAACTGACCTGCAGTATGATGGTGGCCAAAACCATACAGTAGTTTAGAAAGACAGGCTCCACTCAGGTCAAGCTTCACCATGGTCAACCAAAGAAGGTGACGGCACATGCTCAGCTTCATATCAAGAGGTTGTCTTTTCAAAATAGACGTATGAGTGCTGCCAGCAATGCTGCAGAGGCTAAAGGGTTCGGGGATCCGCCTGTCAGTGCTCAGACCATATGTTGCACAGTGCCCCAAATTGATCTGCATGGCTGTCATTTCCGAAGGAAGCCTCTTCTAAAGATGATGCACAAAAAAGCCTGCCGTTTATTGAAGACAAGCAGACTAAGGACATGGATTACTGGAACCATGCCCTGTGGTCTGATGAGACGAAGATAAACTTATTTGATTCAAATGGTGTCAAGGGTGTGGTGGCAAAAAGGTGAGGAGTACACAGACAAGTGTGTCTTGCCTACAGTCAGGCATGGTGGTTGGAGTGTCATAGTTTGGGGTTACATGATTGCTACTGGCTCTGGGGAGCTACAGTTCATTGAGGGAACCATGAATGCCAACATGTACTGTGACATACTGAAGCAGAGAATGAGCCCCTCCCTTTGTAAACTGGGCGGCAGGGCAGTATTCCAAAATGATAACTCCAAATACATCTCCAAGATGACAACTAACTTGCTAAAGAAAACTTATGGTAAAGCTGCGGGACTGGCCAAGAATGTCTCCAGACCTATATTCGATTGAGCATCTGTGGGTCATCCTCAAATGGAAGGTGGAGAAGTGCAAGATATTTATCATATACCAGTTCCATGATGTTGACATGGAGGATGGAAGAAGATCCAGCGGTTCCTGTGACGCTCAAGTGAACTTCATGTCCAAGAGAGTTAAGGCAGTGCTTGAAAATAATGGTGACCACACAAAATATTGCCACTTTGGGCACAATTTGTGCATTTCTACTTATGGGTGTACTCACTTTTGTTGGCAGCGGTTTAGACATTAATGGCTGTGTGTTGAGCTATTTAGAGGGCGCACCAAATTTACACTGTTATACAACCAATACACTGACACTATACATTGTATCACAGGGTCAGATCTTCAGTGTTGTTCATGAAAAGATATAATAAAATTTTTACAAAAATATGATGGGTGTACTCACTTTTGTGATACAATGTGTATTTTAAATCACCATGGCAGTGAGGTTTTTTTATGGTTGCCTGAGGAATGTTCTGCCACACTAAATGCAGTTGGCCAAATCATCATCCACTCCTGGCAGCTCCCTTTGTAATTCCCGACCAATGACGTCAAAGATGTGTACGATAAGAGACAAGTGCAAAGATCTGCTGTTCATGGTGTCTTTGTCTGCACAAACGATCACAAGGCATTTGCATGACATGCTGAAAGCCAGACAGCTACAGGTGCTTCCTTATCCTCAAGTCACCGATCTCAAAAGCTATAATGGTGGAAAAAAAGATGGCATTATGGGTGTCAGGTCCGAGCATTCCTACATGAACAGTGTCCTGGAAAGTGGATTGTTCATTGTGGGCCAGTTGAATGGCCACCAAGGTCTCACGATCTTACCCCCTTAGACTTTTATGTTTGGGGTTATCTGAAGGCAATTGTCTATGCTGTGAAGATATCAGATGTGCAGCATCTGAAACAACAGATACCGGAAGCCTGTGCTAGCATTTCTTCTGCGGTGTTGCCATCAGTGTGTCAAGAGTGGGAGAAGAGGGTTGCATTGACAATCCATCACAATGGGCAGCACTTTGAACACATTTTATAAGTGGTCATGAAATTATAAATAACTAATGAATCAATAAAGTTGCGTTAAAAACAAGCACACCATTGTTTTTCTTGTGAAATTATCAATAAGTTTGATGTGTTTCATGACCCTATTCCCATTGGAAAAATAAAGTTGGATCCAAAATGGCCAACTTCAAAATGGCCACTATGGTCACCACCCATCTTGAAAAGTCTCCCCCCTCCCGTATACTAATGAGCCACAAACAGGAAGTTGATATCACCAACCATTCCTATTTTATTTAAGTATATCCATATAAATGGCCCACCCTGTACAATTGTCTAAAATGTCTTTGCATGCTGAAGCATTAAGATTTCCCTTTAGTGGAAGGGAACTACTGCAACTAAAGGCCGCTTTACACGCTGCAATATCGTTACCGATATCGCTCTTGTGTGTGCCCGCCCCCGTCAGTTGTGCGTCACGGGCAAATCGCTGCCAGTGGTGCACAACATCGCTCGGACCCGTCACACTACTTACCTGCTTAGCGACGTCACTGTGACCGGCGAACCGCCTCCTTTCTAAGGGGGAGGTTCGTTCGGCATCAAAGCGACGTCACTAAGCGACCGCCCAATAGAAGCGGAAGGGGCGGAGATGAGCGGGACGAACATCCCGCCCACCTCCTTCCTTCCTCATTGCGGGCGGCTGCAGGTATGATGTGGATCCTCATTCCTGCGGTGTCACACATAGTGATGTGTGCTGCCGCAGGAACAACAAACAACCTGTGTCCTGCAACAGCAACGATATTTGGGAACTGGACAGCGTGTCAACGATCAACGATAAGGTGAGTATTTTTGATCATTAGCGGTCACTCGTACGTGTCACACGCAACGACGTTGCTAACGAGAACGGATGTGCATCACGAATTCCGTGACCCCAACGACATCGCGTTAGCGATCTTGTTGCGTGTAAAGTGGTCTTAAGGCTCGATTCACAATTCCTTGTGACACGTCCTAGGGACATCTGATTCTTCACTGACAGTACTCACGTTCATAGAGTAGAATAAATATATTCACAGATGCGTTATAACCATGGATCTGTGTGCGACTTCTTTTTCTGATCTAATTTACGTATCAGACTCAGAGACTCAAGTATTACGGATTTATGACACATGGATGCAAATAATAAGGCTTCCGATTTGCTTGTGTTTTGTGTTTTGTATTTGTGTCTCAAGGGTCTGCTGCTCTGTGATAAACTTGAATAAAAACATAAACCTTCATGGAGTCTTTTTATTGACTTGGAGGAAAGCTCACCTTCGTTAAAAAAAGGAAAAAAAAAAAGAAAAGAAGAGGAAAAAAACAAAAGCAACTAGGATGACTACTGAGAAAAAAATCAGGAGGTTTCTCTCAAACGTTAAAACTCACACAGGTATCTGAATCAAGCTTCGGGCTGCATTCACTTATAACTATAACATAAGAACACAGAGTATATTTCACTAAAAATCTATTTTATTTGTAACAAAATATTAAAAATACTTCTACTAAAAAATACATACATCAAAAGACTACTGAACAAACACAGCAGGATAATGTACACGAACAGAATAAATAAGTGCAGACAGGGCTGTATTTGGCCTTCGCGCTGCCCTAGGCACGTTAAGTGGTCGCGCCCCTTAGTGACAACGTAAAACTGAGTTTTCGCACACGACATCTGTTTAAGGCAGATCTACTCTGTAAAACACTTGAAAAAGTATAAATGAGAAATGAAGGGCACTAACCCCCCCCCCCAATGGGGATCACCACAGGCACATCAAAACATAGCATGAGTATAAAATATTCCCATCACACCGTCCCCAGTTATATACTGTGACTGTCACACTGCCCCTAATAAACTAAAACACCACACTGTCCTCACTTATAAATTATACCCACCACACCTTCCTCGATTATGAAATATGATCTGCACACTGTCCTCACATCATGCTGCCCCCTCCTCACAATGTCCCATGCATGCTGCCCCCTCCTCACAATGTCCCATGCATGCTGCCCCCTCCTCACAGTGTCCCATGCATGCTGCCCCCTCCTCACAATGTCCCATGCATGCTGCCCCCTCCTCACAATGTCCCATGCATGCTGCTCCCTCCTCACAGTGTCCCATGCATACTGCCCCCTCCTCACAATGTCCCATGCATGCTGCCCCCTCCTCACAGTGTCCCATGCATGCTGCTCCCTCCTCACAGTGTCCCATGCATACTGCTCCCTCCTCACAATGTCCCATGCATGCTGCTCCCTCCCCACAATGTCCCATGCATGCTGCCCCCTCCTCACAGTGTCACATGTATGCTGCCCCCTCCTCACAGTGTCCCATGCATGCTGCCCCCTCCTCACAATGTCCCATGCATGCTGCCCCTCTCCATGAGCTCCTAATGCTGCCTTCCTCTTTTCCATAATGACACCTCCATGCTGCCCGACTCATCATACTAAGACCACCACACTAGAGCTTATGCTGAGACCCCCCCACACACACATACACACACACTACCCCACTCTTGATATTGACTCCCCTACATTGCTCCACTCCATACGGATCCCACCCCTTCTCCATAATGAGCTCCCAATGCTGCCCCCCTCTTTTCTGAGTCCTTACACTCCCACCCATCGATTTTGTCATTGCACTATCCCTCAACCCTTTTCCTCTGTCTCTAGAATTGGCCCCTCTCTCCCACTCCCCCAGCATCAGCCTCTGTACCCCCAGCATCAGCCTCTCTCCCCCCCACCTCCAGCAGCAGCCTCTCCCCCAGCATCAGCCTCTCTCCCCCAGCTTTATCCAGCATCAGCCTCTTGCCCCCAGCATCAGCCTCTCTGCCCCTAGCATCAGTCTCTCTCCTCACAGCATCAGCCTCTCTCCTCACAGCATCAGCCTCTCTCCTCACAGCCTCCCCCAGCATCAGCCTCTCTCCTCCCAGCCTCCCCCAGCATCAGCCTCTCTCCTCCCAGCCTCCCCCAGCATCAGCCTCTCTCCTCCCAGCCCCACCCAGCATCAGCCTCCCCCCATTATCAGCCTCTCTCCTCCCAGCCTCCCCCAGCATCAGCCTCTCTCCTCCCAGCCTCTCCTAGCTTCAGCCTTCCCCAGCATCAGCCTCCCCCAGCATCAGCCTCCCCCAGCATAAGCCTCCCTCTTCCCAGCCTCCCCCAGCATCAGCCTCCCCCTCCCAGCCTCCCCCAGCATCAGCCTCCCTCTCCCAGCCTCCCCCAGCATCAGCCTCTCTCCTCCAAGCATCAGCCTCTCTCCTGCCAGCCTCCCCCAGCATCAGCCTCCCCCTCCCAGCCTCCCCCAGCATCAGCCTCTCTCCTCGCAACCTCTCCTAGCATCAGTCTCTCTCCTCCCAGCTTCCCCCAGCATCAGCCTCTCTCCTCCCAGCCCCCCAGCATCAGCCTCCCCCAGTATCAGCCTCTCTCCTCCCAGCCTCTCTCAGCATCAGCCTCCCCCAGCATCAGCCTCTCTCCTCACAGCCTCCTCCAGCATCAACCTTTCTCTCCTCCCAGCCTCTCCCAGCATCAGCCTCCCTCCTCCTAACCTCCCCCAGCATCAGCCTCTCTCCTCCCAGCCTCCCCCAGCATCAGCCTCCCCCAGCATCAGCCTCCCTCCTCCCAACCTCCCCCAGCATCAGCCTCTCTCCTCCCAGCCTCCCCCAGCATCAGCCTCCCCCCTCCCAGCCTCCCCCAGCATCAGCTTCCCCCTTCCAGCCTCCCCCAGCATCAGCCTACCCCTCCCAGCCTCCCTCAGCATCAGCCTACCCCTCCCAGCATCCCCCAGCATCAGCCTCCCCCAGCATCTTGCCTCCCCTCCCCTACCCTCTCCCAGCATCTTTCCTCCCCCTCCCAGCCTTCCCCAGCATCAGCCTCCCCCCTCCCAGCCTCAGCCTCCCCCAGCATCAGCCTCCCCAGCATCAGCCTCCCCAGCATCAAACTCCCCCCTCCCAGCATCAGCCTCCCCCAGCATCAGCCTCCCCCAGTATCAGCCTCTCTTCCCCCAAGTCTCCCCCAGTATCAGCCTCTATACCCCCAAGTTTCCCCCAGTATCAGCCTCTCTTCCACCAAGTATTCCCCAGAATCAGCCTCTCTTCCCCCAAGTCTCTTCCAGTATCAGCCTCTCTTCCCCCAAGTGTCCCCCAGTATCAGCCTCTCTTCCCCCAAGTCTCCCCCACTATCAGCTTCTCTCTCCCCACCGCATGCGGAGATCTCCAGTCTGCATTAAAGACACCCAAACACTCCTTATGAATCTTGAGCTCTGCGAGCACTTACCTGCTCCAGTGCCCGCCGCCATCTTGCTGGCTCACGTGAGTATCCTCATCTGACACCGGCTTCCATCGCATTGTCCTCCGCGGCATCCTGCTGTGAGCTCTGCATGTGATGTCCACACAGCATTAGACGCAGCACACAGGAAGGAGCTAATTGGCGCGTGCCTGTGACCCCGAAAGTGCAGGCGCCGGCAGTTCCGGGGTCAATCAGCTCCCTGTGCCTGGCCACCGCTATTTGTCTGCATTCGGGTCTTAATTGAAGCGGATACAAATAAATGGAGGTGCGCCTCTCCCCCTCCTCCCCCCTCCGAAAACACAGCGGATTTAATCGACTGTCTAATGGAGAGGGAGAGGATGTGTAAAAAAAAAAAAAAAAAATTAAAAAAAAAAATATTTTTTTTTTTTGCTGCCAGAAGGTGTCGCCCCCTGCAACCTGATGCCCCAGGCACGGGACCACGGGTGCCTAGTGATAAATACGGCCCTGAGTGCAGATAAATCAAATGTATTGCTGTAATTAGAAAATATATTTTCATCTTTCAGACATGAATATATTTGAGCAGTGTGCTGCCGGAACTGATTAAGAAGAACAGAGGAGCTCCCATCATCCCCGGCTTCTGCGTGTAGGAGCATGATGAGGTCAGTATTCTGTGATCTCATCATACTGCTGCTGGTGCCGATGCACAGTGGCAGCAAAGACGGCAAGGGCAATAGTGAGCGCTCCATCAAGGAGCCAAAGATTAAATGCCTTATTGTGGATGAGAGGGTTAATGTTACTGAGAGGGCACATAATAGAGGGACAATTATGAAAGAGGCCACAGTTTTGCCAGTGGGGGGTACTGTGTGTGTGCATGCTACCTGTGGGAGTACTGTGTGTGTGTTGCCTGTGGGTGATACTATGTATGCTGCCTGTGGAGGGTACTATGTGTGCTGCCTGTGGAGGGTACTATGTGTACTGCCTGTGGAGAGGTACTGTGTGTGTGCTGCTTGTGGCGGGTACTGTGTCTGTGCTTCCTGTGGGGGTACTGTGTGTGTGCTGCCTTTGAGGGGTACAATCTGCTGACAGTGAGGGTGCTGTGTGTGCTGCCTATGAGGGGTACTGTGTGTGTGCTGCCTATGAGGGGTACTATTTGTAAGGCCTGTGAGGGTACTGTGTATACCTGTGCATGCTGCCTGTGGGGAGTACTGTGTGTGTGCTGCCTATGGGGGGGAACTGAGTGTGGGGCCTGTGGGGGGTACAATGTGTATGTGTGCTCCCTGTTAAGTTACAGTGTGTGCTGGCTGATAGGGGTACTGTGTGGTGTGCTGACTGTGGGGGGTACTGTGTGTGTGCTGCCTGTGAGGGGTACAATCTACTGACTGTGAGGGTACTGTGTGTGTGCTGCCTATGGGGGGTACTGTGTTTGTGCTGCCTGTGTGGGGTACTGTGTGTAAGAACTGTGGGGGTACTGTGTATATGTGTGCATGCTGCCTGTAGGGAGTACTGTGTGTGTGCTGCCTATGGCGGGAACTGAGTGTGTGGCCTGGGGGGGTACTCTGTGTATGTGTGCTGCATGTGGGGGTTAAAGTGTGTGCTGACTGTGAGGGGTACTGTGTGTTCTGCCTGTGAGGGCACTGTTTGTTTGTGCTGACTGGGGAAACTCTGTGTATATGTGTGAATGCTGCCTGTGGGGGTACTGTGTGTATTTGTGTGCTGCCTGTGGGGGAGTACTGTGTGTGTACTGCCTTTGGGAGTACTGTGTGTTTGTGTTCTGCCTGTGGGGAGTACTGGGTATATGTGTGTGTTGCCTGTGGGGGTACTATGTGTGCTACCTATGGGGGGTACAATGTATGTGTCGCGGGCGGAGGAGGGGACGCCGCGCTCTCCCACTGCTCGGGTCTGGCTGCCGCTGCTGCTGCGGCCTGCTGCTGCTCGGTGGCTCGAGCGATGGGCCAGATCCCGGGGACTCGAGCGGCGCTCCTCACCCGTGAGTGAAAGGGGATTGGGATGTGGGATAGTTTATTGTCCGTGACGCCACCCACGGTTGTGGTGATTTGTTGACACCACCGCTGCTCTGTATGGGGATCCCGGGGACTGATGACAGGGAGCAGCAAAGTTGTTGGTTCTCCCCTCCGTGGGTAGGGGGTTGTTGTCCCGGGGCCCAGTGATGAGGTGCGTGATGCAGGGCTTGGTGGGGTGCAGGGACACGGGGGCAGCGCTGTGCCTTGCGGCACTGTGGTACTCACTCAGCCTGACGCGATGACACAGTTCTCGGTAAAACACGCGGCTGGAAAGACGGTTCCCACGGACGGCTGCACTTGCTTTTCCCCAGTAGTTGACGGTGACGGTCCCTTTTCCTGCACCTAAGATGATGATGGTTGCGATGGGTTCCCACCGGTAACCCGCTCCCCGGCTTGGATATGGGCCGGAGGAGCCCTACTTTGCCCGCAGGCGCGGGCCCTGAGAAACTGGTGCCCTGGCGGTGGCGGTGTCTCTCTGTAACGGTTGGACTGTTGCCTTCAATCGGGACTTGCTTGTTGGGAGACCCAGAGGTCCCCTTCACTAACGGATTTGACAAATTCACGGCGACTCCTAGCCTTGCCGGGATCCGAAAGGCCCCTGCCACTGGTGCTGACTGCTCTTCGTATACCGCTCCGGTACCGCCGGGCCACCACCCGTCCGCGGTCCTTCCAGCAACCTCCAAGCAGTCACCGCCGTCTGCTGACCTTGCTGTTTCAGTCCGGGGTACACACCCGGACCAGCTTCAGGCTTTCTTAACTGTTCCTTTGCACTGTCTCTACTCTCACTGTCCTCCTTTACCACTTCCTTCTACTTCACTCCCTAAACTCTATCTGCCTGGTTCTCCCGCCTCCAGGGCTGTGAACTCCTCGGTGGGCAGAGCCAACCGCCTGGCCCACCCCCTGGTGTGGACATCAGCCCCTGGAGGAAGGCAACAAGGATTTTAGGTTAGCCTTGGTGTTCCTAACTGGGGTGTAGGGTGTGGTGGTGTTGTGACCTGTGACCCCTGGCTTGGCCAGGGCGTCACATATGTTGTGCTGCCTATGGGGCATACTGTGTGTGCTAATTGTGGCGGGTTCTGTGTATGTTGTGCTGCCTGTGAGGCTACTTTGTGTGCTACCTGTGAGGGGGTACTGTGTGTATATGCTGCACCCAGGGGGCAGGGGTTGTTAGGCACGGGGGATCTCGTACCTGCGTTACTCGTCGCCAGGCTGGTATGATGATCTGGGATATCGCGGTGGCCTGCCCGGCTTTAAGCCCCTAGGTGTACACCAATAAAAAGGGAAGATGATGGGGATAATAATAGGTTGAATGTCGTGACACCACCTATGGTATGCTGCCAGGGATTAGCCGCCGCTGCTGTCGCTGTCCTCCGGGGCGGATGGTAGTAGCAGCCAGAGATGGTATCGCTCCCCACAGGTGGAGCAGGCCCTGGGGAGGATGATGATTAGAGAGTAGGGATGGCCTTTAGCGCCGAGGTGCGGGGCGGCAGCAGCGCCGGTAATAAGAGTCCGAGTCAGTAGCTGCGGTTCCAGGTGTCTTTACTCATAGTTCGTGACGTTCACCCGGGTAGAACCGGTCACCTGCTGTGATGGGCCCCGTCTAACCGAGATCCCTTCAGAGGTCAGTCCGGTGTGGTGCTCAGTGAGTCTCTTACTCCTAGCGCCGTGTGTGTTGGATTCTCGTGGCTTAAAGCTACTTGGGGACCCCAGTTCATCTCGAGTAGTACTCTTGTCCTTATTTGCAGGTGCTGTGGCTTCACACTGGGGCCTGGTGCTGTCCAAGGCCCCGGATCCTATCTGACACTTTCGGGCTCTTTGAGGCCAGAGAAGCTTGAAACCTCCCTGTCCCGGCAGATTCTGGAAAACCAGCTTGCAGAATGATCTTCCCTAGGGTCCTGCACCCTGCGTGGCGCCGGTTCCGAGGGAGCCATGAAGCTCTCCCTCAGCAACCGGATGAACTCCTGTGTCCCATCAGAGCACCAGTAAGACACATCTGCTCCTGTTCTCTCCTTCCGGAGAACTCCCTCTAAACTGTTGTGTTGGCTCCTTACTCCCCCTAAGTAGCTGCCCCTCCCCGGGTCCCTGTAACTAGTGGGTGGTGTCCCCCATGTTTGAAGGCTTCCTTAAGACCCTACCCTAGCCTGGTCCCCATTGAGATGCTAGGTTGTGTATTTGAGTGTGTAAGTGGTGAAACCGGTACCGACCTCCTCAGAATCCGGGTGCAGCATTAGACCTTAAATCAGGTGCAATACTCTGTGGTGACTGAAGACCCTGGGGTGCCACATATATGTGTGTATGCTGCCTGTGGGGGCACTGCGTGTGCTGCCTGTGGGGGGAACTGTGTGTGTGCTGCCTGTGAGGGGTACTGTGTGTGAGGGTGCTGTCTCTGGGGGGTACTGTGTGTGTGTGTGTGTGTGTATGTGCTGCATGTTGATATGTACTGTGTGTGTGTGTGTGTGTGTGTGTGTGCTGCTTATGGGTGGTCCTGTGTGTGTATGTGGCCTGTGGGAGGCAGTGTGGGGGAATATTATGGAGAGATAAAGTTTTGGGGGGGTATTTTGTGTAAGAATCACAGCAATTATTTATTCAAGGGCACGGTATGTGAGATATTTTTTTATTTATGTTGCAGCATATAATTATACTTTTATTTTTAAGGGCACTGTGTTGGAAGGGAGAGAAGAGGGAAACATGCAGAGACCAGCTCTAGGTATGAAATATCATAACGGCATCTGTACTACATGGAGACAAAATGCATGGGAACAACTCCAAACAGAGAAGATGATATCTATAAGGTATCTAGATGTAAATGTTCGTGATGTTTGCTGCGTTTCATCAGTACTGTGTTCCTTTATGGTCTGCAGTCTGATGATGGCTGTTAACAACAACTCCCAGTATTTCCTTACAATTGTTAAAGGCACACTAGGAGTTGGAAGTTCATGCTATAACATTGTACATGGTGCTGACCTGACATTGCAATTGATCTCTGTACAGAGCATGGTGATTTGTTCATGTACTTGCTGGCGCTGCATTCATATACTACAGTGATGCTGATGCTGCATTTATGTACACATGGTGGTTCTGGCGCTGCACTCAAGTACTGACGGTGGTTCTGACGCTGCCTTCATCTAATGGTGGTTCTGACACCATCTTCATTTACTGATAGTTCTGATGCTGCATTTATGTATGGTGGTTCTGGCGCTGCATTCATGTACTTATGGTGGTTTTGATGCGGCATTCATGTACTGGTGGTGGTTTTGACACTACATTCATGTACTGATGATGCTTCTGGTGCTGCATACATGTGCGGATGGTGGTTCTGGAGCTGCATTCATGTATGGACAGTGGTTCTGTTGCTGCATTCATGTACAGACAGTGGTTCTGATCTGGACCACATGTAGGAATCCAAAATGTACTTCATGCCTGTCAGTGACATGTTTACTAAGGCCATGTGCCCACGGGACTTTGTACCTGTGGATATCTCCACAGGTACGTTTCGCAGGTTTCCCGCAGCTGCTCCCCGGAATCCGCAGCTATTTTTAGCTGCGGTAGTATAGCGAAATAGCTGCGGTAAACCTGCGGACATTCATGCGGCTTACCTGCGGAAGTCCCGGCCCTATCTACATAGTGGAGGGCCGGGAATTCCACAGGTATTTCAGCATGAATAATTGACATGCAATTACGTGCGGCTGCGGGACATCCGCAGCATGTTCCGCAGCTGCACATTTTGCAGCATGGACACAGCACTCCCCATGTACCATAGGATAACATGGGGAGTGTCTGTACTTGCTGAAACCTGCGGATTTATCTGAAAAATCCAGAAAATACGCGGATTTTCTGCACATAAATCTGCAGGTTTAATCTCCCGTGGGCACATAGCCTAATTCCGCAGAGGAAAATCCGCGGGTAAATCCGCAGGTATAAAAAAAACACAGTGTGCGCACAGCATTTTTTCAAACCCATAGGGACTGCTGGGGAGTGACTGCAGCAATGTTAGATACATTTTCTGCAGCAAATCCGTGGCAAAATCCGCTTCTTAATAATATCACTCATAGGTAATTGGGAAGATTTAGGAGGTAGAAATGTGTAATGAACAGACTTGTTACCTAGTGACTCTTATTACAGCACTGCACTATCAGTGAGCTCTGCACCAACAGCTGTTTTGTTGCAGGTTAGTAGAGGCCAACAGCATGATGAGGGGCCGGATGTTATACACTGGCGGAAGTGAGAGGCTGGATGTTATACACTGAGGGGGTGAGGGGCTGGATGTTATACACTGAGGGGGTGAGGGGCTGGATGTTATACACTGAGGGGGTGAGGGGCTGTATGTTATATAACAGGGGTGAGGGGCTGGATGTTATATAACAGGGGTGAGGGGCTGGATGTTATATAACAGGGGTGAGGGGACGAATGTTATACACCAGGGGTGAGGGGCTGAATGTTATGAACCGGGGAAAGAGGAGGTGGATATTTTACACTGTAATAGGGCCAAAGGGATGGATATTATACACCGAGGGTTGAGGGGACGGATGTTATACATCGGGGTGTAACAAGGGGCCAGATGTTTTACACCAGGTTTACAAGGGATTAGATGTTATACACTGGGGTAAGGGCGAGGGGACATGTAGCAATATGTATATGCTGTATGTCCCCTAGGGGCCTCTAGGGGTCTCTCTTCTTTTATGTGTTTACAAGCAAGTGGGAACTCGCTGGTACTGCAAACAGAGTGCAGGCAGCAGAGAGAGATGTTATGGCTGACAATACCACCTAATAAATAGCCTGAAGATCTCCACTGAGTGTGATTACTGAGAGACACAACAACAGAACATGGTGGCAGCTGGGCACAGAACCTTCCTGTGACACCTGCAAATCCTCAGATCTTGTGTGTGAGACTGGGACTGTACAGAACATCATTGCAACTGTGAGCACAGATTTCCTGTCATTATACAAGATGGAGACTGGTCTGAAACCCCCGCAGAAACTGGATGTCTCATCATGTAATCTATCCCAGACATGCAGACACTGGAAAGAGGAGTTTTCTCTGTATGTGGATCTGACAGTGGCCCCCAGTGATGACAAACGTAAAGTAAAGCTGTTTTATTACTTAATTGGGGAAAAAGGCAGAGAACTAGCCCAGACCTTACTGCCAGACACAGACCGCCTCGTCCTAGCAGACATTGTGGAGGCATTTGATAAGCACTGTGACCCCAAGAGAAATGAGACTGTGGAGAGATACAAGTTTTTCACAAGACAGCAGGCGGATGGTGAAAATGTGGACAGATATGTGACAGAGCTGAGGACATTGGCTGCAACATGTGGCTTTGGGGAAATCAGGGATAGCCTCATAAGAGACAGAATTGTATGTGGCATTATGGACACTCGCCTCAGAGAAAGGTTACTCAGAGAGGAAGAGCTGACCTTAGAGAGATGCATGCAAATCTGCAGGGCTGCAGAGCTGACAAAGCGCAGCCTGAAGATGATGGCAGGCACCAGTGAGAATGATGATGATGATGAGGTACATGCAGTATCTATGAAAGGAAAGACAAGACCAAGCTCCCCTATAAGCATGATCCACTGCAAATATTGTGGTAAGAGACATGAGAGAGACAAGACCAAGTGTGCAGCATATGGCGAAACCTGCAGGTTATGTGGCAAGAAGAATCATTTCTCAGCTGTCTGCAGGCTGGGAACAGGCAAACACCATAGACAGGTCCACACTGTGACACCAGACACTGACAGTGCAGAGGACATTACATGGCTACAGCTGCGACCTGCAACAGAGAATGTCAATGTAATCAGGCAGCCAGTAGTCGAGGATGCCAAGCAGCTCTATGCAACCTTCCTGTTCGATGAGAAGCCCATTAGATTTCAGCTGGATTGTGGAGCAAGCTGTAATGTAATTCCAAGTGCTCTGCTGAACAAACAGGTTTCCATTGAGCCAACGGACAAGGTACTGGTGATGTACAACAAAAGTGTTCTGAAACCTATGGGGACATGTAAGCTCAAAATACGGAACCCATGTAACAGGAAAAGTTACAGAGCTGAATTTACGTGCTGCATGGTGGGAACCATGTACCAATACTGGGAGTAAAAGCAGTGCAGGCAATGGATTTAATGAAAGTACAGTCGCAGAACATTATGTCTGTTGAAGTTTCCCAGGATATACCAAATCCCAAACTAAATGCAGAGCGCAATTTGGACTTTCAAAAAATAAAAATGGAGTATGCTGATTTATTTGAAGGTGATGGATGTTTTGAAGGTAAATACAGGCTAGAAATTGATAAAACCGTGCAGCCTACCAGATTACCTACAAGAAGGGTGCCTGTAGCTTTAATGCAACCACTGAAAGTAGAGCTACAAGATTTCCAGAAAAGAGGCATAATAGAACCAGTCCAGAAGAGCACAGATTGGATCAGCAGTTTGGTCATAGTGCAGAAACCATCAGGCAAGTTAAGAATATGCATTGATCCGAAGCCACTCAACAAGGCGCTGAAAAGAAATCATTACCCGATGCCAACATTGGAGGATGTTCTCCCAGATCTATCAAAGGCTAAAATATTTTCTGTATGTGATGTCAAAAATGGATTCTGGCATGTGTAACTGACTGAAGAATCAAGTTTATTGACAACATTTTCTTCACCATTTGGACGCTATAAATGGCTGAGACTGCCCATGGGACTAATACCTGCTCCGGAGATGTTCCAGCAGAAATTGATGCAGGCTTTGGAAGGACTTCCTGGAGTAAAAGCAATAGCAGATGATATCCTTATAGTGGGAGAAGGCGAAGATATGCAATCTGCAATCAAGGATCATGATCAGAAGATGATACAAGGTTTGGACCGATGTAGAGCAAAACAAATAAAGCTGAACGTGGACAAATTCAAACTGAAAATGACAGAAGTTGCATATATTGGACATCTTCTGACCTCAAATGGTGTAAAAGTGGATCCAGAAAAGGTGAGAGCAATTCAAGATTTGCCAACCCCAACTGATGTGTGTGGAGTACAACGATTTCTAGGCATGGTAAATTATCTCTCCAAGTTTTGCAAGCATCTGTCAGATATGTGTGAGCCACTGAGACAGCTAACCCACAAAGATGTGCTCTGGGAATGGACAGAAAACCAGGAAACTGCTTTTTTCCAGTCAGTAAAGAAGGCTATTGCAGATGCAGCAACCCTGAAGTATTTCGACCCAGATCGAGAAGTGGTGGTACAATGTGATGCTTCAGAAAAAGGCCTTGGAGCTACACTAATGCAGAACAAACAGCCAATCACGTTTGCAAGCAGAGCCCTAACAACAACAGAGCAGGGATATGCTCAGATTGAGAAGGAGTTACTGGCTGTGGTATTTGGGATGGAGAAGTTTCACCAGTACACCTATGGTCGACGAGTAACAGTGCAATCTGATCACAAGCCATTGGAGAGCATTACAAAGAAACCACTACTAAATGCCCCAAAGAGACTACAGCGCATGCTGTTACGACTTCAGAAATACGATTTTGACATCTGTTACTGTCCAGGAAGAGACTTACTGATTGCAGATACTCTAAGCAGAGCATACCTACCTGTCACAAATGATGAGGAGAATGAAATTGAAACCATCAATATGTGTGACTATCTGGCGGTGTCAAAAGACAAGTTTAAGCAAATACAGACTTGTACAGAGAAGGATAAAATACTCCAGATCTTAAAGACTGTCATCTTGCAGGGATGGCCAAAATACAAGCAGCATGCACCTAGGGAAGTTTCTCAATTCTTCCACATAAGAGATGAACTGTCAGTGCAGCAAGGAATCATCTTTAAAGGAGACAGAGCTGTTATACCAGAAGCACTCAGGAGAGACATACTGGAAACACTGCACTCTTCGCACTTAGGCAGGGAAGGATGTCTACGGCAAGCAAGAGAATCTATTTATTGGCCAGGAATGAATGACCACATTAAAAACTATATACCACAATGGGAAATATGTGCATCCTGCAGTGATAAGCAACAAAAGGAGACATTGCAACCTCATGAAATTCCACAGAGGCCTTGGTCAAAAGTTGGAACAGATATGTTCACATGGAATGACAAAGAATACCTGATTACAGTGGATTATTTATCTAACTTTTGGGAGATTGATTTGTTACAGGACACAAGGGCGAGAACAGTGATTAAAAAACTCAAGGCCCATTTTGCCAGGTATGGCATTCCAGATATCGTGTTCTCTGACAATGCTGCTCAGTTTACTTCAGAAGAGTTTAAAACTTTCAGCAAGAGATGGGAATTTGAACACCAGACGTCTTCTCCAAGATATCCACAGAGTAATGGCAAAGCAGAGTCCGCAGTAAAAACGGCCAAAAGACTCCTTAAAAAAGCAAAACAGGCAGGTACTGATTTATATCTGTCTATACTGGATCATAGATAAAAAGAACCTGCAGACAAAAAAGCGCAATAGGGTCTTACCCTGACAGACAGGGGGTGATAAAGGAGATGATCCTACTCACCAAAGATGGTTGTGAAAGGCACAACTCTTGTAACAGCATAAATCCGGATCAAAGTCAGCAGTACCCCAGGTGGCTGATAACAGAGAAAAATTGTAGAATGGGGCTTTGTAAACCGCGCCAAAGATCACTGATGAAATCTTGGATTAATGTAAACTTTTTATTCTTGCACAGGTCTACGCGT
Source organism: Anomaloglossus baeobatrachus (assembly GCF_048569485.1). Classification (NCBI taxonomy): domain Eukaryota; kingdom Metazoa; phylum Chordata; class Amphibia; order Anura; family Aromobatidae; genus Anomaloglossus; species Anomaloglossus baeobatrachus. The sequence goes on from NC_134353.1 coordinate 92,093,799, forward strand.
TTCAGGAGACTCTGCTCCCTTCCTCAGGACCAAACAGGCATAAGTTACATCAGATCTGGGATCTCGGATAATATACACTGACAGGCAGGAGGCTGGGTGTTATACACTCAGGGGTGAGGAGATGGATGTTATACACCGTAATAGGGTCAAAGGGATGGATATTATACACCGAGGGGTGAGGGGACAGATGTTATACATAGGGGTGTAACAAGGGGCCAGATGTTATACACCAGGTTTAAAAGGGATCAGATGTTATACACTGGGGTAAGGGCGAGGGGACAGATATTATACCCCGGGGATCGAGATGGGCTGGATGTTATACACTGGGGCTAGAGACCGGATGTTGTACACCATGGGGGCGAGGAGATGGATGTTATACACTGGAGGGATGAGGCGTCGGATATTATACACCATGGTTGAAGAGGGGCTGGATGTTATAAACTGTGTGCAGAATTATTAGGCAAATGAGTATTTTGATCACATGATAATTTTTATACATGTTGTCCTACTCCAAGCTGTATAGGCTTGAGAGCCAACTACCAATTACGTAAATCTGGTGATGTGCATCTTTGTAATGAGGAGGGGTGCGATGTAATTACATCAACACCCTATATAAGGTGTGCTTAATTATTAGGCAACTTCCTTTCCTTTGGCAAAATGGGCCAGAAGAGAGAATTGACTAGCTCTGAAAAGTCCAAAATTGTGAGATGTCTTGCAGAGGGATGCAGGAGTCTTGAAATTGCCAAACTTTTGAAATGTGATCACCGAACAATCAAGCGTTTTATGGCAAATAGCCAACAGGATCGCAAGAAGCGTGTTGAGCAAAAAAGGCGCAAAATAACTGCCCATGAATTGAGGAAAATCAAGCGTGAAGCTGCCAAGATGCCATTTGCCAACAGTTTGGCCATATTTCAGAGCTGCAACGTTACTGGAGTATCAAAAAGCACAAGGTGTGCCATACTCAGGGACATGGCCAAGGTATGGAAGGCTGCAAAACTACCACATTTGAACAAGAAACATAAGATAAAACATCAAGACTGGGTCAAGAAATATCTTAAGACTGATTTTTCAAAGGTTTTATGGACTGATGAAATGAGAGTGACTCTTGATGGGCCAGAGGCTGGATCGGTAAAGGGCAGAGAGCTCCACTCCAACTCAGACGCCAGCAAGGTAGAGGTGGGGTACTGGTATAGGCTGGTATCATCAAAGATGAACTTGTGGGACCTTTTCGGGTTGAGGATGGAGTCAAGCTCAACTCCCAGACCTACTGCTAGTTTCTGGAAGACAACTTCTTCAAGCAGTGGTACAGGAAGAAGTTGGTATCATTCAAGAAAACATGATTTTCATGCAGGACAATGCTCCATCACATGCATCCAACTACTCCACAGCGTGGCTGGCCAGTAAAAGGCTAAAAGTTGAAAACATAATGACATGGCCCCCTTGTTCACCTGAGCTGAACCCCATAGAGAACCTGTGGTCCCTCATAAAATGTGAGATCTACAGGGAGGGAAAACAGTACACCTCTTGGAACAGTGTCTGGGAGGCTGTGGTGGCTGCTGCACGCAATGTTGATCGTGAACAGATCAAGCAACTGACAGAATCTATAGATGGTAGGCTGTTGAGTGTCATCATAACGAAAGGTGGCTATATTGGTCACTAATTTTTTGGGGTTTTGTTTTGCATGTCAGAAATGTGTATTTCTAAATTTTGTGCAGTTATATTGGTTTACCTGGTGAAAATAAACACGTGAGATGGGAATATATTTGTTTTTTATTAAGTTGCCTAATAATTCTGCACAGTAATAGTTACCTGCACAAACAGATATCCTCCTAAGATAGCCAAATCTAAAAAACCCCACTCCAACTTCCAAAAATAGCTTTGATATTTATGAGTCTTTTGGGTTGATTGAAAACATAGTTGTTGATCAATAATAAAAAAAATCCTCTAAAATACAATTTGCCTAAGGCTATGTGCCCACAGGGAAAGTGTCTTGTGGATATATCCGCAGGAGCTCCCAGAAGTCCGCAGCACAGCTTTGTCTGTTTTCATGCTGCGGTTTTATTGCGGAATGTCCTGCGGATATTCTGCGGTATTCTGCATTGAGCATACAGTACCATGGCTTCGGCACTGCATCCTCAATGCAGAACAGGTGCTGGAGTGATCGGTGAGTTCATACTTACCTCCATCACGCAGCACTTCACTCTCCAGCCGTGTCTGCTCTTTGCAGGAGAAGGTGGGTGGACTAGCTCCGGCTGTCACATGATCGGAGCTCATGCAGGCCCCGCCCACCTCCACCATCCACAAAATTTCCGCGAAAAAAATCGCGGCAAATTCCGCAAATTTTCCGCAGCATTGGCACATAGCCTAATAATTGTGCACACAGTGTACACCGGGGCGAGAAACCAGATGTTATGTACTGGGGAGCGAGGGGCTGGATAATATACACTAGGGGCCAGGAGGCTGGTTGTTATACACTCAGGGATGAGGAAATGGATGTTATATAGCAGGGGTAGGGGCGAGTGGATGGATATTATACACCGGGGAGGAAGAGGAGCCGGATGATATACGCCGGAGCGAAAGGCCAAATGTTATACACTGGGAACAATGGACTGTATGAATACCTTAATTCAGTGATAACGTCTCAATGGTTTTATCCATATAGTGTAGATAAGAATAACATTTCACATCCACATAAAACATTGTTCTAATCTTTCCAAAATACATTGCTGCTTTTATATTTTTTTGTACATTTATTTTTTTATTCTTTGCAATAAATGTTTCGGATTACATTCAAGCCTCATTCTTTTTTCTTGTCTCTCTGTGAGATAATTGAATTTTTTATCACGGATATGCATTTAGTGTTGTTTATTATGGAAATGATGTAGATGAAGATGTTATCTTGGAAAGTAATTGGATGCGAATTTCAAATAAAAAGATAAAATGTGAGGAAAGATTGTAGCAAAAAAATTAATTTACTAGAATTTTCCCCTGAAAACGAACAATTACTTTAATAGTTGTTTATCTCCGTCTTTTCCAGGGCGGTGGACAACGCGGCGTGGTCACAGTGGCTTTCATGTGTAGACACTGCAGAATGCTATGTCTCAATATTAGCTCATTTAGTAAATGCCAAGCGATAGTCATGCCCTTTAATCATAAAAATAACTCCAAGGATTAAAATGGCCAAGTTATAGGTCATAGGCGTCCAAGGGTAAACTGGCATTGTGACATTTGCCACCATTTTTTTTATTCAGGTGACATAATAGAACTGATAGAATACGTGACATATGAAGCAAACTATAGGAAGAGCAAAATATCAGCATTAGTGATACGTAGATTTTCTCATGAATACAAGGCTCTGAGAACTTCTTATTCAAAGGCCAATACCATTATGTTGTAAATACAGTATAATGCCTTAAACCCTCACCCTAGGGCGATTTTTCATTTTTCATTTTTTTTTCTTCCCCTTCTTCCAAGAGCCATAACTTTTTTATTTTTCCATTATATTTCTATATGGTGGCTTGTTTTATTGCAAGACGAGTTGTAATTTTGAACAACACCATTCATTCTACCCCATATTGCACTGGAAAAAAGGAAACAAATTCCAAGTGCAGTGAAACTTGAAGATTGTTTTTGCTTTTCTTGTAATTTCCTTTTTCACAATTTTGAAAACTGACCTGGCATTATGATTCCCCAGGTCAGTATAAGCTTGTGGATACCAAACATGTATAGTTTTACTTTTATCTAAGTGGTGAAATAAATTTCAAAAGTTTATATATATATAAAAAAAAAATAAAAAATAGAATTATTCTTTTGTCGTCAGTTTCTGAGAACCATAGTGTTCTCATTTTTTTGGGACATGAGGCTCAGTGATGGATTATTTTTTGTTATTTTTTGCGTCTTGAGCTGGCATTTTTAATTATACCATTTTTGGGTAAATGGGATGTTTTGATAGCCTGTTAATACATTTTAATGGTGTTTTGAAATTTTTCTCTCCATGCCGTATACCGATCAGATTAATTGAATTTATATTTTGATAGATTGGGCATTTCTAAATTCAGCGATACCAAATATGTGTATATTTTTTTATTATTATTGTTTTATTTTCAAAGGGGCGAAAGAGGGGTGATTTGAAGTTTTAAGGCCGCTTTACACTCTGTGATATCGGTACCGATATCGCTAGCGTGCGTACCTGCTCCCAACGGTTGTTCGACACGGGCAAATTACTGCCCATGGCGCACAACATCGCTCGGTCCCGTCACACTACTTACCTGCCTAGCGACGTCGCTGTGACCAGCGAACTGCCTCCTTTCTAAGGGGGCGGTTCGTTTGGCGTCACAGCGACGTCACTAAGCGGCCGCACAATAGAAGCTGATGGGCGGAGATGAGCGGGACGTAACAACCCGCCCACCTTCTTCCTTCCTGATTACTGGCGGCCGCAGGTAAGGTGAGGTTCCACGTTCCTGCGGTGTTACAGACAGCGATGTGTGCTGCCGAAGGAGCAACGAACTACATCGTACACGCAGCAGCAGCGATAATCGAGAATAGGGGGGCATGTCACCGATGAGCGATTTTGAACGTTTTTGCGATGATTCAAAATCGCTCATAGGTGTCACGCGCAACGACATCGCTAAAGCAGCCGGATGTGCGTCACAAATTCCGTGACCCCAACGAGATCACTTGAGCGATGTCGCAGCATGTAAAGCGGCCTTTAGTTGTTTTTAATTTTTTTATATTTTTTTAAAAAACTTTTTGTAAAACTTTTTTTATTTTACTAGATCCCCTAGGGGGCTATAACGATCAGCAGTTTGATCGCTCATTCTTTTCTCCCGATCAAAGCAGCATCGCTCAGACTGGGAGAAATGATCATCTCTTGTAACAAGCAGCACTCAACTGTTTCTTACAGGATCTGAGTCATGTGAGCACAGGAGTCATCACATGACCCTTTGCTACCATGACAAACACTTTTTTTATTGACAGCATTCAAAGGATAAAACTGCCAGGAATGGCACAGGCACTGCTCTGGGCAGTGAGAGAGTACGGCGCAGGAACCCCCACAATCGCCATAACTAAAAAGAAAGCAGAAAAAAACGCATGTGAAAAAACATGCAAACGCAATAAAATATGTGCATTTTCTTAGCTCCTTTTTTCCTGCCAAAACATGCTTTTCCTGTGCAGAAAAGGGGCAACAACAATACTAGAAGTAGCAGTGGGATGTTCCTAACCCACCCAGACACCTCGTCACTGCCTGAGAAACTTGCCACACCTCAAAAATAGAAATGAGGAATCCTAACTTGCCTTGGAGCAGTCCCCAAAGAAATGGCAAGCCCCCAACATGCAACAACGGTGATGTAAGAAATCACAATACACAGATAGAAAATATAGATTAGCAAAGGTGAGGCTCGACTTACTAGATACGACAGGACAGATAACTGATTGCGGCCAGCAAAAACCCTGCAAAAAACACCCAACTCCTGATAAGAAAAAAATACAGAGACCACACGGTCTCTCCCCGACTATATCAGGTACTCTTGTGTCAGACACTTCAGAACTGCAGATATAATAGGAAGAATCAAAATCGCAGAAGAAATAATATTCTAAAGTGCAAATAAACCAAACATGAACAGGGCGCAAGCTCCCTTTCTTGCTGGAGGAACTGCCCTGCTCACAAAAAGCAGAGAGACAGATCCTCACAAACAAGAAACCAAAATACAGAACAAAATGGAATAAGCAGAAACACCCTTTAGTGCAATTCCAGCAATTAAGCACAGAAACTAGTAGACTTATCTGGAGTAAATTCAGGCACAGGATAAATGGGAGAAACTGAAGGGAAAACTCCCAGCCATCTTCAGAAGCAGCAGGAAATATCCACTACTGGCGGCCGCCAGGCAGAAACTGCTCTCCCAAACACACTAGGCTGATCTGCAATAGGATTTCCTGGATTATTACTATTGTTTTATTTTCAAGGGGGCGATTTGAACTTTTAGTCGTTTTTTATTTTTTTTAAACTTTTACTTTATTGATCACAGCATCCGAGGGTAAAACTGCTGGGAACGGCGCAGGCACTGCTCCGGGCAGTGAGCGAGTACAGCGCAGGAACCCCTGCAATCGCTGTAACTAAAAAGAAAGCAGGAAAAAATGCATATGAAAAAATGTGCAAACGTAATAAAATATGTGCATTTTTTCAGCTGCTTTTTACTGCTAAAACATGCTTTTATGTGCAGAAAAGAGGCACTCAAAAAAGCAATGTGTGCACATAGCCTTATACTCATTGTCAGCACTCGCTCTCTTGAAAGCTGCTGCTACCGCTCACTCCCTATTGATGTTTGATATGTTTGAAGGCGGGAAGAGTGAAGCCCGCATTAACTGAGAGCAGGGCTCACATGATGTAACATCTTCATGTGAGCCCCGGGAGAGTGAGTGCCGACACCACTGGAAGGCGCCAACACTGAAGGTGGGTATAACTGTTTTGTGGTTAAACCCTGTAACCCCTGCACACATTTGAACATACCTGTACATCCAAGGCTGTGTCTGTCTCTTTATTGCGGGCTCAATATGATCAGCCATGTGCAGCTAATAGGAGATCCACCGACTCCTACTATCTAGTTAACTCCCGCTGTCAATCTCTGTATCTAAGGGCCATTTCACACATCCAGCATTTCACCGGATTACCGGATCCGGCACACTCCAGTACAGTGTTAATACTGTACAATGGCATCGTGGCAAGCTCCGGTCACATGCTCCGGTCACACGACAGCATGTGACCGGAGGTTGCCACGATGTCATTGTACAGTATTAACACTGTACTTTAGTGTGCCGGATCCGGTAATCCGGTGAAATGCCAGATGTGTGAAAAGGCCCTTAGGGGTACTTTGCACGTTGCGACATCGCTAGCGTCAGCTAGCGATGCCGAGCGTGATAGTACCCGCCCCCGTTGCAAATGCGATATCTTGTAATAGCTGCGTAGCGAACATTATCGCTACGACAGCTTCACATGCACTTACCTGCCCTGCGACGTCGCTCTTCCTAAGGGGGCAGGTCGTGTGGCGTCACAGCGACGTCACACGGCAGGAGGCCAATAGAAGCGGAGCGGCGGAGATGAGCGGGATGTAAACATCCCGCCCACCTGCTTCCTTCCGCATAGCTGGTGGAGGCAGGTAAGGAGATGTTCCTCGCTCCTGCGGCTTCACACACAGCGATGTGTGTTGCCGCAGGAACGAGGAACAACATCGTATCTCCTATTGGTGCGACATTATGAAAATGATCGACGCTACACAGATCACCGATTTTCAACGCTTTTGCGATCGTTTATCGGCGCATCTAGGCTTTACACGTTGCAATGTCGTTACTGGCGCCGGATGTGCGTCACTTTCGATTTGACCCCGACGATATCGCAGTAGCGATGTCGCAGCGTGCAAAGTACCCCTTAGTGTATGTGCACTTTTCTGTAGTGCTGATATGAAAAACACTGCGTACAATCCATGTGTTTTGAAACTTTTTTTGCTTCAGTTTTCCTTCCATTCATTTAACTAGTTGAATAACGCTGCAAAAATACTTTATTTTGCTGTTTGCTGGTATGTGCCGAAGTACATAGCAAAAATGTAAAGTGTGAACAAGTCCTAAATGGTAAAACAGCAGCGACTGGAGCTAGCTCTGACTTTTGTTCTTAGTAGCAGGTAGACTAATGACTTGTATTTACCGTAATTCACGATTTGTAACAAAGTTTAACATGCACAAAAAGGAAAAACAGGGGCTCTCTTAGTGCAAGAGGCTTCTGTTCTAACTGCTTTTCCCCATATTATTTCATTTAGAGGCTCTTTGACCATACAGCTTCTAGCGGAGCATGGCACCCCACATACGGTTTATAATGGTACTTGATGGAGTCGGTATGGCATCTCATGGAGGCAGTAGGGCAATAAGGCAGTAAAGGAGCCATACAAACCTAGCTATAATTTGGGTAAAATGTGTGGTGATCAGCATACTTGTTCCCAATGATCAAGCGTTATCTATCAAGAAAACTTTGAGGCCGTCATTTTCTACCTAATTAGGGACGTTGGGCTCCTCGGCAGCTGCACGTACCATGCTGCCTTACCTTTACGGTTCCTGGGGGAAGTCATTTACTATTCAGTAAACAAGGCCATTATCGAGTTATACTAAGTGATTATATGGGTATTAAGCAAACAACACAGATGCCGGAGAGAAGTGTGAGCTCCTGCACCGGTTCCAATAACAGATGTTACTGGAAATAGGCGGAATACTGGAAGAGTAGGTGTCACTGGGGAGAATAGGATGCTTGGGCTGCATATATCAGTTTAAGCCAGTAGATGTGATATCCGTAATGTTCTTGGACCGGGTCTACTAATAAGTCACAAGAGAGCTCGAAAATAAATACTGTATTATATTTACATTTTTATCCAAGATGTAAAGTAATGCACTATCATTTTAAATGAGTGATGGGTGCCCCTCTGTGAGCATGGAAAATTCAGACTTCAGATTCAGTACATTTCCATTCTACACAATCTCGATAAAGGAGGACTTGTATGGATTAACCAGTATTTGTCATGATACGGACTTAGGGAAGGTCCAGCATGAGGTAAAACACACAACAGACAGGAGTTTTACCAAGACAAACAAGGGGTACACTGGGGACACATTAATAATGGTGGGCCCTGATGCTAATAAGAGGGAAGATGGACACCTGCTCCACTTATCTGCCACTGTACCCTGTACTCCCAGCTAGTCTCTATGCAGGTTCCTCACCTGTCGCCGAGCAGGAACTTGAAGCAGCCCTGAGAGACCCTGCAGTAAGCCCTGGCTAGTGACTGGGAAGGAAAGGATCACTAGCCCCACCGCTGCACTAAAACAACACACCAAGGCAAGGTAAGACAGACGGGGGGAAAACAATACCAGACTAACTCCAACAACTACACTGCAGTCAGGCACCACTACTGCAGCCTACACTACAACCAACAGCAATGGCTCCTGCATCTCCTTCCACCTCCAGGCCAAGCATACAAATGAGATTAGAGAATAACTGGCACCCTCTGCTGGAACTAGAGGGTATATAAAGGGACTGGGAGTGGTCCCATACCGGAAACACCTGACCAGGAGTCAGAAGCTGCTAGCAAGAAAAACTGACATTAACCCTTGCCACACCCAAAGAAAGAAAACACGTAACATGTAGAGTCCCAGATGACAATGAGAGACTCTAGTCCTGCTCATGTCACTAGTCTCAAAATACAGAGAAATGGCCATGACAGTATTATAGCAACACATCCATTCTTAGCCCTTAAAGGAAACATTCCAAGTTGTGTCTTCAGAAGCGCGCAGCTCCTCTCTTAATTTCATGTGTGTTTGCTTACTGAATCCGTTTTACATGGTTTATTATTGGACATGTGCAAAGGCTTAATTCACATGTCCAGTAATTATCTGTGTGAAACAGATCAAAGAACAATCAGTTATGTTAGCCTTACTTGTTGATGAGTGGACAGACACTCCTCCTAGAGGGACAGGTCTGGTTCTGTAGCTTCATCCTACTGCTACGTTACTGTGATACATTATTGATCTGTTAGTTCCTGCTCTAAAATGTCCACTGTTATCACTCTTTCGATATAGAAATAACAACATCTTTGATCAAGAGAGTAGTGATTATGACAACTGTTGAGCAAAATGCTGATGATCCTTGTTCCTTGTATTTATGCAGGACTGAAAGCAGCTATGGAGCTGAGACGGAGCGGGATGTAGGTGAGCAGTTAACCGCTGTATAGAAATCAATGGACTGGAGAGAAGTGGCTGGTATCTATGATGTTAACCCCTCTCTTGGAATATACTATAGCTATTGCACATAATGGGCTAGTCTCTGGTGATCCTTGAAAACAGGCTGTACACGATGAAAGATAAAAGCTCTCACAGCTAGCAAATGATAGCAGACAGAAACAGTAAGTGAATTGCAAACTTGGTTAATTCATGCTGAGTAACTAGCTACACCAATTGAAAAACAAGAGAATGGGGATGGGGACATATACTAGGATGGGGCAATGATGGGGACATATATACCAAAATGGGAACATGATGGCGATATATATACCAGGATGGGGATATGATGGGGCCATATATACCATGGGGCCATGATGGGGACATACACCAGGATGAGGCCATGATGGTGACGATCGGGACATATATACAAGAAAGAGCCATGATGGGGACATATATAGCAGGATGGAGCCATGAAGGGGACATATATACCAGCAAATAGTCATTATGGGGTCATACACCAGGATGGGGGACATATTTACCAGGAAGTGGCCCAGGATGGGAGGACATTAGTACAGGATGGGGGGGTCATTACTACTCAATTACGGGGATGGGACCAACTTGTATGTCATTATAGGATTTTGAATGCTACAATGCCCCAAATGGGGGGGCCCCAGATGAAACTTTACATGGGGGTCCATCGGATTCAAAGCCACTACCTGCAACATCTAGGCCTCCAGGAATTTCATGATTTTGGTGGACCTAAGAACAACCAGAAAGCTCCTAGGATGCTGGACTGAGGATGCTAGTTGCAGAATTGAAGATTTCTGGTTCGGCTCCAACATAGGACCGAACTGCACGCATATATCTTTTTGCTGATGTCTAATAGACACTGCATGAAAGATCTCTGGGTACAGTTCTGACAATATGTTCGTTCATTACACAATTATATTTAAACAGTCATAATGAAATATCATCATCATGTAGACTACTTGGTCTTAACCCTCTTTTATAGCAGCTCAATAATTAAAATGTAGTAAATAAGGAAGCTCACGTTCTTGAATCCTCTGTAGAGAATCTGCAGCTCTTTCTTTGTGAACTTTGTCTGTGCCTCAAGCAGCTCGAGAGCCTCGGGGCGATGCCGAACTGTGGCCATTTCCAATTCATCTTCGACATTGTCTGTAGTAGAATGAAAAACACAAGTTATAAAAGAATTGATTCAAGTCAGAGACGTGAGCGGCAGAGAGCCAAAGACCTGAGCGGCGTCGTGTGGTTTCTCGCGGTGGTTGTCCTTGCTTATATCTATGTAACACTCATCTTGCCCTTCATTTGGTTAATTTTCAAAGTTCTTCCCATTATTAAATTACATTGTTATAGGTTTTCAAGGTTTCGCTATTCAATTCTTTTATGTCTTCTGCGACATGCAGTATATCCTAAAAGTGAGAACACCCCCTACATTTTTTGTAATTTTATTATATCTTTTCATGGGATAACACTGAAGATCTAACACTAAACAGCGGCAAATAAAGTGAGTGAATAAGGTTGGATCCAATTACCTGGTATATATACATGACATATAATACATATTTTCCTCTGGATTTACAAAGGTAAAGCGTATTAGATGTCACCTAACATAATACTACCTCAAGTCCTAAATATATCTACACATCTCCCTAGCTGGTTGAAGGAATTATGGCTGGATATCCTTTACCAAAATAATGACACCAGACGTGGCTCTATTAGGGTCCATAAGTCTACTGGGGTCTATATAGGTGTCGGTGCGTGATGCTCAGAAATCCCTCAGACTTCTTCACCGGCCGGATGCCGCGTATGTCTCAGCTGTACGGAGCTTTAAGTTGCTATTTGGGACACCATTAGGCAGCATCTGTCATATCCTTTATATTTCCACTAATGCACAGGCAAAAACTACAGAATAAATAGCGAACAATATATATCATACATGTAAATCTACATGAAAACTGCAGAAATAAACCTTACGTGGCACTGTTATGACACTGTATCCATTATCTGGTTTCATTTTTTCATTATCCAATGAAGATGTCTTGGGTTCATAGATTGGGTTCAACTACTATTAGCACTAAAAAGAAATCCCTTTGAAGATTGTATGTTATAATCTTTCCTTCTCAGGACATTATAGTGTTTCCCAAGGAGGATGCTGGTATGAAGCAGGGCAGATGCCAGCTGTGTTATACAGCAGGCACCTGCCCCTAACAGCAACCATTGGAGATAACTCTGACTGCTGCTGTGTAATCACTTAAAGAGGATCTGTCTCCAGACTTTTGCTCCGCCGTCTGAGAGCAGCATAACGCAGAAACAGAGACCCTGATTCCAGCGATGTGTCACTTACTGAGCTGTTTGCTGTCATTTAGATAAAATCAATTTTTTCTCTGCCGCAGATCTAGCAGTTATACAGAGCTCATGAATATACTAGACTACCTGCAGCATGCCAAGTAGTCCTGTAATGATAATCTCCTGCTGATTAAACAGTGATTTTATCAAAATTACACTAAGGAAATTGCTATATAGCATATAGATTGGTATTTTGTATTAAGGGGAGGTTGATGTCTGGAGAAGATCAAACAAATGCAGGATCAAAATAAATGGTAATCATTTTTTTTTTTTTAACTTTAAAGTTTAAATTAATCACACTCTTTTCTAATGCGAAAATCTAATATATAAAGCTCAGTGTATGTATGTATGTATGTATGTCCGCTAAAGGAATTTGCACCGTCGCATTTACAATCACGAAATTTTGCACAGACGCCCCATGTGACTCAGGGAATGTCATAGACTATGTTTGGGAGGGAAAATTTAACCCCACGCTTTCCAGTTACTCTACAAAAATCCTGCAGCCATTAAACTGAATGGATCTGGGAGCTGCAGGCTATAAATAGCAACTGTCAGTGGTTGCTATAGGAACAAAATAAACTGTTAGTATAAAAAGCTTATGTGTGAGGTAAAAAGATGTCAGTGGTGAGACGGATAGAGAGAGACAGAGACACAGACAGAGACAGACACGGGGAAAAAGACAGCCGGGCAAAGAGACAGCCGGGCAAAGAGACAGACCGGGCAAAGAGACAGCCCTGGAAAGAGACAGACTGGGAAAGAGACAGACTGGGAAAGAGACAGACCGGGCAAAGAGACAGACCAGGCAAAGAGACAGCCGGGCAAAGAGACAGCCCTGGAAAGAGACAGACTGGCAAAGAGACAGCCGGGCAAAGAGACAGCCGGGCAAAGAGACAGACCGGGCAAAGAGACAGCCCTGGAAAGAGACAGACTGGGAAAGAGACAGACCGGGCAAAGAGACAGACCAGGCAAAGAGACAGCCGGGCAAAGAGACAGCCCTGGAAAGAGACAGCCCTGGAAAGAGACAGACTGGCAAAGAGACAGACCGGGCAAAGAGACAGACCGGGCAAAGAGACAGACCGGGCAAAGAGACAGCCCTGGAAAGAGACAGACTGGCAAAGAGACAGCCCTGGAAAGAGAAAGACTGGGAAAGAGACAGACCGGGCAAAGAGACAGACCGGGCAAAGAGACAGACCAGGCAAAGAGACAGCCTGGCAAAGAGACAGAATGGGAAAGAGACAGAATGGGAAAGAGACAGATGGGGAAAGAGACAGATGGGGAAAGAGACAGACTGGCAAAGAGACAGCCCTGGAAAGAGAAAGACTGGGAAAGAGACAGACCGGGCAAAGAGACAGACCAGGCAAAGAGACAGCCGGGCAAAGAGACAGACCGGGCAAAGAGACAGCCCTGGAAAGAGACAGACTGGGAAAGAGACAGACCGGGCAAAGAGACAGACCAGGCAAAGAGACAGCCGGGCAAAGAGACAGCCCTGGAAAGAGACAGACTGGCAAAGAGACAGCCCTGGAAAGAGACAGACCGGGCAAAGAGACAGACCGGGCAAAGAGACAGACCGGGCAAAGAGACAGCCCTGGAAAGAGACAGACTGGCAAAGAGACAGCCCTGGAAAGAGAAAGACTGGGAAAGAGACAGACCGGGCAAAGAGACAGACCGGGCAAAGAGACAGACCAGGCAAAGAGACAGCCTGGCAAAGAGACAGAATGGGAAAGAGACAGAATGGGAAAGAGACAGATGGGGAAAGAGACAGATGGGGAAAGAGACAGATGGGCAAAGAGACAGACGAGCAAAGACACAGACTGGCAAAGAGACAGACGGGCAAAGAGACAGCCGGGCAAAGAGACAGCCGGGCAAAGAGACAAATGCCCAAAGAAACAGACCTGGAAAGAGACAGACCTGGAAAGAGACAGACCTGGAGAGAGACAGCCCTGGAAAGAGACAGCCCTGGAAAGAGACAGACCTGGAAAGAGACAGACCAGGAAAGAGATAGACCTAGAAACAGACAGCCCTGGAAAGAGACAGCCCTGGAAAGAGACAGACCTGGAAAGAGACAGTCCAGGAAAGAGATAGACCTAGAAACAGACAGCCGGGCAAAGAGACAGCCGGGCAAAGAGACAGCCGGGCAAAGAGACAGCCGGGCAAAGAGACAGCTGGGCAAAAAGACAGAGAGAGAGAGACAAACAGATACAGAGATTGAGACAGATAGACTGATGCAAATACAGACAGAGAGATAGAAACAGAGAGATAGAAACAGACAGACAAGGAAAGAGACAGACAGGGACACACAGATAGAGACTGGGAGAGAGACAGAGAGACAGTTACTATCCCGGGCAACGCCCGGGTACCACAGCTAGTAAACTAATAAAAGAAAAAGCGTATTTGGTATCATCACATCTATAAAAGTCCAATAAATCAAAATTATGTCACATATATGGTAAATGGCTTAAAAAATTAAAACTCCAGAAATGTTGTCAAAACATCAAATCTACGTTAAAATTGTGCCAATATTATACAGCATTTTAGATTATTATATTATTATAATACATTATTATACAGTTTTTGACTTATGTTACAAAATGGACATCACAGGGTGCTGTAGGCTTTCAAATGTAGAAATATTATTCCATTGGGTTAAATGAAAAAAAAAATGTTTTAATATGTATAAAGTAAAAATTACTGATATGCTTAAATTAGGAAGAAGCTCAGATCTTCAGATTTCAGTTCTAGAGATGAGTGAATGTTTTGAAATTCAGATTTGCCGGTTTCATTGAGTTTTCCTCCAAAAAGTTGATTCAAGGCAAATAAATTTGTGGTAACTTCAATATTTTAAAGCTTTCAATTAGTCAGGAAATAGATGTGGGAGCGATAAGAGAGAGAACCTCGCTGACCATTAGAGCTTACACTCTACAGGAAAGAGAGATAGAGGACTCAACTGACCATAAGAACTTAAGGCCCAGTCACACACAACGACTTACCAGTGATCCAGACAACGATACTTCCTGGTAAGGATCGCTGGTAAGTCACTGGGAGGTCGCTGGGGAGATGTCACATATTAGACCTTACCAACGACACAGTAATGATCAGCAACCTGTATAACGATCTCTGCTGTCATTGGGACCCTGTCACACAGTGTCAAACATAGCGATGCGTCCTGCCCAGCAGGACATCGCCTTTGAAGAAAATAGTCCAGGACATTCAGCAACGACCGGCGACCTCACCGCAGGGGCCAGGTAGTTGCTGGATGTCACACACAGCGACATTGCTAGCAAGATGGCTGTTGCTTCACAAAAACTGTGACGACCCAGCTGACGGGAGAGGGAGGACCTTGCTGACCATAAGAGATCACACTCTACAGGAGAGGGAGAACCCTGCTGACCATAAGAGATTACACTCTACATATGAGACAGATTACTCCACTGACTCTGACTCTGCCTCTGACTCTGGAGAAAGAAAATGACTGCCATACAAACTGTGCTCCACTGGGAACCACTGATCTGTGATGTCCCAGGTACTGACCACCACTGTACAAGGTGTGATATCTGTGTTATGCGATGTTCGCTTCCAGACTCATTAGGTATCACGGCAGTGTTAGGCTCTGTTCCCACTGCAGAGCCTCACAGGCAACCTGATTTCTCCTAGTTGTTCAGCCAGAGCTGGGCGTCGGCTGTTTCATGTGTACTGTTCCTTAGTCCTGCAGGAGTTAATTCCTACTGACCTGGGGAACTCTGCTAGGAGTTACCAATCACAGACATCTCCTGCCTATATAAGATTATGGATCCTGCTAGTCAGTGCTGATGATAGCTTCAGCTTATGCAGGGTTCTGGTCTATTGTGCTGATCCTATTTTGGTGATCTGTGGTGTGCTTACTGTGCAGTGTGGAAGTTTCCCAGTTGTCTGTTTACAACTTCCCTTTTATGCTATTTCCTCCTGTGCATCTATAGTCTGTCCTTTGTGTTTGATTGCCGTGTGTACATGTTTTGTTTTTTCCCCTGTCCGTGTTTAGTTGTGGGGTTTGTGACTACGGTAGCGGCTCACTCCTTCCTTGGAGGAGGGGGAGGGGAGTTACACCAGGGCTTGGACAAGAGTTGGGGTCACACTGGTGACTCAGACCTGGCTACCATCAAGCGTACCTCTAAGCTAAGGGACAGCGCAGGGTCCCCAATCTGATGATCAGCCTAGGTGTCCCTGTCCAGTCATCTCATCTCCGTGACAGTAAGATGTCATACCTGCCGGACATTATGGAGAGGCCGGGGTGGCCACACAAAAAACATTAACCTGCTCTGTGATGCTTCAGCAGTGTGGGAAATGGTGTAGGGCAAGGGATTTTTTTTTTTATAAATAGCAAATTGTATCTGAAAATGTTAGAATTCACATGATGTCGCAAATTTCATGAGATTCATCTGGATCTATTTATCTAATCTGAAATTTCCTGATATTGGCATCTCCACTCTTGACTTTTTATTGACGTAGGAGGTTTCCTCTGTCTCCCTGTCTACGTTGTAATAAAGGTGTAAGTGGAAGTGCCGGGCTACAGATTCAAGGATGAAATTTAGAGGGGAAAAAAAGCATAATACGATGACAAATTGAAAAGTAACATTCATGATCACATGCAGCTTCTATTATTTGGGCAGCATAGCGCTTAATAATGTATAACAGCAAAGAGCAACCAGAACTCAAAATGACTAAGTTTAATGACTAGGAAATGTCAGAGATGTTCATTCCTAATTGAACTGGTTGTATCACTAGAAAACCACGAAGAAAAAACATTTTCATCATGAAAAACTAATATGACATTTACATTAGCCTTATGCTTTTAGGCTATGTGCGCACTGTGCATCTATGTGGTGACCACAAAGATGCACATTTTTGGCTCCCGAAAAAATGCACCAGAGGCAAAAACGCATAAAAAAACCCACTCGTTTTGCTGCATTTTTTTTCTGCGTTTTTGCCCAATGCATTTTTTAACTCAAATCTATTGATCAAAACAATAGATAGAAAGAACATCTAGAATAGATAATAATAAATAACAAATAGAAGAGATAGAAAGAAATAACAGAATAGCTCAATAAATAGAGCGATAGCTAGCTTGGCCAGTTGTTTTCTTTTATTATTTTTTTGGTAAAAAAGTTACATTTTTCTTATCCAGCACAGGAACAGCAGCAGCAAATATATATTTTTTATTTTCATGGCCTAACATTGTAAACTTCTTTGAAGCACCTAGGGGATCTAGGTGCTCAGCAACCATCTAGATAAATTTCTTGAGGGGTTTAGTTTCCAAAATAGGGTCACTTCTGGGGAAGCTCCACTATTTAGGCACCTCAGGGGCTCTCTGAATGCAACATGGCATCCGCTAATGATTCCAGCTAATTTAGCTTGCAAAAATTCAGATGGCGCTTCTTTCATTCCGAGCCCTGCCGTTAGCCCAAACAGTAGATTTACACCACGTATGAGCTATCAGCGTATTCATAAGAAATTGAACAATTAATTTTATGGTGCATTTTTTCCTGATACCCTTGTTAAAAAAAAGATATTTGGATAAAGTAACAATTTTGTGGTAAAAATATATTTATTTTTATTTCATGGCTCAATGTTATAAACTTCTGTGAAGACCCAGGAGTTCAAGGTGCTCACCAAACATCTAGATATGTTCCTTAAGGGATCTTGTTCCAAAATGGGGTCACTTGTGGGTAGGATCAGAGGGTTTCCAAGCACGACATGGCATACGCTAATGATTTCAGCTAATTTTGCTTTCAAAATTTCAAATGGCGCACCTTCCCTTCCAAGCCCTGCCGTGCACCCAAACAGTAGATTTACACCACAGGTATCAGCTTACTCAGGAGAAATTGCACAACAAATTGTATGCTGCATTTTTTCCTGTTACCCCTGTGAAAATGGAAAATTTCAGACTAAAGTAACATTTTTGTGGGAATACATATATAATTACTGTATTATTCAGATTATAAGATGTACTTTTCCTCCCAAATAGTTGGGAGGAAAATGAGGGGTGGGTCTTAAAATCCGAATATTGCTTACTGGGTGGAAAATTGGCACGGGATACTGTCTGTGCGGGCGGCTGTCTGTGAGGGCGACTGTCTGTGAGGGCAGCTGTCTGTGCGGGCAGCTGTCTGTGCGGGCAGCAGGATACCTCTCCATGCCGGCGGGCAGCAGGCTGTCTCTCCATGAAGGCAGGTGGCAGGTTGCCTTTCTGTGCGGGCAGGCAGGCTGCGGTGGGCTGGAGTCAGCTGAGAGCTTCATCTGCGCACGTGGCGCTTCGGACGCCCTTTCTTTGAAGCCAGGACCGTCGACAGAGCATCTGGTACACTTGCCACACAGGCCTGCTCCACACAGCAACCGCAGCTTCTGCTGCCAGGACCAACCCCACCAGCACCGCCTCTGCCTCCAGTGACTCCACTCCACCACTGCTGCCAACCTCCTCCGGTAAGACAACACAGGAGTACAAGACGGGCTCCATTTTTTTTCTTTCTTTTAAATATCTAAATTTGGGATGCGTCTTATAATCCAGTGCCTCTTATAAAACGAAAAATACGGTAGATATATTATACTTTTTAATTATTTATTTAATTAATTAATTTATTTTATTTTTTAAAATGCCATTTTTGTCCAGATCTGGTATAGCAGTTCTGATACATTCATTTGGTTGTGGCTGAGATGTTATACTAGAAGTGGGTCATGAACAAGAGTGGCACTTTTTCTTGCAACAAAAATGAGCCTTGTAAAATCCCTTTAAGCATTGGCATAAAGAGAGAATTTACAGAATATATTGATTCTGAATTCTATTGTAGTAACGTAGGCACTAACAGTTCCTGACACGCTGTAGTGGGCCGTATCTGCACATATTGTATGGGGACGTTCTTGCTCTATTACGTCCTGCTCGATGAGCTAGGTTGTGTTTATGTGACTTTTTGTAACAGCAATGAAATCATCCATTCTGAGACTGAAGCTCATTAATTTGTGTCTTGTGTCATCACGATAAACGACCTAAGAAACCTTTTGTTCTACTTGACGCTTGCTGCTTGTTCTAGGGTCAGTTTTGCAGTTCTGCAGTAATTTTAGAAGTTATTGTAAATAATGTAAGAAAAACTCAACAGAAGTGACACAAATACATCTGCAATATTTAATACTACTTGTTTCTCTCTCTCTTTTTTTTCTTTTTCAGGAAATATGATTGTCGGTGAATAAAAGTTCCAATGACCTATCCTTAATGAGCTGCCATTTTAAAAAAGTTGAAAAATACCAAACCTGGTTCTAGCAAAATGTTGATAAACTTTGTATACCTGTTATAGGGGGCTTTCACATTGCCTTTCTTTGCACGTTCAGTGGTCCCATCGGGGGTTTTGTCCGAACACCACATCTGGGTGTCTGCCTCCAGTAAGCGCATACACTCAAAAATGGTGCATGACAGAGCACACGGTGAATCCGTCTGCACCTTTATAGGAAACCCCTGGGGTTCCTGTCACACTCAGATTTGACTGTTGACGGCGACTCCAAGCCTAGTCGGGGTCCGATGGCCCTGCCTGTGTGTGCTGGCTTCACTTCGCTCCCCGGTCGGTACCGGTGGGCCAACGCCCGACCACGGTCCTACGGTTCCGCGTTGATTCACCACTCCTGCAGACGGCCACCACTGTCTGCCAACCTTGTTGTCAGTGCCTGGGCCACAAACCCAGATACTCTTCACTTTTCTCCTCTCACTTCAACCTCCTCCTCTGAACTCCAACTTCTCACTGACACTTTTCCCGCCTCCAGGCCTGTGAACTCCTTGGTGGGTGGGGTCAACCGCTTGGCTCCGCCCCACCTGGTGTGGACATCAAGCCCTGGAGGGAGGCAACAAGGGTTTTGTGTTTGGCTAATGTTACTGTCTAATGGGGGTGGGGGTGTGTGTGTGTTACCTGTGACGACCTGGCTAGTCCAGGGCGCCACATTTATGGTTGACTGGTGGTACCATTCTAGTGTGGGGGTGTCTGTGGTGAGTGTAGTGACCTGTGACCCCTGGGGTCCAGGGCGTCACATCTGCGTCCTGTGACCCCGCTCCACCACCGCTGCGGCACGTTCCCTGTAAGACACCACCGGATTGTAAGATGGACCCCCTTTGTTTTTGTTACCTTTTTTACCGTCTTATAAACCAAAAAATATAGTAAATATTTGTCCCACACAATTATTGCAATTACTCATGTTTTGTAACACACGTTTAGTTGCTTTGTGTGTATTGGATCAACACAAAAAAAAAACAAGAAAAAAAAAAGACAAATCGGTTTGCATCCTAGGTCAGGGGTCTTCCAGGAGGACATTGACCCCAAACATACTTCAAGAAGGCCCCAGAAATGGATGAAAACAAAGCGCTGGAGAGTTCTGAAGTGGCAGCAATGAGTTTGGATCCAAAACCCATTGACACTTGTGGAGAGATCTTTAATTGTTGTTGGGAGAAGACACCTTCAAATACTGTATGAGAGACCTGGAGCAGTTTGCAAAAGAAGAGTCCAAAATTACAGTTGCGGGGTGTAAGAAGCTTGTTAATGGTTATAAGGAAGCGATTGATTGCAGTTATTTATTCCAAAGGGTGTTCAACGAAATATTAAATTTAGGGTTCCAACAATTTCTAGTTTTCCATAAAATTATATCCAATTTGCTTTGTTTTTCTCTTTTTTTGTGTTGTTCCAATACACCCAAAGGAAATAAACATTTCTATAACAACACAAGAGCCGAATCTCAACGAGGAGCTTCAGCTGATGTTTGGAGACTTATTTACGGTGAATGCACCATGGAACAAAAAAATGCAAATTAGCTCTTCACCATAAGGAAGAAAACTATCTAAAAATAATACCAAACTATAACTAAAATACCAATTAGGCAGAAATCACCGATTAGACTAAACAGGTTTCTAAAATATTAGACATTAAACTTTGTACGAAAAATGGAAAAATAAATAAATGACGGCATACAAACTAATTTACTGGTCTATTAGCTGGAGATTCTTAGGAAATGATTTCTTAATGTGTTGTATATTTTTTCCCAAATTTAGACAAACATAGATGTCCTTGGGGCTTTCTAGGAGAGGCAAAGAATTACTTCAGCCGGGAAGGTAGATACAATGAGAAATAAAATATTCATAAAGTTTCTGATGCAGTTGGGGTTGGGACATTGTGCGCACGATACAACAATTGAAATAACTTCTTAATCTTTAGCAATAGGCTCCACTGAATACATAGAAGATGAAAAACTTGCTTTCAATTTCTGGAGATGTTTTTTTGACAGCCAAGCAGGGCAAGAGGCTCAGTAACCTCTCCTTAATGTTGTACTTTCTATTGTTCTTAGCATAGAGGAAACCTAAAAAGATACATGAAAAGGTTTGTAGGAAAATCAGGATGGAATCATTAGGCTTTAAAGAGAACCAGCCACCAGGATTTTGCGATATGAACTAAAGGCAGTGCCATGCAGGCAGTAAGATGCTGAATCCAGGCATACTTGTTGTAGAAGGATCGGATGCTTGGTTGATGAAATATCATTAATCAAAGTTGCAGAAATGTACTGTACCTTGATTAACGTGTGCAACGGGGGCCTTTATGAGTCAGGTCCTAGGTGTTTATTCCTCCTCTGGCGTCCTCCTGGCTTGCCCTCTTTTCTTTATTTGAACATTGTGCCGCCATTGCTGTTTTTGCTTACAGCAAAGATGGAACTGCAGTTGTATGTTACCTAGGCCAAAAACTACTACTCCAACAGGATACATCTAAGCCCCCACTAAGTGGAGGCATCACAGGTGCAGGAGGAGCAAATCACACACACAGTTCCAAACAGTAGGGGGCGATTGCTGGATGGTAAAACTGCACACTGATGGCTTGCATAGAGCGCTGTTCACACATGCAGATAACACAGTCACAAGACCGCAGCCTATTAGGCGATGCCCATACAATTAGATCAGGCGGGCTGCCAAGCCGTACTCCAACAGCGCATCATACAGGGACAGGAACTCTAATATGCAAGGCCTAACCGAAAGGGGCCTGGCTGTATCCTGTACAAAAAAATCTGAGGTTTTTAGTTGGTGTTATGGCCATAAGACGGAAGCCTACAACCCTCATCACGGGCACCTCATGTATCTTTCTGAAGCCTGTGTGCATGACGCATCTATGTCATACACACTCGCCGGTCCTGCGCATGCGCACTACAATACCTTGATCTGCCCTGCTCAGGGCAGATCAAAGTGCGCCTGCTCAGGACCTGAATGCCGGTGAGTGTGTATGACGTCGGACGCGTCATGCACCGCGGATTCAGAAGATGGAGGATGAAGATGGCCGAAAGAGGCGGCGCTGACACCGGAGGATGAAGACGCCAATCTGAACCACATCCACCGCAGCGACCGGTTTTGGTAAGAATTATAAAGTGTTTTTTATGTTCTACTGTACACAGCGGCCTGGGCTCTTATATACAGCATGTTAGAATGCTGTATATAAGAAGTCACTGGTGCTGGCCGCAGCTTATAGGGCAATAAAGTGGTGACAGGTTCCCTTTAAAGATATTTCTGCAACCGAGCATCCGATCTTCCTACAACAGTTATGCCTGGATTCATTATCTTACTGCTTGTATGGCACTGCCTTTATCCCTTATAGCAAAATCCTGATGGTTGGTTCTCATTAAACATCACATACTGTGCATGCCACACACAATCTAGATATATGCAGATGACTACATAATTAAAGGGTTATGCTCAAATCAGACATTTCTGGCATTTCAACCTCACGTGGTACATGTGTGGCAGTTCAGAGGTGGCTGTTCATCCATTGTCAAAATTACTTGCCAGTATTAATAAGTGGGGTCAAGGTGCGAAGCAAAGAGCTTCTTCAGTGCTGGTCAGCCATGATGTCTTTATGGATAGTCCAAAACCTCTATATGACTCTTCATTTAGAGATGGCTATCTGGACTAAAAGGGCTAAAGTTCACAATCAGGATTAAGGGGGCATCTGTCTGTTCTGGCGGTCCATGAAGGACCCAAATTATATGATGATGTCTGGAAAGCTCTGTGGAAATTAATGATGCTATATAAGCAAGTAAAATAAGTAGATAAATTAGAATCTTATGACAAGTTACATTTTAAGAAGGAATTTCTAAATGGTTACACCAGTAATGCAGACAATCCACCATAGCCATCATACATATTCTACATCAAAATCTGAATTACTATGAAGTTACAATGTATCACTTATCGTGTACTGATCATGAGTTACAGCTTCCATTTCACGGTAGCTCTGTATTAACAATTCTACAAATTTAAGAGCTTAAATCTCCCAGCATTCCTTGCTGTATCAATGTCCGTGTACACTGTTTTGTTGGTAGACTTGCTTTTGCTCTGCAAATAATGTAATCTGATGTAGAAACTACTGTCCCACTATTCAGTGAGCTATCAGGGGTATGCCTGTCCCTACACTTACCAACAATTTCCAATGACAACCAGCAGAATTGTGAATACAGCTCCTGTTTGGTATTGCCAAGATGTGACTCCAGGTGTCACATCAGGTATGAGAGGACTCCCATTGAGTGGTGCAACACAAAGGGTACACCAGGGTAGCAATACAATGGAAGGCCCTGTTGCTAGAAAGCTGGGAGAGGGATCACCTCCTAACACTGACTTAAGTCTGATCCTTGCACTCCCTAATTTCCGTAGTCAGGTCCTTCCCCCCCGTCATATGCCTAGGCCCTTACTGACCCTGAACTCACCCTCACTAAAGAAGGCCAGCAAGATGCTAGTTTTGCTACTGCAATAAGAAAACAAGAGGAAGGTAAGACAAATAAGTGGGGAAAGATACAACAAATAACACTTCACACCGTCTCCAGCAAGAGCTTCTCAGCTGCAACAGAAGTGACACCTCAGCTACTCCAGAGATTGGCTGTTTCAAAGTGGACAGCATAGGTATGAGCTATAGCCAGCATTGGGAGGAATGATGAGCGAATATTTTTAGCAGAAGTGAGTGGCTGCAGATTAGGTTTCAACTACCTGTTAGATCACTGCAGGATATGAAACCTTAATCCCTTCAGTACCGGATGGAATTAAATACGCTCCAACTCCGGGTAAATGACTAAAGCGGATCTGTGATCAACAATTATCTGTAACCTTCTGATCCCTGTTCCCCTCGAGATCACATCAGTTCGTGCCACAATCATGACAGTTATAAAGGCTGTAACTCAGGATGGGTACAAGATTTGTCATGTAATGTATTTATAACAAAAAATCAATTACATTTTCTTGTAGATTAAATTAATAATTACATTTCAAAATGGTGTTGAAAAGTGAACATAAGTATGGGCTACGGGCTGGTATACAAGTAATCTGCACATATCTTACACGTGTGATATACATATAGTTTTAAATAAATATATATATATATATATATATATATATATATATATATACACACAGCGTCTTGCGAAAGTATTCGGCTCCCTTGAATTTTTCAACCTTTTCCCACATTTCAGGCTTCAAACATAAATAAATTTTATGGTGAAGAATTAACAACAAGTGGGACACAATTGTGAAGTTAAACGAAATTTATTTATTGCTTATTTTACATTTTTGTAAAAAATAAAAAAACTGAAAATTGGGGCATGCAATTTGGCCCCTTTACTTTCAGTGCAGCAAACTCACTCCAGAAGTTAATTGAGGATCTCTGAATGATCCAATGTTGTCCTAGATGACTGATGATGATAAATATAAGCCACCTGTGTGTAATCAAGTCTCCGTATAAATGCACCTGCTCTGTGATAGTCTCAGTGTTCTTTTTAAAGCACAGAGAGCATCATGAAGACCAAGGAACACAACAGGCAGGTCCGTGATACTGTTGTGGAGAGGTTTAAAGCCGGATTTGATTGCAAAAAGATTTCCAAAACTTTAAACATCCCAAGAAGCACTGTGTAAGCGATCATATTGAAATGGAAGGAGTATCATACCACTGCAAATCTACCAAGACCTGTCCATCCCTCAAAAATGTCATGTCAAACAAGGAGAAGACTGATCAGAGATGCAGCCAAGAGGCCCATGATCACTCTGGATGAACTGCAGAGATCTACAGCTGAGATGGGAGAGTCTGTCCATAGGACAACAATCAGTCGTAGACTGCACAAATCTGGCCTGTATGGAAGAGTGGCAAGAAAGCGTTTTCTCAAAGAAATCCATAAAAAGTGTTGTTTAAAGTTTGCCACAAGCCACCTGGGAGACACACCAAACATGTGGAAGAAGGTGCTCTGGTCAGATAAAAACATCAAACTTTTTGGGCACAATGCCAAACGATATGTTTGGCGTAAAAGCAACATAGTTCATCCCCACTGTCAAACATGGTGGTGGCAGCATCATGGTTTGGGCCTGCCTTTCTTCAGCAGGGACAGGGAAGATGGTTAAAATTGATGGGAAGATGGATGGAGCCAAATACAGGACCATTCTTGAAGAAAACCTGTTGGAGTCTGCAAAAGACCTGAAACTAGGACAGAGATTTGTATTGCAACAATACAATGATCCAAAACATAAAGCAAAATCTACAATGGAATGGTCACAAATAAACTTATCCAGGTGTTAAGGGTGCTTTACACGCTGCGACATCGCTACCGATATATTGCCGGGGTCACGTCGTTAGTGACACACATCCGGCGCCGGTAGCGACATCACAGCGTGTGACACCAAGGAGCAACGATCAACGATCGCAAAATTGTTCAAAAATGGTGATCGTTGACACGTCGCTCCTTTCCTTAATATCGCTGCTGCAACAGGTACGATGTTGTTCGTCGCTCCTGCGGCACCACACATCACTATGTGTGACACCGCAGGAGCGACGAACATCTCCTTACCGGTGTCCACCGGCAATGTGGAAGGAAGGAGGTGGGCGGGATGTTACGTCCCGCTCATCTCCGCCTCTCTGCTTCTATTGGCCGGCCGCTTAGTGATGCCGCAGTGACGTCACTTTGACGCCGAAAGCACCTCCCCCTTGAGGAAGGGATTGTTCGTCGACCACAGCGACGTCGCTGACAAGGTATGTGCGTGTGACGCTGCCGTAGCGATGATGTTCGCTACGGCAGCGAGCACCAAATGTCGCACGAACGACGGGGGCAGGTGCTATCGCGCTCGATATCGCTAGCAATCGCTAGCGATGTCGCACCGTGTAAAGCACCCTTTAGAATGGCCAAGTCACAGTCCAGACCTGAATCCAGTCGAGAATCTGTGGAAAAAGCTGAAAACTGCTGTTCACAAACGCTCTCCATCCAACCTCACTCAGCTCGAGTTATTTACAAAGGAAGAATGGGCAAGAATTTCAGTCTCTCTATGTGCAAAACTGATAGACACATACCCCAAGTGACTGCAGCTGTAATCACAGCAAAAGGTGGCACTACAAAGTATTAACTTAAACGGGATGAATAATATTGCACGCCCCAATTTTCAGTAATTTATTTTTTTCAAAAATTTTAAATAAGCAATAAATTTCGTTCAACTTCACAATTGTGTCCCACTTGTTGTTGATTCTTCACCAGAACATTAACATTTTTATCTTTATGTTTGAAGCCTGAAATGTGGGAAAAGGTTGAAAAAATCAAGGGGGCTGAATACTTTCGCAGTACTTATCACTTCTTTCAATAATACTTTGCATGCAATGTATCTATATATATATTGGCTGGGCATCCAATGTTTTTCAGCAGGTTTGCAAAGTATTTTCCTTCAAGGAAGAAGCAATGCTATTACTTATGTCTTCTGAAACTCCAAAATGTAACAAATTATAATACAAAAAAGTAAAGTAATGAAATATTTAAATGTCTCCAGAACAAAGATGGCAATATTACCGTCACCCGGCAGCCGAGTAACAGCAATAAACGGAAGGAAGACGTTGATAAATTCAGGCCACTACAACTCTGTCATTAGGAAAGTAAATACTATTAGTAGAGTTGATTCTTCTGCCTCTCCTGATAATTATGTACTCCATCATAGCGAAACTAAGCCCAGAAACAGCGCACCTTTGTTAGCATGAATAATGAGCAGCCAAAGACAAATAATATATGAAGCGATTATTTATTTTTGTGTGGTTTTGTCTCAGAAGTGTTTGCTGGTGCCTAACTTCTTCATTATTTGTGAAGCAAATATGTTATGATCGCAGGTTTGAGCTATGTGATTGTCAAAATGTTAAAATGAAACCATCATTCTGCGTGAATAGCATTTTAAGGAGATTTTTCAGTTAAACATAGAAAACATGCCATTTTTCTTCCAGAAACAGCGCCTCTCTGGTCTATGGGCTTGGTCACATATTGCAAAATGTCTATATAAAATATAATAGGTCTGTGCACCTTATAGATTATGGTAGAGGACAGAGACACTATGCATTTCTAGTCCCATAAAAGCCCTTTTAATTATGTTCCCATGCTTGCGCTTAATGAATCCCTAAAAATTTGGTTTGGGCATATTTGCTCAAATCAGGTTGGTCAATTTAATTTGCATTGAATACATTTAAAACAAATCTAATCAGCATGGAAAGGGTTGTAAAAACAAAAAACCATGGTACTTTCTTCTTCTCTGCCCTCCTCTCACCTGTCATGCTGCCACAGTTCCCTGCCCAGTACTACTCTGCCTCCTTTTTGGTCTTCTTCTTAATTCAGGTCTTTTGGCGCTTCTACTGTCACTAATTAGGTTCTGTGTGGTCATGTGGGGTATGGCACACATTTTTGACACCAATAACATGTGTGACCCCCTGCCTCAACCGTAGCACTTTTGTTTGCAACCCTAGTCTCATCCCTAACCCTAAATGTTCAAACTCTAGCTCCAAGCCTAAACTAAACTCAACCCTAACCCTTGTGGCTCTAATCCTAGCCTCATCCCTAACCCTAAATGATCACGCTCTAGCTCCAAGCCTAATCTAAACTCATCTCTAGCCCTAACCCTTGTGGTTCTAAGCCTAACCTCATCGCTTACCATATATGTTCACACTCTAGCTACAAGCCTAATCTAAACTCAACCCTAGCCCTAATTATTGTGGCTCTAATCCTAGCCTCATCCCTAACCCTAAATGATCACACTCGAGCTCCAAGCCTAATCTAAACTCATCTCTAGCCCTAACCCTTGTGGTTCTAACCCTAACCTCATCACTTACCATAAATATTCACACTCTAGCTCCAAGCCTAATCTATACTCAACCCTAGCCCTAACCCTTGTAGCTCTAACCCTAGCCTCATCACTAACCCTAAATGTTCAAACTCTACCTCTCAGCCTAATCTAGACTCATCACTAGCCCTAACCCTTGTGATTCTAACCATAGCCTTATTACTAACCCGAAATATTCAAACTCTAGCTCAAAGCCTAATCTAGACTTAGCCCTAGACCTAACCCTTGTGGTTCTAACCCTTGCCTCATCCTTAACTGTAAATGCTCAAACTCTAGCTCCATGCCTAATCTAGACTCAACCGCAGCTCTAACCCTTGTGTTTCTAACCCTAGCCTCACCCCTAACCCTAAATGTTCAAACTCTAGCTCCAAACTTAATCTACACTCAACCCTAGCCATAACCCTTTTGGTTCTAACCAAGCCTCATCGCTAACCTTAAATATTCACAGTCTAGCCCCAATCCTAATCTGGACCCATCCCTAGACCTAACCCTTGTGGTTCTAACCCAAGCCTGATCACTAACCCTAAATGTTCACATTGTAGCTCCAAGTCTAATCTAGACTCAACCGTAGTCCTAACCCTTGTGATTCTAACCCAAGCCTCATCTCTAAGACTAATAAATCTAACCCTAGCCTTATTCCTCATTCTTTAGTGTTGGAAAAGGTGGATGGAGGGCAAAAGAGATTTTTCCTTTAACCCCTATTTGGCCCTCAGAAGCCAGCAAAATATCATCCCACAGCCATTTTGCTGAATTAGAGCAATCTGATTAAAACCAATATTTGGATTCCTCTCAGTCTGAATGTTTTGATAAATTCTTTGACTCCAGTTGGATATAAACGTTTTAGGTGGGCTGTGCTGCTGGAGTAAACTGATTCCTGAACAATGATGATAAAAAGGGATTTTCTTCACAACGCATTTTAAGTGGAAAAAAATATGTTTTGTTCACCTGATAATGGTGATGATACAAACACGTTGTGAATAAATAAACCTTGTTATCATTATTGTTGATGAATCGGATTACTCCATCAGCACAACCCACCGAACATGTTTTTATCCAACTGCATTCAATATTTCCTGGAGGATTCCTCCACCAGCCACCGGGCAGGAGCAGCTATATTTCTTCATGTCTACATAGAAGTTGTGCCCATCAGAAATCCGCCAGGAGAGGGTTACCAGAACTTACCTACTCTTCCTCCCTAGGGTATCACCCAATTGTATGCTCTCTTCCCCACATCTAAATTTCTTCCTTTATAACTTCTTTGATAAACTTATAGCATAAATAATTCCCTGAGAATTATTTTGTTCTACTCATGTGCATTAAAGGAGTAGGCAAAGTTATTGTTATTTTTGGAAATGCGTTGGGGACATCAGTTTGTGGCACTTTCTGAAATATAAGACACTTAAAAAATATATGGTAATAAGTGAATATTTCTGGATCAAAAAGTATATATGCCGCCCACCAGTGACAAGGTGACCTCATTGCATGGGGTTGTTGCATAGTGTTTATATGTATGTGTCTGGATATTGACCACAATATACGTGCACCTGCATATTATTTAATGCTATAGGAGTGCTTTTTCTATATTTTTGCATTAATATATATAAAACAATTCTCCTACTTCCGCACAAATTGCAAAGCTATTGTGTTCTCATAATGGCCACTAATGGAGAAGAATGTGACCAGACTTGTTCATCAGTATCCTCCATTTGTAAAACATAGGAAAGATGCTTTCAGTTGAAGGAAGCTGATAGACATGTCATGTCTGGTCATATGTTCCTCCACCAGAATAGAGAAGTTAGGGTACCGTCTCACTAAATGACATACCAGCGATTCCGACCACGATATGACCTGGTCAGGATCACTGGTGCGACGCTACATGGTCGCTGGTGAGCTGTCAATCAGCAACTTCTGTAACGATGCTGCGCTTGGTAACTAGGGAAAATATCGGGTAACTAAGCAAAGTGCTTTGCTTGGTTACCCGATATTTACCCTGGTTACCAGCGTACACCGCTTTGCGCTGGCTCCCTGCACACGTAGCGAGGGTACATATCGGGTTACTAAGAAAAAGCGCTTTGCTTAGTTACCCAATATTTACCCTGGCTACGTGTGCAGGAAGCCAGCGCTAAGCGGTGTACGCTGGTAACCAGGGTAAATATTGGGTAACCAAGCAAAGCGCTTTGCTTAGTTACCCGATATTTACCCTGGTTACCAGCGTACGCTGCTTACACAGAGTCGGTGCTCGTTGGTCTCCCACCGATGTGTGCTGCACACCGGGAGACCAATGAGCAAAAAATGAACCAGAACAGTGTGTAACGATCAGCGATTTCACAGTAGGGGCCAGGTCACTGCTTAGTGTCACACACAGCGAGATCGCTGATGAGGTCACTGGTACATCACAAAACCTGTGACTCAGCAGCGATCTTGCTATGTGAGAAGTACCCCTAAGGCCAAGCTCAACTGCAAATAGGGATGTGCTAAAGGAAGAAAAAACTAAAATAGTTATATTTAAATCCCTAGCATTAATAGAATATCTGCAAAAGGAAAATAACACCTCAACCAGAATTTAAGCAAAGCCAACGTTTCGGCCAGACATGGCCTTTGTCAAGGTTTGCGTATTAGAGAGTTGAGGGGGAGGATAAATTGGACGTCAAAGACCATATCTTAGAGGAGGCATCCATTTTTTGTGATAGCTTTGCAGTACCCTAGGAGGTCTGAGAGACAGGTGAGGGAAGAGAAGAAGTGCCTCTATTCCAGGTGGAGTGGAGACAGGGTCCCAGAAGTCAGTGGTGGCAGCAGCAGGAGGTGACGAGTGAATCAGATCAGAGTGCGCCTGTTCAGGACACCAATGCCGGACAATGCAGAAGCTATAGATGGTGTTTTCAACACTGGGCGGGGTAGAAGGAGGATGGCGATCACCGCAGAGAGGAGATCAGTGACACCCATCAGACCGGACCGCTCCATAGTTGAGTATTTATAAAAGTGTTTTTTTTAGGTTATACAGAGCAGCCTGGGCTCTTATATACAGCATATTAGAATGCTGTATATGAGAGCTCACTGGTAGTGGCCGCAGCTTATAGTCCCCAAATCTGGTGACAACTTCCCTTTAAATCCCTTACTTTTTGTGCTGAGCAGTACTCAGGGAAGAGAAAAAGGCCACTACTTTTCTACTTGAACTCAGTTGGGTCTTTTATGCCATGGTAAATGTGGAGGATGGCTCTTTAGTGGGTATTTAGAGGGAGAGGACTACCTTGTTAAGCCCCTGTAAAGTGATGTTTGGGTGTGTCGATGGGTTGCCAAAGCAGGAGCAGGTATTTCTAAAGGCAGAACATAATAGATTGCGGAAAAGTATAACACTGAAAGATCTAAAATAGTATAAAAAGATATAAAATAAAGTCGTGTTTAGAAAATGTTAACATTTTGGATAAAAAAATGACACATAATTGGTAGCAACACATCTGTAACAACCCATACTATAAAATAACCTTGTTATTTATCTCGCATGGTAAGTGCTGTAAAAAAAATAAATAAATAAAAAAAATCTATATTCCATTATTCTTGCGTCCTAAAAACAGCAATTTAAATAGATGTGTGCACATTAAAATGATAGCAAGAAAAACAACAAATCATCTACCAAAAAACAAGCCATTATATTGCTCTGTAGGTGAAAAAATAAAAATGTGATGACTTTTGGAATGCAGTGATACAAAAAGCAATTATTTTAAGAAAAGTTTATTTTTCTGAAAATTAGAAAAACATAAGAACTTTGGAAACCGAAAGAATTAATATGAAATTGAAACCACACTGTACACAGTGTCATAATTAAAGAAATTATACAAGTAGAGATGAGTGGATCTTTTGAAACTCGAATTTTCAGATTTTGCAGAATTTACCCCCAAAATTTGAATTGCGGCAAATACATTTGCTTAATTCTCAGTAATGGAAGGCTTGTAACTGCTTGGAAAACACATGTAGGGGAGAGGAGAGAGAGAAACTCACTGACTACAAGAGGCTTCCACTTTACTGGCGAGAGAGGATCACGCTGATCATAAGAGCGGGAGAGATTTAACCAATGACTCTGGAGATGGAACCGCTGATCTGTGATGGCACCGGTACTGACCACGGAATGATAATTTGTAAGATGTGGAAGCTGCAGGGCATTATGCGGAGGCCCAAGAAGCAACGTAAAATGACATTAGTCCCTTCTTTGATGCTCTAACAATGTGGGAAATGGTGGTGGGCAAGTTTTTCTTATATGTGAACCTTGAATCAAATCTCAAAATGTTCGAACTCACTTGAGACTACGAATTTCAGGAGATTTTATTTGAACTGGATCTTCCATGGATCAATCTGCTCATCAAATCATTTAGATCCCTAGGGGAATGAAAATTGGGCCTGATCCATTCCTAATTCATTTTGACATATGTAAGGTTGTCACTGCTTGTGGAGGACATTTTGTTCCAATTGGGCATGATAAAGTCACCTGCATAAACTCTGACAGTACTCGAAAGGCTGGACATGACAGTATACACGGCAAACTTTGCTATTTCTTTCCACTAATTCAATCTGCAAACCCAGAACTCCATGGAGTCAGGGCACAGGGTATGTGCCAGGGAAAGGACACAGTCTAGGTATGACTGATCCCGGATGGTTCAGGTGGTGCATATGCTTGCTGACTAAATCTGATTTAGTGTTATACCATGCCTGATGAAGAGACCTGAGTAGTCTCGAAAGCTTGCTATTATTACCATCTTTTCAGTTAGCCATTAAAAGGTATCAACTACTGAGGACTCTCAGTTCTTTTAAACAAACTTTTTTTATAAGGAGGGTGTCACGCTTTGACATGTGGCGGACACTTCTAGACCAACCGAAGTCTGGACGCACTACAAAAATACAAACAACACTACAACAGGTAGTGGGGAACACCGGGGACACAATGAAAATAGTGGACCCTAGCTCTAGTGAGTGGGAAAAATGGATACCTCCTGCACTCAACTGCTGCTGACCCTACGATCCTAACCAAACCCTATACAGTCTTCTCAACTGTCGCCGAACAGGAACCTGAGACCCTAAGAAAAATCCTGTAGTGGCCCTGACTAGTGCCTTGGCTGGTGGCAGATGCTAACTCTACCGCTGAACTAATACACACAGGGAAAGGAAAGACAAACATGGGCAAACAACAAAGGATAAAGTCCAAATGCAGCAACAAGACTACAGGTTCTTTCACCAAGAACAAATGGCTTGGTATCTTCAGCAGGGATTGTTGGGAGACCTAGCTATTTAAGCACAAGGGTGTGTCTCTACAAAGCAGGTGCAGCTGACCTCAACTGCAGCAGAGACTCCTGGAAAAGCTGTCA